>NW_027252779.1:52500-652500 GCF_044704955.1 Pristiophorus japonicus
CGAGACAGATAAACAGAGAGAGAGAGATAAAGATAGATAGTGAGAGAGAAAGAGGGAGGCAAAGAGAGGGAAAATTAGTGAGAGAGAAACAGGGACGGAGAGAGCGAGCGATAGGGAGCTAGACAGAGAAAGACAGAGAGAGACAGAAAGACAGAGCGAGAGAGAGAGAGAGAGAGAGAGAGAGAGAGAGTGAGAGACAGGCACAGAGAGAGAGAGGAAAAGAGACAGACAGAGCGAGTGAGAGAGAGAGAGAGCTAGAAACAGAGAGAGACATAGAGATATATAGAGAGGGAAAGAGATAGAGAGAGAGAGACCGAGAGAGACAGTGAGAGAACTAGTTTGGGGATTGATACAGGACTATGGGGAGAGAGCTGGACAGTGGGATTAGTTTGGGAATTGATACAGGGGTCTGGGGAGAGAGCGGGACAGTGGGATTAGTTTGGGGATTGATGCAGGACTATGGGGAGAGAGCGGGGCTGTGGGATTAGTTTGGGGATTGATACAGGACAATGGACAGAGAGCGGGGCAGTGGGATTAGTTTGGGGATTGATACAGGTCTATGAAGAGAGAGCGGGGCAGTGGGATTAGTTTGGGGATTGATACAGGACTATGGGGAGAGCGGGGCAGTGGGATTAGTTTGGGGATTGATACAGGACTACGGGGAGAGAGCGGGGCAGTGGGATTAGTTTGGGGATTGATACAGGACTATGTGGAGAGAGCGGGACAGTGGGATTAGTTTGGGGATTGATACAGGACTATGGGGAGAGAGCGGGGCAGTGGGATTAATTTGGGGATTGATACAGGACTATGGGGAGAGAGCGGGGCAGTGGGATTAGTTTGGGGATTGACACAGGACTATGGGTAGAGAGCGGGGCAGTGAGATTAGTTTGGAGATTGATACACGACTATGGGGAGAGCGGGGCAGTGGGATTAGTTTGGGGATTGATACAAGACTATGAGGAGAGAGCGGGGCAGTGGGATTAGTTTGGGGATTGATACAGGGTTATGGGGAGAGAGCGGAGCAGTGGGATTAGTTTGGAGATTGATACAGGGCTATGGGGAGAGAGCGGGGCAGTGGGATTAGTTTGGGGATTGATCCAGGACTATGGGGAGAGAGCGGGTCAGTGGGATTAGTTTGGGGATTGATACAGGACTATGGGGAGAGAGCGGGGCAGTGGGATTGGTTTGGGGATTGATACAGGACTATGGGGAGAGAGCAGGGCAGTGGGATTAGTTTGGAGATTGATACAGGAATATGGGGAGAGAGCGGGGCAGTGGGCTTAGTTTGGAGATTGATACATGGCTATGGGGAGAGAGCGGGGCAGTGGGATTAGTTTGGGGATTGATGCAGGACAATGGGGAGAGAGCGGGGCAGTGGGATTAGTTTGGCGATTGATACAGGACTATGGGGAGAAAGCGGGGCAGTGGGATTAGTTTGGGGATAGATACAGGACAATGGGGAGAGAGCGGGGCAGTGGGATTAGTTTGGGGATTGATACAGGGCTATGGGGAGAGAGCGGGGCAGTGGGATTAGTTTGGGGATTGATACAGGACTATGGGGAGAGAGCGGGGCAGTGAGATTAGTTTGGAGATTGATACAGGGCTATGGGGAGAGAGCGGGGCAGTGGGATTAGTTTGGAGATTGATACAGGACTATGGGGAGAGAGCGGGGCAGTGGGATTTGTTTGGGGATTGATACAGGACTATGGGGAGAAGCGGGGCAGTGGGATTAGTTTGGGGATTGATACAGGACTATGGGGAGAGAGCGGGGCAGTGGGATTAGTTTGGGGATTGATCCAGGACTATGGGGAGAGAGCGGGTCAGTGGAATTAGTTTGGGGATTGATACAGGACTATGGGGAGAGAGCGGGGCAGTGGGATTAGTTTGGGGATTGATACAGGACTATGGGGAGAGAGCAGGGCAGTGGTATTAGTTTGGAGATTGATACAGGACTATGGGGAGAGAGCGGGGCAGTGGGATGAGTTTGGAGATTGATACAGGGCTATGGGGAGAGAGCGGGGCAGTGGGATTAGTTTGGGGATTGATGCAGGACTATGGGGAGAGAGCGGGGCAGTGAGATTAGTTTGGCGATTGATACAGGACTATGGGGAGAGAGCGGGGCAGTGGGAATAGTTTGGGGATTGATAAAGTACTATGGGGAGAGAGCGGGGCAGTGGGATTAGTTTGGGGATTGATACAGGACTATGGGGAGAAAGCGGGGCAGTGGGATTAGTTTGCCGATTGATACAGGACTATGGGGAGAGAGCGGGCCGTGGGATTAGTTTGGGGATTGATACAGACTATGGGGAGAGAGCGGGGCAGTGGGATTAGTTTGGGGATTGATCCAGGACCAAGGGGAGAGAGCGGGTCAGTGGGATTAGTTTGGGGATTGATACAGGACTATGAGGAGAGAGCGGGGCAGTGGGATTAGTTTGGGGATTGATACAGGACTATGGGGAGAGAGCAGAGCAGTGGGATTAGTTTGGGGATTGATACAGGACTATGGGGAGACGCGGGGCAATGGGATTAGTTTGGAGATTGATACAGGGCTATGGGGAGAGAGCGGGCCAGTGGGATTAGTTTGGGGATTGATACAGGACTATGGGGAAAGAGCGGGGCAGTGGGATTAGTTTGGGGATTGATACAGGACTATGGGGACAGAGCGGGGCAGTGGGAATAGATTGGGGATTGATACAGGACTATGGGGAGAGAGCGGGGTAGTGGGATTAGTTTGGGGATTGATACAGGACTATGTGGAGTGAGCGGGGCAGTGGGATTAGTTTGGGGATTGATACAGGACGATGGGGAGAGAGCGGGCCGTGGGATTGGTTTGGGGTTTGATACAGGACTATGGGGAGAGAGCGGGGCAGTGGGATTAATTTGGGGATTGATACAGGACTATGGGGAGAGAGCGGGGCAGTGGGATTATTTTGGGGATTGATACAGGACTATGGCGAGAGAGCGGGGCGGTAGGTTTAATTTGGGGATTGATGCAGGACTATGGGGAGAGAGCGGGGCAGTGGGATTAGTTTGGGGATTGATACAGGACTATGGGGAGAGAGCGGGGCAGTGGGAATAGTTTGGGGATTGATAAAGGACTATGGGGAGAGAGCGGGGCAGTGGGATTAGTTTGGGGATTGATACAGGACTATGGGGAGAAAGCGGGGCAGTGGGATTAGTTTGGGGACAGATACAGGACTATGGGGTGAGATCGGGCCGTGGGATTAGTTTGGGGATTGATACAGGACTATGGGGAGAGAGCGCGGCAGTGGGATTAGTTTGGGGATTCATCCAGGACTATGGGCAGAGAGCAGATCAGTGGGATTAGTTTGGGGATTGTTACAGGACTATGGGGAGAGAGCGGGGCAGTGGGATTAGTTTGGGAATTGATACAGAGCTATGGGGAGAGAGCAGGGCAGTGGGATTAGTTTGGGGTTGATACAGGACTATGTGTTAGAGAGCGGGGCAGTGGGATTAGTTTGGAGATTGATACAGGGCTATGGGGAGAGAGCGGGGCAGTGGGATTAGTTTGGGGATTGATACAGGACTATGGGGAGAGAGCGGGGCAGTGGGATTAGTTTGGGGATTGATACAGGTCGATGAGGAGCGAGCGGGGCAGTTGGATTAGTTTGGAGTTTGATACAGGACTATGGGGAGAGAGCGGGGCAGTGGGATTAGTTTGGAGACTGATACAGGGCTATGGGGAGAGAGCGGGGCAGTGCGATTAGTTTGGGATTGATACAGGGCTACGGGGAGAGAGCAGGGCAATGGGATTAGTTTGGGGATTGATACAGGGCTGTGGGGAGAGAGCGGGCCGTGGGATTAGTTTGGGGATTCAAACAGGACTATGGGGAGAGAGCGGGGCAGTGGGATTAGTTTGGGGATTGATCCAGGACTATGGGGAGAGAGCGGGTCAGTGGGATTAGTTTGGGGATTGATACAGGATTATGTGGAGAGAGCGGGGCAGTGGGATTAGTTTGGGGATTGATACAGGACTATGGGGAGAGAGCAGGGCCGTGGGATTAGTTTGGGGATTGATACAGGACTATGGGGAGAGAGGGGGGCAGTGGGATTAGTTTGGAGATTGATACAGGGCTATGGGGAGAGAGCGGGGCAGTGGGATTAGTTTGGGGATTGATACAGGACTATGGGGAGAGATCGGGGCAGTGAGATTAGTTTGGAGATTGATACAGGGCTATGGGGAGAGAGCGGGGCAGTGGGATTAGTTTGGAGATTGATACAGGACTATGGGGACAGAGCGGGGCAGTGGGATTAGTTTGGGGATTGATACAGGACTATGGGGAGAGAGCGGGGCAGTGGGATTAGTTTGGAGATTGATACAGGGCTATGGGGAGAGAGCGGGGCAGTGGGATTAGTTTGGGGATTGATACAGGACTATGGGGAGAGAGCGGGTCAGGGGGATTAGTTTGGGGATTGATACAGGACTATGTGTAGAGAGCGGGGCAGTGGGATTAGTTTGGGGATTGATACAGGACTAGGGGGAGAGAGCAGGGCAGTGGGATTAGTTTGGGGATTGATACAGGACTATGGGGAGAGAGCGGGGCAGTGGGATTAGTTTGGAGATTGATACAGGGCTATGGGGAGAGAGCGGGGCAGTGGGATTAGTTTGGGGATTGATACAGGACTATGGGGACAGAGCGGGGCAGTGGGAATAGTTTGGGGATTGATAAAGGACTATGCGGAGAGAGCGGGGCAGTGGGATTAGTTTGGGGATAGATACAGGACTATGGGGAGAGAGCGGGCCGTGGGATTAGTTTGGGGATTCAAACAGGACTATGGGGAGAGAGCGGGGCAGTGGCATTAGTGTGGGGATTGATCCAGGACTATGGGGAGCGAGCGGGTAAGTGGGATTAGTTTGGGGATTGATACAGTATTATGTGGAGAGAGCGGGGCAGTGGGATTAGTTTGGGGATTGATACAGGACTATGGGGAGAGAGCAGGGCAGTGGGATTAGTTTGGGGATTGATACAGGAATATGGGGAGAGAGCGGGGCAGTGGGATTAGTTTGGAGATTGATACAGGGCTATGGGGAGAGAGCGGGGCACTGGGATTAGTTTGGGGATTGATACAGGACTATGGGGAGAGAGCGGGGCAGTGGGATTAGTTTGGGGATTGATACAGGACTATGGGGAGAGAGCGGGGCAGTGGGATTAGTTTGGGGATTGATACAGGGCTATGGGGAGAGAGCGGGGCAGTGGGATTAGTTTGGGGATTGATACAGGACAATGGGGAGAGAGCGGGGCAGTGAGATTAGTTTGGAGATTGATACAGGGCTATGGGGAGAGAGAGGGGCAGTGGGATTAGTTTGGAGATTGATACAGGACTATGGGGAGAGAGCGGGGTAGTGGGATTAGTTTGGGGATTGATACAGGACTATGGGGACAGAGCGGGGCAGTGGGAATAGTTTGGGGATTGATAAAGGACTATGCGGCGAGAGCGGGGCAGTGGGATTAGTTTGGGGATTGATACAGGACTATGGGGAGTGAGCGGGCCGTGGGATTAGTTTGGGGATTCAAACACTACTATGGGGAGAGAGCGGGCCATGAGATTAGTTTGGGGATTGATCCAGGACTATGGGGAGAGAGCGGGTCAGTGGGATTAGTTTGGGGATTGATACAGGATTATGTGGAGAGAGCGGGGCAGTGGGATTAGTTTGGAGATTGACACAGGGCTATGGGGAGAGAGCGGGGCAGTGGGATTAGGTTGGAGATTGATACAGGACTATGGGGACAGAGCGGGGCAGTGGGATTAGTTTGGGGATTGATACAGGACTATGGGGAGGGAGCGGGGCAGTGGGAATAGTTTGGGGATTGATACAGGACTATGGGGACAGAGCAGGGCAGTGGGAATAGTTTGGGGATTGATAAAGGACTATGCGGAGACAGCGGGGCAGTGGGATTAGTTTGGGGATTGATACATGGCTATGCGGAGAGAGCGGGGCAGTGGGATTAGTTTGGGGATTGATACAGGGCTGTGGCGAGAGAGCGGGGCAGTGGGACTAGTTTGGAGATTGATATAGGACCATGGGGAGAGAGCGGGGCAGTGGGATTAGTTTGGGGTTTGATACAGGACTATGGGGAGAAAGCGGGGCAGTGGGATTAGTTTGCCGATTGATACAGGACTATGGGGAGAGAGCGGGCCGTGGGATTAGTTTGGGGATTGATACAGACTATGGGGAGAGAGCGGGGCAGTGGGATTAGTTTGGGGATTGATCCAGGACCATGGGGAGAGAGCGGGTCAGTGGGATTAGTTTGGGGATTGATACAGGACTATGAGGAGAGAGCGGGGCAGTGGGATTAGTTTGGGGATTGATACAGGACTATGGGGAGAGAGCAGGGCAGTGGGATTAGTTTGGGGATTGATACAGGACTATGGGGAGACGCGGGGCAATGGGATTAGTTTGGAGATTGATACAGGGCTATGGGGAGAGAGCGGGCCAGTGGGATTAGTTTGGGGATTGATACAGGACTATGGGGAAAGAGCGGGGCAGTGGGATTAGTTTGGGGATTGATACAGGGCTATGGGGAGAGAGCGGGGCAGTGGGATTAGTTTGGGGATTGATACAGGACTATGGGGAGAGAGCGGGGCAGTGGGATTAGTTTGGGGATTGATACAGGTCGATGAGGAGCGAGCGGGGCAGTTGGATTAGTTTGGAGTTTGATACAGGACTATGGGGAGAGAGCGGGGCAGTGGGATTAGTTTGGAGACTGATACAGGGCTATGGGGAGAGAGCGGGGCAGTGCGATTAGTTTGGGATTGATACAGGGCTACGGGGAGAGAGCAGGGCAATGGGATTAGTTTGGGGATTGATACAGGGCTGTGGGGAGAGAGCGGGCCGTGGGATTAGTTTGGGGATTCAAACAGGACTATGGGGAGAGAGCGGGGCAGTGGGATTAGTTTGGGGATTGATCCAGGACTATGGGGAGAGAGCGGGTCAGTGGGATTAGTTTGGGGATTGATACAGGATTATGTGGAGAGAGCGGGGCAGTGGGATTAGTTTGGGGATTGATACAGGACTATGGGGAGAGAGCAGGGCCGTGGGATTAGTTTGGGGATTGATACAGGACTATGGGGAGAGAGGGGGGCAGTGGGATTAGTTTGGAGATTGATACAGGGCTATGGGGAGAGAGCGGGGCAGTGGGATTAGTTTGGGGATTGATACAGGACTATGGGGAGAGATCGGGGCAGTGAGATTAGTTTGGAGATTGATACAGGGCTATGGGGAGAGAGCGGGGCAGTGGGATTAGTTTGGAGATTGATACAGGACTATGGGGACAGAGCGGGGCAGTGGGATTAGTTTGGGGATTGATACAGGATTATGTGGAGAGAGCGGGGCAGTGGGATTAGTTTGGGGATTGATACAGGACTATGGGGAGAGAGCAGGGCAGTGGGATTAGTTTGGGGATTGATACAGGACTATGGGGAGAGAGCGGGGCAGTGGGATTAGTTTGGAGATTGATACAGGGCTATGGGGAGAGAGCGGGGCAGTGGGATTAGTTTGGGGATTGATACAGGACTATGGGGAGAGAGCGGGTCAGGGGGATTAGTTTGGGGATTGATACAGGACTATGTGTAGAGAGCGGAGCAGTGGGATTAGTTTGGGGATTGATACAGGACTAGGGGGAGAGAGCAGGGCAGTGGGATTAGTTTGGGGATTGATACAGGACTATGGGGAGAGAGCGGGGCAGTGGGATTAGTTTGGAGATTGATACAGGGCTATGGGGAGAGAGCGGGGCAGTGGGATTAGTTTGGGGATTGATACAGGACTATGGGGACAGAGCGGGGCAGTGGGAATAGTTTGGGGATTGATAAAGGACTATGCGGAGAGAGCGGGGCAGTGGGATTAGTTTGGGGATAGATACAGGACTATGGGGAGAGAGCGGGCCGTGGGATTAGTTTGGGGATTCAAACAGGACTATGGGGAGAGAGCGGGGCAGTGGCATTAGTGTGGGGATTGATCCAGGACTATGGGGAGCGAGCGGGTCAGTGGGATTAGTTTGGGGATTGATACAGTATTATGTGGAGAGAGCGGGGCAGTGGGATTAGTTTGGGGATTGATACAGGACTATGGGGAGAGAGCAGGGCAGTGGGATTAGTTTGGGGATTGATACAGGAATATGGGGAGAGAGCGGGGCAGTGGGATTAGTTTGGAGATTGATACAGGGCTATGGGGAGAGAGCGGGGCACTGGGATTAGTTTGGGGATTGATACAGGACTATGGGGAGAGAGCGGGGCAGTGGGATTAGTTTGGGGATTGATACAGGACTATGGGGAGAGAGCGGGGCAGTGGGATTAGTTTGGGGATTGATACAGGGCTATGGGGAGAGAGCGGGGCAGTGGGATTAGTTTGGGGATTGATACAGGACAATGGGGAGAGAGCGGGGCAGTGAGATTAGTTTGGAGATTGATACAGGGCTATGGGGAGAGAGAGGGGCAGTGGGATTAGTTTGGAGATTGATACAGGACTATGGGGAGAGAGCGGGGTAGTGGGATTAGTTTGGGGATTGATACAGGACTATGGGGACAGAGCGGGACAGTGGGAATAGTTTGGGGATTGATAAAGGACTATGCGGCGAGAGCGGGGCAGTGGGATTAGTTTGGGGATTGATACAGGACTATGGGGAGTGAGCGGGCCGTGGGATTAGTTTGGGGATTCAAACACTACTATGGGGAGAGAGCGGGCCATGAGATTAGTTTGGGGATTGATCCAGGACTATGGGGAGAGAGCGGGTCAGTGGGATTAGTTTGGGGATTGATACAGGATTATGTGGAGAGAGCGGGGCAGTGGGATTAGTTTGGAGATTGACACAGGGCTATGGGGAGAGAGCGGGGCAGTGGGATTAGGTTGGAGATTGATACAGGACTATGGGGACAGAGCGGGGCAGTGGGATTAGTTTGGGGATTGATACAGGACTATGGGGAGGGAGCGGGGCAGTGGGAATAGTTTGGGGATTGATACAGGACTATGGGGACAGAGCAGGGCAGTGGGAATAGTTTGGGGATTGATAAAGGACTATGCGGAGACAGCGGGGCAGTGGGATTAGTTTGGGGATTGATACATGGCTATGCGGAGAGAGCGGGGCAGTGGGATTAGTTTGGGGATTGATACAGGGCTGTGGCGAGAGAGCGGGGCAGTGGGACTAGTTTGGAGATTGATATAGGACCATGGGGAGAGAGCGGGGCAGTGGGATTAGTTTGGGGTTTGATACAGGACTATGGGGAGAAAGCGGGGCAGTGGGATTAGTTTGCCGATTGATACAGGACTATGGGGAGAGAGCGGGCCGTGGGATTAGTTTGGGGATTGATACAGACTATGGGGAGAGAGCGGGGCAGTGGGATTAGTTTGGGGATTGATCCAGGACCATGGGGAGAGAGCGGGTCAGTGGGATTAGTTTGGGGATTGATACAGGACTATGAGGAGAGAGCGGGGCAGTGGGATTAGTTTGGGGATTGATACAGGACTATGGGGAGAGAGCAGGGCAGTGGGATTAGTTTGGGGATTGATACAGGACTATGGGGAGACGCGGGGCAATGGGATTAGTTTGGAGATTGATACAGGGCTATGGGGAGAGAGCGGGCCAGTGGGATTAGTTTGGGGATTGATACAGGACTATGGGGAAAGAGCGGGGCAGTGGGATTAGTTTGGGGATTGATACAGGACTATGGGGACAGAGCGGGGCAGTGGGAATAGATTGGGGATTGATACAGGACTATGGGGAGAGAGCGGGGTAGTGGGATTAGTTTGGGGATTGATACAGGACTATGTGGAGTGAGCGGGGCAGTGGGATTAGTTTGGGGATTGATACAGGACGATGGGGAGAGAGCGGGCCGTGGGATTGGTTTGGGGTTTGATACAGGACTATGGGGAGAGAGCGGGGCAGTGGGATTAATTTGGGGATTGATACAGGACTATGGGGAGAGAGCGCGGCAGTGGGATTATTTTGGGGATTGATACAGGACTATGGGGAGAGAGCGGGGCGGTAGGTTTAGTTTGGGGATTGATGCAGGACTATGGGGAGAGAGCGGGGCAGTGGGATTAGTTTGGGGATTGATACAGGACTATGTGGAGAGAGCGGGGCAGTGGGAATAGTTTGGGGATTGATAAACGACTATGGGGAGAGAGCGGGGCAGTGGGATTAGTTTGGGCATTGATACAGGACTATGGGGTGAAAGCGGGGCAGTGGGATTAGTTTGGGGACTGATACAGGACTATGGGGAGAGATCGGGCCGTGGGATTAGTTTGGGGATTGATACAGGACTATGGGGAGAGAGCGCGGCAGTGGGATTAGTTTGGGGATTCATCCAGGACTATGGGCAGAGAGCAGATCAGTGGGATTAGTTTGGGGATTGTTACAGGACTATGGGGAGAGAGCGGGGCAGTGGGATTAGTTTGGGGATTGATACAGAACTATGGGGAGAGAGCAGGGCAGTGGGTTTAGTTTGGGGTTTGATACAGGACTATGGGGAGTGAGCGGGGCAGTGGGATTAGTTTGGAGATTAATACAGGGCTATGGGGAGAGAGCGGGGCAGTGGGATTAGTTTGGGGATTGATACAGGACTATGGGGAGCGAGCGGGGCAGTGGGATTAGTTTGGGGATTGATACAGGTCGATGAGGAGCGAGCGGGGCAGTTGGATTAGTTTGGAGTTTGATACAGGACTATGGGGAGAGAGCGGGGCAGTGGGATTAGTTTGGAGACTGATACAGGGCTATGGGGAGAGAGCGGGGCAGTGCGATTAGTTTGGGATTGATACAGGGCTACGGGGAGAGAGCAGGGCAGTGGGATTAGTTTGGGGATTGATACAGGGCTGTGGGGAGAGAGCGGGCCGTGGGATTAGTTTGGGGATTCAAACAGGACTGTGGGGAGAGAGCGGGCCGTGGGATTAGTTTGGGGATTCAAACAGGACTATGGGGAGAGAGCGGGGCAGTGGGATTAGTTTGGGGATTGATCCAGGACTATGGGGAGAGAGCGGTTCAGTGGGATTAGTTTGGGGATTGATACAGGATTATGTGGAGAGAGCGGGGCAGTGGGATTAGTTTGGGGATTGATACAGGACTATGGGGAGAGAGCAGGGCAGTGGGATTAGTTTGGGGATTGATACAGGACTGTGGGGAGAGAGGGGGGCAGTGGGATTAGTTTGGAGATTGATACAGGGCTATGGGGAGAGAGCGGGGCAGTGGGATTAGTTTGGGGATTGATACAGGACTATGGGGAGAGAGCGGGGCAGTGAGATTAGTTTGGAGATTGATACAGGGCTATGGGGAGAGAGCGGGGCAGTGGGATTAGTTTGGAGATTGATACAGGACTATGGGGACAGAGCGGGGCAGTGGGATTAGTTTGGGGATTGATACAGGATTATGTGGAGAGAGCGGGGCAGTGGGATTAGTTTGGGGATTGATACAGGACTATGGGGAGAGAGCAGGGCAGTGGGATTAGTTTGGGGATTGATACAGGACTATGGGGAGAGAGCGGGGCAGTGGGATTAGTTTGGAGATTGATACAGGGCTATGGGGAGAGAGCGGGGCAGTGGGATTAGTTTGGGGATTGATACAGGACTATGGGGAGAGAGCGGGTCAGGGGGATTAGTTTGGGGATTGATACAGGACTATGTGTAGAGAGCGGGGCAGTGGGATTAGTTTGGGGATTGATACAGGACTAGGGGGAGAGAGCAGGGCAGTGGGATTAGTTTGGGGATTGATACAGGACTATGGGGAGAGAGCGGGGCAGTGGGATTAGTTTGGAGATTGATACAGGGCTATGGGGAGAGAGCGGGGCAGTGGGATTAGTTTGGGGATTGATACAGGACTATGGGGACAGAGCGGGGCAGTGGGAATAGTTTGGGGATTGATAAAGGACTATGCGGAGAGAGCGGGGCAGTGGGATTAGTTTGGGGATAGATACAGGACTATGGGGAGAGAGCGGGCCGTGGGATTAGTTTGGGGATTCAAACAGGACTATGGGGAGAGAGCGGGGCAGTGGGATTAGTTTGGGGATTGATCCAGGACTATGGGGAGCGAGCGGGTCAGTGGGATTAGTTTGGGGATTGATACAGGATTATGTGGAGAGAGCGGGGCAGTGCGATTAGTTTGGGGATTGATAGAGTACTATGGGGAGAGAGCAGGGCAGTGGGATTAGTTTGGGGATTGATACAGGACTATGGGGAGAGATCGGGGCAGTGGGATTAGTTTGGAGATTGATACAGGGCTATGGGGAGAGAGCGGGGCAGTGGGATTAGTTTGGGGATTGATACAGGACTATGGGGAGAGAGCGGGGCAGTGGGATTAGTTTGGGGATTGATACAGGACTATGGGGAGAGAGCGGGGCAGTGGGATTAGTTTGGGGATTGATACAGGTATATGGGGAGAGAGCGGGGCAGTGGGATTAGTTTGGGGATTGATACAGGACAATGGGGAGAGAGCGGGGCAGTGAGATTAGTTTGGAGATTGATACAGGGCTATGGGGAGAGAGAGGGGCAGTGGGATTAGTTTGGAGATTGATACAGGACTATGGGGAGAGAGCGGGGTAGTGGGATTAGTTTGGGGATTGATACAGGACTATGGGGACAGAGCGGGGCAGTGGGAATAGTTTGGGGATTGATAAAGGACTATGCGGCGAGAGCGGGGCAGTGGGATTAGTTTGGGGATTGATACAGGACTATGGGGAGAGAGCGGGCCGTGGGATTAGTTTGGGGATTCAAACACTACTATGGGGAGAGAGCGGGCCATGAGATTAGTTTGGGGATTGATCCAGGACTATGGGGAGAGAGCGGGTCAGTGGGATTAGTTTGGGGATTGATACAGGATTATGTGGAGAGAGCGGGGCAGTGGGATTAGTTTGGGGATTGATACAGGACTATGGGGAGAGAGCAGGGCAGTGGTATTAGTTTGGGGATTTATACAGGACTATGGGGAGAGAGCGGGGCAGTGGGATTAGTTTGGAGATTGATACAGGGCTATGGGGAGAGAGCGGGGCAGTGGGATTAGTTTGGGGATTGATACAGGACTATGGGGAGAGAGCGGGGCAGTGAGATTAGTTTGGAGATTGACACAGGGCTATGGGGAGAGAGCGGGGCAGTGGGATTAGGTTGGAGATTGATACAGGACTATGGGGACAGAGCGGGGCAGTGAGATTAGTTTGGAGATTGATACAGGGCTATGGGGAGAGAGAGGGGCAGTGGGATTAGTTTGGAGATTGATACAGGACTATGGGGAGAGAGCGGGGTAGTGGGATTAGTTTGGGGATTGATACAGGACTATGGGGAGAGAGCGGGGCAGTGGGAATAGTTTGGGGATTGATAAAGGACTATAGGGAGAGGGCGGGGCAGTGGGATTAGTTTGGGGATTGATACAGGACTATGGGGAGAAAGCGGGACAGTGGGATTAGTTTGGGGACTGATACAGGACTATGGGGAGAGATCGGCCCGTGGGATTAGTTTGGGGATTGATACAGGACTATGGGGAGAGAGCGCGGCAGTGGGATTAGTTTGGGGATTCATCCAGGACTATGGGCAGAGAGCAGATCAGTGGGATTAGTTTGGGGATTGTTACAGGACTATGGGGAGAGAGCGGGGCAGTGGGATTAGTTTGGGGATTGATACAGAACTATGGGGAGAGAGCAGGGCAGTGGGATTAGTTTGGGGTTTGATACAGGACTATGGGGAGAGAGCGGGGCAGTGGGATTAGTTTGGAGATTGATACAGGGCTATGGGGAGAGAGCGGGGCAGTGGGATTTGTTTGGGGATTGATACAGGACTATGGGGAGAGAGCGGGGCAGTGGGATTAGTTTGGGGATTGATACAGGTCGATGGGGAGCGAGCGGGGCAGTTGGATTAGTTTGGAGTTTGATACAGGACTATGGGGAGAGAGCGGGGCAGTGGGATTAGTTTGGAGATTGATACAGGGCTATGGGGAGAGAGCAGGGCAGTGCGATTAGTTTGGGATTGATACCGGGCTACGGGGAGAGAGCGGGGCAGTGGGAATAGTTTGGGGATTGATACAGGGCTGTGGGGAGAGAGCGGGGCAGTGGGACTAGTTTGGGGATTGATACAGGGCTATGGGGAGAGAGCGGGGCAGTGGGATTAGTTTGGGGATTGATACAGGACTATGGGGAGAGAGCAGGGCAGTGGGATTAGTTTGGAGATTGATACAGGACTATGGGGAGAGAGCGGGGCAGTGGGATTAGTTTGGAGATTGATACAGGGCTATGGGGAGAGAGCGGGAGGGGGGGATTAGTTTGGGGATTGATGCAGGACTATGGGGAGAGAGCGGGGTTAGTGGGATTAGTTTGGCGATTGATACAGGACTATGGGGAGAGAGCGGGGCAGTGGGAATAGTTTGGGGATTGATAAAGGACTATGGGGAGAGAGCGGGGCAGTGGGATTAGTTTGGGGATTGATACAGGACTATGGGGAGAGAGCGGGGCAGTGGGATTAGTTTGGAGATTGATACAGGGCTATGGGGAGAGAGCGGGAGGGTGGGATTAGTTTGGGGATTGATGCAGGACTATGGGGAGAGAGCGGGGCAGTGGGATTAGTTTGGCGATTGATACAGGACTATGGGGAGAGAGCGGGGCAGTGGGAATAGTTTGGGGATTGATAAAGGACTATGGGGAGAGAACGGGGCAGTGGGATTTGTTTGGGGATTGATACAGGACTATGGGGAGAAAGCGGGTCAGTAGGATTAGTTTGGGGATTGATACAGGACTATGGGGAGAGAGCGGGCCGTGGGATTAGTTTGTGGATTGATACAGGACTATGGGGAGAGAGCGGGGCAGTGGCATTAGTTTGGGGATTGATCCAGGACTATCGGGAGAGAGCGGGTCAGTGGGATTAGTTTGGGGATTGATACAGGACTATGGGGAGAGAGCAGGGCATTGGGATTAGTTTGGGGATTGATACAGGACTATGGGGAGAGAGCGGGGCAGTGGGATTAGTTTGGGGATTGATACAGGACTATGGGGAGAAAGCGGGGCAGTGGGATTAGTTTGGGGATTGATACAGGACTATGGGGAGAGAGCGGGCCGTGGGATTAGTTTGTGGATTGATACAGGACTATGGGGAGAGAGCGGGGCAGTGGGATTAGTTTGGGGATTGATCCAGGACTATGGGGAGAGAGCGGGTCAGTGGGATTAGTTTGGGGATTGATACAGGACTATGGGGAGAGAGCGGGGCAGTGGGATTAGTTTGGGGATTGATACAGGACTATGGGGAGAGAGCAGGGCAGTGAGATTTGTTTGGGGATTGATACAGGACTATGGGTACAGAGCAGGGCAGTGGGAATAGTTTGGGGATTGATGCAGGACTATGCGGAGACAGCGGGGCAGTGGGATTAGTTTGGGGATTGATACATGGCTATGCGGAGAGAGCGGGGCAGTGGGATTTGTTTAGGGATTGATGCAGGACTATTGGGATAGAGCGGGGCAGTGGGATTAGTTTGGGGATTGATACAGGTGTATGGGGAGAGAGCGGGGCAGTGGGACAAGTTTGGGGATTGATACAGGACTATGGGGAGCGAGCGGGGCAGTGGGATTAGTTTGGAGATTGATACAGGACTATGGGGATAGAGCAGGGCAGCGGGATTAGTTTGGGGATTGATACACGACTATGGGGAGAGAGCGAGGCAGTGGGATTATTTTGGGGATTGATACAGGGCTATGGCGAGAGAGCGGGGCAGTGGGACTAGTTTGGGGATTGATACAGGGCTATGGGGTGAGAGAGGGGCAGTGGTATTATTTTGGGGATTGATACAGGACTATGGGGAGAGAGCACTGCAGTCGGATTAGTTTGGGGTTTGATACAGGACTATGGAGAGAGAGTGGGGCAGTGGGATTAGTTTGGGGTTTTATTAAGGACGATGGGGAGAGAGCGGGGCAGTGGGATTAGTTTGGAGATTGATACAGGACTATGGGGAGAGAGCGGGGCAGTGGGATTAGTTTGGGGATTGATACAGGACTATGGGGAGAGAGCGGGGCAGTGGGATTAGTTTGGGGATTGATACAGGACTATGGGGATTTAGCGGGGCAGTGGGATTAATTTGGGGATTGATACAGGACTATGGGGAGAGAGCGGGGCAGTGGGATTAGTTTGGGGATTGAAACTGGACTATGGGTAGAGAGCTGGGCAGTGGGATTAGTTTGGAGATTGATACACGACTATGGGGAGAGAGCGGGGCAGTGGGATTAGTTTGGGGATTGATACAGGACTATGGGGAGAGAGCGGGGCAGTGGGATTAATTTGGGGATTGATACAGGACTATGGGGAGAGAGCGGGGCAGTGGGATTAGTTTGGGGATTGATACTGGACTATGGGTAGAGAGCTGGGCAGTTGGATTAGTTTGGAGATTGATACACGACTATGGGGAGAGCGGGGCAGTGGGATTAGTTTGGGGATTGATACAGGACTATGAGGAGAGAGCGGGGCAGTGGGATTAGTTTGGGGATTGATACAGGGCTATGTGGAGAGAGTGGGGCAGTGGGATTAGTTTGGGGATTAATACAGGGCTATGGGGAGAGAGCGGGGTAGTGGGATTAGTTTGGAGATTGATACAGGGCTATGGGGAGAGAGCGGGGCAGTGGGATTAGTTTGGAGATTCATACAGGATTATGGGGAGAGAGCGGGTCAGTGGGATTAGTTTGGGGATTGATACAGGGTTATGTGGAGAGAGCGGGGCAGTGGGATTAGTTTGGGGATTCATACAGGTCGATGGGGAGAGAGCGGGGCAGTGGGACTAGTTTGGGGATTGATACAGGGCTATGGGGAGAGAGCGGGGCAGTGGGATTAGTTTGGGGATTGATACAGGGCGATGGGGAGAGAGAGGGGCAGTGGGATTAGTTTGGGGTTTTATTAAGGACGATGGGGAGAGAGCGGGGCAGTGGGATTAGTTTGGGGATTGATACAGGACTATGGGGAGAGAGCGGGGCAGTGGGATTAGTTTGGGGATTGATACAGGACTATGGGGAGAGAGCGGGGCAGTGGGATTAGTTTGGAGATTGATACAGGGCTATGGGGAGAGAGCGGGAGGGTGGGATTAGTTTGGGGATTGATGCAGGACTATGGGGAGAGAGCGGGGCAGTGGGATTAGTTTGGCGATTGATACAGGACTATGGGGAGAGAGCGGGGCAGTGGGAATAGTTTGGGGATTGATAAAGGACTATGGGGAGAGAGCGGGGCAGTGGGATTTGTTTGGGGATTGATACAGGACTATGGGGAGAAAGCGGGGCAGTGGGATTAGTTTGGGGATTGATACAGGACTATGGGGAGAGAGCGGGCCGTGGGATTAGTTTGTGGATTGATACAGGACTATGGGGAGAGAGCGGGGCAGTGGCATTAGTTTGGGGATTGATCCAGGACTATCGGGAGAGAGCGGGTCAGTGGGATTAGTTTGGGGATTGATACAGGACTATGGGGAGAGAGCAGGGCAGTGGGATTAGTTTGGGGATTGATACAGGACTATGGGGAGAGAGCGGGGCAGTGGGATTAGTTTGGAGATTGATACAGGGCTATGGGGAGAGAGCGGGGCAGTGGGATTAGTTTGGGGATTGATACAGGACTATGGGGAGAGAGCGGGGCAGTGGGATTAGTTTGGAGATTGATACAGGACTATGGGGACAGAGCAGGGCAGTGGGATTAGTTTGGGGATTGATAAAGGACTATGGGGAGACAGCGGGGCAGTGGGATTAGTTTGGGGATTGATACATGGCTATGCGGAGAGATCGGGGCAGTGGGATTTGTTTAGGGATTGATGCAGGACTATTGGGAGAGAGCGGGGCAGTGGGACAAGTTTGGGGATTGATACAGGACTATGGGGAGCGAGCGGGGCAGTGGGATTAGTTTGGAGATTGATACAGGACTATGGGGAGAGAGCAGTGCAGCGGGATTAGTTTGGGGATTGATACACGACTATGGGAAAAAAGCGAGGCAGTGGGATTAGTTTGAGGATTGATACAGGACTATGGGGAGAGAGCGGGGCAGTGGGGTTAGTTTGGAGTTTGATTCAGGACTATGGGGAGAGAGCGGGACAGTGGGATTAGTTTGGGGATTGATACAGGACTATGGGGAGAGAGCGGGTCAGTGGGATTAATTTGGGGATTGATACAGGACTATGGGAAGAGAGCGGGGCAGTGGGATTAGTTTGGGGATTGATACAGGACTATGGGGAGAGAGCAGGGCAGTGGGATTAGTTTGGGGATTGATACAGGACTATGGGGAGAGAGCGGGGCAGTGGGAATAGTTTGGGGATTGATAAAGGACTATGCGGAGACAGCGGGGCAGTGGGATTAGTTTGCGGATTGATACATGGCTATGCGGAGAGAGCGGGGCAGTGGGACAAGTTTGGGGATTGATACAGGACTATGGGGACAGAGCAGGGCAGTGGGATTAGTTTGGGGATTGATAAAGGACTATGGGCAGACAGCGGGGCAGTGGGATTAGTTTGGGGATTGATACATGGCTATGCGGAGAGATCGGGGCAGTGGGATTTGTTTAGGGATTGATGCAGGACTATTGGGAGAGAGCGGGGCAGTGGGACAAGTTTGGGGATTGATACAGGACTATGGGGAGCGAGCGGGGCAGTGGGATTAGTTTGGAGATTGATACAGGACTATGGGGAGAGAGCAGTGCAGCGGGATTAGTTTGGGGATTGATACACGACTTTGGGGAGAGAGCGAGGCAGTGGGATTAGTTTGAGGATTGATACAGGACTATGGGGAGAGAGCGGGGCAGTGGGGTTAGTTTGGAGTTTGATTCAGGACTATGGGGAGAGAGCGGGACAGTGGGATTAGTTTGGGGATTGATACAGGACTATGGGGAGAGAGCGGGTCAGTGGGATTAATTTGGGGATTGATACAGGACTATGGGAAGAGAGCGGGGCAGTGGGATTAGTTTGGGGATTGATACAGGACTATGGGGAGAGAGCAGGGCAGTGGGATTAGTTTGGGGATTGATACAGGACTATGGGGAGAGAGCGGGGCAGTGGGAATAGTTTGGGGATTGATAAAGGACTATGCGGAGACATCGGGGCAGTGGGATTAGTTTGGGGATTGATACATGGCTATGCGGAGAGAGCGGGGTAGTGGGACAAGTTTGGGGATTGATACAGGACTATGGGGAGCGAGCGGGGCAGTGGGATTAGTTTGGAGATTGATACAGGACTATGGGGAGAGAGCAAGGCAGCGGGACTAGTTTGCGGATTGATACAGGACTATGGGGAGAGAGCGGGGCAGTGAGATTAGTTTGGAGATTGATACAGGACTATGGGGAGAGAGCGGGGCAGTGGGAATAGTTTGGGGATTGATAAAGGACTATGGGGAGAGAGCGGGGCAGTGGTATTAGTTTGGGGATTGATACAGGACTATGGGGAGAAAGCGGGGCAGTGGGATTAGTTTGGGGATTGATACAGGACTATGGGGAGACAGCGGGCCGTGGGATTAGTTTGTGGATTGATACAGGACTATGGGGAGAGAGCGGGGCAGTGGGATTAGTTTGGGGATTGATACATGGCTATGCGGAGAGATCGGGGCAGTGGGAATAGTTTGGGGATTGATAAAGGACTATGGGGAGAGAGCGGGGCAGTGGGATTTGTTTGGGGATTGATATAGGACTATGGGGAGAAAGCGGGGCAGTGGGATTAGTTTGGGGATTGATACAGGACTATGGGGAGAGAGCGGGCCGTGGGATTAGATTGTGGATTGATACAGGACTATGGGGAGAGAGCGGGGCAGTGGGATTAGTTTGGGGATTGATCCAGGACTATCGGGAGAGAGCGGGGCAGTGGGATTAGTTTGGGGATTGATCCAGGACTATCGGGAGAGAGCGGGTCAGTGGGATTAGTTTGGGGATTGATACAGGACTATGGGGAGAGAGCGGGGCAGTGGGTTTAGTTTGGGGATTGATACAGGACTATGGGGAGAGAGCAGGGCAGTGGGATTAGTTTGGGGATTGATACAGGACTATGGGGAGAGAGCGGGGCAGTGGGATTAGTTTGGAGATTCATACAGGGCTATGGGGAGAGAGCGGGGCAGTGGGATTAGTTTGGGGATTGATACAGGACTGTGGGGAGAGAGCGGGGCAGTGGGATTAGTTTGGAGATTGATAGAGGACTATGGGGACAGAGCAGGGCAGTGGGAATAGTTTGGGGATTGATAAAGGACTATGCGGAGACAGCGGGGCAGTGGGATTAGTTTGGGGATTGATACATGGCTATGCGGAGAGATCGGGGCAGTGGGATTTTTTTAGGGATTGATGCAGGACTATTGGGAGAGAGCGGGGCAGTGGGACAAGTTTGGGGATTGATACAGGACTATGGGGAGCGAGCGGGGCAGTGGGATTAGTTTGGAGATTGATACAGGACTATGGGGAGAGAGCAGTGCAGCGGGATTAGTTTGGGGATTGATACACGACTATGGGGAGAGAGCGAGGCAGTGGGATTAGTTTGAGGATTGATACAGGACTATGGGGAGAGAGCGGGGCAGTGGGGTTAGTTTGGAGTTTGATTCAGCACTATGGGGAGAGAGCGGGACAGTGGGATTAGTTTGGGGATTGATACAGGACTATGGGGAGAGAGCGGGGCAGTGGGATTTGTTTGGGGATTGATATAGGACTATGGGGAGAAAGCGGGGCAGTGGGATTAGTTTGGGGATTGATATAGGACTATGGGGAGAGAGCGGGCCGTGGGATTAGTTTGTGGATTGATACAGGACTATGGGGAGAGAGCGGGGCAGTGGGATTAGTTTGGGGATTGATCCAGGACTATCGGGAGAGAGCGGGGCAGTGGGATTAGTTTGGGGATTGATCCAGGACTATCGGGAGAGAGCGGGTCAGTGGGATTAGTTTGGGGATTGATACAGGACTATGGGGAGAGAGCGGGGCAGTGGGATTAGTTTGGGGATTGATACAGGACTATGGGGAGAGAGCAGGGCAGTGGGATTAGTTTGGGGATTGATACAGGACTATGGGGAGAGAGCGGGGCAGTGGGATTAGTTTGGAGATTGATACAGGGCTATGGGGAGAGAGCGGGGCAGTGGGATTAGTTTGGGGATTGATACAGGACTATGGGGAGAGAGCGGGGCAGTGGGATTAGTTTGGAGATTGATACAGGACTATGGGGACAGAGCAGGGCAGTGGGAATAGTTTGGGGATTGATAAAGGACTATGCGGAGACAGCGGGGCAGTGGGATTAGTTTGGGGATTGATACATGGCTATGCGGAGAGATCGGGGCAGTGGGATTTGTTTAGGGATTGGTGCAGGACTATTGGGAGAGGGCGGGGCAGTGGGACAAGTTTGGGGATTGATACAGGACTATGGGGAGCGAGCGGGGCAGTGGGATTAGTTTGGAGATTGATACAGGACTATGGGGAGAGAGCAGTGCAGCGGGATTAGTTTGGGGATTGATACACGACTATGGGGAGAGAGCGAGGCAGTGGGATTAGTTTGAGGATTGATACAGGACTATGGGGAGAGAGCGGGGCAGTGGGGTTAGTTTGGAGTTTGATTCAGCACTATGGGGAGAGAGCGGGACAGTGGGATTAGTTTGGGGATTGATACAGGACTATGGGGAGAGAGCGGGTCAGTGGGATTAATTTGGGGATTGATACAGGACTATGGGAAGAGAGCGGGGCAGTGGGATTAGTTTGGGGATTGATACAGGACTATGGGGAGAGAGCAGGGCAGTGGGATTAGTTTGGGGATTGATACAGGACTATGGGGAGAGAGCGGGGCAGTGGGAATAGTTTGGGGATTGATAAAGGACTATGCGGAGACAGCGGGGCAGTGGGATTAGTTTGGGGATTGATACATGGCTATGCGGAGAGAGCGGGGCAGTGGGACAAGTTTGGGGATTGATACAGGACTATGGGGAGCGAGCGGGGCAGTGGGATTAGTTTGGAGATTGATACAGGACTATGGGGAGAGAGCAAAGCAGCGGGACTAGTTTGCGGATTGATACAGGACTATGGGGAGAGAGCGGGGCAGTGAGATTAGTTTGGAGATTGATACAGGACTATGGGGAGAGAGCGGGGCAGTGGGAATAGTTTGGGGATTGATAAAGGACTATGGGGAGAGAGCGGGGCAGTGGGATTAGTTTGGGGATTGATACAGGACTATGGGGAGAAAGCGGGGCAGTGGGATTAGTTTGGGGATTGATACAGGACTATGGGGAGAGAGCGGGCCGTGGGATTAGTTTGTGGATTGATACAGGACTATGGGGAGAGAGCGGGGCAGTGGGATTAGTTTGGGGATTGATACAGGACTATGGGGAGAGAGCAGGGCAGTGGGATTAGTTTGGGGATTGATACAGGACTATGGGGAGAGAGCGGGGCAGTGGGATTAGTTTGGAGATTGATACAGGGCTATGTGGAGAGAGCGGGGCAGTGGGATTAGTTTGGGGATTGATACAGGACTATGGGGAGAGAGCGGGGCAGTGGGATTAGTTTGGGGATTGATACAGACTATGGGGACAGAGCAGGGCAGTGGGAATAGTTTGGGGATTGATAAAGGACTATGCGGAGACAGCGGGGCAGTGGAATTAGTTTGGGGATTGATACATGGCTATGCGGAGAGAGCGGGGCAGTGGGATTTGTTTAGGGATTGATGCAGGACGATTGGGAGAGAGCGGGGCAGTGGGTTTAGTTTGGGGATTGATACAGGTCTATGGGGAGAGAGCGGGGCAGTGGGACAAGTTTGGGGATTGATACAGGACAATGGGGAGCGATCGGGGCAGTGGGATTAGTTTGGAGATTGATACAGGACTATGGGGAGAGAGCGGGGCAGTGGGATTAGTTTGGAGATTGATACAGGGCTATGGGGAGAGAGCGGGAGGGGGGGATTAGTTTGGGGATTGATGCAGGACTATGGGGAGAGAGCGGGGTTAGTGGGATTAGTTTGGCGATTGATACAGGACTATGGGGAGAGAGCGGGGCAGTGGGAATAGTTTGGGGATTGATAAAGGACTATGGGGAGAGAGCGGGGCAGTGGGATTAGTTTGGGGATTGATACAGGACTATGGGGAGAGAGCGGGGCAGTGGGATTAGTTTGGAGATTGATACAGGGCTATGGGGAGAGAGCGGGAGGGTGGGATTAGTTTGGGGATTGATGCAGGACTATGGGGAGAGAGCGGGGCAGTGGGATTAGTTTGGGGATTGATACAGGACTATGGGGTGAAAGCGGGTCAGTGGGATTAGTTTGGGGATTGATACAGGACTATGGGGAGAGAGCGGGCCGTGGGATTAGTTTGTGGATTGATACAGGACTATGGGGAGAGAGCGGGGCAGTGGCATTAGTTTGGGGATTGATCCAGGACTATCGGGAGAGAGCGGGTCAGTGGGATTAGTTTGGGGATTGATACAGGACTATGGGGAGAGAGCAGGGCATTGGGATTAGTTTGGGGATTGATACAGGACTATGGGGAGAGAGCGGGGCAGTGGGATTAGTTTGGGGATTGATACAGGACTATGGGGAGAAAGCGGGGCAGTGGGATTAGTTTGGGGATTGATACAGGACTATGGGGAGAGAGCGGGCCGTGGGATTAGTTTGTGGATTGATACAGGACTATGGGGAGAGAGCGGGGCAGTGGGATTAGTTTGGGGATTGATCCAGGACTATGGGGAGAGAGCGGGTCAGTGGGATTAGTTTGGGGATTGATACAGGACTATGGGGAGAGAGCGGGGCAGTGGGATTAGTTTGGGGATTGATACAGGACTATGGGGAGAGAGCAGGGCAGTGAGATTTGTTTGGGGATTGATACAGGACTATGGGTACAGAGCAGGGCAGTGGGAATAGTTTGGGGATTGATGCAGGACTATGCGGAGACAGCGGGGCAGTGGGATTAGTTTGGGGATTGATACATGGCTATGCGGAGAGAGCGGGGCAGTGGGATTTGTTTAGGGATTGATGCAGGACTATTGGGATAGAGCGGGGCAGTGGGATTAGTTTGGGGATTGATACAGGTGTATGGGGAGAGAGCGGGGCAGTGGGACAAGTTTGGGGATTGATACAGGACTATGGGGAGCGAGCGGGGCAGTGGGATTAGTTTGGAGATTGATACAGGACTATGGGGATAGAGCAGGGCAGCGGGATTAGTTTGGGGATTGATACACGACTATGGGGAGAGAGCGAGGCAGTGGGATTATTTTGGGGATTGATACAGGGCTATGGCGAGAGAGCGGGGCAGTGGGACTAGTTTGGGGATTGATACAGGGCTATGGGGTGAGAGAGGGGCAGTGGTATTATTTTGGGGATTGATACAGGACTATGGGGAGAGAGCACTGCAGTCGGATTAGTTTGGGGTTTGATACAGGACTATGGAGAGAGAGTGGGGCAGTGGGATTAGTTTGGGGTTTTATTAAGGACGATGGGGAGAGAGCGGGGCAGTGGGATTAGTTTGGAGATTGATACAGGACTATGGGGAGAGAGCGGGGCAGTGGGATTAGTTTGGGGATTGATACAGGACTATGGGGAGAGAGCGGGGCAGTGGGATTAGTTTGGGGATTGATACAGGACTATGGGGATTTAGCGGGGCAGTGGGATTAATTTGGGGATTGATACAGGACTATGGGGAGAGAGCGGGGCAGTGGGATTAGTTTGGGGATTGAAACTGGACTATGGGTAGAGAGCTGGGCAGTGGGATTAGTTTGGAGATTGATACACGACTATGGGGAGAGAGCGGGGCAGTGGGATTAGTTTGGGGATTGATACAGGACTATGGGGAGAGAGCGGGGCAGTGGGATTAATTTGGGGATTGATACAGGACTATGGGGAGAGAGCGGGGCAGTGGGATTAGTTTGGGGATTGATACTGGACTATGGGTAGAGAGCTGGGCAGTTGGATTAGTTTGGAGATTGATACACGACTATGGGGAGAGCGGGGCAGTGGGATTAGTTTGGGGATTGATACAGGACTATGAGGAGAGAGCGGGGCAGTGGGATTAGTTTGGGGATTGATACAGGGCTATGTGGAGAGAGTGGGGCAGTGGGATTAGTTTGGGGATTAATACAGGGCTATGGGGAGAGAGCGGGGTAGTGGGATTAGTTTGGAGATTGATACAGGGCTATGGGGAGAGAGCGGGGCAGTGGGATTAGTTTGGAGATTCATACAGGATTATGGGGAGAGAGCGGGTCAGTGGGATTAGTTTGGGGATTGATACAGGGTTATGGGGAGAGAGCGGGGCAGTGGGATTAGTTTGGGGATTCATACAGGTCGATGGGGAGAGAGCGGGGCAGTGGGACTAGTTTGGGGATTGATACAGGGCTATGGGGAGAGAGCGGGGCAGTGGGATTAGTTTGGGGATTGATACAGGGCGATGGGGAGAGAGAGGGGCAGTGGGATTAGTTTGGGGTTTTATTAAGGACGATGGGGAGAGAGCGGGGCAGTGGGATTAGTTTGGGGATTGATACAGGACTATGGGGAGAGAGCGGGGCAGTGGGATTAGTTTGGGGATTGATACAGGACTATGGGGAGAGAGCGGGGCAGTGGGATTAGTTTGGAGATTGATAAAGGCTATGGGGAGAGAGCGGGAGGGTGGGATTAGTTTGGGGATTGATGCAGGACTATGGGGAGAGAGCGGGGCAGTGGGATTAGTTTGGCGATTGATTCAGGACTATGGGGAGAGAGCGGGGCAGTGGGAATAGTTTGGGGATTGATAAAGGACTATGGGGAGAGAGCGGGGCAGTGGGATTTGTTTGGGGATTGATACAGGACTATGGGGAGAAAGCGGGGCAGTGGGATTAGTTTGGGGATTGATACAGGACTATGGGGAGAGAGCGGGCCGTGGGATTAGTTTGTGGATTGATACAGGACTATGGGGAGAGAGCGGGGCAGTGGCATTAGTTTGGGGATTGATCCAGGACTATCGGGAGAGAGCGGGTCAGTGGGATTAGTTTGGGGATTGATACAGGACTATGGGGAGAGAGCAGGGCAGTGGGATTAGTTTGGGGATTGATACAGGACTATGGGGAGAGAGCGGGGCAGTGGGATTAGTTTGGAGATTGATACAGGGCTATGGGGAGAGAGCGGGGCAGTGGGATTAGTTTGGGGATTGATACAGGACTATGGGGAGAGAGCGGGGCAGTGGGATTAGTTTGGAGATTGATACAGGACTATGGGGACAGAGCAGGGCAGTGGGATTAGTTTGGGGATTGATAAAGGACTATGGGGAGACAGCGGGGCAGTGGGATTAGTTTGGGGATTGATACATGGCTATGCGGAGAGATCGGGGCAGTGGGATTTGTTTAGGGATTGATGCAGGACTATTGGGAGAGAGCGGGGCAGTGGGACAAGTTTGGGGATTGATACAGGACTATGGGGAGCGAGCGGGGCAGTGGGATTAGTTTGGAGATTGATACAGGACTATGGGGAGAGAGCAGTGCAGCGGGATTAGTTTGGGGATTGATACACGACTATGGGAAAAAAGCGAGGCAGTGGGATTAGTTTGAGGATTGATACAGGACTATGGGGAGAGAGCGGGGCAGTGGGGTTAGTTTGGAGTTTGATTCAGGACTATGGGGAGAGAGCGGGACAGTGGGATTAGTTTGGGGATTGATACAGGACTATGGGGAGAGAGCGGGTCAGTGGGATTAATTTGGGGATTGATACAGGACTATGGGAAGAGAGCGGGGCAGTGGGATTAGTTTGGGGATTGATACAGGACTATGGGGAGAGAGCAGGGCAGTGGGATTAGTTTGGGGATTGATACAGGACTATGGGGAGAGAGCGGGGCAGTGGGAATAGTTTGGGGATTGATAAAGGACTATGCGGAGACAGCGGGGCAGTGGGATTAGTTTGCGGATTGATACATGGCTATGCGGAGAGAGCGGGGCAGTGGGACAAGTTTGGGGATTGATACAGGACTATGGGGACAGAGCAGGGCAGTGGGATTAGTTTGGGGATTGATAAAGGACTATGGGGAGACAGCGGGGCAGTGGGATTAGTTTGGGGATTGATACATGGCTATGCGGAGAGATCGGGGCAGTGGGATTTGTTTAGGGATTGATGCAGGACTATTGGGAGAGAGCGGGGCAGTGGGACAAGTTTGGGGATTGATACAGGACTATGGGGAGCGAGCGGGGCAGTGGGATTAGTTTGGAGATTGATACAGGACTATGGGGAGAGAGCAGTGCAGCGGGATTAGTTTGGGGATTGATACACGACTTTGGGGAGAGAGCGAGGCAGTGGGATTAGTTTGAGGATTGATACAGGACTATGGGGAGAGAGCGGGGCAGTGGGGTTAGTTTGGAGTTTGATTCAGGACTATGGGGAGAGAGCGGGACAGTGGGATTAGTTTGGGGATTGATACAGGACTATGGGGAGAGAGCGGGTCAGTGGGATTAATTTGGGGATTGATACAGGACTATGGGAAGAGAGCGGGGCAGTGGGATTAGTTTGGGGATTGATACAGGACTATGGGGAGAGAGCAGGGCAGTGGGATTAGTTTGGGGATTGATACAGGACTATGGGGAGAGAGCGGGGCAGTGGGAATAGTTTGGGGATTGATAAAGGACTATGCGGAGACATCGGGGCAGTGGGATTAGTTTGGGGATTGATACATGGCTATGCGGAGAGAGCGGGGCAGTGGGACAAGTTTGGGGATTGATACAGGACTATGGGGAGCGAGCGGGGCAGTGGGATTAGTTTGGAGATTGATACAGGACTATGGGGAGAGAGCAAGGCAGCGGGACTAGTTTGCGGATTGATACAGGACTATGGGGAGAGAGCGGGGCAGTGAGATTAGTTTGGAGATTGATACAGGACTATGGGGAGAGAGCGGGGCAGTGGGAATAGTTTGGGGATTGATAAAGGACTATGGGGAGAGAGCGGGGCAGTGGTATTAGTTTGGGGATTGATACAGGACTATGGGGAGAAAGCGGGGCAGTGGGATTAGTTTGGGGATTGATACAGGACTATGGGGAGACAGCGGGCCGTGGGATTAGTTTGTGGATTGATACAGGACTATGGGGAGAGAGCGGGGCAGTGGGATTAGTTTGGGGATTGATACATGGCTATGCGGAGAGATCGGGGCAGTGGGAATAGTTTGGGGATTGATAAAGGACTATGGGGAGAGAGCGGGGCAGTGGGATTTGTTTGGGGATTGATATAGGACTATGGGGAGAAAGCGGGGCAGTGGGATTAGTTTGGGGATTGATACAGGACTATGGGGAGAGAGCGGGCCGTGGGATTAGTTTGTGGATTGATACAGGACTATGGGGAGAGAGCGGGGCAGTGGGATTAGTTTGGGGATTGATCCAGGACTATCGGGAGAGAGCGGGGCAGTGGGATTAGTTTGGGGATTGATCCAGGACTATCGGGAGAGAGCGGGTCAGTGGGATTAGTTTGGGGATTGATACAGGACTATGGGGAGAGAGCGGGGCAGTGGGTTTAGTTTGGGGATTGATACAGGACTATGGGGAGAGAGCAGGGCAGTGGGATTAGTTTGGGGATTGATACAGGACTATGGGGAGAGAGCGGGGCAGTGTGATTAGTTTGGAGATTCATACAGGGCTATGGGGAGAGAGCGGGGCAGTGGGATTAGTTTGGGGATTGATACAGGACTGTGGGGAGAGAGCGGGGCAGTGGGATTAGTTTGGAGATTGATAGAGGACTATGGGGACAGAGCAGGGCAGTGGGAATAGTTTGGGGATTGATAAAGGACTATGCGGAGACAGCGGGGCAGTGGGATTAGTTTGGGGATTGATACATGGCTATGCGGAGAGATCGGGGCAGTGGGATTTTTTTAGGGATTGATGCAGGACTATTGGGAGAGAGCGGGGCAGTGGGACAAGTTTGGGGATTGATACAGGACTATGGGGAGCGAGCGGGGCAGTGGGATTAGTTTGGAGATTGATACAGGACTATGGGGAGAGAGCAGTGCAGCGGGATTAGTTTGGGGATTGATACACGACTATGGGGAGAGAGCGAGGCAGTGGGATTAGTTTGAGGATTGATACAGGACTATGGGGAGAGAGCGGGGCAGTGGGGTTAGTTTGGAGTTTGATTCAGCACTATGGGGAGAGAGCGGGACAGTGGGATTAGTTTGGGGATTGATACAGGACTATGGGGAGAGAGCGGGGCAGTGGGATTTGTTTGGGGATTGATATAGGACTATGGGGAGAAAGCGGGGCAGTGGGATTAGTTTGGGGATTGATATAGGACTATGGGGAGAGAGCGGGCCGTGGGATTAGTTTGTGGATTGATACAGGACTATGGGGAGAGAGCGGGGCAGTGGGATTAGTTTGGGGATTGATCCAGGACTATCGGGAGAGAGCGGGGCAGTGGGATTAGTTTGGGGATTGATCCAGGACTATCGGGAGAGAGCGGGTCAGTGGGATTAGTTTGGGGATTGATACAGGACTATGGGGAGAGAGCGGGGCAGTGGGATTAGTTTGGGGATTGATACAGGACTATGGGGAGAGAGCAGGGCAGTGGGATTAGTTTGGGGATTGATACAGGACTATGGGGAGAGAGCGGGGCAGTGGGATTAGTTTGGAGATTGATACAGGGCTATGGGGAGAGAGCGGGGCAGTGGGATTAGTTTGGGGATTGATACAGGACTATGGGGAGAGAGCGGGGCAGTGGGATTAGTTTGGAGATTGATACAGGACTATGGGGACAGAGCAGGGCAGTGGGAATAGTTTGGGGATTGATAAAGGACTATGCGGAGACAGCGGGGCAGTGGGATTAGTTTGGGGATTGATACATGGCTATGCGGAGAGATCGGGGCAGTGGGATTTGTTTAGGGATTGGTGCAGGACTATTGGGAGAGGGCGGGGCAGTGGGACAAGTTTGGGGATTGATACAGGACTATGGGGAGCGAGCGGGGCAGTGGGATTAGTTTGGAGATTGATACAGGACTATGGGGAGAGAGCAGTGCAGCGGGATTAGTTTGGGGATTGATACACGACTATGGGGAGAGAGCGAGGCAGTGGGATTAGTTTGAGGATTGATACAGGACTATGGGGAGAGAGCGGGGCAGTGGGGTTAGTTTGGAGTTTGATTCAGCACTATGGGGAGAGAGCGGGACAGTGGGATTAGTTTGGGGATTGATACAGGACTATGGGGAGAGAGCGGGTCAGTGGGATTAATTTGGGGATTGATACAGGACTATGGGAAGAGAGCGGGGCAGTGGGATTAGTTTGGGGATTGATACAGGACTATGGGGAGAGAGCAGGGCAGTGGGATTAGTTTGGGGATTGATACAGGACTATGGGGAGAGAGCGGGGCAGTGGGAATAGTTTGGGGATTGATAAAGGACTATGCGGAGACAGCGGGGCAGTGGGATTAGTTTGGGGATTGATACATGGCTATGCGGAGAGAGCGGGGCAGTGGGACAAGTTTGGGGATTGATACAGGACTATGGGGAGCGAGCGGGGCAGTGGGATTAGTTTGGAGATTGATACAGGACTATGGGGAGAGAGCAAAGCAGCGGGACTAGTTTGGAGATTGATACAGGACTATGGGGAGAGAGCGGGGCAGTGGGAATAGTTTGGGGATTGATAAAGGACTATGGGGAGAGAGCGGGGCAGTGGGATTAGTTTGGGGATTGATACAGGACTATGGGGAGAAAGCGGGGCAGTGGGATTAGTTTGGGGATTGATACAGGACTATGGGGAGAGAGCGGGCCGTGGGATTAGTTTGTGGATTGATACAGGACTATGGGGAGAGAGCGGGGCAGTGGGATTAGTTTGGGGATTGATACAGGACTATGGGGAGAGAGCAGGGCAGTGGGATTAGTTTGGGGATTGATACAGGACTATGGGGAGAGAGCGGGGCAGTGGGATTAGTTTGGAGATTGATACAGGGCTATGTGGAGAGAGCGGGGCAGTGGGATTAGTTTGGGGATTGATACAGGACTATGGGGAGAGAGCGGGGCAGTGGGATTAGTTTGGGGATTGATACAGACTATGGGGACAGAGCAGGGCAGTGGGAATAGTTTGGGGATTGATAAAGGACTATGCGGAGACAGCGGGGCAGTGGAATTAGTTTGGGGATTGATACATGGCTATGCGGAGAGAGCGGGGCAGTGGGATTTGTTTAGGGATTGATGCAGGACGATTGCGAGAGAGCGGGGCAGTGGGTTTAGTTTGGGGATTGATACAGGTCTATGGGGAGAGAGCGGGGCAGTGGGACAAGTTTGGGGATTGATACAGGACAATGGGGAGCGATCGGGGCAGTGGGATTAGTTTGGAGATTGATACAGGACTATGGGGAGAGAGCGGGGCAGTGGGATTAGTTTGGAGATTGATACAGGACTATGGGGAGAGAGCGGGGCAGTGGGATTAGTTTGGGGATTGATACAGGACTATGGGGAGAGAGCGCGGCAGTGGGGTTAGTTTGGGGATTGATACAGGACTATGGGGAGAGAGCGGGGCAGTGAGATTAGTTTGGGGATTGATCCAGGACTATGGGGACAGAGCGGGTCAGTGGGATTAGTTTGGGGATTGATACAGGACTATGGGGAGAGAGCGGGGAAGTGGGATTAGTTTGGGGGTTGATACAGGACTATGGGGAGAGAGCAGGGCAGTGGGATTAGTTTGGAGATTGATACAGGACTATGGGGAGAGAGCGGGGCAGTGGGATTAGTTTGGAGATTGATGCAGGGCTATGGGGAGAAAGCGGGGCAGTGGGATTAGTTTGGGGGTTGATGCAGGACTATGGGGAGAGAGCGGGGCAGTGGGATTAATTTGGCGATTGATACACGACTATGGGGAGAGAGCGGGGCAGTGGGAATAGTTTGGGGATTGATAAAGGACTATGGGGAGAGAGCGGGGCAGTGGGATTAGTTTGGGGATTGATACAGGACGATGGGGAGAAAGCGGGGCAGTGGGATTAGTTTGGGGATTGATACAGGACTATGGGGAGAGAGCGGGCCGTGGGATTAGTTTGTGGATTGATACAGGACTATGGGGAGAGAGCGGGTCAGTGGGATTAGTTTGGGGATTGATACAGGACTATGGGGAGAGAGCGGGGCAGTGGGATTAGTTTGGGGATTGATACAGGGCTATGGGGAGAGAGCGGGGCAGTGGGATTAGTTTGGGGATTGATACAGGACTATGCGGAGAGAGCGGGGCAGTGAGATTAGTTTGGAGATTGATACAGGGCTATGGGGAGAGAGTGGGGCAGTGGGATTAGTTTGGAGATTGATACAGGACTATGGGGAGAGAGCGGGGCAGTGGGATTAGTTTGGGGATTGATACAGGACTATGGGGAGAGAGCGGGGCAGTGGGATTAGTTTGGGGATTGATACAGGACTATGGGGAGAGAGCGGGGCAGTGGGATTAGTTTGGGGATTGATCCAGGACTATGGGGAGAGAGCGGGTCAGTGGGATTAGTTTGGGGATTGATACAGGACTATGGGGAGAGAGCGGGGCAGTTGGATTAGTTTGGGGATTGATACAGGACTATGGGGAGAGAGCAGCGCAGTGGGATTAGTTTGGAGATTGATACAGGACTATGGGGAGAGAGCGTGGCAGTGGGATTAGTTTGGAGATTGATGCAGGGCTATGGGGAGAGAGCGGGAGTGTGGGATTAGTTTGGGGATTGATGCAGGACTATGGGGAGAGAGTGGGGCAGTGGGATTAGTTTGGCGATTGATACAGGACTATGGGGAGAGAGCAGGGCAGTGGGATTAGTTTGGGGATTGATACAGGACTATGGTGAGAGAGCGGGGCAGTGGGATTAGTTTGGAGATTGATACAGGGCTATGTGGAGAGAGCGGGGCAGTGGGATTCGTTTGGGGATTGATACAGGACTATGGGGAGAGAGCAGGGCAGTGGGAATAGTTTGGGGATTGATAAAGGACTATGCGGAGACAGCGGGGCAGTGGGATTAGTTTGGGGATTGACACATGGCTATGCGGAGAGAGCGGGGCAGTGTGATTTGTTTAGAGATTGATGCAGGACTATTGGGAGAGAGCGGGGCAGTGGGATTAGTTTGGGGATTGATAAAGGTGTATGGGGAGAGAGCGGGGCAGTGGGACAAGTTTGGGGATTGATACAGGACTATGGGGAGCGAGCGGGGCAGTGGGATTAGTTTGGAGATTGATACAGGACTATGGGGAGAGAGCAGCGCAGCGGGATTAGTTTGGGGATTGATACACGACTATGGGGAGAGAGCGAGGCAGTGGGATTAGTTTGTGGATTGATACAGGAATATGCGGAGAGAGCGGGGCAGTGGGGTTAGTTTGGAGTTTGATACAGGACTATGGGGAGAGAGCGGGACAGTGGGATTAGTTTGGGGATTGATACAGGACTATGGGGAGAGAGCAGGTCAGTGGGATTAGTTTGGGGATTGATACAGGGCTATGGGGAGAGAGCGGGGCAGTGGGATTAGTTTGGGGATTCATACAGGATTATGGGGAGAGAGCGGGGCAGTGCGATTAGTTTGGGATTGATACAGGGCTATGGGGAGAGAGCGGGGCAGTGGGATTAGTTTGGGGATTGATACAGGACTATGGGGAGAGAGCGGGGCAGTGGGACTAGTTTGGGGATTGATACAGGTCGATGGGGAGAGAGCGGGGCAGTGGGACTAGTTTGGGGATTGATACAGGGCTATGGGGAGAGAGCGGGGCAGTGGGATTAGTTTGGCGATTGATACAGGTCTATGGGGAGAGAGCGGGGCAGTGGGACAAGTTTGGGGATTGATACAGGACAATGGGGAGCGAGCGGGGCAGTGGGATTAGTTTGGAGATTGATACAGGACTATGGGGAGAGAGCGGGGCAGTGGGATTAGTTTGGAGATTGATACAGCACTATGGGGAGAGAGCGGGGCAGTGGGATTAGTTTGGGGATTGATACAGGACTATGGGGAGAGAGCGGGGCAGTGGGATTAGTTTGGGGTTTGATACAGGACTATGGGGAGAGAGCGGGGCAGTGGGATTAGTTTGGGGATTGATCCAGGACTATGGGGAGAGAGCGGGTCAGTGGGATTAGTTTGGGGATTGATACAGGACTATGGGGAGAGAGCGGGGCAGTGGGATTAGTTTGGGGATTGATACAGGACTATGGGGAGAGAGCAGGGCAGTGGGATTAGTTTGGAGATTGATACAGGACTATGGGGAGAGAGCGGGGCAGTGGGATTAGTTTGGAGATTGATACAGGGCTATGGGGAGAGAGCGGGGCAGTGGGATTAGTTTGGGGATTGATGCAGGACTATGGAGAGAGAGCGGGGCAGTGGGATTAGTTTGGCGATTGATACAGGACTATGGGGAGAGAGCGGGGCAGTGGGATTAGTTTGGGGATTGATACAGGACTATGGGGAGAAAGCGGGGCAGTGGGATTAGTTTGGGGATTGATACAGGACTATGGGGAGAGAGCGGGCCGTGGGATTAGTTTGTGGATTGATACAGGACTATGGGGAGAGAGCGGGTCAGTGGGATTAGTTTGCGGATTGATACAGGACTATGGGGAGAGAGCGGGGCAGTGGGATTAGTTTGGGGATTGATACAGGGCTATGGGGAGAGAGCGGGGCAGTGGGATTAGTTTGGGGATTGATACAGGACTATGGGGAGAGAGCGGGGCAGTGAGATTAGTTTGGAGATTGATACAGGGCTATGGGGAGAGAGTGGGGCAGTGGGATTAGTTTGGAGATTGATACAGGACTATGGGGAGAGAGCGGGGCAGTGGGATTAGTTTGGGGATTGATACAGGACTATGGGGAGAGAGCGGGGCAGTGGGATTAGTTTGGGGATTGATACAGGACTATGGGGAGAGAGCGGGGAAGTGGGATTAGTTTGGGGATTGATCCAGGACTATGGGGAGAGAGCGGGTTAGTGGGATTAGTTTGGGGATTGATACAGGACTATGGGGAGAGAGCGGGGCAGTTGGATTAGTTTGGGGATTGATACAGGACTATGGGAAGAGAGCAGGGCAGTGGGATTAGTTTGGAGATTGATACAGGACTATGGGGAGAGAGCGGGGCAGTGGGATTAGTTTGGAGATTGATACAGGGCTATGGGGAGAGAGCGGGAGTGTGGGATTAGTTTGGGGATTGATGCAGGACTATGGGGAGAGAGCGGGGCAGTGGGATTAGTTTGGCGATTGATACAGGACTATGGGGAGAGAGCAGGGCAGTGGGATTAGTTTGGGGATTGATACAGGACTATGGTGAGAGAGCGGGGCAGTGGGATTAGTTTGGAGATTGATACAGGGCTATGTGGAGAGAGCGGGGCAGTGCGATTCGTTTGGGGATTGATACAGGATTATGGGGAGAGAGCAGGGTAGTGGGAATAGTTTGGAGATTGATACAGGACTATGGGGAGAGAGCAGGGCAGCGGGATTAGTTTGGGGATTGATACACGACTATGGGGAGAGAGCGAGGCAATGGGATTAGTTTGTGGATTGATACAGGAATATGCGGAGAGAGCGGGGCAGTGGGGTTAGTTTGGAGTTTGATACAGGACTATGGGGAGAGAGCGGGACAGTGGGATTAGTTTGGGGATTGATACAGGACTATGGGGAGAGAGCAGGTCAGTGGGATTAGTTTGGGGATTGATACAGGGCTATGGGGAGAGAGCGGGGCAGTGGGATTAGTTTGGGGATTCATACAGGATTATGGGGAGAGAGCGGGGCAGTGCGATTAGTTTGGGATTGATACAGGGCTATGGGGAGAGAGCGGGGCAGTGGGATTAGTTTGGGGATTGATACAGGACTATGGGGAGAGAGCGGGGCAGTGGAACTAGTTTGGGGATTGATACAGGTCGATGGGGAGAGAGCGGGGCAGTGGGACTAGTTTGGGGATTGATACAGGGCTATGGGGAGAGAGCGGGGCAGTGGGACTAGTTTGGGGATTGATACAGGGCTCTGGGGAGAGAGAGAGCCAGTGGTATTATTTTGGGGATTGATACAGGACTATGGGGAGAGAGCAGGGCAGTCAGATTAGTTTGGGGTTTGATACAGGACTATGGAGAGAGAGTGGGGCAGTGGGATTAGTTTGGGGTTTTATTAAGGACGATGGGGAGATAGCGGGGCAGTGGGATTAGTTTGGAGTTTGATACAGGACTATGGGGAGAGAGCGGGGCAGTGGAATTAGTTTGGGGATTGATACAGGACTATGGGGAGAGAGCGGGGAAGTGGGATTAGTTTGGGGATTGATCCAGGACTATGGGGAGAGAGCGGGTTAGTGGGATTAGTTTGGGGATTGATACAGGACTATGGGGAGAGAGCGGGGCAGTTGGATTAGTTTGGGGATTGATACAGGACTATGGGAAGAGAGCAGGGCAGTGGGATTAGTTTGGAGATTGATACAGGACTATGGGGAGAGAGCGGGGCAGTGGGATTAGTTTGGAGATTGATACAGGGCTATGGGGAGAGAGCGGGAGTGTGGGATTAGTTTGGGGATTGATGCAGGACTATGGGGAGAGAGCGGGGCAGTGGGATTAGTTTGGCGATTGATACAGGACTATGGGGAGAGAGCAGGGCAGTGGGATTAGTTTGGGGATTGATACAGGACTATGGTGAGAGAGCGGGGCAGTGGGATTAGTTTGGAGATTGATACAGGGCTATGTGGAGAGAGCGGGGCAGTGCGATTCGTTTGGGGATTGATACAGGATTATGGGGAGAGAGCAGGGTAGTGGGAATAGTTTGGAGATTGATACAGGACTATGGGGAGAGAGCAGGGCAGCGGGATTAGTTTGGGGATTGATACACGACTATGGGGAGAGAGCGAGGCAATGGGATTAGTTTGTGGATTGATACAGGAATATGCGGAGAGAGCGGGGCAGTGGGGTTAGTTTGGAGTTTGATACAGGACTATGGGGAGAGAGCGGGACAGTGGGATTAGTTTGGGGATTGATACAGGACTATGGGGAGAGAGCAGGTCAGTGGGATTAGTTTGGGGATTGATACAGGGCTATGGGGAGAGAGCGGGGCAGTGGGATTAGTTTGGGGATTCATACAGGATTATGGGGAGAGAGCGGGGCAGTGCGATTAGTTTGGGATTGATACAGGGCTATGGGGAGAGAGCGGGGCAGTGGGATTAGTTTGGGGATTGATACAGGACTATGGGGAGAGAGCGGGGCAGTGGAACTAGTTTGGGGATTGATACAGGTCGATGGGGAGAGAGCGGGGCAGTGGGACTAGTTTGGGGATTGATACAGGGCTATGGGGAGAGAGCGGGGCAGTGGGACTAGTTTGGGGATTGATACAGGGCTCTGGGGAGAGAGAGAGCCAGTGGTATTATTTTGGGGATTGATACAGGACTATGGGGAGAGAGCAGGGCAGTCAGATTAGTTTGGGGTTTGATACAGGACTATGGAGAGAGAGTGGGGCAGTGGGATTAGTTTGGGGTTTTATTAAGGACGATGGGGAGATAGCGGGGCAGTGGGATTAGTTTGGAGTTTGATACAGGACTATGGGGAGAGAGCGGGGCAGTGGAATTAGTTTGGGGATTGATACAGGACTATGGGGAGAGAGCGGGGCAGTGGGATTAGTTTGGGGATTGATACTGGACTATGGGGAGAGAGCGGGCAATTGGGATTCATTTGGGGATTGATACAGGACTATGGGGAGAGAGCGGGGCAGTTGGATTAGTTTGGGGATTGAAACTGGACTATGGGTAGAGAGCTGGGCAGTGGGATTAGTTTAGAGATTGATACACGACTATGGGGAGAGAGCGGGGCAGTGGGATTAGTTTGGGGATTGATACAGGACTATGGGGAGAGAGCGGGGCACTGGGATTAGTTTGGGGATTGATACTGGACTATGGGTAGAGAGCTGGGCAGTGGGATTAGTTTGGAGATTGATACACGACTATGGGGAGAGCGGGGCAGTGGGATTAGTTTGGGGATTGATACAGGACTATGGGGAGAGAGCGGGGCAGTGGGATTAGTTTGTGGATTGATACAGACTATGGGGACAGAGCAGGGCAGTGGGAATAGTTTGGGGATTGATAAAGGACTATGCGGAGACAGCGGGGCAGTGGGATTAGTTTGGGGATTGATACATGGCTATGCGGAGAGAGCGGGGCAGTGGGATTAGTTTGGGTTGATACAGGACTATGGGGAGAGAGCGGGGCAGTGGGATTAGTTTGGGGATTGATCCAGGACTATGGGGAGAGAGCGGGTCAGTGGGATTAGTTTGGGGATTGATACAGGACTATTGGGAGAGAGTGAGGCAGTGGAATTAGTTTGGGGATTGATACAGGACTATGGGGAGAGAGCAGGGCAGTGGGATTAGTTTGGAGATTGATACAGGACTATGGGGAGAGAGCGGAGCAGTGGGATTAGTTTGGAGATTGATACAGGGCTATGGGGAGAGAGCGGGGCAGTGGGATTAGTTTGGGGATTGATGCAGGACTGTGGGGAGAGAGCGGGGCAGTGGGATTAGTTTGGCGATTGATACAGGACTATGGGGAGAGAGCGGGGCAGTGGGAATAGTTTGGGGATTGATAAAGGACTATGGGGAGAGAGCGGGGCAGTGGGATTAGTTTGGGGATTGATACAGGACTATGGGGAGAAAGCGGGGCAGTGGGATTAGTTTGGGGATTGATACAGGACTATGGGGAGAGAGCGGGCCGTGGGATTAGTTTGTGGATTGATACAGGACTATGGGGAGAGAGCGGGTCAGTGGGATTAGTTTGGGGATTGATACAGGACTATGGGGAGAGAGCGGGGCAGTGGGATTAGTTTGGGGATTGATACAGGGCTATGGGGACAGAGCGGGGCAGTGGGATTAGTTTGGGGATTGATACAGGACTATGGGGAGAGAGCGGGGCAGTGAGATTAGTTTGGAGATTGATACAGGGCTATGGGGAGAGAGTGGGGCAGTGGGATTAGTTTGGAGATTGATACAGGACTATGGGGAGAGAGCGGGGCAGTGGGATTAGTTTGGGGATTGATACAGGACTATGGGGAGAGAGCGGGGCAGTGGGATTAGTTTGGGGATTGATACAGGACTATGGGGAGAGAGCGGGGCAGTGGGATTAGTTTGGGGATTGATCCAGGACTATGGGGAGAGAGCGCGTCAGTGGGATTAGTTTGGGGATTGATACATGACTATGGGGAGAGAGCGGGGCAGTTGGATTAGTTTGGGGATTGATACAGGACTATGGGGAGAGAGCAGGGCAGTGGGATTAGTTTGGAGATTGATACAGGACTATGGGGAGCGAGCGGGGCAGTGGGATTAGTTTGGGGATTGATACATGGCTATGCGGAGAGAGCGGGGCAGTGGGATTTGTTTAGAGATTGATGCAGGACTATTGGGAGAGAGCGGGGCAGTGGGACAAGTTTGGGGATTGATACAGGACAATGGGGAGCGAGCGGGGCAGTGGGATTAGTTTGGAGATTGATACAGGACTATGGGGAGAGAGCGGGGCAGTGGGATTAGTTTGGAGATTGATACAGCACTATGGGGAGAGAGCGGGGCAGTGGGATTAGTTTGGGGATTGATACAGGACTATGGGGAGAGAGCGGGGCAGTGGGATTAGTTTGGGGTTTGATACAGGACTATGGGGAGAGAGCGGGGCAGTGGGATTAGTTTGGGGATTGATCCAGGACTATGGGGAGAGAGCGGGTCAGTGGGATTAGTTTGGGGATTGATACAGGACTATGGGGAGAGAGCGGGGCAGTGGGATTAGTTTGGGGATTGATACAGGACTATGGGGAGAGAGCAGGGCAGTGGGATTAGTTTGGAGATTGATACAGGACTATGGGGAGAGAGCGGGGCAGTGGGATTAGTTTGGAGATTGATACAGGGCTATGGGGAGAGAGCGGGGCAGTGGGATTAGTTTGGGGATTGATGCAGGACTATGGAGAGAGAGCGGGGCAGTGGGATTAGTTTGGCGATTGATACAGGACTATGGGGAGAGAGCGGGGCAGTGGGAATAGTTTGGGGATTGATAAAGGACTATGGGGAGAGAGCGGGGCAGTGGGATTAGTTTGGGGATTGATACAGGACTATGGGGAGAAAGCGGGGCAGTGGGATTAGTTTGGGGATTGATACAGGACTATGGGGAGAGAGCGGGCCGTGGGATTAGTTTGTGGATTGATACAGGACTATGGGGAGAGAGCGGGTCAGTGGGATTAGTTTGCGGATTGATACAGGACTATGGGGAGAGAGCGGGGCAGTGGGATTAGTTTGGGGATTGATACAGGGCTATGGGGAGAGAGCGGGGCAGAGGGATTAGTTTGGGGATTGATACAGGACTATGGGGAGAGAGCGGGGCAGTGAGATTAGTTTGGAGATTGATACAGGGCTATGGGGAGAGAGTGGGGCAGTGGGATTAGTTTGGAGATTGATACAGGACTATGGGGAGAGAGCGGGGCAGTGGGATTAGTTTGGGGATTGATACAGGACTATGGGGAGAGAGCGGGGCAGTGGGATTAGTTTGGGGATTGATACAGGACTATGGGGAGAGAGCGGGGAAGTGGGATTAGTTTGGGGATTGATCCAGGACTATGGGGAGAGAGCGGGTTAGTGGGATTAGTTTGGGGATTGATACAGGACTATGGGGAGAGAGCGGGGCAGTTGGATTAGTTTGGGGATTGATACAGGACTATGGGAAGAGAGCAGGGCAGTGGGATTAGTTTGGAGATTGATACAGGACTATGGGGAGAGAGCGGGGCAGTGGGATTAGTTTGGAGATTGATACAGGGCTATGGGGAGAGAGCGGGAGTGTGGGATTAGTTTGGGGATTGATGCAGGACTATGGGGAGAGAGCGGGGCAGTGGGATTAGTTTGGCGATTGATACAGGACTATGGGGAGAGAGCAGGGCAGTGGGATTAGTTTGGGGATTGATACAGGACTATGGTGAGAGAGCGGGGCAGTGGGATTAGTTTGGAGATTGATACAGGGCTATGTGGAGAGAGCGGGGCAGTGCGATTCGTTTGGGGATTGATACAGGATTATGGGGAGAGAGCAGGGTAGTGGGAATAGTTTGGAGATTGATACAGGACTATGGGGAGAGAGCAGGGCAGCGGGATTAGTTTGGGGATTGATACACGACTATGGGGAGAGAGCGAGGCAATGGGATTAGTTTGTGGATTGATACAGGAATATGCGGAGAGAGCGGGGCAGTGGGGTTAGTTTGGAGTTTGATACAGGACTATGGGGAGAGAGCGGGACAGTGGGATTAGTTTGGGGATTGATACAGGACTATGGGGAGAGAGCAGGTCAGTGGGATTAGTTTGGGGATTGATACAGGGCTATGGGGAGAGAGCGGGGCAGTGGGATTAGTTTGGGGATTCATACAGGATTATGGGGAGAGAGCGGGGCAGTGCGATTAGTTTGGGATTGATACAGGGCTATGGGGAGAGAGCGGGGCAGTGGGATTAGTTTGGGGATTGATACAGGACTATGGGGAGAGAGCGGGGCAGTGGAACTAGTTTGGGGATTGATACAGGTCGATGGGGAGAGAGCGGGGCAGTGGGACTAGTTTGGGGATTGATACAGGGCTATGGGGAGAGAGCGGGGCAGTGGGACTAGTTTGGGGATTGATACAGGGCTCTGGGGAGAGAGAGAGCCAGTGGTATTATTTTGGGGATTGATACAGGACTATGGGGAGAGAGCAGGGCAGTCAGATTAGTTTGGGGTTTGATACAGGACTATGGAGAGAGAGTGGGGCAGTGGGATTAGTTTGGGGTTTTATTAAGGACGATGGGGAGATAGCGGGGCAGTGGGATTAGTTTGGAGTTTGATACAGGACTATGGGGAGAGAGCGGGGCAGTGGAATTAGTTTGGGGATTGATACAGGACTATGGGGAGAGAGCGGGGCAGTGGGATTAGTTTGGGGATTGATACTGGACTATGGGGAGAGAGCGGGCAATTGGGATTCATTTGGGGATTGATACAGGACTATGGGGAGAGAGCGGGGCAGTTGGATTAGTTTGGGGATTGAAACTGGACTATGGGTAGAGAGCTGGGCAGTGGGATTAGTTTAGAGATTGATACACGACTATGGGGAGAGAGCGGGGCAGTGGGATTAGTTTGGGGATTGATACAGGACTATGGGGAGAGAGCGGGGCACTGGGATTTGTTTGGGGATTGATACTGGACTATGGGTAGAGAGCTGGGCAGTGGGATTAGTTTGGAGATTGATACACGACTATGGGGAGAGCGGGGCAGTGGGATTAGTTTGGGGATTGATACAGGACTATGGGGAGAGAGCGGGGCAGTGGGATTAGTTTGTGGATTGATACAGACTATGGGGACAGAGCAGGGCAGTGGGAATAGTTTGGGGATTGATAAAGGACTATGCGGAGACAGCGGGGCAGTGGGATTAGTTTGGGGATTGATACATGGCTATGCGGAGAGAGCGGGGCAGTGGGATTAGTTTGGGTTGATACAGGACTATGGGGAGAGAGCGGGGCAGTGGGATTAGTTTGGGGATTGATCCAGGACTATGGGGAGAGAGCGGGTCAGTGGGATTAGTTTGGGGATTGATTCAGGACTATTGGGAGAGAGTGAGGCAGTGGAATTAGTTTGGGGATTGATACAGGACTATGGGGAGAGAGCAGGGCAGTGGGATTAGTTTGGAGATTGATACAGGACTATGGGGAGAGAGCGGAGCAGTGGGATTAGTTTGGAGATTGATACAGGGCTATGGGGAGAGAGCGGGGCAGTGGGATTAGTTTGGGGATTGATGCAGGACTGTGGGGAGAGAGCGGGGCAGTGGGATTAGTTTGGCGATTGATACAGGACTATGGGGAGAGAGCGGGGCAGTGGGAATAGTTTGGGGATTGATAAAGGACTATGGGGAGAGAGCGGGGCAGTGGGATTAGTTTGGGGATTGATACAGGACTATGGGGAGAAAGCGGGGCAGTGGGATTAGTTTGGGGATTGATACAGGACTATGGGGAGAGAGCGGGCCGTGGGATTAGTTTGTGGATTGATACAGGACTATGGGGAGAGAGCGGGTCAGTGGGATTAGTTTGGGGATTGATACAGGACTATGGGGAGAGAGCGGGGCAGTGGGATTAGTTTGGGGATTGATACAGGGCTATGGGGACAGAGCGGGGCAGTGGGATTAGTTTGGGGATTGATACAGGACTATGGGGAGAGAGCGGGGCAGTGAGATTAGTTTGGAGTTTGATACAGGGCTATGGGGAGAGAGTGGGGCAGTGGGATTAGTTTGGAGATTGATACAGGACTATGGGGAGAGAGCGGGGCAGTGGGATTAGTTTGGGGATTGATACAGGACTATGGGGAGAGAGCGGGGCAGTGGGATTAGTTTGGGGATTGATACAGGACTATGGTGAGAGAGCGGGGCAGTGGGATTAGTTTGGGGATTGATCCAGGACTATGGGGAGAGAGCGCGTCAGTGGGATTAGTTTGGGGATTGATACAGGACTATGGGGAGAGAGCGGGGCAGTTGGATTAGTTTGGGGATTGATACAGGACTATGGGGAGAGAGCAGGTCAGTGGGATTAGTTTGGAGATTGATACAGGACTATGGGGAGAGAGCGGGGCAGTGGGATTAGTTTGGAGATTGATACAGGGCTATGGGGAGAGAGCGGGAGTGTGGGATTAGTTTGGGGATTGATGCAGGACTATGGGGAGAGAGCGGGGCAGTGGGATTAGTTTGGCGATTGATACAGGACTATGGGGAGAGAGCAGGGCAGTGGGATTAGTTTGGGGATTGATACAGGGCTATGTGGAGAGAGCGGGGCAGTGGGATTCGTTTGGGGATTGATACAGGACTATGAGGAGAGAGCGGGGCAGTGGGATTAGTTTAGGGATTGATACAGGACTATGGGGACAGAGCAGGGCAGTGGGAATAGTTTGGGGATTGATAAAGGACTATGCGTAGACAGCGGGGCAGTGGGATTAGTTTGGGGATTGATACATGGCTATGCGGAGAGAGCGGGGCAGTGGGATTTGTTTAGAGATTGATGCAGGACTATTGGGAGAGAGCGGGGCAGTGGGATTAGTTTGGGGATTGATAAAAGTGTATGGAGAGAGAGCGGGGCAGTGGGACAAGTTTGGGGATTGATACAGGACTATGGGGAGCGAGCGGGGCAGTGGGATTAGTTTGGAGATTGATACAGGACTATGGGGAGAGAGCAGGGCAGCGGGATTAGTTTGGGGATTGATACACGACTATGGGGAGAGAGCGAGGCAGTGGGATTAGTTTGTGGATTGATACAGGAATATGCGGAGAGAGCGGGGCAGTGGGGTTAGTTTGGAGTTTGATACAGGACTATGGGGAGAGAGCGGGACAGTGGGATAGTTTGGGGATTGATACAGGACTATGGGGAGAGAGCAGGTCAGTGGGATTAGTTTGGGGATTGATACAGGGCTATGGGGAGAGAGCGGGGCAGTGGGATTAGTTTGGGGATTCATACAGGATTATGGGGAGAGAGCGGGGCAGTGCGATTAGTTTGGGATTGATACAGGGCTATGGGAAGAGAGCGGGGCAGTGGGATTAGTTTGGGGATTGATACAGGACTATGGGGAGAGAGCGGTGCAGTGGGACTAGTTTGGGGATTGATACAGGTCGATGGGGAGAGAGCGGGGCAGTGGGACTAGTTTGGGGATTGATACAGGGCTATGGGGAGAGAGCGGGGCAGTGGGACTAGTTTGGGGATTGAAACAGGGCTCTGGGGAGAGAGAGGGGCAGTGGTATTATTTTGGGGATTGATACAGGACTATGGGGAGAAAGTGGGGCAGTGGGATTAGTTTGGGGTTTTATTAAGGACGATGGGGAGAGAGCGGGGCAGTGGGATTAGTTTGGAGTTTGATACAGGACTATGGGGAGAGAGCGGGGCAGTGGAATTAGTTTGGGGATTGATACAGGACTATGGGGAGAGAGCGGGGCAGTGGGATTAGTTTGGGGATTGATACTGGACTATGGGGAGAGAGCGGGCAAGTGGGATTAATTTGGGGATTGATACAGGACTATGGGGAGAGAGCGGGGCAGTGGGATTAGTTTGGGGATTGAAACTGGACTATGGGTAGAGAGCTGGGCAGTGGGATTAGTTTGGAGATTGATACACGACTATGGGGAGAGAGCGGGGCAGTGGGATTAGTTTGGGGATTGATACAGGACTATGGGGAGAGAGCGGGGCAGTGGGATTAATTTGGGGATTGATACAGGACTATGGAGAGAGAGCGGGGCACTGGGATTAGTTTGGGGATTGATACTGGACTATGGGTAGAGAGCTGGGCAGTGGGATTAGTTTGGAGATTGATACACGACTATGGGGAGAGCGGGGCAGTGGGATTAGTTTGGGGATTGATACAGGACTATGAGGAGAGAGCGGGGCAGTGGGATTAGTTTGGGGATTGATACAGGGCTATGTGGAGAGAGTGGGGCAGTGGGATTAGATGGGGATTAATACAGGGCTATGGGGAGAGAGCGGGGCAGTGGGATTAGTTTGGAGATTGATACAGGGCTATGGGGAGAGAGCGGGGCAGTGGGATTAGTTTGGAGATTCATACAGGATTATGGGGAGAGAGCGGGTCAGTGGGAGGAGTTTGGGGATTGATACAGGGCTATGGGGAGAGAGCGGGGCGGTGGGATTAGTTTGGGGATTCATACAGGATTATGGGGAGAGAGCGGGGCAGTGCGATTAGTTTGGGGATTGGTACAGGACTATGGGGAGAGAGCGGGGCAGTGGGATTAGTTTGGGGATTGATACAGGTCGATGGGGAGAAAGCGGGGCAGTGGGACTAGTTTGGGGATTGATACAGGGCTATGGGGAGAGAGCGGGGCAGTGGGACTAGTTTGGGGATTGATACAGGGCTATGCAGAGAGAGAGGGGCAGTGGTATTATTTTGGGGATTGATACAGGACTATGGGGAGAGAGCAGGGCAGTCGGATTAGTTTGGGCATTCATACAGGATTATGGGGAGAGAGCGGGGCAGTGCGATTAGTTTGGGATTGATACAGGGCTATGGGGAGAGAGCGGGGCAGTGGGATTAGTTTGGGGATAGATACAGGACTATGGGGAGAGAGCGGGGCAGTGGGATTAGTTTGGGGATTGATACAGGTCGATGGGGAGAGAGCGGGGCAGTGGGACTAGTTTGGGGATTGATACAGGGCTATGGGCAGAGAGCGGGGCAGTGGGATTAGTTTGGGGATTGACACAGGGCTATGGGGAGAGAGAGGGGCAGTGGTATTATTTTGGGGATTGATACAGGACTATGGGGAGAGAGCATGGCAGTCGGATTAGTTTGGGGTTTGATACAGGACTATGGAGAGAGAGTGGGGCAGTGGGATTAGTTTGGGGTTTTATTAAGGACGATGGGGAGAGAGCGGGGCAGTGGGATTTGTTTGGAGATTGATACAGGACTATGGGGAGAGAGCGGGGCAGTGGGATTAGTTTGGGGATTGATACAGGACTATGGGGAGAGAGCGGGGCAGTGGGATTAGTTTGGGGATTGATACAGGACTATGGGGAGAGAGCGGGGCAGTGGGATTAATTTGGGGATTGATACAGGACTATGGGGAGAGAGCGGGGCAGTGGGATTAGTTTGGGGATTGAAACTGGACTATGGGTAGAGAGTTGGGCAGTGGGATTAGTTTGGAGATTGATACACGACTATGGGGAGAGAGCGGGGCATTGGTATTAGATTGGGGATTGATAAAGGACTATGGAGAGAGAGCGGGGCAGTGGGATTAATTTGGGGATTGATACAAGACTATGGGGAGAGAGTGGGGCAGTGGGATTAGTTTGGGGATTGATACTGGACTATGGGTAGAGAGCTGGGCAGTGGGATAAGTTTGGAGATTGATACACGACCATGGGGAGAGCGGGGCAGTGGGATTAGTTTGGGGATTGATGCAGGACTATGAGGAGAGAGCGGGGCAGTGGGATTAGTTTGGGGATTGATACAGGGCTATGTGCAGAGAGTGGGGCAGTGGGATTAGTTTGGGGATTAATACAGGGCTATGGGGAGAGAGCGGGGCAGTGGGATTAGTTTGGAGATTGATACAGGGCTATGGGGAGAGATAGGGGCAGTGGGATTAGTTTGGAGATTGATACAGGACTATGGGGAGAGAGCGGGGCAGTGGGATTAGTTTGGGGATTGATACAGGACTATGGGGAGTGAGCGGGGCAGTGAGATTAGTTTGGGGATTGATACAGGGCTATGGCGAGAGAGCGGGGCAGTGGGATTAGTTTGGGGATTGATACAGGACTGTGGGGAGAGAGCGGGGCAGTGAGATTAGTTTGGAGATTGATACAGGGCTATGGGGAGAGAGCGGTGCAGTGGGATTAGTTGAAGATTAATACAGAACTATGGGGAGAGAGCGGGGCAGTGGGATTAGTTTGGGGATTGATACAGGACTATGGGGAGAGAGCGGGGCAGTGGGATTAGTTTGGGGATTGATACAGGACTATGGGGAGAGAGCGGGCCGTGAGATTAGTTTGGGGATTGATACAGGACTATGGGGAGAGAGCGGGGCAGTGGGATTAGTTTGGGGATTGATCCAGGACTATGGGGAGAGAGCGGGTCAGTGGGATTAGTTTGGGGATTGATACAGGACTATGGGGAGAGAGCGGGGCAGTGGGATTAGTTTGGGGATTGATACAGGACTATGGGGAGAGAGCAGGGCAGTGGGATTAGTTTGGAGATTGATACAGGACTATGGGGAGAGAGCGGGGCAGTGGGATTAGTTTGGAGATTGATACAGGGCTATGGGGAGAGAGCGGGGCAGTGGGATTAGTTTGGGGATTGATACAGGACTATGGGGAGAGAGCGGGGCAGTGGGATTAGTTTGGGGATTGATACTGGACTATGGGGAGAGAGCGGGGCAGTGGGATTAGTTTGGGGATAGATACAGGGCTATGTGGAGAGAGTGGGGCAGTGGGATTAGTTTGGGGATTAATACAGGGCTATGGGGAGAGAGCGGGGCAGTGGGATTAGTTTGGAGATTGATACAGGGCTATGGGGAGAGAGCGGGGCAGTGGGATTAGTTTGGAGATTGATACAGGACTATGGGGAGAGAGCGGGGCAGTGGGATTAGTTTGGGGATTGATACAGGACTATGGGTAGAGAGCGGGGCAGTGAGATTAGTTTGGGGATTGATACAGGGCTATGGGGAGAGAGCGGGGCAGTGGGATTAGTTTGGGGATTGATACAGGACTGTGGGGAGAGAGCGGGGCAGTGAGATTAGTTTGGAGATTGATACAGGGCTATGGGGAGAGAGCGGGGCAGTGGGATTAGTTTGAAGATTGATACAGAACTATGGGGAGAGAGCGGGGCAGTGGGATTAGTTTGGGGATTGATACAGGACTATGGGGAGAGAGCGGGGCAGTGGGATTAGTTTGGGGATTGATACAGGACTATGGGGAGAGAGCGGGCCGTGAGATTAGTTTGGGGATTGATACAGGACTATGGGGAGAGAGCGGGGCAGTGGGATTAGTTTGGGGATTGATCCAGGACTATGGGGAGAGAGCGGGTCAGTGGGATTAGTTTGGGGATTGATACAGGACTATGGGGAGAGAGCGGGGCAGTGGGATTAGTTTGGGGATTGAAACAGGACAATGGGGAGAGAGCAGGGCAGTGGGATTAGTTTGGAGATTGATACAGGACTATGGGGAGAGAGCGGGGCAGTGGGATTAGTTTGGAGATTGATACAGGGCTATGGGGAGAGAGCGGGGCAGTGGGATTAGTTTGGGGATTGATGCAGGCCTATCGGGAGAGAGCGGGGCAGTGGGATTAGTTTGGGGATTGATACAGGACTATGGGGAGAGAGCGGGGCAGTGGGAATAGTTTGGGGATCGATAAAGGACTATGGGGAGAGAGCGGGGCAGTGAGATTAGTTTGGGGATTGATACAGGACAATGGGGAGAAAGCGGGGCAGTGGGATTAGTTTGGGGATTGATACAGGACTATGGGGAGAGAGCGGGCCGTGGGATTAGTTTGGGGATTGATACAGGACTATGGGGAGAGAGCGGGGCAGTGGGATGAGTTTGGGGATTGATCCAGGACTATAGCGAGAGAGCCGGTCAGTGGGATTAGTTTGGGGATTGACACAGGACTATGGGGAGAGTGCGCGGCAGTGGTATTAGTTTGGGGATTGATACAGGACAATGGGGAGAGAGCAGGGCAGTGGGATTAGTTTGGGGATTGATACAGGACTATGGGGACAGAGCGGGACAGTGGTATTAGTTAGGAGATTGATATAGGGCTATGGGGAGAGAGCGGGGCAGTGGGATTAGTTTGGGGATTGATACAGGACTATGGGGAGAGAGCGGGGCAGTGGGATTAGTTTGGGGATTGATACAGGACTATGGGGACAGAGCGGGGCAGTGGGAATAGTTTGGGGATTGATAAAGGACTATGCGGAGACAGCGGGGCAGTGGGATTAGTTTGGGGATTGATACATGGCTATGCGGAGAGAGCGGGGCAGTGGGATTAGTTTGGAGATTGATACAGGACTATGGAGAGAGCGCAGGGCAGCGGGTTTAGTTTGGGGATTTGTACAGGACTATGGGGAGAGAGCGGGGCAGTGGGATTAGTTTGGAGATTGATACATTATTATGGGGAGAGAGCGAGGCAGTGGGATTAGTTTGGGGATTGATACAGGACTATGGGGAGAGAGCGGGGCAGTGGGATTAGTTTGGAGTTTGATACAGGACTATGGGGAGAGAGCGGGACAGTGGGATTAGTTTGGGGATTGATACAGGACTATGGGAAGAGAGCGGGTCAGTGGGATTAGTTTGGGGATTGATACAGGGCTATGGGGAGAGAGCGGGGCAGTGGGATTAGTTTAGGGATTCATACAGGATTATGGGGAGAGAGCGGGGCAGTGCGATTAGTTTGGGATTGATACAGGGCTATGGGGAGAGAGCGGGGCAGTGGGATTAGTTTGGGGATTGATACAGGACTATGGGGAGAGAGCGGGGCAGTGGGATTAGTTTGGGGATTGATACAGGTCGATGGGGAGAGAGCGGGGCAGTGGGACTATTTTGGGGATTGATACAGGGCTATGGGGAGAGAGCAGGGCAGCGGGATTAGTTTGGGGATTGATACACGACTATGGGGAGAGAGCGAGGCAGTGGGATTAGTTTGGGGATTGATACAGGAATATGCGGAGAGAGCGGGGCAGCGGGGTTAGTTTGGAGTTTGATACAGGACTATGGGGAGAGAGCGGGACAGTGGGATTAGTTTGGGGATTGATACAGGACTATGGGGAGAGAGCAGGTCAGTGGGATTAGTTTGGGGATTGATACAGGGCTATGGGGAGAGAGCGGGGCAGTGGGATTAGTTTGGGGATTCATACAGGATTATGGGGAGAGAGCGGGGCAGTGCGATTAGTTTGGGATTGATACAGGGCTATGGGGAGAGAGCGGGGCAGTGGGATTAGTTTGCGGATTGATACAGGACTATGGGGAGAGAGCGGGGCAGTGGGATTAGTTTGGGGATTGATACAGGTCGATGGGGAGAGAGCGGGGCAGTGGGCCTAGTTTGGGGATTGATACAGGGCTATGGGGAGAGAGCGGGGCAGTGGGACTAGTTTGGGGATTGATACAGGGCTCTGGGGAGAGAGAGAGGCAGTGGTATTATTTTGGGTATTGATACAGGACTATGGGGAGAGAGCAGGGCAGTCGGATTAGTTTGGGGTTTGATACAGGACTATGGAGAGAGAGTGGGGCAGTGGGATTAGTTTGGGGTTTTATTAAGGACGATGGGGAGAGAGCGGGGCAGTGGGATTAGTTTGGAGATTGATACTGGACTATGGGGAGAGAGCGGGGCAGTGGAATTAGTTTGGGGATTGATACAGGACTATGGGGAGAGAGCGGGGCAGTGGGATTAGTTTGGGGATTGATACTGGACTATGGGGAGAGAGCGGGCAAGTGGGATTAATTTGGGGTTTGATACAGGACTATGGGGAGAGAGCGGGGCAGTGGGATTAGTTTGGGGATTGAAACTGGACTATGGGTAGAGAGCTGGGCAGTGGGATTAGTTTGGAGATTGATACACGACTATGGGGAGAGAGCGGGGCAGTGGGATTAGTTTGGGGATTGATACAGGACTATGGGGAGAGAGCGGGGCAGTGGGATTAATTTGGGGATTGATACAGGACTATGGGGAGAGAGCGGGGCACTGGGATTAGTTTGGGGATTGATACTGGACTATGGGTAGAGAGCTGGGCAGTGGGATTAGTTTGGAGATTGATACACGACTATGGGGAGAGCGGGGCAGTGGGATTAGTTTGGGGATTGATACAGGACTATGAGGAGAGAGCGGGGCAGTGGGATTAGTTTGGGGATTAATACAGGGCTATGGGGAGAGAGCGGGGCAGTGGGATTAGTTTGGAGATTGATACAGGGCTATGGGGAGAGAGCGGGTCAGTGGGATTAGTTTGAAGATTGATACAGAACTATGGGGAGAGAGCGGGGCAGTGGGATTAGTTTGGGGATTGATACAGGACTATGGGGAGAGAGCGGGGCAGTGGGATTAGTTTGGGGATTGATACAGGACTATGGGGAGAGAGCGGGCCGTGAGATTAGTTTGGGGATTGATACAGGACTATGGGGAGAGAGCGGGGCAGTGGGATTAGTTTGGGGATTGATACAGGACTATGGGGAGAGAGCGGGCCGTGAGATTAGTTTGGGGATTGATACAGGACTATGGGGAGAGAGCGGGGCAGTGGGATTAGTTTGGGGATTGATCCAGGACTATGGGGAGAGAGCGGGTCAGTGGGATTAGTTTGGGGATTGATACAGGACTATGGGGAGAGAGCGGGGCAGTGGGATTAGTTTGGGGATTGATACAGGACAATGGGGAGAGAGCAGGGCAGTGGGATTAGTTTGGAGATTGATACAGGACTATGGGGAGAGAGCGGGGCAGTGGGATTAGTTTGGAGATTGATACAGGGCTATGGGGAGAGAGCGGGGCAGTGGGATTAGTTTGGGGATTGATACAGGACTATGGGGAGAGAGCGGGGCAGTGGGAATAGTTTGGGGATTGATAAAGGACTATGGGGAGAGAGCGGGGCAGTGAGATTAGTTTGGGGATTGATACAGGACAATGGGGAGAAAGCGGGGCAGTGGGATTAGTTTGGGGATTGATACAGGACTATGGGGAGAGAGCGGGCCGTGGGATTAGTTTGGGGATTGATACAGGACTATGGGGAGAGAGCGGGGCAGTGGGATGAGTTTGGGGATTGATCCAGGACTATAGGGAGAGAGCCGGTCAGTGGGATTAGTTTGGGGATTGACACAGGACTATGGGGAGAGTGCGCGGCAGTGGTATTAGTTTGGGGATTGATACAGGACAATGGGGAGAGAGCAGGGCAGTGGGATTAGTTTGGGGATTGATACAGGACTATGGGGACAGAGCGGGACAGTGGTATTAGTTAGGAGATTGATATAGGGCTATGGGGAGAGAGCGGGGCAGTGGGATTAGTTTGGGGATTGATACAGGACTATGGGGAGAGAGCGGGGCAGTGGGATTAGTTTGGGGATTGATACAGGACTATGGGGACAGAGCGGGGCAGTGGGAATAGTTTGGGGATTGATAAAGGACTATGTGGAGACAGCGGGGCAGTGGGATTAGTTTGGGGATTGATATATGGCTATGCGGAGAGAGCGGGGCAGTGGGATTTGTTTAGGGATTGATGCAGGACTATTGGGAGAGAGCGGGGCACTGGGATTAGTTTGGGGATTGATACAGGTCTATGGGGAGAGAGCGGGGCAGTGGGACTAGTTTGGGGATTGATACAGGACTATGGGGAGCGAGCGGGGCAGTGGGATTAGTTTGGAGATTGATACAGAACTATGGAGAGAGAGCAGGGCAGCGGGTTTAGTTTGGGGATTTGTACAGGACTATGGGGAGAGAGCGGGGCAGTGGGATTAGTTTGGAGATTGATACATTATTATGGGGAGAGAGCGAGGCAGTGGGATTAGTTTGGGGATTGATACAGGACTATGGGGAGAGAGCGGGGCAGTGGGATTAGTTTGGAGTTTGATACAGGACTATGGGGAGAGAGCGGGACAGTGGGATTAGTTTGGGGATTGATACAGGACTATGGGGAGAGAGCGGGTCAGTGGGATTAGTTTGGGGATTGATACAGGGCTATGGGGAGAGAGCGGGGCAGTGGGATTAGTTTGGGGATTCATACAGGATTATGGGGAGAGAGCGGGGCAGTGCGATTAGTTTGGGATTGATACAGGGCTATGGGGAGAGAGCGGGGCAGTGGGATTAGTTTGGGGATTGATACAGGACTATGGGGAGAGAGCGGGGCAGTGGGATTAGTTTGGGGATTGATACAGGTCGATGGGGAGAGAGCGGGGCAGTGGGACTATTTTGGGGATTGATACAGGGCAATGGGGAGAGAGCATGGCAGCGGGATTAGTTTGGGGATTGATACACGACTATGGGGAGAGAGCGAGGCAGTGGGATTAGTTTGGGGATTGATACAGGAATATGCGGAGAGAGCGGGGCAGCGGGGTTAGTTTGGAGTTTGATACAGGACTATGGGGAGAGAGCGGGACAGTGGGATTAGTTTGGGGATTGATACAGGACTATGGGGAGAGAGCAGGTCAGTGGGATTAGTTTGGGGATTGATACAGGGCTATGGGGAGAGAGCGGGGCAGTGGGATTAGTTTGGGGATTCATACAGGATTATGGGGAGAGAGCGGGGCAGTGCGATTAGTTTGGGATTGATACAGGGCTACGGGGAGAGAGCGGGGCAGTGGGATTAGTTTGCGGATTGATACAGGACTATGGGGAGAGAGCGGGGCAGTGGGATTAGTTTGGGGATTGATACAGGTCGATGGGGAGAGAGCGGGGCAGTGGGCCTAGTTTGGGGATTGATACAGGGCTATGGGGAGAGAGCGGGGCAGTGGGACTAGTTTGGGGATTGATACAGGGCTCTGGGGAGAGAGAGGGGCAGTGGTATTATTTTGGGTATTGATACAGGACTATGGGGAGAGAGCAGGGCAGTCGGATTAGTTTGGGGTTTGATAAAGGACAATGGAGAGAGAGTGGGGCAGTGGGATTAGTTTGGGGTTTTATTAAGGACGATGGGGAGAGAGCGGGGCAGTGGGATTAGTTTGGAGATTGATACAGGACTATGGGGAGAGAGCGGGGCAGTGGAATTAGTTTGGGGATTGATACAGGACTATGGGGAGAGAGCGGGGCAGTGGGATTAGTTTGGGGATTGATACTGGACTATGGGGAGAGAGCGGGCAAGTGGGATTAATTTGGGGTTTGATACAGGACTATGGGGAGAGAGCGGGGCAGTGGGATTAGTTTGGGGATTGAAACTGGACTATGGGTAGAGAGCTGGGCAGTGGGATTAGTTTGGAGATTGATACACGACTATGGGGAGAGAGCGGGGCAGTGGGATTAGTTTGGGGATTGATACAGGACTATGGGGAGAGAGCGGGGCAGTGGGATTAATTTGGGGATTGATACAGGACTATGGGGAGAGAGCGGGGCACTGGGATTAGTTTGGGGATTGATACTGGACTATGGGTAGAGAGCTGGGCAGTGGGATTAGTTTGGAGATTGATACACGACTATGGGGAGAGCGGGGCAGTGGGATTAGTTTGGGGATTGATACAGGACTATGAGGAGAGAGCGGGGCAGTGGGATTAGTTTGGGGATTGATACAGGGCTATGTGGAGAGAGTGGGGCAGTGGGATTAGTTTGGGGATTAATACAGGGCTATGGGGAGAGAGCGGGGCATTGGGATTAGTTTGGAGATTGATACAGGGCTATGGGGAGAGAGCGTGGCAGTGGGATTAGTTTGGAGATTCATACAGGATTATGGGGAGAGAGCGGGTCAGTGGGAGGAGTTTGGGGATTGATACAGGGCTATGGGGAGAGAGCGGGGCGGTGGGATTAGTTTGGGGATTCATACAGGATTATGGGGAGAGAGCGGGGCAGTGCGATTAGTTTGGGGATTGATACAGGACTATGGGGAGAGAGCGGGGCAGTGGGATTAGTTTGGGGATTGATACAGGTCGATGGGGAGAGAGCGGGGCAGTGGGACGAGTTTGGGGATTGATACAGGGCTATGGGGAGAGCGCGGGGCAGTGGGACTAGTTTGGGGATTGATACAGGGCTATGGAGCGAGAGAGGGGCAGTGGTATTATTTTGGGGATTGATACAGGACTATGGGGAGAGAGCAGGGCAGTCGGATTAGTTTGGGGATTCATACAGGATTATGGGGAGAGAGCGGGGCAGTGCGATTAGTTTGGGATTGATACAGGGCTATGGGGAGAGAGCGGGGCAGTGGGATTAGTTTGGGGATTGATACAGGACTATGGGGAGAGAGCGGGGCAGTGGGATTAGTTTGGGGATTGATACAGGTCGATGGGGAGAGAGCGGGGCAGTGGGACTAGTTTGGGGATTGATACAGGGCTATGGGCAGAGAGCGGGGCAGTGGGATTAGTTTGGGGATTGATACAGGGCTATGGGGAGAGAGAGGGGCAGTGGTATTATTTTGGGGATTGATACAGGACTATGGGGAGAGAGCATGGCAGTCGGATTAGTTTGGGTTTTGATACAGGACTATGGAGAGAGAGTGGGGCAGTGGGATTAGTTTGGGGTTTTATTAAGGACGATGGGGAGAGAGCGGGGCAGTGGGATTTGTTTGGAGATTGATACAGGACTATGGGGAGAGAGCGGGGCAGTGGGATTAGTTTAGGGATTGATACAGGACTATGGGGAGAGAGCGGGGCAGTGGGATTAGTTTGGGGATTGATACAGGACTATGGGGAGAGAGCGGGGCAGTGGGATTAATTTGGGGATTGATACAGGACTATGGGGAGAGAGCGGGGCAGTGGGATTAGTTTGGGGATTGAAACTGGACTATGGTTAGAGAGTTGGGCAGTGGGATTAGTTTGGACATTGATACACGACTATGGGGAGAGAGCGGGGCAGTGGGATTAGTTTGGGGATTGATACAGGACTATGGGGAGAGAGCGGGGCAGTGGGATTAATTTGGGTATTGATACAGGACTATGGGGAGAGAGCGGGGCAGTGGGATTAGTTTGGGGATTGATACTGGACTATGGGTAGAGAGCTGGGCAGTGGGATTAGTTTGGAGATTGATACACGACTATGGGGAGAGCAGGGCAGTGGGATTAGTTTGGGGATTGATGCAGGACTATGACGAGAGAGCGGGGCAGTGGGATTAGTTTGGGGATTGATACAGGGCTATGTGGAGAGAGTGCGGCAGTGGGATTAGTTTGGGGATTAATACAGGGCTATGGGGAGAGAGCGGGGCAGTGGGATTAGTTTGGAGATTGATACAGGGCTATGGGGAGAGAGCGGGGCAGTGGGATTAGTTTGGAGATTGATACAGGACTAAGGGGAGAGAGCGGTGCAGTGGGATTAGTTTGGGGATTGATACAGGACGATGGGGAGAGAGCGGGGCAGTGAGAATAGTTTGGGGATTGATACAGGGCTATGGGGAGAGCGCGGGGCAGTGGGATTAGTTTGGGGATTGATACAGGACTGTGGGCAGAGAGCGGGGCAGTGAGATTAGTTTGGAGATTGATACAGGGCTATGGGGAGAGAGCGGGGCAGTGGGATTAGTTTGAAGATTGATACAGAACTATGGGGAGAGAGCGGGGCAGTGGGATTAGTTTGGGGATTGATACAGGACTATGGGGAGAGAGCGGGGCAGTGGGATTAGTTTGGGGATTGATACAGGACTATGGGGAGAGAGCGGTCCGTGAGATTAGTTTGGGGATTGATACAGGACTATGGGGAGAGAGCGGGGCAGTGGGATTAGTTTGGGGATTGATCCAGGACTATGGGGAGAGAGCGGGCCAGTGGGATTAGTTTGGGGATTGATACAGGACTATGGGGAGAGAGCGGGGCAGTGGGATTAGTTTGGGGATTGATACAGGACTATGGGGAGAGAGCAGGGCAGTGGGATTAGTTTGGAGATTGATACAGGACTATGGGGAGAGAGCGGGGCAGTGGGATTAGTTTGGAGATTGATACAGGGCTATGGGGAGAGAGCGGGGCAGTGGGATTAGTTTGGGGATTGATGCAGGACTATGGGGAGAGAGCGGGGCAGTGGGATTAGTTTGGGGATTGATACAGGACTATGGGGAGAGAGCGGGGCAGTGGGAATAGTTTGGTGATTGATAAAGGACTATGGGGAGAGAGCGGGGCAGTGAGATTAGTTTGGGGATTGATACAGGACAATGGGGAGAAAGCGGGGCAGTGGGATTAGTTTGGGGATTGATACAGGACTATGGGGAGAGAGCGGGCCGTGGGATTAGTTTGGGGATTGATACAGGACTATGGGGAGAGAGCGGGGCAGTGGGATGAGTTTGGAGATTGATCCAGGACTATAGGGAGAGAGCCGGTCAGTGGGATTAGTTTGGGGATGACACAGGACTATGGGGAGAGTGCGGGGCAGTGGGATTAGTTTGGGGATTGATACAGGACAATGGGGAGAGAGCAGGGCAGTGGGATTAATTTGGGGATTGATACATGGCTATGCGGAGAGAGCGGGGCAGTGGGATTTGTTTAGGGATTGATGCAGGACTATTGGGAGAGAGCGGGGCAGTGGGATTAGTTTGGGGATTGATACAGGTCTATAGGGAGAGAGCGGGGCAGTGGGACTAGTTTGGGGATTGATACAGGACTATGGGGAGCGAGCGGGGCAGTGGGATTAGTTTGGAGATTGATACAGGACTATGGAGAGAGAGCAGGGCAGCGGGTTTAGTTTGGGGATTTATACAGGACCATGGGGAGAGAGCGGGGCAGTGGGATTAGTTTGGAGATTGATACATTACTATGGGGAGAGAGCGAGGCAGTCGGATTAGTTTGGGGATTGATACAGGACTATGGGGAGAGAGCGGGGCAGTGGGATTAGTTTGGAGTTTGATACAGGACTATGGGGAGAGAGCGGGACAGTGGGATTAGTTTGGGGATTGATACAGGACTATGGGGAGAGAGCGGGACAGTGGGATTAGTTTGGGGATTGATACAGGGCTATGGGGAGAGAGCGGGGCAGTGGGATTAGTTTGGGGATTCATACAGGATTATGGGGAGAGAGCGGGGCAGTGCGATTAGTTTGGGATTGATACAGGGCTATGGGGAGAGAGCGGGACAGTGGGATTAGTTTGGGGATTGATACAGGAATATGGGGAGAGAGCGGGGCAGTGGGATTAGTTTGGGGATTGATACAGGTCGATGGGGAGAGAGCGGGGCAGTGGGACTATTTTGGGGATTGATACAGGGCTATGGGGAGCGAGCGGGGGGCAGTGGGATTAGTTTGGAGTTTGATACAGGACTATGGGGAGAGAGCGGGGCAGTGGGATTAGTTCGGAGATTGATACAGGGCTATGGGGGGAGAGCGGGGCAGTGCGATTAGTTTGGGATTGATACAGGGCTACGGGGAGAGAGCGGGGCAGTGGGATTAGTTTGGGGATTGATACAGGGCTGTGGGGAGAGAGCGGGGCAGTGGGACTAGTTTGGGGAATGATACAGGGCTGTGGGGAGAGAGAGGGGCAGTGGTATTATTTTGGGGATTGATACAGGACTATGGGGAGAGAGCAGGGCAGTCGGATTAGTTTGGGGTTTGATACAGAACTATGGAGAGAGAATGGGGCAGTGGGATTAGTTTGGGGTTTTTTTCAGGTCTATGGGGAGAGAGCGGGGCAGTGGGATTAGTTTGGAGTTTGATACAGGACTCTGGGGAGAGAGCGGGGCATTGGGATTAGTTTGGGGATTGATACAGGACTATGGGGAGAGAGCGGGGCAGTGGGATTTGTTTTGAGTTTGATACAGGACTATGGGGAGAGAGCATAATAAAGTATATTTTTGAAATCTAAACCAAAATGGGTGATCTGTGAACAAACCTAGTTTGCCTGTCTGGGCTCGGGTCTTTGTGTATTGGTCCCAGTCTCTGGGTCCTTCTTGTGTTTGAAGAGTTTGAAGTCAGTCACACCTTGTTGAACCATTTCATTCTTTCAGGGCATTGATGGTAAACAGCTTCAATCCTCTGTATTTGTGAGTGGGCGACACAATCGAATTTACACCTTATTCAAACCAACAAAACTTGGTTCTCCATGTCCTGCCCTGTGAAGATATCACACCGTTCCACAAAGCAGCATTGTATGAATCAGCCTTTGATCCCATATAATGCTCAATCTGAAACACTCAAAGTTTTCAGATGGAGGAACTAGATTTAACCCACACATTCCAAGCCACAATTGGATTGTTAGCAAGTCAAAAATGTCCCAGAAATGTGATTTCTTGCTGTGGGTTTAAACAGTCAGGCTGCAATATGTCAGGGTACTTTTCAATCAAGGAAACATCACAATGGGAATGAGAGAGAGTAGAGAGAAAAGAAAAGGGTGACAGGGAGAAGCAGTGAAAGAATTAGGGATCGAGAGAGGGAGACTGAAAGAGAGAGCGAGAGAGAGAGAGGAACAGACAGAGAGAGAGACTGACAGAGAGTAAGCGAGACGGACAGAGAGAGTTGGGCATTTAATCTCTCTCCGCACTGTCCCATCAAACCTCCCTGGGCAGGTACAGGGGGTTAGATACAGAGTAAAGCTCCCTCTACACTATCCCATCAAACACTCCCAGGGCATTTACAGGGGGTTAGATACAGAGTAAATCTCCCTCTACACTGTCCCATCAAACACTCCCAGGCCAGGTACAGCACGGGGTTAGATACAGAGTAAAGCTCCCTCCACACTGTCCCATTAAACATTCACAGGGCAGGTACAGGGGGTTAGATACAGAGTAAACCTCCCTCTACACTATCCCATCAAACACTCCCAGGGCAGGTACAGGGGGCAAGATACAGAGTAAAGCTCCCTCTACACTGTCCCATCAAACACTCACAGGGCAGGTACAGCACGGGGTTAAATGCAGAGTAAAGCTTCCTCTGCACTGTCCCATCAAAAATTCCCACGGCTGGTACAGAGGGTTAGATACAGAGTGAAGCTCCCTCTACACTGTCCCATCAAACACTCCCAGGGCAGGTACACGGCGTTAGATACAGAGTAAAGCTCCCTCTACACTGTCCAATCAAACACTCCCAAGTAGGTACAGGGGGTAAGATACAGAGTAAAGCTCGCTCTACACTGTCCCATCAACACTCCCAGGGCAGGTACAGGGGGTTAGATACAGAGTAATGCTCCCTCTGCACTGTCCCATAAAACACTCCCAGGGCAGGAACAGCACAGGTTAGATACAGAGTAAAGCTCCCTCTAAACTGTCCCATCAAACATTCCCAGGGCAGGTACAGGGGGTTAGATACAGAGTAAAGCTCCCTCTACACTGTCCCATCAAACACTCCCAGGGCAGGTACAGGGGTTTAGATACAGAGTAAAGCTCCCTCTACACTGTCCCATCAAACACTCCCAGGGCACTTACAGCACGGGGTTAGATACAGAGTAAAGCTCCCTCTACACTGTCCCATCAAACACTCCCAGGGCAGGTACATCTTTAAGCAGCTAACGTTAAATTAGAGAGTAGTCGGTCTCTGTAATCAATCTCGCAGTGTTAACATCAAATGGCGACCATTAACAAATGTAAAATGGATGACTGAAGTTCGGTATGTGCATTGTCACTGTGGTTCAGGGAGAGCTTCAGAGAGAGAGAGAGAGAGAGAGAGAGGGAGGGAGATATACAGAGAAAGAGACAGACATACAGACAGAGAGAGACAGAGTGTCAGAGAGGGAGAGAGTCAGAGAGAGAGAGAGTCAGAGAGAGTGAGAGACAGAGAGAGTCAGAGAGAGAGCGAGAGAGACAGAGAGAGGGATATATATATATATATATATATATATAGAGAGAGAGAGAGAGAGAGAGAGAGAGAGATGGATGGAGAGAGTCAGAGAGAGAGAGAGAGAGACTGAGAGAGTCAGATAGAGAGAGAGACAGAGAGAATCAAAGAGAGAGAGGGAGAGACAGAGAGAGAGAGAGACAGAGACAGGGAGAGAGAGATAGTGAGAGAGAGAGACAGAGAGGGAGAAAGAGAGAGTCAGAGAGAGAGACAGAGATAGAGAGAGACAGAGAGAGTCAGATGGAGAGTGAGAGAAATAGAGAAAGAGAGAGAGACAGAGAGAGTCAGAGAGTCAGAGAGAGAGCGACAGAGAGAATCAGAGAGAGAGAGACAGAGAGAGTCAAAGACTGAGAGGGAATAGACATAGAGAGAGAGACAGAGAAAGAGACATAGAAAGAGAGACACAGAGAGAGATAGAGGGTAAGATAGGGAGAGAGAGAGTGATACAGAGAGAGTCAAAAAGAGAGAGGGAGAGACAGACAGAGAGAGCCAGAGAAAGAGAGAGAGAGAGAGAGTGAGACAGAGAGGGAGAACGAGAGTGACAGAGAGAGTCAGAGAGAGAGAGACAGCGAGAGTCAGAGAGAGAGCGAGACAGAGAGAGACCGAGAGAGTGAGAGGTGAGAGAGACAGAGAGATCAGAGAGAGAGAGACAGACAGAGAGAGTCAGAAAGAGAGAGTTAGGGGGATAGAGAGAGATAGGGAGAGAGAGAGTGGTACAGAGAGAGTCAAAGAGAGAGAGGGAGAGACAGACAGAGAGAGCCAGAGAAAGAGAGACAGAGAGAGAGAGACAGAGAGAGAGAGACAGAGAGAGAGAGACAGAGAGGGAGAAAGAGAGAGACAGAGAGAGTCAGAGAGGGAGAGACAGAGAAAATCAAATACAGAGAGGGAGAGACAGAGAGAGAGAGACAGAGAAAGAGACATAGAAAGAGAGACAGAGAGAGAGAGGGAGAGAGAGAGAGATAGAGAGTGATAAGAGAGTGAGAGAGAGAGAGAGAGAGAGAGAGTCAGTGATAGAGAGAGACAGCGAAAGTCAGAGAGAGAGCGAGACAGAGAGAGACGGAGAGAGTCAGAGAGAGAGAGAGATAGAGAGAGACAGAGAGAGTCAGAGAGAGAGAGAGACGGAGAGAGTCAGAGAGAGAGACGGAGAGAGTCAGAGAGAGAGAGAGATAGAGAGAGTCAGAGAGAGAGAGAGAGACAGAGAGAGTCAGAGAGAGAGAGTTAGGGGGATAGACAGAGATAGGGAGAGAGAGAGTGATACAGAGAGAGTCAAAGAGAGAGAGGGAGAGACAGACAGATAGAGCCAGAGAAAGAAAGAGACAGAGAGAGAGAGACAGAGAGACAGAGAGAGAGAGAGAGAGACAGGGAGAGAGAGAGACAGAGAGGGAGAAAGAGAGAGAGTCAGAGAGAGAGTCAGAGAGAGAGAGACAGAGAATCAGAGAGAGAGACAGAGGGAGTCAGTGAGAGAGAGACAGAGAGAATCAACGACAGAGAGCGAGAGACAGAGAGAGAGAGAGACAGAGAAAGAGACATAGAAAGAGAGACACAGAGAGAGAGAGAGTGAGAGAGAGAGAGACAGAGAGAGACAGAAAGAGTCAGAGAGAGAGAGAGACAGAGAGAGAGAGACAGAGAAAGAGAGATAGAAAGAGAGACACAGACAGAGAGAGAGAGAGTGAGAGAGAGAGAGACAGAGAGGGAGAGAGAGAGAGTTAGATAGTGACAAGAGAGTGAGAGAGAGACAGAGAGAGTCAGAGATAGAGAGAGACAGCGAGAGTCAGAGAGAGAGCGAGACAGAGAGAGACGGAGAGAGTCAGAGAGAGAGAGAGACGGAGAGATTCAGAGAGAGAGAGACAGAGAGAGTCAGAGAGAGTGAGAGAGAGGGAGAGAGAGAGAGAGACAGAGAGAGACACAGAGAGTGAGAGAGAGACAGAGAGAGTCAGAGAGAGAGAGAGACAGAGAGAGTCAGAGAGAGAGAGAGAGACGGAGAGAGTCAGAGAGAGAGAGACAGAGAGACTCAGAGAGAGAGAGAGAGGGAGAGAGAGAGAGAGACAGAGAGAGACACAGAGAGTGAGAGAGAGACAGAGAGAGTCAGAGAGAGAGAGAGACGGAGAGATTCAGAGAGAGAGAGACAGAGAGAGTCAGAGAGAGAGAGAGAGAGGGAGAGAGAGAGACACACAGAGAGAGACACAGAGAGTGAGAGAGAGAGATAGGGAGAGAGAGAGTGATACAGAGAGAGTCAAAGAGAGAGAGGGAGAGACAGACAGAGAGAGCCAGAGAAAGAGAGAGACAGAGAGAGAGAGACAGAGAGAGAGAGAGACAGAGTGAAAGACAGAGACAGAGCGAGTGAAGGAGATAGAAAGAGATAAAGACATAGAGAGTGAGTGTGACAGAGAGAGAGTGGCAGAGAGTGTCAGAGAGAGGGAGAGAGAGACAGTCAAAGAGAGAGAGGGACAGAGAGAGATACAGAGAGAGTGAGAGAGAGAGACAGAGTTAGTGAGAGAGAGATAAAGAGAGAGAGAGTGAGGGGCACAGTGAAAGGGACAGTGAGAGAGAAAGAGATGAAAAGAGACAGTAGAGAGAGACAAAGAGACAGAGAGAGAAACTCAGAGATACAGAGAGAGGGAAATGCAGAGATCGAGAGGAAGTTAGAGAGAGAGAGGGATAGAGAGAGAGGGATCGAGAGAGATGGATAGAGAGAGAGACAGAAAGAAAGTCAGAGTGAGAGAGAGACAGACAGAGTGAGAGAGAGAGACAAGACAGAGAGAGAGAGAGAGAGCCAGAGAGAGAAAGACAGCTCACAGATAAACAGAGAGAGAGAGATAAAGATAGATAGTGAGAGAGAAAGAGGGAGGCAAAGAGAGGGAAAATTAGTGAGAGAGAAACAGGGACGGAGAGAGCGAGCGATAGGGAGCTAGACAGAGAAAGACAGAGAGAGACAGAAAGACAGAGCGAGAGAGAGACAGAGAGAGAGAGAGTGAGAGGAAAAGAGACAGACAGAGCGAGTGTGAGAGAGAGAGAGAGAGAGAGAGCTTGAAACAGAGAGAGACATAGAGATATATAGAGAGGTAAAGAGATAGAGAGAGAGAGACCGAGAGTGACAGAGAGATAACTAGTTTGGGGATTGATACAGGACTATGGGGAGAGAGCTGGACAGTGGGATTAGTTTGGGGATTGATACAGGGCTATGGGGAGAGAGCGGGACAGTGGGATTAGTTTGGGGATTGATACAGGACTCTGGGGAGAGCGGGGTAGTGGGATTAGTTTGGGGATTGATACAGGACTATGGGGAAAGAGCGGGGCAGTGGGATTAGTTTGGGGATTGATACAGGACTATGGGGAGAGAGCGGGGCAGTGGGATTAGTTTGGGGATTGATACATGACTATGGGGAGAGAGCGGGGCAGTGGGATTAGTTTGGGGATTGATAGAGGACAATGGGGAGAGAGCGGGGCAGTGGGATTAGTTTGGGATTGCTACAGGACTATGGGGAGAGAGCGGGCCAGTGGGATTAGTTTGGGGATTGATACAGGACTATGGGCAGAGAGCGGGGCAGTGGGATTAGTTTCGGGATTGATACAGGACTATGGGGAGAGAGCGGGGCAGTGGGATTAGTTTGGGGATTGATACAGGACTCTGGGGAGAGCGGGGTAGTGGGATTAGTTTGGGATTGCTACAGGACTATGGGGAGAGAGCGGGGCAGTGGGATTAGTTTGGGGATTGATACAGGACTATGGGCAGAGAGCGGGGCAGTGGGATTAGTTTGGGGATTGATACAGGACTATGGGGAGAGAGCGGGGCAGTGGGATTAGTTTGGGGATTGATACAGGACTCTGGGGAGAGCGGGGTAGTGGGATTAGTTTGGGGATTGATACAGGACTATGGGGAAAGAGCGGGGCAGTGGGATTAGTTTGGGGATTGATACAGGACTATGGGGAGAGAGCGGGGCAGTGGGATTAGTTTGGGGATTGATACATGACTATGGGGAGAGAGCGGAGCAGTGGGATTAGTTTGGGGATTGATAAAGGACAATGGGGAGAGAGCGGGGCAGTGGGATTAGTTTGGGGATTGATACAGGACTATGGGGAGAGAGCGGGGCAGTGGGATTAGTTTGGAGATTGATACAGGACTATGGGGAGAGCGGGGCAGTGGGATTAGTTTGGGGATTGATACAGGACTATGAGGAGAGAGCGGGGCAGTGAGATTAGTTTGGGGATTGATACAGGGCTATGTGGAGAGAGTGGGGCAGTGGGATTAGTTTGGGGATTGATACAGGGCTATGGGGAGAGAGCGGGGCAGTGGGATTAGTTTGGGGATTGATACAGGGCTATGGGGAGAGAGCGGGGCAGTGGGATTAGTTTGGGGATTGATACAGGACTATCGGGAGAGAGCGGGACATTCGGATTAGTATGGAGATTGACACAGGACTATGGGGAGAGAGCGGGACAGTGGGATTAGTTTGGGTGAAACTGATACAGGACTATGTGGAGAGAGCAGGGCAGTGGGATTAGTTTGGGGATTGATACAGGACTATGGGGAGAGAGCGGGGCAGTGGGATTAGTTTGGGGATTGATACAGGACTATGGGGAAAAGCGGGGCAGTGGGATTAGTTTGGGGATGATACAGGACTATAGGGAGAGAGCGGGGCAGTGGGATTAGTTTGTGGATTGATACAGGACTATGGGGAGAGAGCGGGGCAGTGGGATTAGTTTGGGGTTTGATACAGGACTATGGGGAGAGAGCGGGGCAGTGGGATTAGTTTGGAGATTGATACAGGACAATGGGGAGAGAGCGGGGCAGTGGGATTAGTTTGGGGATTGATACAGGACTATGGGAAGAGAGCGGGACAGTGGGATTATTTGGGTACAATTGAGCACCCATTTTACATGACATGCGTGGTGACCATTTTACACCAGGACACTTGTCTGGGTGATCTGTGAACAAACCTGGTTTACCTGCCTGGGCTCGGGGCTTTTTGGATTGGTCCCAGTCTCTGGGTCCTTCATGTGTTTGAAGAGTTTGAAGTTGATCACATCATTTTATTCTTTCAGGGCATTGATGGTAAACAGCTTCAATCCTGTGTATCTGTGAGGGGGCGACACAATCTTATTTTCACCTTATTCAAACCAACAAAACTTGCTTCTCCATTTCCTGCCCTGCGAAGATATCCTCCCATCAAACTCTCCCAGGGCAGGTACATCACGGGGTTAGATACATAGTAAAGCTCCCTGTACACTGTCCCATCAAACACTCCCAGGGCAGGTACAGGGGATTAGATACAGTGTAAAGCTCCCTCTACACTTTCCCATCAAACACTCCCGGGGCAGGTGCAGCACGGGGTTAGATACAGAGTAAAGCTCCCTCTACACTGTCCCATCAAACACTCCCAGGGCAGGTACAGGGGGTTAGATACAGAGTAAAGCTCCCTCTACACTGTCCCAACAAACACTCCTAGGGCAGGTACAGGGGGTTAGATACAGAGTAAAGCACCCTCTACACTGTCGCATCAAACACTCCCAGGGCAGATGCACCTTTAAGCAGCTAACATTAAATTAGAGAGTAGTCGGTCTCTGTAATCAATCTCCCAGTGTTAACATCAAATGGTGCACATTAACCAATGTAAAATGGTGACTGAAGATCGGTGTGTGCATTGTCACTGTGGTTCTGGGAGAGCTTCAGAAAGACACAGAGAGAGAGATGGAAGGAGAAAAAAAACAGATAAAGTGGCAGATATACAGAAAGAGAGAGACAGAGAGGGAGAGGCACCGAGACAGGGAGAGAGAGACAGATAGAGAGAGACAGAGAGGAAGAGAGAGAGAGAGAGAGAGACAGAGATGGTCAGAGAGAGAAACACACAGGCAGAGAGTGAGAGACAGACAGGGAGCGAGAGAGAGAGATAGAGAGAGTCAGAGAGAGTGAGACAGAGACAGAGAGAGTCAGAGAGAGAGAGTGAGACAGAGAGAGAGAAAGAGACAGAGAGAGACAGACAGAGGAAGACAGAGTGTGTGAATGAGAGAGAGAGAGAGAGAGAGAGACAGAGAGAGTGAGTCTGACAGACAGAGAGAGAGAGGCAGAGAGTGTCAGAGAGAGGGGGAGAGAGACAGACGGAGAGAGTGAGGGATAGAGAGAGATAGGGAGAGAGAGAGAGACAGAAATAGTGAGAGAGAGACAGAGTGAGAGAGAGAGGAGAACAGAGTGAGGGACAGAGAGAGAGAGAGACAGAGAGAGGGAGATACAGAGAGAGAGAAAGAGAGACAGAGAGAGAGAAAGAGATGAAAAGAGACAGGAGAGAGATACAGAGAGACAGAGAGAAACTCAGAGACACAAAGAGAGAGAGAGAGACAGAGATAGAGCGGGAGGGAGTGAGAGGGAGGGATAGAGAGAGGGATAGAGAGGGAGACTGAGAGAGAGACAGAGAGAGAGAGACTGAGGGAGAGATACAGCGAGAGAGATAGAGAGTGAATGAGACACAGAGAGAGAGAGAGAGACGGAGGGAGAGAGAGAGAGGGATAGAGAGAGAGTGATGGGGAGAGAGAGACAGAGAGAGAGACAGAGAGAGAGAGAGAGAGACAGAGAGAGAGAGACACAGAGAGACAGTGGAGGGGACAGAGAGAAAGAGAGAGATAGCAAGAGATGAAAAGAAACAGGGGAGCGAGAGACAGACACTCAGAGACACAGAAAGAGAGAAGGAGAGACAGAGAGGGAGAGTGATAGAGAGAGAGCGGGATAGGAAGAGAGACGGGTGGAGAGAGAGGGGGAGAGTCAGAGAAAGAGAGGGAGAAACACAGAGGGAGAGAGACAGAGAGAGAGAGAGGGAGAAACAGAGAGAGAGAGAGACAGATAAAGAAACAGAGATAGAGAGAGAGAGAGATAGAAACAGATAGAGAGAGAGAGAGAGAAAGCAAGGCAATCAGAGAGAGAGAGACAGAGAGAGAGAAAGAGAGGAGATAGAGCGAGAGAGAGAGATGGAAAGAAACAGGAGAGAGATGGGAGAGAGACAGAGAGAGAAACACAGAGAGAGGGACAGAGACAGACAGAGTGACAGAGAGAAACAGAGAGATGGAAAGGGACAGGAGAGTGGGAGAGAGGGATACAGAGAGATAGGGAGAGAGAGAGAGAGAGAGAGAGAGAGAGAGAGACAGAGCGAGAGAGAGAGACAGAGAGAACAAGACAGAGAGAGAGACAAAGCGAGAGAACGAGGCAGAGAGAGAGAGACAGAGAAAGTGAGTATGAGAGAGAGACAGAGAGAGAGACAAAGCGAGAGAACGAGGCAGAGATAGAGACAGAGAGAGTGAGTATGAGAGAGAGACAGAGAGAGACAGAGAGTGTCAGAGAGAGGTAGAGCGAAACAGACAGAGAGAAAGGGGGATAGAGAGGGATAGGGAGAGAGGGACAGAGAGAGAGAGACAGAGAGAGAGAGAGTGAGAGAGACAGTGAGAGAGAGAGTGAGAGAGACCTAGAGAGAGAGAATGAGAGAGACAGACAGAGAGAGAGAAAATGAGAGAGTGAGATAGACAGAGAGAGAGAGTTATATATCGAAAGAGAGAGAGGGAGACAGAGAGAGGAACAGAGAGAGATCGAAAAATGCAGACGAGAGAGGCAGAAAGAGACAGAGAGGGATAGAGAGAGAGGGGGATGGAGAGAGAGGGATAGGGAAAAAGAGGGAGAGAGACAGACAAAGAGAGAGAAACACAGTGAAAGAGAGAGAGAGAGAGAGATAGAGAGAGTAGGACAGAGAGAGAGAGAGGCACAGACAGAGAGAGCAAGAGAGAGAGAGGGAGATAGGGAGAAGAACAGAGAGAGGGAAAGAGAGGGAGAGAGAGAGAGAGCGAGAGAACAGAGAGAGGGACAGAGAGAGAGAAAAAGAGAGAGAGAGAGATACAGAGTGAGAGAGAGACAGTGAGAGAGAGAGCGACAGAAAGAGGGCGAGACAGAGAGAGGGACAGAGTGAAAGAGAGGAACAGAGAGAGAGAGAGTGAGAGAGACAGAGAGAGAGAGAGACAGTGAGAGAGAGCGAGAGGGAGAGAGACAGAGAGTGTGTATGTGTGTCTCTCTCTCTCTCTCTCTGTCTCTCTTTCTGTATAGATTCTGGGATTGATACAGGGCGCTGTGGAGAGAGCGGGGCAGTGGGATTAGTTTGGGGATTAAAACAGGACGATGGGGAGAGAGCGGGGCAGTGGGATTAGTTTGGGGATTGATACAGGGCTATGGGGAGAATGCGGGGCAGTGGGATTAGTTTGGGGATTGATATAGGACTATGGGCAGAGAGCGGGGCAGTGGGATTAGTTTGGGGATTGATACAGGGCTATGGGGAGAGAGCGGGGCAGTGGGATTAGTTTGGGGATTGATACAGGGCGATGGGGAGAAAGCGGGGCAGTGGGATTAGTTTGGGGATTGATACAGGGCTATGGGGAGAGAGCGGGACAGTGGGATTATTTGGGTGAAATTGAGCACCCATTTTACATGACATGCGTGGTGACCATTTTACACCAGGACACTTGTCTGGGTGATCTGTGAACAAACCTGGTTTACCTGCTTGGGCTCGGGGCTTTGTGTATTGGTCCCAGTCTCTGGGTCCTTCATGTGTTTGAAGAGTTTGAAGATGGTCACATCATTTTATTCTTTCAGGGCATTGATGGTAAACAGCTTCAATCCTGTGTATCAGTGAGGGAGCGACACAATCGTATTTACTGCTTAATCAAACCAACAAATCTTGCTTCTCCATTTCCTGCCCTGCGAAGATATCCTCCCATCAAACTCTCCCAGGGCAGGTACAGCACGGGGTTAGATACATAGTAAAGCTCCCTGTACACTGTTCCATCAAACACTCCCAGGGCAGGTGCAGCACGGGGTTAGATACAGAGTAAAGCTCCCTCTACACTGTCCCATCAAACACTCCCGGGGCAGGTATAAGGGTTTAGATACAAGGTAAAGCTCCCTCTATACTGTCCCATCAAACACTCCCAGGGCAGGTCCAGCACGGGGTTAGATATAGAGTAAAGCTCCCTCTACACTGTCCCATCAAACACTCCCAGGGCAGGTGCAGCACGGGGTTAGATATGGGGAGAGAGCGGGGCAGTGGGATTAGTTTGGGGATTGATAAAGGGCTATGGGGAGAGAGCGGGGAAGTGGGACTAGTTTGGGGATTGATACAGGGCTATGGGGAGAGAGCGGGGCAGTGGGATTAGTTTGGGGATTGATACAGGACTATGGGGAGTGAGCGGGGCAGTGGGATTAGTTTGGGGATTGATACAAGACTATGGGGAGAGCGGGGCAGTGGGATTAGTTTGGGGATTGATACAGGGCTATGGGGAGAGAGCGGGGCAGTGGGATCAGTTTGGGAATTGATACAGGGCTATGGGGAGAGAGCGGGGCAGTGGGATTAGTTTGGAGATTGATACATGACTATGGGGAGAGAGCGGGGCAGTGGGATTAGTTTGGGGATTGATACAGGGCTATGGGGAGAGAGCGGGTCAGTGGGATTAGTTTGGGATTGATACATGACTATGGGGAAAGAGCGGGGCAGTGGGATTAGTTTGGGGATTGATACAGGACTATGGGGAGAGAGCGGGGCAGTGGGATTAGTTTGGTGATTGATACAGGACTATGGGGAGAGAGCGGTGCAGTGGGATTAGTTTGGGGATTGATAAAGGACTATGGGGAGAGAGCGGGGCAATGGGATTAGTTTGGGGATTGATACAGGGCTATGGGGAGAGAGCGGGGCAGTGGGATTAATTTAGGGATTAATACAGGGCTATGGGGACAGAGCGGGGCAGTGGGATTAGTTTGGGGATTAATACAGGGCTATGGGGAGATTGCGGGGCAGTGGGATTAGTTTGGAGATTGATACAGGACTGTGGGGAGAGAGCGGGGCAGTTGGATTAGTTTATGGATTGATACATGGCTGTGCGGAGAGAGCGGGGCAGTGGGATTTGTTTAGGGATTGATACAGGACTATGGGGAGAGAGCGGGGCAGTGGGATTAGTTTGGGCATTGGTACAGGACTATGGGGAAAGCGGGGCAGTGGGATTAGTTTGCAGATTGATACAGGACTATGGGGAGAGAGCGGGGCAGCGGGATTAGTTTGGGGATTGATGCAGGACTATGGGGAGAGAGCAGGGCAGCGGGATTAGTTTGGGGATTGATACAGGACTATGGGGAGAGAGCGGGGCAGTGGGATTAGTTTGAGAATTGATACAGGACTATGGGGAGAGCGAGGTAGTGAAATTAGTTTGGGGATTGATACAGGACTATGGGGAGAGAGCGGGGCAGTGGGATTAGTTTGGGGATTGATACAGGACTATGGGGAGAGAGTGGGGCAGTGGGATTAGTTTGGGGATTGATACAGGACTATGGGGAGAGAACGGGGCAGTGGGATTAGTTTGTGGATTGATGCAGGGCTATGGGGAGAGAGCGGGGCAGTGCGATTCGTTTGGGATTGATACAGGTCTATGGGGAGAGAGCGGCGCAGTGGGATTAGTTTGGGGATTGCTGCAGGACTATGGGGTCAGAGCGGGGCAGTGCGATTAGTTTGGGATTGATACAGGGCTATGGGGAGAGAGCGGGGCAGTGGGATTAGTTTGGGGATTGATACAGGACTATGGGGAGAGAGCGGGGCAGTGGGATTTGTTTGGGGATTGATACAGGGCTATGGGGAGCGAGTGGGCCAGTGCGACTAGTTTGGGGATTGATACAGGGCTATGGGGAGCGATCGGGGCAGTAGGATTAGTTTGGGGATTGATACAGGACGAAGGGGAGAGAGCGGGGCAGTGGGATTAGTTTGAGGTTTGATATAGGACTATGAGGAGAGAGTGAGGCAGTGGGATTAGTTTGGGGTTTTATACAGGACTATGGGGAGAGAGCGGGGCAGTGGGATTAGTTTGGAGATTGATACAGGTCTATGGGGAGAGAGCGGGGCAGTGGGATTAGTTTGGGGATTGATACACGACAATGGGGAGAGAGCGAGGCAGTGGGATTAGTTTGGGGTTTGATACAGGACTATGGGGAGAGAGCGGGGCAGTGGGATTAGTTTGGAGTTTGATACAGGACTATGGGGAGAGAGCGGGGTAGTGGGATTAGTTTGGGGATTGATACAGGACTATGGGGAGAGAGCGGGGCAGTTGGATTAGTTTGGGTATTGATACAGGACTATGGGGAGAGAGCGAAGCAGGTGGATTATTTTGGGGTTTTATACAGGACTATGGGGAGAGAGCGGGGCAGTGGGATTAGTTTGGAGATTGATACAGGACTATGGGGAGAGAGCGGGGCAGTGGTATTAGTTTGGGGATTGATACACGACAATGGGGAGAGAGCGAGGCAGTCGGATTAGTTTGGGGATTGATACAGGACGATGGGGAGAGAGCGGGGCAGTGGGATTAGTTTGGGGATTGATACACGACTATGGGGAGAGAGCGAGGCAGTGGGATTAGTTTGGGGATTGATACAGGACGATGGGGAAAGAGCGGGGCAGTGGGATTAGTTTGGAGTTTGATACAGGACTATGGGGAGAGAGCGGGGCAGTGGGATTAGTTTGGGGATTGATACAGGACTATGGGGAGAGAGCGGGGCAGTTGGATTAGTTTGGGGATTGATACAGGACTATGGGGAGAGAGCGAGGCAGTGGGATTAGTTTGGGGATTGATACAGGACCATGGGGAGAGAGCGGGTCAGTGGGATTAGTTTGGGATTGATACAGGGCTGTGGGGAGAGAGCGGGGCAGTGGGACTAGTTTGGGGATTGATACAGGGCTATGGGGAGAGAGCGGGGCAGTGGGATTAGTTTGGGGATTGATACAGGACTATGGGGAGAGAGCGGAGCAGTGGGATTAGTTTGGGGATCGATACAGGACTATGAGGAGAGAGCGGGGCAGTGCGATTAGTTTGGGGATTGATACAAGGCTATGGGGAGAGAGCAGGGCAGTCGGATTAGTTTGGGGATTGATACAGGACGATGGGGAAAGAGTGGGGCAGTGGGATTAGTTTGGGGTTTTACTCACGACTATGGGGAGAGAGCGGGGCAGTGGGATTAGTTTGGGGATTGATACAGGTCTATGGGGAGAGAGCGGGGCAGTGGGATTAGTTTGGGGATTGATATAGGGCTATGGGGAGAGAGCAGGGCAGTGGGATTAGTTTGGGGTTTTATTCAGGACTATGGGGAGAGAGCGGGGCAGTGGGATTAATTTGGAGATTGATAGAGGACTATGGGGAGAGAGCGGGGCAGTGGGATTAGTTTGGGGATTGATACAGGACTATGGGGAGAGAGCGAGGCAGTGGGATTAGTTTGGAGATTGATACAGGGCTATGGGGAGAGAGCGGGGCAGTGGGATTAGTTTGGAGATTGATACAGGACTATGGGGAGAGAGCGAGGCAGTGGGATTAGTTTGGAGATTGAAACAGGACTATGGGGAGAGAGCGGGCCAGTGGGATAAGTTTGGGGATGGATACAGGTCTATGGGGAGAGAGCGGGGCAGTGGGATTAGTTTGGGGATTGATACAGGACTATGGGGAGAGAGCGGGGCAGTGGGATTCGTTTGGGAGTTGATACATGACTATGGGGAGAGAGCGGGACAGTGGGATTAGTTTGGGTGAAATTGAGCACCCATTTTACATGAGATGCGTGGTGACCATTTCACACCAGGACACGTGTCTGGGTGATCTGTGAACAAACCTAGTTTGCCTGCCTGGGCTCGGGGCTTTGTGTATTGGTCCGAGTCTCTGGGTCCTTCATGAGTTTGAAGAGTTTGAAGTCAGTCACACTTGTTGAACCATTTTATTCTTTCAGGGCATTGATGGTAAACAGCTTCAATCCTGTGCATCTGTGAGGGGGCGACACAATCGAATTTACACCTTATTCAAACCAACAAAACATGGTTCTCCATGTCCTGCCCTGTGAAGATATCACACCGTTCCACAATGCAGCATTGTCTGAATCAGACTTTGATCCCATATACTGCTCAATCTGAAACACTCAAAGTTTTCAGATGGAGAAACTAGATTTAACCCACACATTCCAAGCCACAAATGGATGGTTAGCAATCACAAATGTCCCAGAAATGTGATTTCTTGCTGTGGGTTTAAACAGTCAGGCTGCAATATGTCAGGGTACTTTTCAATCAAGGAAACATCACAATGGGAATGAGAGACAGGGAGAGAGAAAAAGAGAGGTGGACAGGGAGAAGCAGTGAGAGAATTAGGGATCGAGAGAGGGAGACTGAAAGAGAGAGCGAGAGAGAGAGAGGAACAGAGAGAGAGAGAGACTGACAGAGAGAAAGCGAGAGGGACAGAGAGAGTTGGGGATTTAATCTCCCTCCACACTGTCCCATCAAACCTCCCTGGGCAGGTACAGGGGGTTAGATACAGAGTAAAGCTCCCTCCACACTGTTCCATTAAACACTCCCAGGGCAGGTACAGGGGGTTAGATACAGAGGAAAGCTCCCTCGACAGTGTCCCATCAAACACTCCCAGGGCAGGTACAGGGGGTTAGATACAGAGTAAACTCCCTCTACACTGTCCCATCAAACATTCCCAGGGCAGTTGCAGGGGGTTAGATACAGAGTAAATCTCCCTCTACACTGTCCCATCAAACACTCCCAGGCCAGGTACAGCACGGGGTTAGATACAGTGTAAAGCTCCCTCCACACTGTCCCATTAAACACTTCCAGAGCAGGTACAGGGGGTTAGATACAGAGTAAAGCTCCCTCTGCACTGTCCCATCAAACACTCCCAGGGCAGGTACAGGGGCCAAGATACAGAGTAAAGCTCCCCCTACACTGTCCCATCAAACACTCCCAGGGCAGGTACAGCACGGGGTTAGATACAGATTAAGGCTCACTCTACACTGTCCCATCAAACACTCCCAGGGCAGGTACAGGGGGTTAGATACAGAGTAAATCTCCCTCTATACTGTCCCATCAAACATTCCCAGGGCAGATACATGGGGTTAGAAACAGAGTAAAGCTCCCTCTACACTGTCCCATCAAACGCTCCCAGGGCAGGTACAGGGGGTTAGATACAGCGTAAAGCTCCCTTCTACACTGTCCCATCAAACACTCCCAGGGCAGATACATGGAGTTAGATACAGAGTAAAGCTCCCTCTACACTGTCCCATCAAACACTCCCAGGGCAGGTACAGGGGGTTAGATACAGAGTAAAACTTCCTCTACACTGTCCCATCAAACATTCCCAGGGCAGCTACAGGGGGTAAGGTACAGAGTAAAGCTCCCTCGACACTGTCCCATCAACACTCCCCGGGCAGGTACAGGGGATAAGATACAGAGTAATGCTCCCTCTACACTGTCCCATCAAAGACTCCCAGGGCAGGTACAGCACAGGTTAGATACAGAGTAAAGCTTTCTCTACACTGTCCCATCAAACACTCCCAGGGCAGGTACAGGGGGTTCGATACAGAATAAAGCTCCCTCTACACTGTCCCATCAAATACTCCCAGGGCAGGTACAGGGGGTTAGATACAGAGTAAAGCTCCCTCTACACTGTCCCATCAAACACTCCCAGGGCAGGTACAGGGGGTAAGATGCAGAGTAAAGCTCCCTCTACACTGTCCCATCAAACACTCCCAGGGCAGGTACAGGGGGTAAGATACAGAGTAAAGCTCCATCTACACTGTCCCATCAACACACCCAGGGCAGGTACAGGGGGTTAGATGCAGAGTAAAGCTCCCTCTACCCTGTCCCTTCAACACTCCCAGGGCAGGTTCAGGGGGTTAGATACAGAGTAAAGCTCCCTCTACACTGTCCCATCAAAAACTCCCAGGGCTGGTACATGGGGTTAGATACAGAGTAAAGCTCACTCTACACTGTCCCATCAACAAACCAAGGCAGGTACAGGGGGTTAGATACAGATTAATGATCCCTCTACACTGACCCATCAAATACTCCCAGGGCAGGTACAGCACAGCTTAGATACAGAGTAAAGCTCCCTCTACACTGTCCCATCAAACACTCCCAGGGCAGGTACAGGGGGTTAGATACAGAGTAAAGCTCCCTCTACACTGTCCCATCAAACACTCACAGGGCAGGAACAGGGGTTAGATACAGAGTAAAACTCCCTCGACACTGTCCCATCAAACACTCACAGGGCAGGTACAGAGGGTTAGATACAGAGTAAATCTCCCTCTACACTGTCCCATCAAACATTCCCAGGGCAGGTACATGGGGTTAGAAACAGAGTAAAGCTCCCTCTACACTGTCCCATCAAACACTCCCAGGGCAGGTACAGGGGGTTAGATACAGAATAAAGCTCCCTCTGCACTGTCCCATCAAACACTCCCAGGGCAGGTACAGCACAGGTTAGATACAGAGTAAAGCTTCCTCTACACAGTCCCATCAAACACTCCCAGGGCAGGTACAGGGGGTTAGATACAGAGTAAATCTCCCTCTAAACTGTCCCATCAAATACTACCAGGGCAGGTACAGCACGGGGTTAGATGTAGAGTAGAGCTCCCTCTACACTGTCCCATCAAAAACTCCCAGGGCTGGTACATGGGGTTAGATACAGAGTAAAGCTCCCTCTACACTGTCCCATCAACACACCCAGGGCAGATACAGGGGGTTAGATACAGAGTAATGCTCCTCTGCACTGTCCCATCAAACACTCCCAGGGCAGGTACAGCAAAGGTTAGATACAGAGTAAAGCTCCCTCCACACTGTCCCTTCAAATACTCCCAGGGCATGTACAGGGGGTTAGATACAGAGTAAAGCTCCCTCTACACTGTCCCACCAAACACTCCCAGGGCAGGTACAGGGGGTTAGATACAGAGTAAATCTCCCTCGACACTGTCCCATCAAACACTCACAGGGCAGGTACAGCACGGGGTTAGATGCAGAGTAAAGCTCCCTCTACACTGTCCCATCAAAAACTTCCAGTGCTGGTACAGGGTGTTAGATACAGAGTAAAGCTCCCTCTACACTGTCCCATCAAACACTCCCAGGGCAGGTACAGGGGGTTAGATAGAGAGTAAAGCTCCCTCTACACTGTCCCATCAAACACTCCCAGGGCAGGAACAGGGGTTAGATACAGAGTAAAACTGCCTCGACACTGTCCCATCAAACACTCACAGGGCGGGTACAGCACGGGGTTAGATACAGAGTAAAGCTCCCTCTACACTGTCCCATCAAACATTCCCAGGGCAGGTACAGGGGGTAAGATACAGAGTAAAGCTCCCTCTACACTGTCCCATCAACACTCCCAGGGCAGGAGCAGGGGGTTAGATACAGAGTAATGCTCCCTCTACACTGTACCATCAAACACTCCCAGGGCAGGTACAGCACAGGTTAGATACAGAGTAAAGCTCCCTCTACACTGTCCCATCAAACACTCCCAGGGCAGGTACAGGGGGTTAGATACAGAGCAAAGCACCCTCTACACTGTCCCATCAAATAATCCCAGGGCAGGTACAGGGTGTTAGATACAGAGTAAAGCTCCCTCTACACTGTCCCACCAAACACTCCCAGGGCAGGTACAGGGGGTTAGATACAGAGTAAATCTCCCTCGACACTGTCCCATCAAACACTCCCAGGGCAGGTACAGGGAGTTAGATACAGAGTAAAGCTTCCTCTACACTGTCCCATCAAACATTCCCAGGGCAGGTACAGGGGGTAAGGTACAGAGTAAAGCTCCCTCTACACTGTCCCATCAACACTCCCAGGGCAGGTACAGGGGTAAGATACAGAGTAAAGCTCCCTCTACACTGTCCCATCAACACTCCCAGGGCAGGTACAGGGGGTTAGATACAGAGTAAAGCTCCCTCTACACTGTCCCATCAAACACGCCCAGGGCAGGTACAGAAGGTTAGATACAGAGTAAAGCTCCCTCTACACTGTCCCTTCAAAACTCCCAGGGCAGGTTCAGGGGGTTAGATACAGAGTAAAGCTCCCTCTACACTGTCCCATCAAAAACTCCCAGGGCTGGTACATGGGGTTAGATACAGAGTAAAGCTCACTCTACACTGTCCCATCAAACACTCACAGGGCAGGAACAGGGGTTAGATACAGAGTAAATCTCCCTCTACACTGTCCCATCAAACACTCCCAGGGCAGGTACATCGGCTTAGAAACAGAGTAAAGTTCCCTCTACACTGTCCCATCAAACACTCCCAGGGCAGTTACAGGGGGTTAGATACAGAATAAAGCTCCCTCTGCACTGTCCCATCAAACACTCCCAGGGCAGGTACAGCACAGGTTAGATACAGAGTAAAGCTTCCGCTACACTGTCCTATCAAACACTCCCAGGGCAGGTACAGGGGGTTAGATACAGAGTAAATCTACCTCTACACTGTCCCATCAACACACCCAGGGCAGATACAGGGGGTTAGATACAGAGTAATGCTCCCTCTGCACTGTCCCATCAAACACTCCCAGGGCAGGTACAGCACAGGTTAGATATGGAGTAAAGCTCCCTCTACACTGTCCCATCAAACACTCCCAGGGCAGGTACAGGGGGTTAGATACAGAGTAAAGCTCCCTCCACACTGTCCCATCAAATACTCCCAGGGAATGTACAGGGGGTTAGATACAGAGTAAAGCTCCCTCTACACTGTCCCACCAAACACTCCCAGGGCAGGTACAGGGGGTTAGATACAGAGTAAATCTCCCTCGACACTGTCCCATCAAACACTCACAGGGCAGGTACAGCACGGGGTTAGATGCAGAGTAAAGCTCCCTCCACACTGTCCCATCAAAAACTTCTAGTGCTGGTACAGGGTGTTAGATACAGAGTAAAGCTCCCTCTACACTTTCCATTCAAACACTCCCAGGGCAGGTACAGGGGGTTAGATACAGAGTAAAGCTCCCTCTACACTGTCCCATCAAACACTCCCAGGGCAGGTACAGGGGGTTAGATACAGAGCAAAGCACCCTCTACACTGTCCCATCAAATACTCCCAGTGCAGGTACAGGGGGTTAGATACAGAGCAAAGCTCCCTCTACACTGTCCCACCAAACACTCCCAGGGCAGGTACAGGGGGTTAGATACAGAGTAAATCTCCCTCGACACTGTCCCATCAAACACTCACAGGGCAGATACAGCACGGGGTTAGATGCAGCGTAAAGCTCCCTCTACACTGTCCCATCAAAAACTCCCAGTGCTGGTACAGAGTGTTAGATATAGAGTAAAGCTCCCTCTACACTGTCCCATCAAACACTCCCAGGGCAGGTACAGGGGGTTAGATACAGAGTAAAGCTCCCTCTACACTGTCCCATCAAACACTCCCAGTGCAGGAACAGGGGTTAGATACAGAGCAAAACTCCTTCGACACTGTCCCATCAAACACTCACAGGACAGGTACAGCACGGGGTTAGATACAGAGTAAAGCTCCCTCTACACTGTCCCATCAACACTCCCAGGGCAGGTACAGGGGGTTAGATGCAGACTAATGCTCCCTCTACACTGTACCATCAAACACTCCCAAGGCAGGTACAGCACAGGTTAGGTACAGATTAAAGCTCCCTGTACACTGTCCCATCCAACACTCCCAGGGCAGGTACAGAGGGTTAGATACAGAGCAAAGCACCCTCTACACTGTCCCATCAAATACTCCCAGGGCAGGTACAGGGGGTTAGATACAGAGTAAAGCTCCCTCTACACTGTCCCATCAAACACTCACAGGGCAGGTACAGAGTGTTAGATACAGAGTAAATCTCCCTCGACACTGTCCCATCAAACACTCACAGGGCAGGTTCAGCACGTGGTTAGATGCAGAGTAAAGCTCCCTCTACAATGTCCCATCAAAAACTCCCAAGGCTGGTACAGGGGGTTCGATACAGAGTAAAGCTCCATCTACACTGTCCCATCAAACATTCCCAGGGCAGGTACAGTGGGTTAGATACAGAGTAAAGCTCCCTCTACACTGTCCCATCAAACACTCCCAGGGCAGGTACAGGGGGTTAGATACAGAGTAAAGCTTCCTCTACACTGTCCCATCAAACACTCCCAGGGCAGGAACAGGGGTTAGATACAGAGTAAAACTGCCTCGACACTGTCCCATCAAACACTCACAGGGCGGGTACAGCACGGGGTTAGATACAGAGTAAAGCTCCCTCTACACTGTCCCATCAAACATTCCCAGGGCAGGTACAGGGGGTAAGATACAGAGTAAAGCTCCCTCTACACTGTCCCATCAACACTCCCAGGGCAGGAACAGGGGGTTAGATACAGAGTAATGCTCCCTCTACACTGTACCATCAAACACTCCCAGGGCAGGTACAGCACAGGTTAGATACAGAGTAAAGCTCCCTCTACACTGTCCCATCAAACACTCCCAGGGCAGGTACAGGGGGTTAGATACAGAGCAAAGCAACCTCTACACTGTCCCATCAAATACTCCCAGGGCAGGTACAGGGTGTTAGATACAGAGTAAAGCTCCCTCTACACTGTCCCACCAAACACTCCCAGGGCAGGTACAGGGGGTTAGATACAGAGTAAATCTCCCTCGACACTGTCCCATCAAACACTCCCAGGGCAGGTACAGGGGGTTAGATACAGAGTAAAGCTTCCTCTACACTGTCCCATCAAACATTCCCAGGGCAGGTACAGGGGGTAAGGTACAGAGTAAAGCTCCCTCTACACTGTCCCATCAACACTCCCAGGACAGGTACAGGGGGTAAGATACAGAGTAAAGCTCCCTCTACACTGTCCCATCAACACTCCCAGGGCAGGTACAGGGGGTTAGATACAGAGTAAAGCTCCCTCTACACTGTCCCATCAAACACGCCCAGGGCAGGTACAGAAGGTTAGATACAGAGTAAAGCTCCCTCTACACTGTCCCTTCAAAACTCCCAGGGCAGGTTCAGGGGGTTAGATACAGAGTAAAGCTCCCTCTACACTGTCCCATCAAAAACTCCCAGGGCTGGTACATGGGGTTAGATACAGAGTAAAGCTCACTCTACACTGTCCCATCAAACACTCACAGGGCAGGAACAGGGGTTAGATACAGAGTAAATCTCCCTCTACACTGTCCCATCAAACACTCCCAGGGCAGGTACATCGGCTTAGAAACAGAGTAAAGTTCCCTCTACACTGTCCCATCAAACACTCCCAGGGCAGTTACAGGGGGTTAGATACAGAATAAAGCTCCCTCTGCAATGTCCCATCAAACACTCCCAGGGCAGGTACAGCACAGGTTAGATACAGAGTAAAGCTTCCGCTACACTGTCCCATCAAACACTCCCAGGGCAGGTACAGGGGGTTAGATACAGAGTAAATCTCCCTCTACACTGTCCCATCAAATACTACCAGGGCAGGTACAGCACGGGGTTAGATGCAGAGTAGAGCTCCCTCTACACTGTCCCATCAAAAACTCCCAGGGCTGGTACATGGGGTTAGATACAGAGTAAAGCTCCCTCTACACTGTCCCATCAACACACCCAGGGCAGATACAGGGGGTTAGATACAGAGTAATGCTCCCTCTGCACTGTCCCATCAAACACTCCCAGGGCAGGTACAGCACAGGTTAGATATGGAGTAAAGCTCCCTCTACACTGTCCCATCAAACACTCCCAGGGCAGGTACAGTGGGTTAGATACAGAGTAAAGCTCCCTCCACACTGTCCCATCAAATACTCCCAGGGAATGTACAGGGGGTTAGATACAGAGTAAAGCTCCCTCTACACTGTCCCACCAAACACTCCCAGGGCAGGTACAGGGGGTTAGATACAGAGTAAATCTCCCTCGACACTGTCCCATCAAACACTCACAGGGCAGGTACAGCACGGGGTTAGATGCAGAGTAAAGCTCCCTCCACACTGTCCCATCAAAAACTTCTAGTGCTGGTACAGGGTGTTAGATACAGAGTAAAGCTCCCTCTACACTTTCCATTCAAACACTCCCAGGGCAGGTACAGGGGGTTAGATACAGAGTAAAGCTCCCTCTACACTGTCCCATCAAACACTCCCAGGGCAGGTACAGGGGGTTAGATACAGAGCAAAGCACCCTCCACACTGTCCCATCAAATACTCCCAGTGCAGGTACAGGGGGTTAGATACAGAGCAATGCTCCCTCTACACTGTCCCACCAAACACTCCCAGGGCAGGTACAGGGGGTTAGATACAGAGTAAATCTCCCTCGACACTGTCCCATCAAACACTCACAGGGCAGATACAGCACGGGGTTAGATGCAGCGTAAAGCTCCCTCTACACTGTCCCATCAAAAACTCCCAGTGCTGGTACAGAGTGTTAGATATAGAGTAAAGCTCCCTCTACACTGTCCCATCAAACACTCCCAGGGCAGGTACAGGGGGTTAGATACAGAGTAAAGCTCCCTCTACACTGTCCCATCAAACACTCCCAGTGCAGGAACAGGGGTTAGATACAGAGCAAAACTCCTTCGACACTGTCCCATCAAACACTCACAGGACAGGTACAGCACGGGGTTAGATACAGAGTAAAGCTCCCGCTACACTGTCCCATCAAACATTCCCAGGGCAGGTACAGGGGGTAAGATACAGAGTAAAGCTCCCTCTACACTGTCCCATCAACACTCCCAGGGCAGGTACAGGGGGTTAGATGCAGAGTAATGCTCCCTCTACACTGTATCATCAAACACTCCCAAGGCAGGTACAGCACAGGTTAGGTACAGATTAAAGCTCCCTCTACACTGTCCCATCAAAAACTCCCAGGGCTGGTACATGGGGTTAGATACAGAGTAAAGCTCCCTCTACACTGTCCCATCAACACACCCAGGGCAGATACAGGGGGTTAGATACAGAGTAATGCTCCCTCTGCACTGTCCCATCAAACACTCCCAGGGCAGGTACAGCACAGGTTAGATATGGAGTAAAGCTCCCTCTACACTGTCCCATCAAACACTCCCAGGGCAGGTACAGTGGGTTAGATACAGAGTAAAGCTCCCTCCACACTGTCCCATCAAATACTCCCAGGGAATGTACAGGGGGTTAGATACAGAGTAAAGCTCCCTCTACACTGTCCCACCAAACACTCCCAGGGCAGGTACAGGGGGTTAGATACAGAGTAAATCTCCCTCGACACTGTCCCATCAAACACTCACAGGGCAGGTACAGCACGGGGTTAGATGCAGAGTAAAGCTCCCTCCACACTGTCCCATCAAAAACTTCTAGTGCTGGTACAGGGTGTTAGATACAGAGTAAAGCTCCCTCTAAACTTTCCATTCAAACACTCCCAGGGCAGGTACAGGGGGTTAGATACAGAGTAAAGCTCCCTCTACACTGTCCCATCAAACACTCCCAGGGCAGGTACAGGGGGTTAGATACAGAGCAAAGCACCCTCCACACTGTCCCATCAAATACTCCCAGTGCAGGTACAGGGGGTTAGATACAGAGCAAAGCTCCCTCTACACTGTCCCACCAAACACACCCAGGGCAGGTACAGGGGGTTAGATACAGAGTAAATCTCCCTCGACACTGTCCCATCAAACACTCACAGGGCAGATACAGCACGGGGTTAGATGCAGCGTAAAGCTCCCTCTACACTGTCCCATCAAAAACTCCCAGTGCTGGTACAGAGTGTTAGATATAGAGTAAAGCTCCCTCTACACTGTCCCATCAAACACTCCCAGGGCAGGTACAGGGGGTTAGATACAGAGTAAAGCTCCCTCTACACTGTCCCATCAAACACTCCCAGTGCAGGAACAGGGGTTAGATACAGAGCAAAACTCCTTCGACACTGTCCCATCAAACACTCACAGGACAGGTACAGCACGGGGTTAGATACAGAGTAAAGCTTCCGCTACACTGTCCCATCAAACATTCCCAGGGCAGGTACAGGGGGTAAGATACAGAGTAAAGCTCCCTCTACACTGTCCCATCAACACTCCCAGGGCAGGTACAGGGGGTTAGATGCAGAGTAATGCTCCCTCTACACTGTATCATCAAACACTCCCAAGGCAGGTACAGCACAGGTTAGGTACAGATTAAAGCTCCCTCTACATTGTCCCATCGAACACTCCCAGGGCAGGTACAGAGGGTTAGATACAGAGCAAAGCACCCTCTACACTGTCCCATCAAATACTCCCAGGGCAGGTACAGGGGATTAGATACAGAGTAAAGCTCCCTCTACACTGTCCCATCAAACACTCCCAGGGCAGGTACAGGGGGTTAGATACAGAGTAAAGCTTCCTCTACACTGTCCCATCAAACACTCCCAGGGCAGGTACTGGGGGTTAGATACAGAGTAAAGCTCCTACTACACTGTCCCAACAAACTCCCCCAGGACAGGTACAGCACAGGTTAGATACAGAGTAAAGCTTCCTCTACACTGTCCTATCAAACACTCCCAGGGCAGGTACAGGGGGTTAGATACAGAGTAAAGCACCCTCTACACTGTCCCATCGAACACTCCCAGGGCAGGTACAGGGGGTTAGATACAGAGCAAAGCAGCCTCTACACTGTACCATCAAATACTCCCAGGGCAGGTACAGGGGGTGAGATACAGAGTAAAGCTCCCTCTACACTGTCCCATCAAACACTCACAGGGCAGGTAGAGGGTGTTAGATACAGAGTAAATCTCCCTCGACAATGTCCCATCAAACACTCACAGGGCAGGTTCAGCACGGGGTTGGATGCAGAGTAAAGATCCCTCTACAATGTCCCATCAAAAACTCCCAAGGCTGGTACAGGGGGTTCGATACAGAGTAAAGCTCCCTCTACACTGTCCCATCAAACATTCCCAGGGCAGGTACAGGGGGTTAGATACAGAGTAAAGCTCCCTCTACACTGTCCCATCAAACAATCCCAGGGCAGGTACAGGGGGTTAGATACAGAGTAAAGCTTCCTCTACACTGTCCCATCAAACACTCCCAGGGCAGGTACTGGGGGTTAGATACAGAGTAAAGCTCCCACTACACTGTCCCAACAAACACCCCCAGGATAGGTACAGCACAGGTTAGATACAGAGTAAAGCTTCCTCTACACTGTCCTATCAAACACTCCCAGGGCAGGTACAGGGGGTTAGATACAGAGTAAAGCTCGCTCTACACTGTCCCATCAAACAAACCCAGGGCAGGTACAGGGGGTAAGATACAGAGTAAAGCTGCCTCTACACTGTCCCATCAACACTCCCAGGGCAGGTACAGGGGGTTAGATACAGAGTAATGCTCCGTCTACATTGTCCCATCAAACACTCCCAGGGCAGGTACAGCACAGGTTAGATACAGAGTAAAGCTCCCTCTACACTGTCCCATCAAACATTCCCAGGGCAGGTACAGTGGGTTAGATACAGAGTAAAGCTCCCTCTACACTGTCCCATCAAACACTCCCAGGGCAGGTACAGGGGGTTAGATACAGAGTAAAGCTTCCTCTACACTGTCCCATCAAACACTCCCAGGGCAGGAACAGGGGTTAGATACAGAGTAAAACTGCCTCGACACTGTCCCATCAAACACTCACAGGGCGGGTACAGCACGGGGTTAGATACAGAGTAAAGCTCCCTCTACACTGTCCCATCAAACATTCCCAGGGCAGGTACAGGGGGTAAGATACAGAGTAAAGCTCCCTCTACACTGTCCCATCAACACTCCCAGGGCAGGAACAGGGGGTTAGATACAGAGTAATGCTCCCTCTACACTGTACCAACAAACACTCCCAGGGCAGGTACAGCACAGGTTAGATACAGAGTAAAGCTCCCTCTACACTGTCCCATCAAACACTCCCAGGGCAGGTACAGGGGGTTAGATACAGAGCAAAGCAACCTCCACACTGTCCCATCAAATACTCCCAGGGCAGGTACAGGGTGTTAGATACAGAGTAAAGCTCCCTCTACACTGTCCCACCAAACACTCCCAGGGCAGGTACAGGGGGTTAGATACAGAGTAAATCTCCCTCGACACTGTCCCATCAAACACTCCCAGGGCAGGTACAGGGGGTTAGATACAGAGTAAAGCTTCCTCTACACTGTCCCATCAAACATTCCCAGGGCAGGTACAGGGGGTAAGGTACAGAGTAAAGCTCCCTCTACACTGTCCCATCAACACTCCCAGGACAGGTACAGGGGGTAAGATACAGAGTAAAGCTCCCTCTACACTGTCCCATCAACACTCCCAGGGCAGGTACAGGGGGTTAGATACAGAGTAAAGCTCCCTCTACACTGTCCCATCAAACACGCCCAGGGCAGGTACAGAAGGTTAGATACAGAGTAAAGCTCCCTCTACACTGTCCCTTCAAAACTCCCAGGGCAGGTTCAGGGGGTTAGATACAGAGTAAAGCTCCCTCTACACTGTCCAATCAAAAACTCCCAGGGCTGGTACATGGGGTTAGATACAGAGTAAAGCTCACTCTACACTGTCCCATCAAACACTCACAGGGCAGGAACAGGGGTTAGATACAGAGTAAATCTCCCTCTACACTGTCCCATCAAACACTCCCAGGGCAGGTACATCGGCTTAGAAACAGAGTACATTTCCCTCTACACTGTCCCATCAAACACTCCCAGGGCAGTTACAGGGGGTTAGATACAGAATAAAGCTCCCTCTGCAATGTCCCATCAAACACTCCCAGGGCAGGTACAGCACAGGTTAGATACAGAGTAAAGCTTCCGCTACACTGTCCCATCAAACACTCCCAGGGCAGGTACAGGGGGTTAGATACAGAGTAAATCTCCCTCTGCACTGTCCCATCAAACACTCCCAGGGCAGGTACAGCACAGGTTAGATATGGAGTAAAGCTCCCTCTACACTGTCCCATCAAACACTCCCAGGGCAGCTACAATGGGTTAGATACAGAGTAAAGCTCCCTCCACACTGACCCATCAAATACTCCCAGGGAATGTACAGGGGGTTAGATACAGAGTAAAGCTCCCTCTACACTGTCCCACCAAACACTCCCAGGGCAGGTACAGGGGGTAAGATACAGAGTAAATCTACCTCGACACTGTCCCATCAAACACTCACAGGGCAGGTACAGCACGGGGTTAGATGCAGAGTAAAGCTCCCTCCACACTGTCCCATCAAAAACTTCTAGTGCTGGTACAGGGTGTTAGATACAGAGTAAAGCTCCCTCTACACTTTCCATTCAAACACTCCCAGGGCAGGTACAGGGGGTTAGATACAGAGTAAAGCTCCCTCTACACTGTCCCATCAAACACTCCCAGGGCAGGTACAGGGGGTTAGATACAGAGCAAAGCACCCTCTACACTGTCCCATCAAATACTCCCAGTGCAGGTACAGGGGGTTAGATACAGAGCAAAGCTCCCTCTACACTGTCCCACAAAACACTCCCAGGGCAGGTACAGGGGGTTAGATACAGAGTAAATCTCCCTCGACACTGTCCCATCAAACACTCACAGGGCAGATACAGCACGGGGTTAGATGCAGCGTAAAGCTCCCTCTACACTGTCCTATCAAACACTCCCAGGGCAGGTACAGGGGGTAAGATACAGAGTAAAGCTCCCTCTACACTGTCCCATCAACACTCCCAGGGCAGGTACAGGGGGTTAAATACAGAGTAATGCTCCCTCTACACTGTACCATCAAACACTCCCAGGGCAGGTACAGCACAGGTTAGATACAGAGTAAAGCTCCCTCTACACTGTCCGATCAAACACTCCCAGGGCAGGTACAGGGGGTTAGATACAGAGCAAAGCTCCCTCTACACTGTCCCATCAAATACTCCCAGGGCAGTTACAGGGGGTTAGATACAGAGTAAAGCTCGCTCTACACTGTCCCATCATACACACCCAGGGCAGGTACAGGGGGTTAGAAACAGAGTAAATCTCCCTCGACACTGTCCCATCAAACACTCACAGGGCAGGTTCAGCACGGGGTTAGATGCAGAGTAAAGCTCCCTCTACACTGTCCCATCAAACACTCCCAGGGCAGGTACAGGGGGTTAGATACAGACTAAAGCTCCCTCCACATTGTCCCATCAAAAACTCCCAGGGCTGGTACATGGGGTTAGGTACAGAGTAAAGCTCACTCTACACTGTCCCATCAACACACCCAGGGCAGGTACAGGGGGTTACATACAGAATAATGATCCCTCTACACTGTCCCATCAAACACTCCTACGGCAGGTACAGCACAGGTTAGATACAGAGTAAAGCTCCCTCTACACTGTCCCATCAAACACTCCCAGGGTAGGTACAGGGGGTTAGATACAGAGTAAAGCTCCCTCTACACTGTCCCATCAAACACTCACAGGGCAGGAACAGGGGTTAGATACAGAGTAAAACTCCCTCGAAACTGTCCCATAAAACACTCACAGGGCAGGTACAGGGGGTTAGATACAGAGTAAATCTCCCTCTACAATGTCCCATCAAACATTCCCAGGGCAGGTACAGGGGGTTAGATACAGAGTAAAACTCCCTCTACACTGTCCCATCAAATACTACCAGGGCAGGTACAGCACGGGGTTAGATGCAGAGTAGAGCTCCCTCTACACTGTCCCATCAAAAACTCCCAGGGCTGGTACATGGGGTTAGATACAGAGTAAAGCTCCCTCACCACTGTCCCATCAACACACCCAGGGCAGATACAGGGGGTTAGATACAGAGTAATGCTCCCTCTGCACTGTCCCATCAAACACTCCCAGGGCAGGTACAGCACAGGTTAGATACAGAGTAAAGCTCCCTCTACACTGTCCCATCAAACACTCCCAGGGCAGGTACAGGGGGTTAGATACAGAGTAAAGCTCCCTCCACACTGTCCCATCAAATACTCCCAGGGCATGTACAGGGGGTTAGATACAGAGTAAAGCTCCCTCTACACTGTCCCACCAAACACTCCCAGGGCAGGTACTGGGGGTTAGATACAGAGTAAAGCTCCCACTACACTGTCCCAACAAACACCCCCAGGAGAGGTACAGCACAGGTTAGATACAGAGTAAAGCTTCCTCTACACTGTCCTATCAAACACTCCCAGGGCAGGTACAGGGGGTTAGATACAGAGTAAAGCTCGCTCTACACTGTCCCATCAAACAAACCCAGGGCAGGTACAGGGGGTAAGATACAGAGTAAAGCTGCCTCTACACTGTCCCATCAACACTCCCAGGGCAGGTACAGGGGGTTAGATACAGAGTAATGCTCCGTCTACATTGTCCCATCAAACACTCCCAGGGCAGGTACAGCACAGGTTAGTTACAGAGTAAAGCTCCCTCTACACTGTCCCATCAAACACACCCAGGGCAGGTACAGGGGGTTAGATACAGAGTAAAGCTCCCTCTAAACTGTCCCATCAAATACTCCCAGGGCAGGTACAGGGTGTTAGATACAGAGTAAAGCTGCCTCTACACTATCCCATCAAACACACCCAGGGCAGGTACAGGGGGTTAGATACAGAGTAATTCTCCCTCGACACTGTCCCATCAAACACTCACAGGGCAGGTACAGCACGGGGTTAGATACGGAGTAAAGCTCCCTCGACACTGTCCCATCAAACATTCCCAGTGCAGGTACAGGGGGTAAGATACAGAGTAAAGCTCCCTCTACACTGTCCCATCAACACTCCCAGGGCAGGTACAGGGGGTTAAATACAGAGTAATGCTCCCTCTACACTGTACCATCAAACACTCCCAGGGCAGGTACAGCACAGGTTAGATACAGAGTAAAGCTCCCTCTACACTGTCCGATCAAACACTCCCAGGGCAGGTACAGGGGGTTAGATACAGAGCAAAGCTCCCTCTACACTGTCCCATCAAATACTCCCAGGGCAGTTACAGGGGGTTAGATACAGAGTAAAGCTCGCTCTACACTGTCCCATCATACACACCCAGGGCAGGTACAGGGGGTTAGATACAGAGTAAAGCTCCCTCTACACTGTCCCATCAAACACTCCCAGGGCAGGTACAGGGGGTTAGATACAGAGCAAAGCACCCTCTACACTGTCCCATCAAATACTCCCAGTGCAGGTACAGGGGGTTAGATACAGAGCAAAGCTCCCTCTACACTGTCCCACAAAACACTCCCAGGGCAGGTACAGGGGGTTAGATACAGAGTAAATCTCCCTCGACACTGTCCCATCAAACACTCACAGGGCAGATACAGCACGGGGTTAGATGCAGCGTAAAGCTCCCTCTACACTGTCCTATCAAACACTCCCAGGGCAGGTACAGGGGGTAAGATACAGAGTAAAGCTCCCTCTACACTGTCCCATCAACACTCCCAGGGCAGGTACAGGGGGTTAAATACAGAGTAATGCTCCCTCTACACTGTACCATCAAACACTCCCAGGGCAGGTACAGCACAGGTTAGATACAGAGTAAAGCTCCCTCTACACTGTCCGATCAAACACTCCCAGGGCAGGTACAGGGGGTTAGATACAGAGCAAAGCTCCCTCTACACTGTCCCATCAAATACTCCCAGGGCAGTTACAGGGGGTTAGATACAGAGTAAAGCTCGCTCTACACTGTCCCATCATACACACCCAGGGCAGGTACAGGGGGTTAGAAACAGAGTAAATCTCCCTCGACACTGTCCCATCAAACACTCACAGGGCAGGTTCAGCACGGGGTTAGATGCAGAGTAAAGCTCCCTCTACACTGTCCCATCAAACACTCCCAGGGCAGGTACAGGGGGTTAGATACAGACTAAAGCTCCCTCCACATTGTCCCATCAAAAACTCCCAGGGCTGGTACATGGGGTTAGGTACAGAGTAAAGCTCACTCTACACTGTCCCATCAACACACCCAGGGCAGGTACAGGGGGTTACATACAGAATAATGATCCCTCTACACTGTCCCATCAAACACTCCTACGGCAGGTACAGCACAGGTTAGATACAGAGTAAAGCTCCCTCTACACTGTCCCATCAAACACTCCCAGGGTAGGTACAGGGGGTTAGATACAGAGTAAAGCTCCCTCTACACTGTCCCATCAAACACTCACAGGGCAGGAACAGGGGTTAGATACAGAGTAAAACTCCCTCGAAACTGTCCCATAAAACACTCACAGGGCAGGTACAGGGGGTTAGATACAGAGTAAATCTCCCTCTACAATGTCCCATCAAACATTCCCAGGGCAGGTACAGGGGGTTAGATACAGAGTAAAACTCCCTCTACACTGTCCCATCAAATACTACCAGGGCAGGTACAGCACGGGGTTAGATGCAGAGTAGAGCTCCCTCTACACTGTCCCATCAAAAACTCCCAGGGCTGGTACATGGGGTTAGATACAGAGTAAAGCTCCCTCACCACTGTCCCATCAACACACCCAGGGCAGATACAGGGGGTTAGATACAGAGTAATGCTCCCTCTGCACTGTCCCATCAAACACTCCCAGGGCAGGTACAGCACAGGTTAGATACAGAGTAAAGCTCCCTCTACACTGTCCCATCAAACACTCCCAGGGCAGGTACAGGGGGTTAGATACAGAGTAAAGCTCCCTCCACACTGTCCCATCAAATACTCCCAGGGCATGTACAGGGGGTTAGATACAGAGTAAAGCTCCCTCTACACTGTCCCACCAAACACTCCCAGGGCAGGTACTGGGGGTTAGATACAGAGTAAAGCTCCCACTACACTGTCCCAACAAACACCCCCAGGAGAGGTACAGCACAGGTTAGATACAGAGTAAAGCTTCCTCTACACTGTCCTATCAAACACTCCCAGGGCAGGTACAGGGGGTTAGATACAGAGTAAAGCTCGCTCTACACTGTCCCATCAAACAAACCCAGGGCAGGTACAGGGGGTAAGATACAGAGTAAAGCTGCCTCTACACTGTCCCATCAACACTCCCAGGGCAGGTACAGGGGGTTAGATACAGAGTAATGCTCCGTCTACATTGTCCCATCAAACACTCCCAGGGCAGGTACAGCACAGGTTAGTTACAGAGTAAAGCTCCCTCTACACTGTCCCATCAAACACACCCAGGGCAGGTACAGGGGGTTAGATACAGAGTAAAGCTCCCTCTAAACTGTCCCATCAAATACTCCCAGGGCAGGTACAGGGTGTTAGATACAGAGTAAAGCTGCCTCTACACTATCCCATCAAACACACCCAGGGCAGGTACAGGGGGTTAGATACAGAGTAATTCTCCCTCGACACTGTCCCATCAAACACTCACAGGGCAGGTACAGCACGGGGTTAGATACGGAGTAAAGCTCCCTCGACACTGTCCCATCAAACATTCCCAGTGCAGGTACAGGGGGTAAGATACAGAGTAAAGCTCCCTCTACACTGTCCCATCAACACTCCCAGGGCAGGTACAGGGGGTTAAATACAGAGTAATGCTCCCTCTACACTGTACCATCAAACACTCCCAGGGCAGGTACAGCACAGGTTAGATACAGAGTAAAGCTCCCTCTACACTGTCCGATCAAACACTCCCAGGGCAGGTACAGGGGGTTAGATACAGAGCAAAGCTCCCTCTACACTGTCCCATCAAATACTCCCAGGGCAGTTACAGGGGGTTAGATACAGAGTAAAGCTCGCTCTACACTGTCCCATCATACACACCCAGGGCAGGTACAGGGGGTTAGAAACAGAGTAAATCTCCCTCGACACTGTCCCATCAAACACTCACAGGGCAGGTTCAGCACGGGGTTAGATGCAGAGTAAAGCTCCCTCTACACTGTCCCATCAAACACTCCCAGGGCAGGTACAGGGGGTTAGATACAGACTAAAGCTCCCTCCACATTGTCCCATCAAAAACTCCCAGGGCTGGTACATGGGGTTAGGTACAGAGTAAAGCTCACTCTACACTGTCCCATCAACACACCCAGGGCAGGTACAGGGGGTTACATACAGAATAATGATCCCTCTACACTGTCCCATCAAACACTCCTACGGCAGGTACAGCACAGGTTAGATACAGAGTAAAGCTCCCTCTACACTGTCCCATCAAACACTCCCAGGGTAGGTACAGGGGGTTAGATACAGAGTAAAGCTCCCTCTACACTGTCCCATCAAACACTCACAGGGCAGGAACAGGGGTTAGATACAGAGTAAAACTCCCTCGACACTGTCCCATAAAACACTCACAGGGCAGGTACAGGGGGTTAGATACAGAGTAAATCTCCCTCTACACTGTCCCATCAAATACTACCAGGGCAGGTACAGTACGGGGTTAGATGCAGAGTAGAGCTCCCTCTACACTGTCCCATCAAAAACTCCCAGGGCTGGTACATGGGGTTAGATACAGAGTAAAGCTCCCTCACCACTGTCCCATCAACACACCCAGGGCAGATACAGGGGGTTAGATACAGAGTAATGCTCCCTCTGCACTGTCCCATCAAACACTCCCAGGGCAGGTACAGCACAGGTTAGATACAGAGTAAAGCTCCCTCTACACTGTCCCATCAAACACTCCCAGGGCAGGTACAGGGGGTTAGATACAGAGTAAAGCTCCCTCCACACTGTCCCATCAAATACTCCCAGGGCATGTACAGGGGGTTAGATACAGAGTAAAGCTCCCTCTACACTGTCCCACCAAACACTCCCAGGGCAGGTACTGGGGGTTAGATACAGAGTAAAGCTCCCACTACACTGTCCCAACAAACACCCCCAGGAGAGGTACAGCACAGGTTAGATACAGAGTAAAGCTTCCTCTACACTGTCCTATCAAACACTCCCAGGGCAGGTACAGGGGGTTAGATACAGAGTAAAGCTCGCTCTACACTGTCCCATCAAACAAACCCAGGGCAGGTACAGGGGGTAAGATACAGAGTAAAGCTGCCTCTACACTGTCCCATCAACACTCCCAGGGCAGGTACAGGGGGTTAGATACAGAGTAATGCTCCGTCTACATTGTCCCATCAAACACTCCCAGGGCAGGTACAGCACAGGTTAGTTACAGAGTAAAGCTCCCTCTACACTGTCCCATCAAACACACCCAGGGCAGGTACAGGGGGTTAGATACAGAGTAAAGCTCCCTCTAAACTGTCCCATCAAATACTCCCAGGGCAGGTACAGGGTGTTAGATACAGAGTAAAGCTGCCTCTACACTATCCCATCAAACACACCCAGGGCAGGTACAGGGGGTTAGATACAGAGTAATTCTCCCTCGACACTGTCCCATCAAACACTCACAGGGCAGGTACAGCACGGGGTTAGATACGGAGTAAAGCTCCCTCGACACTGTCCCATCAAACATTCCCAGTGCAGGTACAGGGGGTAAGATACAGAGTAAAGCTCCCTCTACACTGTCCCATCAACACTCCCAGGGCAGGTACAGGGGGTTAAATACAGAGTAATGCTCCCTCTACACTGTACCATCAAACACTCCCAGGGCAGGTACAGCACAGGTTAGATACAGAGTAAAGCTCCCTCTACACTGTCCCATCAAACACTCCCAGGGCAGGTACAGGGGGTTAGATACAGCGCACAGCTCCCTCTACACTGTTCCATCAAATACTCCCAGGGCAATTACAGGGGGTTAGATACAGAGTAAAGCTCCCTCTACAATGTCCCAACAAAAACTCCCAGGGCTGGTACATGGGGTTAGATACAGAGTAAAGCTCCCTCTACACTGTCCGATCAACACGCCCAGGGCAGGTACAGGGGGTTAGATACAGAGTAATGCTCCGTCTACACTGTCCCATCAAACACTCCCAGGGCAGGTACAGGGGGTTAGATACAGAGTAATGCTCCGTCTACACTGTCCCATCAAACAATCCCAGGGCAGGTACAGGGGATTAGATACAGAGTAAAGCTCCCTCTACACTGTCTCATCAAATACTCCCAGGGCAGGTACAGGGGGTTAGATACAGAGTAAATCTCCCTCGACACTGTCCCATCAAACACTCACAGGGCAGGTACAGCACGGGGTTGGATGCAGAGTAAAGCTCCCTCTAAACTGCTGATCAAAAACTCCCAGGGCTGGTACAGGGTGTTAGATACAGAGTAAAGCTCCCTCTACACTGTCCCATCAAACACTTCCAGGGCAGGTACAGGGGGTTAGATACAGTGTAAAGCTCCCTCTACACTGTCCCATCAAACACTCCCAGGGCAGGGACAGGGGTTAGATACAGAGTAAAACTCCCTCGACTCGGTCCCATCAAACACTCACAGGGCAGGTACAGCACGGGGTTAGATACAGAGTAAAGCTCCCTCTACACTGTCCCATCAAACATTCCCAGGGCAGGTACAGGGGGTAAGATACAGAGTAAAGATCCCTCTACACTGTCCCATCAACACTCCCAGGGCAGGTACAGGGGGTTAAATACAGAGTAATGCTCCCTCTACACTGTACCATCAAACACTCCCAGGGCAGGTACAGCACAGGTTAGATACAGAGTAAAGCTCCCTCTACACTGTCCGATCAAACACTCCCAGGGCAGGTACAGGGGGTTAGATACAAAGCAAAGCTCCCTCTACACTGTCCCATCAAATACTCCCAGGGCAGTTACAGGGGGTTAGATACAGAGTAAAGCTCCCTCTACACTGTCCCATCATACACACCCAGGGCTGGTACAGGGGGTTAGATACAGAGTAAATCTCCCTCGACACTGTCCCATCAAACACTCACAGGGCAGGTTCAGCACGGGGTTAGATGCAGAGTAAAGCTCCCTCTACACTGTCCCATCAAACACTCCCAGGGCAGGTACAGGGGGTTAGATACAGAGTAAAGCTCCCTCTACATTGTCCCATCAAAAACTCCCAGGGCTGGTACATGGGGTTAGGTACAGAGTAAAGCTCACTCTACACTGTCCCATCAACACACCCAGGGCAGGTACTGGGGGTTACATACAGAATAATGATCCCTCTACACTGTCCCATCAAACACTCCTACGGCAGGTACAGCACAGGTTAGATACAGAGTAAAGCTCCCTCTACACTGTCCCATCAAACAGTCCCAGGGTAGGTACAGGGGGTTAGATACAGAGTAAAGCTCCCTCTACACTGTCCCATCAAACACTCACAGGGCAGGAACAGGGGTTAGATACAGAGTAAAACTCCCTCGACACTGTCCCATAAAACACTCACAGGGCAGGTACAGGGGGTTAGATACAGAATAAATCTCCCTCTACACTGTCCCATCAAACATTCCCAGGGCAGGTACAGGGGGTTAGATACAGAGTAAAACTCCCTCTACACTGTCCCATCAAATACTACCAGGGCAGGTACAGCACGGGGTTAGATGCAGAGTAGAGCTCCCTCTACACTGTCCCATCAAAAACTCCCAGGGCTGGTACATGGGGTTAGATACAGAGTAAAGCTCCCTCACCACTGTCCCATCAACACACCCAGGGCAGATACAGGGGGTTAGATACAGAGTAATGCTCCCTCTGCACTGTCCCATCAAACACTCCCAGGGCAGGTACAGGGGGTTAGATTCAGAGTAAAGCTCCCTCCACACTGTCCCATCAAATACTCCCAGGGCATGTACAGGGGGTTAGATACAGAGTAAAGCTCCCTCTACACTGTCCCACCAAACACTCCCAGGGCAGGTACAGGGGGTTAGATACAGAGTAAATCTCCCTCGACACTGTCCCATCAAACACTCACAGGGCAGGTACAGCACGGGGTTAGATGCAGAGTAAAGCTCCCTCTACAGTGTCCCATCAAAAACTTCCAGTGCTGGTACAGGGTGTTAGATACAGAGTAAAGCTCCCTCTACACTGTCCCATCAAACACTCCCAGGGCAGGTACAGGGGGTTAGATACAGAGTAATGCTCCCTCTACACTGTCCCATCAAACAGTCCCAGGGCAGGAACAGGGGTTAGATACAGAGTAAAACTGCCTCGACACTGTCCCATCAAACACTCACAGGGCAGGTACAGCACGGGGTTAGATACAGAGTAAAGCTCCCTCCACACTGTCCCATCAAACATTCCCAGGGCAGGTACAGGGGGTAAGATACAGAGTAAAGCTCCCTCTACACTGTCCCATCAACACTCCCAGGGCAGGTACAGGGGGTTAGATACAGAGTAATGCTCCCTCTACACTGTACCATCAAACACTCCCAGGTCAGGTACAGCACAGGTTAGATACAGAGTAAAGCTCCTTCTACACTGTCCCATCAAACACTCCCAGGGCAGGTACAGGGGTTTAGTTAAAGAGCAAAGCACACTGTACACTGTCCCATCAAATATTCCCAGGGCAGGTACAGGGGGTTAGATACAGAGTAAAGCTCCCTCTACACTGTCCCACCAAACACTCCCAGGGCAGGTACAGGGGGTTAGATACAGAGTAAATCTCCCTCGACACTGTCCCATCAAACACTCACAGGGCAGATACAGCACGGGGTTAGATGCAGCGTAAAGCTCCCTCTACACTGTCCCATCAAAAACTCCCAGTGCTGGTACAGAGTGTTAGATACAGAGTAAAGCTCCCTCTACACTGTCCCATCAAACACTGCCAGGGCAGGTACAGGGTGTTAGAAACAGAGTAAATCTCCCTCGACACTGTCCCATCAAACAATCACAGGGCAGGTTCAGCACGGGGTTAGATGCAGAGTAAAGCTCCGTCTACACTGTCCCATCAAAAACTCCCAGGGCTGGTACAGGGGGTTAGATACGAGTAAAGCTCCCTCTACACTGTCCCATCAAACACTCCCAGTGCAGGTGCAGGGGGTTAGATACAGAGTAAAGCTCCCTCTACACTGTCCCATCAAACACTCCCAGGGCAGGGACAGCCGTTAGATACAGAGTAAATCTCCCTCGACACTGTCCCATCAAACACTCACAGGGCAGGTGCAGCACGGGGTAAGATGCAGAGTAAAGCTCCCTCTACACTGTCCCATCAAACACTCCCAGGGCAGGTACAGGGGTTAGATACAGAGTAAAGCTCCCTCTACACTGTCCCATCAAACACTCCCAGGGCAGGTACAGGGGGTTAGATACAGAGTAAAGCTTCCTCTACACTGTCCCATCAAACACTCCCAGAGCAGGTACAGGGGGTTAGATACTGAGTAAAGCTCCCACTACAATGTCCCATCAAACACTCCCAGGGCAGGTACAGCAGAGTTTATATACAGAGTAAAGCTCCCTCTACACTGCCCCATCAAACACTCCCAGGGCAGGTACAGGGGGTTAGATACAGAGTAAAGCTCCCTCTACACTGTCCCATCAAATACTCCCAGAGCAGGTACAGGGGGTTAGATACAGAGTAAAGCTCCCTCTACACTGTCCCAACAAACACCCCAGGGCAGGTACAGCACAGGTTAGATACAGAGTAAAGCTTCCTCTACACTGTCCCATCAAACACTCCCAGGGCTGGTAAAGGGGGTTAGATACAGAGTAAAGCTCCCTCTCCACTGTCCCATCAAACAAACCCAGGGCAGGTACAGGGGGTAAGATACAGAGTAAAGCTGCCTCTACGCTGTCCAATCAACACTCCCAGGGCAGGTACAGGGGGTTAGATACAGAGTAATGCTCCGTCTACATTGTCCCATCAAACACTCCCAGGGCAGGTACAGCACAGGTTAGATACAGAGTAAAGCTCCCTCTACACTGTCCCATCAAACACTCCCAGGGCAGGTACAGGGGGTTAGATACAGAGTAAAGCTCCCTCTAAACTATCCCATCAAATACTCCCAGGGCAGGTACAGGGGGTTAGATACAGAGTAAAGCTGCCTCTACACTGTCCCATCAAACACACCCAGGGCAGGTACAGCACGGGGTTAGATGCAGAGTAGAGCTCCCTCTACAATGCCCCAACAAAAACTCCCAGGGCAGGTACAGGGGGTTAGATACAGAGTAAAGCTCCCTCTACACTGTCCCATCAAACACTCCCAGGGCAGGTACAGGGGGTTAGAGACAGAGTAAATCTCCCTCGACACTGTCCCATCAAACATTCACAGGGCAGATACAGCACGGGGTTAGATGCAGCGTAAAGCTCCCTCTACACTGTCCCAGCAAAAACTCCCAGTGCTGGTACAGAGTGTTAGATACAGAGTAAAGCTCCCTCTACACTGTCCCATCAAACACTGCCAGGACAGGTACAGGGGGTTAGATACAGAGTAAAGCTCCCTCTACACTGTCCCATCAAACACTCCCAGGGCAGGAACAGGGGTTAGATACAGAGCAAATGTCCTTCGACACTGTCCCATCAAACACTCACAGGGCAGGTACAGCACGGGGTTAGATACAGAGTAAAACTCCCTCTACACTGTCCATCAAACATTCCCAGGGCAGGTACAGGGGGTAAGATACAGAGTAAAGCTCCCTCTTCACTGTCCCATCAAACAGTCCCAGGGCAGGTACAGGGTGTTAGAAACAGAGTAAATCTCCCTCGACACTGTCCCATCAAACACTCACAGGGCAGGTTCAGCACGGGGTTAGATGCAGATTAAAGCTCCCTCTACACTGTCCCATCAAAAACTCCCAGGGCTGGTACAGGGGGTTAGATACAGAGTAAAGCTCCCTCTACACTGTCCCATCAAACACTCCCAGGGCAGGTGCAGGGGGTTAGAAACAGAGTAAAGCTCGCTCTACACTGTCCCATCAAACACTCCCAGGGCAGGGACAACGTTAGATACAGAGTAAATCTCCCTCGACACTGTCCCATCAAACACTCACAGGGCAGGTGCAGCACGGGGTTCGATGCAGAGTAAAGCTCCCTCTGCACTGTCCCATCAAAAACTACCAAGTCTGGTACAGGGTGTTCGATACAGAGTAAAGCTCCCTCTACACTGTCCCATCAAACACTCCCAGGGCAGGTACAGGGGTTAGATACAGAGTAAAGCTCCCTCTACACTGTCCCATCAAACACTCCCAGGGCAGGTACAGGGGGTTAGATACAGAGTAAAGCTTCCTCTACACTGTCCCATCAAACACTCCCAGGGCAGCTACAGGGGGTTAGATACAGAGTAAAGCTCCCACTACACTGTCCCATCAAACACTCCCAGGGCAGGTACAGCAGAGTTTAGATACAGAGTAAAGCTCCCTCTACACTGCCCCATCAAACACTCCCAGGGCAGGTACAGGGGGTTAGATACAGAGTAAAGCTCCCTCTACACTGTCCCATCAAATACTCCCAGGGCAGGTACAGGGGGTTAGATACAGAGTAAAGCTCCCTCTACACTGTCCCAACAAACACCCCCAGGGCAGGTACAGCACAGGTTAGATACAGAGTAAAGCTTCCTCTACACTGTCCCATCAAACACTCCCAGGGCAGGTACGGGTTAGATACAGAGTAAAGCTCCCTCTACACTGTCCCATCAAACAAACCCAGGGCAGGTACAGGGGGTAAGATACAGAGTAAAGCTGCCTCTACACTGTCCCATCAACACTCCCAGGGCAGGTACAGGGGGTTAGATACAGAGTAATGCTCCGTCTACATTGTCCCATCCAACACTCCCAGGGCAGGTACAGCACAGGTTAGATACAGAGTAAAGCTCCCTCTACACTGTCCCACCAAACACTCCCAGGGCAGGTACAGGGGGTTAGATACAGAGTAAAGCTCCCTCTAAACTATCCCATCAAACACACCCAGGGCAGGTACAGGGGGTTAGATACAGAGTAAATCTCCCTCGACACTGTCCCATCAAACACTCACAGGGCAGGTACAGCACGGGGTTGGATGCAGAGTAAAGATCCCTCTAAACTGCCCATCAAACACTCCCAGGGTTGGTACACGGTGTTAGATACAGAGTTAAGCTCCCTCTACACTGTCCCATCAAACACTCCCAGGGCAGGTACAGGGGGTTAGATACAGAGTAAAGCTGCCTCTACACTGTCCCATCAAACACTCCCAGGGCAGGGACAGGGGTTAGATACAGAGTAAAACTCCCTCGACACTGTCCCATCAAACACTCACAGGGCAGGTACAGCACGGGGTTAGATACAGAGTAAAGCTCCCTCTAAACTGTCCCATCAAACATTCCCAGGGCAGGTACAGGGGGTAAGATACAGAGTAAAGCTCCCTCTACACTGTCCCATCAACACTCCCAGGGCAGGTACAGGGGGTTAAATACAGAGTAAAGTTCCCTCTAAACTGTCCCATCAAACACTCCCAGGGCAGGTACAGCACAGGTTAGAAACAGAGTAAAGCTCCCTCTACACTGCCCCATCAAACACTCCCAGGGCTGGTACAGGGGGTTAGATACAGAGTAATGCTCCCTCTACACTGTCCCATCAAACACTCCCAGGGCAGGTACAGGGGGTTAAATACAGAGTAAATCTCCCTCGACACTGTCCCATCAAACACTCACAGGGCAAGTTCAGCACGGGGTTAGATGCAGAGTAAAGCTCCCTCTACACTGTCCCATCAAAAACTCCCAAGGCTGGTACAGGGGGTTCGATACAGAGTAAAGCTCCCTCTACACTGTCCCATCAAACACTCCCAGGGCAGGTACAGGGGGTTAGATACAGAATAAAGCTCCCTCTACCCTGTCCCATCAAACCATCCCAGGGCAGGTACAGGGGATTAGATACAGAGTAAAGCTTCCTCTACACTGTCCCATCAAACACTCCCAGGGCAGGTACAGGGGGTTCGATACAGAGTAAAGCTCCCTCTACACTGTCCCATCAAACACTCCCAGGGCAGGTACAGCACAGGTTAGAAACAGAGTAAAGCTCCCTCTACACTGCCCCATCAAACACTCCCAGGGCTGGTACAGGGGGTTAGATACAGAGTAATGCTCCCTCTACACTTCCCATCAAACACTCCCAGGGCAGGTACAGGGGGTTAAATACAGAGTAAATCTCCCTCGACACTGTCCCATCAAACACTCACAGGGCAAGTTCAGCACGGGGTTAGATGCAGAGTAAAGCTCCCTCTACACTGTCCCATCAAAAACTCCCAAGGCTGGTACAGGGGGTTCGATACAGAGTAAAGCTCCCTCTACACTGTCCCATCAAACACTCCCAGGGCAGGTACAGGGGGTTAGATACAGAATAAAGCTCCCTCTACCCTGTCCCATCAAACCATCCCAGGGCAGGTACAGGGGATTAGATACAGAGTAAAGCTTCCTCTACACTGTCCCATCAAACACTCCCAGGGCAGGTACAGGGGGTTCGATACAGAGTAAAGCTCCCTCTACACTGTCCCATCAAACACTCCCAGGGCAGGTACAGCACAGGTTAGATACAGAGTAAAGCTCCCTCTACACTGCCCCATCAAACACTCCCAGGGCAGGTACAGGGGTTTAGATGGAGAGTAAAGCTCCCTCTACACTGTCCCATCAAATACTCCCAGGGCAGGTACAGGGGGTTAGATACAGAGTAAAGCTCCCTCTACACTGTCCCATCAAACACTCCCAGGGCAGGTACAGCACAGGTTAGATACAGAGTAAAGCTCACTCTACACTGTCCCATCAAAAACTCCAGGGCAGGTACAGCACAGGTTAGATACAGAGCAAAGCTTCCTCTACACTGTCCCATCAAACACTGCCAGGACAGGTACAGGGGGTTAGATACAGAGTAAAGCTCCCTCTACACTGTCCCATCAAACACTCCCAGGGCAGGAACAGGGGTTAGATACAGAGCAAATGTCCTTCGACACTGTCCCATCAAACACTCACAGGGCAGGTAGAGCACGGGGTTAGATACAGAGTAAAACTCCCTCTACACTGTCCATCAAACATTCCCAGGGCAGGTACAGGGGGTAAGATACAGAGTAAAGCTCCCTCTTAACTGTCCCATCAACACTCCCAGGGCAGGTACAGGGGGTTAGATACCGAGTAATGCTCCCTCTACACTGTACCATCAAACACTCCCAGGGCAGGTACAGCACAGCTTCGATACAGAGTAAAGCTCCCTCTACACTGTCCCATCAAACACTCCCAGGGCAGGTACAGGGGGTTAGATACAGAGCAAAGCACCCTCTACACTGTCCCATCAAATACTCCCAGGGCAGGTACAGGGGATTAGATACAGAGCAAAGCTCCCTCTACACTGTCCCATCAAACAGTCCCAGGGCAGGTACAGGGTGTTAGAAACAGAGTAAATCTCCCTCGACACTGTCCCATCAAACACTCACAGGGCAGGTTCAGCACGGGGTTAGATGCAGATTAAAGCTCCCTCTACACTGTCCCATCAAAAACTCCCAGGGCTGGTACAGGGGGTTAGATACAGAGTAAAGCTCCCTCTACACTGTCCCATCAAACACTCCCAGGGCAGGTGCAGGGGGTTAGAAACAGAGTAAAGCTCCCTCTACACTGTCCCATCAAACACTCCCAGGGCAGGGACAACGTTAGATACAGAGTAAATCTCCCTCGACACTGTCCCATCAAACACTCACAGGGCAGGTGCAGCACGGGGTTAGATGCAGAGTAAAGCTCCCTCTACACTGTCCCATCAAAAACTACCAAGTCTGGTACAGGGTGTTCGATACAGAGTAAAGCTCCCTCTACACTGTCCCATCAAACACTCCCAGGGCAGGTACAGGGGTTAGATACAGAGTAAAGCTCCCTCTACACTGCCCCATCAAACACTCCCAGGGCAGGTACAGGGGGTTAGATACAGAGTAAAGCTCCCTCTACACTGTCCCATCAAATACTCCCAGGGCAGGTACAGGGCGTTAGATACAGAGTAAAGCTCCCTCTACACTGTCCCAACAAACACCCCCAGGGCAGGTACAGCACAGGTTAGATACAGAGTAAAGCTTCCTCTACACTGTCCCATCAAACACTTCCAGGGCAGGTACGGGTTAGATACAGAGTAAAGCTCCCTCTACACTGTCCCAACAAACAAACCCAGGGCAGGTACAGGGGGTAAGATACAGAGTAACGCTGCCTCTACACTGTCCCATCAACACTCCCAGGGCAGGTACAGGGGGTTAGATACAGAGTAATGCTCCGTCTACATTGTCCCATCAAACACTCCCAGGGCAGGTACAGCACAGGTTAGATACAGAGTAAAGCTCCCTCTACACTGTCCCACCAAACACTCCCAGGGCAGGTACAGGGGGTTAGATACAGAGTAAAGCTCCCTCTAAACTATCCCATCAAACACACCCAGGGCAGGTACAGGGGGTTAGATACAGAGTAAATCTCCCTCGACACTGTCCCATCAAACACTCACAGGGCAGGTACAGCACGGGGTTGGATGCAGAGTAAAGCTCCCTCTAAACTGCCCATCAAAAACTCCCAGGGTTGGTACACGGTGTTAGATACAGAGTTAAGCTCCCTCTACACTGTCCCATCAAACACTCCCAGGGCAGGTACAGGGGGTTAGATACAGAGTAAAGCTCCCTCTACACTGTCCCATCAAACACTCCCAGGGCAGGAACAGGGGTTAGATACAGAGTAAAACTCCCTCGACACTGTCCCATCAAACACTCACAGGGCAGGTACAGCACGGGGTTAGATACAGAGTAAAGCTCCCTCTAAACTGTCCCATCAAACATTCCCAGGGCAGGTACAGGGGGTAAGATACAGAGTAAAGCTCCCTCTACACTGTCCCATCAACACTCCCAGGGCAGGTACAGGGGGTTAAATACAGAGTAAAGTTCCCTCTACACTGCCCCATCAAACACTCCCAGGGCTGGTACAGGGGGTTAGATACAGAGTAATGCTCCCTCTACACTGTCCCATCAAACACTCCCAGGGCAGGTACAGGGGGTTAAATACAGAGTAAATCTCCCTCGACACTGTCCCATCAAACACTCACAGGGCAAGTTCAGCACGGGGTTAGATGCAGAGTAAAGCTCCCTCTACACTGTCCCATCAAAAACTCCCAAGGCTGGTACAGGGGGTTCGATACAGAGTAAAGCTCCCTCTACACTGTCCCATCAAACACTCCCAGGGCAGGTACAGGGGGTTAGATACAGAATAAAGCTCCCTCTACCCTGTCCCATCAAACGCTCCCAGGGCAGGTACAGGGGATTAGATACAGAGTAAAGCTTCCTCTACACTGTCCCATCAAACACTCCCAGGGCAGGTACAGGGGGTTCGATACAGAGTAAAGCTCCCTCTACACTGTCCCATCAAACACTCCCAGGGCAGGTACAGCACAGGTTAGATACAGAGTAAAGCTCCCTCTACACTGCCCCATCAAACACTCCCAGGGCAGGTACAGGGGTTTAGATGGAGAGTAAAGCTCCCTCTACACTGTCCCATCAAATACTCCCAGGGCAGGTACAGGGGGTTAGATACAGAGTAAAGCTCCCTCTACACTGTCCCATCAAACACTCCCAGGGCAGGTACAGCACAGGTTAGATACAGAGTAAAGCTCACTCTACACTGTCCCATCAAACACTCCCAGGGCAGGTACAGCACAGGTTAGATACAGAGTAAAGCTTCCTCTACACTGTCCCATCACACACTCCCAGGGCAGGTACAGGGGGTTAGATACAGAGTAAAGCTCCCTTTACACTGTCCCATCAAACATTCCCAGGGCAGGTACAGGGGGTAAGATACAAAGTAAAGCTCCCCCTACACTGTCCCATCAAACACTCCCAGGGCAGGTACAGCACAGGTTAGATACAGAGTAAAGCTTCCTCTACACTGTCCCAACAAATACTCCCAGGGCAGGTACAGCACAGGTTAGATACAGAGTAAAGCTTCCTCTACACTGTCCCATCATACACTCCCAAGGCAGGTACAGGGGGTTAGATACGGAGTTAAGCTCCATCTACACTGTCCCATAAAACATTCCCAGGGCAGGTACAGGGGGTAAGATACAGAGTAAAGCTCCCTCTACACTGTCCCATCAAACACTCCCAGGGCAGGTACAGGTGGTTAGATACAGAGTAATGCTCCCTCTACTCTGTCCCATCAAACACTCCCAGGGCAGTTACAGGGGATTAGATACAGAGTAAAGCTTCCTCTACACTGTCCCATCAAACACTCCCAGGGCAGGTACAGGGGGTTAGATACAGAGTAAAGCTCCCTCTACACTGTCCCATCAAACACTCCCATGGCAGGTACAGCACAGGTTAGATACAGAGTAAAGCTCCCTCTACACTGCCCCATCAAACACTCCCAGGGCAGGTACAGGGGTTTAGATGGAGAGTAAAGCTCCCTCTACACTGTCCCATCAAATACTCCCAGGGCAGGTACAGGGGGTTAGATACAGAGTAAAGCTCCCTCTACACTGTCCCATCAAACACTCCCAGGGCAGGTACAGCACAGGTTAGATACAGAGTAAAGCTCACTCTACACTGTCCCATCAAACACTCCCAGGGCAGGTACAGCACAGGTTAGATACAGAGTAAAGCTTCCTCTACACTGTCCCATCACACACTCCCAGGGCAGGTACAGGGGGTTAGATACAGAGTAAAGCTCCCTTTACACTGTCCCATCAAACATTCCCAGGGCAGGTACACGGGGTAAGATACGGAGTTAAGCTCCATCTACACTGTCCCATCAAACATTCCCAGGGCAGGTACAGGGGGTAAGATACAGAGTAAAGCTCCCTCTACACTGTCCCATCAAACACTCCCAGGGCAGGTACAGGTGGTTAGATACAGAGTAATGCTCCCTCTACCCTGTCCCATCAAACACTCCCAGGGCAGGTACAGGGGATTAGATACAGAGTAAAGCTTCCTCTACACTGTCCCATCAAACATTCCCAGGGCAGGTACAGGGGGTTAGATACAGAGTAAAGCTCCCTCTACACTGTCCCATCAAACACTCCCATGGCAGGTACAGCACAGGTTAGAAACAGAGTAAAGCTCCCTCTACACTGCTCCATCAAACACTCCCAGGGCTGGTACAGGGGGTTAGATACAGAGTAAAGCTCCCTCTACACTGTCCCATCAAATACTCCCAGGGCAGGTACAGGGGGTTAGATACAGAGTAAAGCTCCCTCTACACTGTCCCATCAAACACTCCCAGGGCAGGTACAGCACAGGTTAGATACAGAGTAAAGCTCACTCTACACTGTCCCATCAAACACTCCCAGGGCAGGTGCAGCACAGGTTAGATACAGAGTAAAGCTTCGTCTACACTGTCCCATCACACACTCCCAGGGCAGGTACAGCGGGTTAGATACAGAGTAAAGCTCCCTCTACACTGTCCCATCAAACATTCCCAGGGCAGGTACAGGGGGTAAGTTACAGACTAAAGCTTCCTCTGCACTGTCCCATCAAACACTCCCAGGGCAGGTACAGCACAGGTTAGATACAGAGTAAAGCTTCCTCTACACTGTCCCAACAAATACTCCCAGGGCAGGTACAGCACAGGTTAGAAACAGAGTAAAGCTCCCTCTACACTGCCCCATCAAACACTCCCAGGGCTGGTACAGGGGGTTAGATACAGAGTAATGCTCCCTCTACACTGTCCCATCAAACACTCCCAGGGCAGGTACAGGGGGTTAAATACAGATTAAATCTCCCTCGACACTGTCCCATCAAACACTCACAGGGCAAGTTCAGCACGGGGTTAGAGGCAGAGTAAAGCTCCCTCTACACTGTCCCATCAAAAACTCCCAAGGCTGGTACAGGGGGTTCGATACAGAGTAAAGCTCCCTCTACACTGTCCCATCAAACACTCCCAGGGCAGGTACAGGGGGTTAGATACATAATAAAGCTCCCTCTACCCTGTCCCATCAAACACTCCCAGGGCAGGTACAGGGGATTAGATACAGAGTAAAGCTTCCTCTACACTGTCCCATCAAACACTCCCAGGGCAGGAACAGGGGGTTAGATACAGAGTAAAGCTCCCTCTACACTGTCCCATCAAACACTCCCAGGGCAGGTACAGCACAGGTTAGATACAGAGTAAAGCTCCCTCTACACTTCCCCATCAAACACTCCCAGGGCAGGTACAGGGGGTTAGATGTAGAGTAAAGCTCCCTCTACACTGTCCCATCAAATACTCCCAGGGCAGGTACAGGGGGTTAGATACAGAGTAAAGCTCCCTCTACACTGTCCCATCAAACACTCCCACGGCAGGTACAGCACAGGTTAGATACAGAGTAAAGCTCACTCTACACTGTCCCATCGAACACTCCCAGGGCAGGTACAGCACAGGTTAGATACAGAGTAAAGCTTCCTCTACACTGTCCCATCACACACTCCCAGGGCAGGTACAGGGGGTTAGATACAGAGTAAAGCTCCCTTTACACTGTCCCATCAAACATTCCCAGGGCAGGTACAGGGGGTAAGATACAGAGCAAAGCACCCTCTACACTGTCCCATCAAATACTCCCAGGGCAGGTACAGGGGATTAGATACAGAGCAAAGCTCCCTCTACACTGTCCCATCAAACAGTCCCAGGGCAGGTACAGGGTGTTAGAAACAGAGTAAATCTCCCTCGACACTGTCCCATCAAACACTCACAGGGCAAGTTCAGCACGGGGTTAGATGCAGAGTAAAGCTCCCTCTACACTGTCCCATCAAAAACTCCCAAGGCTGGTACAGGGGGTTCGATACAGAGTAAAGCTCCCTCTACACTGTCCCATCAAACACTCCCAGGGCAGGTACAGGGGGTTAGATACAGAATAAAGCTCCCTCTACCCTGTCCCATCAAACCATCCCAGGGCAGGTACAGGGGATTAGATACAGAGTAAAGCTTCCTCTACACTGTCCCATCAAACACTCCCAGGGCAGGTACAGGGGGTTCGATACAGAGTAAAGCTCCCTCTACACTGTCCCATCAAACACTCCCAGGGCAGGTACAGCACAGGTTAGATACAGAGTAAAGCTCCCTCTACACTGCCCCATCAAACACTCCCAGGGCAGGTACAGGGGTTTAGATGGAGAGTAAAGCTCCCTCTACACTGTCCCATCAAATACTCCCAGGGCAGGTACAGGGGGTTAGATACAGAGTAAAGCTCCCTCTACACTGTCCCATCAAACACTCCCAGGGCAGGTACAGCACAGGTTAGATACAGAGTAAAGCTCACTCTACACTGTCCCATCAAAAACTCCCAGGGCAGGTACAGCACAGGTTAGATACAGAGCAAAGCTTCCTCTACACTGTCCCATCAAACACTGCCAGGACAGGTACAGGGGGTTAGATACAGAGTAAAGCTCCCTCTACACTGTCCCATCAAACACTCCCAGGGCAGGAACAGGGGTTAGATACAGAGCAAATGTCCTTCGACACTGTCCCATCAAACACTCACAGGGCAGGTAGAGAACGGGGTTAGATACAGAGTAAAACTCCCTCTACACTGTCCATCAAACATTCCCAGGGCAGGTACAGGGGGTAAGATACAGAGTAAAGCTCCCTCTTAACTGTCCCATCAACACTCCCAGGGCAGGTACAGGGGGTTAGATACCGAGTAATGCTCCCTCTACACTGTACCATCAAACACTCCCAGGGCAGGCACAGCACAGCTTCGATACAGAGTAAAGCTCCCTCTACACTGTCCCATCAAACACTCCCAGGGCAGGTACAGGGGGTTAGATACAGAGCAAAGCACCCTCTACACTGTCCCATCAAATACTCCCAGGGCTGGTACAGGGGGTTAGATACAGAGTAATGCTCCCTCTACACTGTCCCATCAAACACTCCCAGGGCAGGTACAGGGGGTTAAATACAGATTAAATCTCCCTCGACACTGTCCCATCAAACACTCACAGGGCAAGTTCAGCACGGGGTTAGAGGCAGAGTAAAGCTCCCTCTACACTGTCCCATCAAAAACTCCCAAGGCTGGTACAGGGGGTTCGATACAGAGTAAAGCTCCCTCTACACTGTCCCATCAAACACTCCCAGGGCAGGTACAGGGGGTTAGATACATAATAAAGCTCCCTCTACCCTGTCCCATCAAACACTCCCAGGGCAGGTACAGGGGATTAGATACAGAGTAAAGCTTCCTCTACACTGTCCCATCAAACACTCCCAGGGCAGGTACAGGGGGTTAGATACAGAGTAAAGCTCCCTCTACACTGTCCCATCAAACACTCCCAGGGCAGGTACAGCACAGGTTAGATACAGAGTAAAGCTCCCTCTACACTTCCCCATCAAACACTCCCAGGGCAGGTACAGGGGGTTAGATGTAGAGTAAAGCTCCCTCTACACTGTCCCATCAAATACTCCCAGGGCAGGTACAGGGGGTTAGATACAGAGTAAAGCTCCCTCTACACTGTCCCATCAAACACTCCCACGGCAGGTACAGCACAGGTTAGATACAGAGTAAAGCTCACTCTACACTGTCCCATCGAACACTCCCAGGGCAGGTACAGCACAGGTTAGATACAGAGTAAAGCTTCCTCTACACTGTCCCATCACACACTCCCAGGGCAGGTACAGGGGGTTAGATACAGAGTAAAGCTCCCTTTACACTGTCCCATCAAACATTCCCAGGGCAGGTACAGGGGGTAAGATACAGAGCAAAGCACCCTCTACACTGTCCCATCAAATACTCCCAGGGCAGGTACAGGGGATTAGATACAGAGCAAAGCTCCCTCTACACTGTCCCATCAAACAGTCCCAGGGCAGGTACAGGGTGTTAGAAACAGAGTAAATCTCCCTCGACACTGTCCCATCAAACACTCACAGGGCAAGTTCAGCACGGGGTTAGATGCAGAGTAAAGCTCCCTCTACACTGTCCCATCAAAAACTCCCAAGGCTGGTACAGGGGGTTCGATACAGAGTAAAGCTCCCTCTACACTGTCCCATCAAACACTCCCAGGGCAGGTACAGGGGGTTAGATACAGAATAAAGCTCCCTCTACCCTGTCCCATCAAACCATCCCAGGGCAGGTACAGGGGATTAGATACAGAGTAAAGCTTCCTCTACACTGTCCCATCAAACACTCCCAGGGCAGGTACAGGGGGTTCGATACAGAGTAAAGCTCCCTCTACACTGTCCCATCAAACACTCCCAGGGCAGGTACAGCACAGGTTAGATACAGAGTAAAGCTCCCTCTACACTGCCCCATCAAACACTCCCAGGGCAGGTACAGGGGTTTAGATGGAGAGTAAAGCTCCCTCTACACTGTCCCATCAAATACTCCCAGGGCAGGTACAGGGGGTTAGATACAGAGTAAAGCTCCCTCTACACTGTCCCATCAAACACTCCCAGGGCAGGTACAGCACAGGTTAGATACAGAGTAAAGCTCACTCTACACTGTCCCATCAAAAACTCCCAGGGCAGGTACAGCACAGGTTAGATACAGAGCAAAGCTTCCTCGACACTGTCCCATCAAACACTGCCAGGACAGGTACAGGGGGTTAGATACAGAGTAAAGCTCCCTCTACACTGTCCCATCAAACACTCCCAGGGCAGGAACAGGGGTTAGATACAGAGCAAATGTCCTTCGACACTGTCCCATCAAACACTCACAGGGCAAGTTCAGCACGGGGTTAGATGCAGAGTAAAGCTCCGTCTACACTGTCCCATCAAAAACTCCCAAGGCTGGTACAGGGGGTTCGATACAGAGTAAAGCTCCCTCTACACTGTCCCATCAAACACTCCCAGGGCAGGTACAGGGGGTTAGATACAGAATAAAGCTCCCTCTACCCTGTCCCATCAAACCATCCCAGGGCAGGTACAGGGGATTAGATACAGAGTAAAGCTTCCTCTACACTGTCCCATCAAACACTCCCAGGGCAGGTACAGGGGGTTCGATACAGAGTAAAGCTCCCTCTACACTGTCCCATCAAACACTCCCAGGGCAGGTACAGCACAGGTTAGATACAGAGTAAAGCTCCCTCTACACTGCCCCATCAAACACTCCCAGGGCAGGTACAGGGGTTTAGATGGAGAGTAAAGCTCCCTCTACACTGTCCCATCAAATACTCCCAGGGCAGGTACAGGGGGTTAGATACAGAGTAAAGCTCCCTCTACACTGTCCCATCAAACACTCCCAGGGCAGGTACAGCACAGGTTAGATACAGAGTAAAGCTCACTCTACACTGTCCCATCAAAAACTCCCAGGGCAGGTACAGCACAGGTTAGATACAGAGCAAAGCTTCCTCTACACTGTCCCATCAAACACTGCCAGGACAGGTACAGGGGGTTAGATACAGAGTAAAGCTCCCTCTACACTGTCCCATCAAACACTCCCAGGGCAGGAACAGGGGTTAGATACAGAGCAAATGTCCTTCGACACTGTCCCATCAAACACTCACAGGGCAGGTAGAGAACGGGGTTAGATACAGAGTAAAACTCCCTCTACACTGTCCATCAAACATTCCCAGGGCAGGTACAGGGGGTAAGATACAGAGTAAAGCTCCCTCTTAACTGTCCCATCAACACTCCCAGGGCAGGTACAGGGGGTTAGATACCGAGTAATGCTCCCTCTACACTGTACCATCAAACACTCCCAGGGCAGGCACAGCACAGCTTCGATACAGAGTAAAGCTCCCTCTACACTGTCCCATCAAACACTCCCAGGGCAGGTACAGGGGGTTAGATACAGAGCAAAGCACCCTCTACACTGTCCCATCAAATACTCCCAGGGCAGGTACAGGGGATTAGATACAGAGCAAAGCTCCCTCTACACTGTCCCATCAAACAGTCCCAGGGCAGGTACAGGGTGTTAGAAACAGAGTAAATCTCCCTCGACACTGTCCCATCAAACACTCACAGGGCAGGTTCAGCACGGGGTTAGATGCAGATTAAAGCTCCCTCTACACTGTCCCATCAAAAACTCCCAGGGCTGGTACAGGGGGTTAGATACAGAGTAAAGCTCCCTCTACACTGTCCCATCAAACACTCCCAGGGCAGGTGCAGGGGGTTAGAAACAGAGTAAAGCTCCCTCTACACTGTCCCATCAAACACTCCCAGGGCAGGGACAACGTTAGATACAGAGTAAATCTCCCTCGACACTGTCCCATCAAACACTCACAGGGCAGGTGCAGCACGGGGTTAGATGCAGAGTAAAGCTCCCTCTACACTGTCCCATCAAAAACTACCAAGTCTGGTACAGGGTGTTCGATACAGAGTAAAGCTCCCTCTACACTGTCCCATCAAACACTCCCAGGTCAGGTACAGGGGTTAGATACAGATTAAAGCTCCCTCTACACTGCCCCATCAAACACTCCCAGGGCAGGTACAGGGGGTTAGATACAGAGTAAAGCTCCCTCTACACTGTCCCATCAAATACTCCCAGGGCAGGTACAGGGCGTTAGATACAGAGTAAAGCTCCCTCTACACTGTCCCAACAAACACCCCCAGGGCAGGTACAGCACAGGTTAGATACAGAGTAAAGCTTCCTCTACACTGTCCCATCAAACACTTCCAGGGCAGGTACGGGTTAGATACAGAGTAAAGCTCCCTCTACACTGTCCCAACAAACAAACCCAGGGCAGGTACAGGGGGTAAGATACAGAGTAACGCTGCCTCTACACTGTCCCATCAACACTCCCAGGGCAGGTACAGGGGGTTAGATACAGAGTAATGCTCCGTCTACATTGTCCCATCAAACACTCCCAGGGCAGGTACAGCACAGGTTAGATACAGAGTAAAGCTCCCTCTACACTGTCCCACCAAACACTCCCAGGGCAGGTACAGGGGGTTAGATACAGAGTAAAGCTCCCTCTAAACTATCCCATCAAACACACCCAGGGCAGGTACAGGGGGTTAGATACAGAGTAAATCTCCCTCGACACTGTCCCATCAAACACTCACAGGGCAGGTACAGCACGGGGTTGGATGCAGAGTAAAGCTCCCTCTAAACTGCCCATCAAAAACTCCCAGGGTTGGTACACGGTGTTAGATACAGAGTTAAGCTCCCTCTACACTGTCCCATCAAACACTCCCAGGGCAGGTACAGGGGGTTAGATACAGAGTAAAGCTCCCTCTACACTGTCCCATCAAACACTCCCAGGGCAGGAACAGGGGTTAGATACAGAGTAAAACTCCCTCGACACTGTCCCATCAAACACTCACAGGGCAGGTACAGCACGGGGTTAGATACAGAGTAAAGCTCCCTCTAAACTGTCCCATCAAACATTCCCAGGGCAGGTACAGGGGGTAAGATACAGAGTAAAGCTCCCTCTACACTGTCCCATCAACACTCCCAGGGCAGGTACAGGGGGTTAAATACAGAGTAAAGTTCCCTCTAAACTGTCCCATCAAACACTCCCAGGGCAGGTACAGCACAGGTTAGAAACAGAGTAAAGCTCCCTCTACACTGCCCCATCAAACACTCCCAGGGCTGGTACAGGGGGTTAGATACAGAGTAATGCTCCCTCTACACTGTCCCATCAAACACTCCCAGGGCAGGTACAGGGGGTTAAATACAGAGTAAATCTCCCTCGACACTGTCCCATCAAACACTCACAGGGCAAGTTCAGCACGGGGTTAGATGCAGAGTAAAGCTCCCTCTACACTGTCCCATCAAAAACTCCCAAGGCTGGTACAGGGGGTTCGATACAGAGTAAAGCTCCCTCTACACTGTCCCATCAAACACTCCCAGGGCAGGTACAGGGGGTTAGATACAGAATAAACTCCCTCTACCCTGTCCCATCAAACACTCCCAGGGCAGGTACAGGGGATTAGATACAGAGTAAAGCTTCCTCTACACTGTCCCATCAAACACTCCCAGGGCAGGTACCGGGGCTTCGATACAGAGTAAAGCTCCCTCTACACTGTCCCATCAAACACTCCCAGGGCAGGTACAGCACAGGTTAGATACAGAGTAAAGCTCCCTCTACACTGCCCCATCAAACACTCCCAGGGCAGGTACAGGGGTTTAGATGGAGAGTAAAGCTCCCTCTACACTGTCCCATCAAATACTCCCAGGGCAGGTACAGGGGGTTAGATACAGAGTAAAGCTCCCTCTACACTGTCCCATCAAACACTCCCAGGGCAGGTACAGCACAGGTTAGATACAGAGTAAAGCTCACTCTACACTGTCCCATCAAACACTCCCAGGGCAGGTACAGCACAGGTTAGATACAGAGTAAAGCTTCCTCTACACTGTCCCATCACACACTCCCAGGGCAGGTACAGGGGGTTAGATACAGAGTAAAGCTCCCTTTACACTGTCCCATCAAACATTCCCAGGGCAGGTACAGGGGGTAAGATACAAAGTAAAGCTCCCCCTACACTGTCCCATCAAACACTCCCAGGGCAGGTACAGCACAGGTTAGATACAGAGTAAAGCTTCCTCTACACTGTCCCAACAAATACTCCCAGGGCAGGTACAGCACAGGTTAGATACAGAGTAAAGCTTCCTCTACACTGTCCCATCATACACTCCCAAGGCAGGTACAGGGGGTTAGATACGGAGTTAAGCTCCATCTACACTGTCCCATAAAACATTCCCAGGGCAGGTACAGGGGGTAAGATACAGATTAAAGCTCCCTCTACACTGTCCCATCAAACACTCCCAGGGCAGGTACAGGTGGTTAGATACAGAGTAATGCTCCCTCTACCCTGTACCATCAAACACTCCCAGGGCAGTTACAGGGGATTAGATACAGAGTAAAGCTTCCTCTACACTGTCCCATCAAACACTCCCATGGCAGGTACAGCACAGGTTAGAAACAGAGTAAAGCTCCCTCTACACTGCTCCATCAAACACTCCCAGGGCAGGTACAGGTGGTTAGATACAGAGTAATGCTCCCTCTACCCTGTACCATCAAACACTCCCAGGGCAGTTACAGGGGGTTAGATACAGAGTAAAGCTCCCTCTACACTGTCCCATCAAACACTCCCATGGCAGGTACAGGGGGTTAGATACAGAGTAAAGCTCCCTCTACACTGTCCCATCAAACACTCCCAGGGCAGGTACAGCACAGGTTAGATACAGAGTAAAGCTCCCTCTACACTGCCCCATCAAACACTCCCAGGGCAGGTACAGGGGTTTAGATGGAGAGTAAAGCTCCCTCTACACTGTCCCATCAAATACTCCCAGGGCAGGTACAGGGGGTTAGATACAGAGTAAAGCTCCCTCTACACTGTCCCATCAAACACTCCCAGGGCAGGTACAGCACAGGTTAGATACAGAGTAAAGCTCACTCTACACTGTCCCATCAAACACTCCCAGGGCAGGTACAGCACAGGTTAGATACAGAGTAAAGCTTCCTCTACACTGTCCCATCACACACTCCCAGGGCAGGTACAGGGGGTTAGATACAGAGTAAAGCTCCCTTTACACTGTCCCATCAAACATTCCCAGGGCAGGTACACGGGGTAAGATACGGAGTTAAGCTCCATCTACACTGTCCCATCAAACATTCCCAGGGCAGGTACAGGGGGTAAGATACAGAGTAAAGCTCCCTCTACACTGTCCCATCAAACACTCCCAGGGCAGGTACAGGTGGTTAGATACAGAGTAATGCTCCCTCTACCCTGTCCCATCAAACACTCCCAGGGCAGGTACAGGGGATTAGATACAGAGTAAAGCTTCCTCTACACTGTCCCATCAAACATTCCCAGGGCAGGTACAGGGGGTTAGATACAGAGTAAAGCTCCCTCTACACTGTCCCATCAAACACTCCCATGGCAGGTACAGCACAGGTTAGAAACAGAGTAAAGCTCCCTCTACACTGCTCCATCAAACACTCCCAGGGCTGGTACAGGGGGTTAGATACAGAGTAAAGCTCCCTCTACACTGTCCCATCAAATACTCCCAGGGCAGGTACAGGGGGTTAGATACAGAGTAAAGCTCCCTCTACACTGTCCCATCAAACACTCCCAGGGCAGGTACAGCACAGGTTAGATACAGAGTAAAGCTCACTCTACACTGTCCCATCAAACACTCCCAGGGCAGGTATAGCACAGGTTAGATACAGAGTAAAGCTTCGTCTACACTGTCCCATCACACACTCCCAGGGCAGGTACAGCGGGTTAGATACAGAGTAAAGCTCCCTCTACACTGTCCCATCAAACATTCCCAGGGCAGGTACAGGGGGTAAGTTACAGACTAAAGCTTCCTCTGCACTGTCCCATCAAACACTCCCAGGGCAGGTACAGCACAGGTTAGATACAGAGTAAAGCTTCCTCTACACTGTCCCAACAAATACTCCCAGGGCAGGTACAGCACAGGTTAGAAACAGAGTAAAGCTCCCTCTACACTGCCCCATCAAACACTCCCAGGGCTGGTACAGGGGGTTAGATACAGAGTAATGCTCCCTCTACACTGTCCCATCAAACACTCCCAGGGCAGGTACAGGGGGTTAAATACAGATTAAATCTCCCTCGACACTGTCCCATCAAACACTCACAGGGCAAGTTCAGCACGGGGTTAGAGGCAGAGTAAAGCTCCCTCTACACTGTCCCATCAAAAACTCCCAAGGCTGGTACAGGGGGTTCGATACAGAGTAAAGCTCCCTCTACACTGTCCCATCAAACACTCCCAGGGCAGGTACAGGGGGTTAGATACATAATAAAGCTCCCTCTACCCTGTCCCATCAAACACTCCCAGGGCAGGTACAGGGGATTAGATACAGAGTAAAGCTTCCTCTACACTGTCCCATCAAACACTCCCAGGGCAGGTACAGGGGGTTAGATACAGAGTAAAGCTCCCTCTACACTGTCCCATCAAACACTCCCAGGGCAGGTACAGCACAGGTTAGATACAGAGTAAAGCTCCCTCTACACTTCCCCATCAAACACTCCCAGGGCAGGTACAGGGGGTTAGATGTAGAGTAAAGCTCCCTCTACACTGTCCCATCAAATACTCCCAGGGCAGGTACAGGGGGTTAGATACAGAGTAAAGCTCCCTCTACACTGTCCCATCAAACACTCCCACGGCAGGTACAGCACAGGTTAGATACAGAGTAAAGCTCACTCTACACTGTCCCATCGAACACTCCCAGGGCAGGTACAGCACAGGTTAGATACAGAGTAAAGCTTCCTCTACACTGTCCCATCACACACTCCCAGGGCAGGTACAGGGGGTTAGATACAGAGTAAAGCTCCCTTTACACTGTCCCATCAAACATTCCCAGGGCAGGTACAGGGGGTAAGATACAGAGTAAAGCTCCCCCTACACTGTCCCATCAAACACTCCCAGGGCAGGTACAGCACAGGTTAGATACAGAGTAAAGCTTCCTCTACACTGTCACAACAAATACTCCCAGGGCAGGTACAGCACAGGTTAGATACAGAGTAAAGCTTCCTCTACACTGTCCCATCATACACTCCCAAGGCAGGTACAGGGGGTTAGATACAGAGTTAAGCTCCATCTACACTGTCCCATCAAACATTCCCAGGGCAGGTACAGGGGGTAAGATACAGAGTAAAGCTCCCTCTACACTGTCCCATCAACACTCCCAGGGCAGGTACAGGAGGTTAGATACAGAGTAATGCTCCCTCTACACTGTCCCATCAAACAATCCCATGGCACGTACAGCACAGGTTAGATACACAGTAAAGCTCCCTCTACACTGTCCCATCAAACACTCCCAGGGCAGGTACAGGGGGTTAGATACAGAGTAAAGCTCCCTCTACACTGTCCCATCAAATACTCCCAGGGCAGGTACAGGGGGTTATATACAGAGTAAAGCTGCCTCTACACTGTCCCATCAAACACTCCCAGGGCAGGTACAGGGGGTTAGATACAGAGTAAAGCTCCCTCGACACTGTCCCATCAAACACTCACAGGGCAGATACAGCACGGGGTTAGATGCAGAGTAGAGCTCCCTCCACACTGTGCCATCAAAAACTCCCAGGGTTGGTACAGGGGGTTAGATACAGAGTAAAGCTCCCTCTACACTGTCCCATCAAACACTCCCAGGGCAGGGACAGGTGTTAGATACAGAGTAAATCTCCCTCGACACTGTCCCATCAACACTCACAGGGCAGGTGCAGCACGGGGTTAGATGCAGAGTAAAGCTCCCTCTACACTGTCCCATCAAAAACTCCCAAGGCTGGTACAGGGGGTTCGATACAGAGTAAAGCTCCCTCTACACTGTCCCATCAAACAATCCCAGGGCAGGTACAGGGGGTTAGATACAGAGTAAAGCTCCCTCTACACTGTCCCATCAAACACTCCCATGGCAGGTACAGCACAGGTTAGAAACAGAGTAAAGCTCCCTCTACACTGCTCCATCAAACACTCCCAGGGCTGGTACAGGGGGTTAGATACAGAGTAAAGCTCCCTCTACACTGTCCCATCATACACTCCCAAGGCAGGTACAAGGGGTTAGATACAGAGTTAAGCTCCATCTACACTGTCCCATCAAACATTCCCAGGGCAGGTACAGGGGGTAAGATACAGAGTAAAGCTCCCTCTACACTGTCCCATCAACACTCCCAGGGCAATTACAGGGGGTTAGATACAGAGTAATGCTGCCTCTACACTGTCCCATCAAACACTCCCAGGGCAGGTACAGGGGGTTAGATACCGAGTAAATCTCCCTCGACACTGTCCCATCAAACACTCACAGGGCAGATACAGCACGGGGTTAGATGCAGAGTAGAGCTCCCTCCACGCTGTGCCATCAAAAACTCCCAGGGCTGGTACAGGGGGTTAGATACAGAGTAAAGCTCCCTCTACACTGTCCCATCAAACACTCCCAGGGCAGGTATAGGGGGTTAGATACAGAGAAAAGCTCCCTCTACACTGTCCCATCAAACACTCCCAGGGCAGGTACAGTGGGTTAGATACAGAGTAAATCTCCCTCGACACTGTCCCATCAAACACTCACAGGGCAGGTACAGCACGGGGTAAGATGCAGAGCAAAGCTCCCTCTACACTGTCCCGTCAAAAACTCCCACGGCTGGTACAGTGGGTTAGATACAGAGTAAAGCTCCCTCTACACTGCTCCATCAAACACTCCCAGGGCTGGTACAGGGGGTTAGATACAGAGTAAAGCTCCCTCTACACTGTCCCATCAAATACTCCCAGGGCAGGTACAGGGGGTTAGATACAGAGTAAAGCTCCCTCTACACTGTCCCATCAAACACTCCCAGGGCAGGTACAGCACAGGTTAGATACAGAGTAAAGCTCACTCTACACTGTCCCATCAAACACTCCCAGGGCAGGTACAGCACAGGTTAGATACAGAGTAAAGCTTCGTCTACACTGTCCCATCACACACTCCCAGGGCAGGTACAGCGGGTTAGATACAGAGTAAAGCTCCCTCTACACTGTCCCATCAAACATTCCCAGGGCAGGTACAGGGGGTAAGTTACAGACTAAAGCTTCCTCTGCACTGTCCCATCAAACACTCCCAGGGCAGGTACAGCACAGGTTAGATACAGAGTAAAGCTTCCTCTACACTGTCCCAACAAATACTCCCAGGGCAGGTACAGCACAGGTTAGAAACAGAGTAAAGCTCCCTCTACACTGCCCCATCAAACACTCCCAGGGCTGGTACAGGGGGTTAGATACAGAGTAATGCTCCCTCTACACTGTCCCATCAAACACTCCCAGGGCAGGTACAGGGGGTTAAATACAGATTAAATCTCCCTCGACACTGTCCCATCAAACACTCACAGGGCAAGTTCAGCACGGGGTTAGAGGCAGAGTAAAGCTCCCTCTACACTGTCCCATCAAAAACTCCCAAGGCTGGTACAGGGGGTTCGATACAGAGTAAAGCTCCCTCTACACTGTCCCATCAAACACTCCCAGGGCAGGTACAGGGGGTTAGATACATAATAAAGCTCCCTCTACCCTGTCCCATCAAACACTCCCAGGGCAGGTACAGGGGATTAGATACAGAGTAAAGCTTCCTCTACACTGTCCCATCAAACACTCCCAGGGCAGGTACAGGGGGTTAGATACAGAGTAAAGCTCCCTCTACACTGTCCCATCAAACACTCCCAGGGCAGGTACAGCACAGGTTCGATACAGAGTAAAGCTCCCTCTACACTTCCCCATCAAACACTCCCAGGGCAGGTACAGGGGGTTAGATGTAGAGTAAAGCTCCCTCTACACTGTCCCATCAAATACTCCCAGGGCAGGTACAGGGGGTTAGATACAGAGTAAAGCTCCCTCTACACTGTCCCATCAAACACTCCCACGGCAGGTACAGCACAGGTTAGATACAGAGTAAAGCTCACTCTACACTGTCCCATCGAACACTCCCAGGGCAGGTACAGCACAGGTTAGATACAGAGTAAAGCTTCCTCTACACTGTCCCATCACACACTCCCAGGGCAGGTACAGGGGGTTAGATACAGAGTAAAGCTCCCTTTACACTGTCCCATCAAACATTCCCAGGGCAGGTACAGGGGGTAAGATACAGAGCAAAGCACCCTCTACACTGTCCCATCAAATACTCCCAGGGCAGGTACAGGGGATTAGATACAGAGCAAAGCTCCCTCTACACTGTCCCATCAAACAGTCCCAGGGCAGGTACAGGGTGTTAGAAACAGAGTAAATCTCCCTCGACACTGTCCCATCAAACACTCACAGGGCAAGTTCAGCACGGGGTTAGATGCAGAGTAAAGCTCCCTCTACACTGTCCCATCAAAAACTCCCAAGGCTGGTACAGGGGGTTCGATACAGAGTAAAGCTCCCTCTACACTGTCCCATCAAACACTCCCAGGGCAGGTACAGGGGGTTAGATACAGAATAAAGCTCCCTCTACCCTGTCCCATCAAACCATCCCAGGGCAGGTACAGGGGATTAGATACAGAGTAAAGCTTCCTCTACACTGTCCCATCAAACACTCCCAGGGCAGGTACAGGGGGTTCGATACAGAGTAAAGCTCCCTCTACACTGTCCCATCAAACACTCCCAGGGCAGGTACAGCACAGGTTAGATACAGAGTAAAGCTCCCTCTACACTGCCCCATCAAACACTCCCAGGGCAGGTACAGGGGTTTAGATGGAGAGTAAAGCTCCCTCTACACTGTCCCATCAAATACTCCCAGGGCAGGTACAGGGGGTTAGATACAGAGTAAAGCTCCCTCTACACTGTCCCATCAAACACTCCCAGGGCAGGTACAGCACAGGTTAGATACAGAGTAAAGCTCACTCTACACTGTCCCATCAAAAACTCCCAGGGCAGGTACAGCACAGGTTAGATACAGAGCAAAGCTTCCTCTACACTGTCCCATCAAACACTGCCAGGACAGGTACAGGGGGTTAGATACAGAGTAAAGCTCCCTCTACACTGTCCCATCAAACACTCCCAGGGCAGGAACAGGGGTTAGATACAGAGCAAATGTCCTTCGACACTGTCCCATCAAACACTCACAGGGCAGGTAGAGAACGGGGTTAGATACAGAGTAAAACTCCCTCTACACTGTCCATCAAACATTCCCAGGGCAGGTACAGGGGGTAAGATACAGAGTAAAGCTCCCTCTTAACTGTCCCATCAACACTCCCAGGGCAGGTACAGGGGGTTAGATACCGAGTAATGCTCCCTCTACACTGTACCATCAAACACTCCCAGGGCAGGTACAGCACAGCTTCGATACAGAGTAAAGCTCCCTCTACACTGTCCCATCAAACACTCCCAGGGCAGGTACAGGGGGTTAGATACAGAGCAAAGCACCCTCTACACTGTCCCATCAAATACTCCCAGGGCAGGTACAGGGGATTAGATACAGAGCAAAGCTCCCTCTACACTGTCCCATCAAACAGTCCCAGGGCAGGTACAGGGTGTTAGAAACAGAGTAAATCTCCCTCGACACTGTCCCATCAAACACTCACAGGGCAGGTTCAGCACGGGGTTAGATGCAGATTAAAGCTCCCTCTACACTGTCCCATCAAAAACTCCCAGGGCTGGTACAGGGGGTTAGATACAGAGTAAAGCTCCCTCTACACTGTCCCATCAAACACTCCCAGGGCAGGAGCAGGGGGTTAGAAACAGAGTAAAGCTCCCTCTACACTGTCCCATCAAACACTCCCAGGGCAGGGACAACGTTAGATACAGAGTAAATCTCCCTCGACACTGTCCCATCAAACACTCACAGGGCAGGTGCAGCACGGGGTTAGATGCAGAGTAAAGCTCCCTCTACACTGTCCCATCAAAAACTACCAAGTCTGGTACAGGGTGTTCGATACAGAGTAAAGCTCCCTCTACACTGTCCCATCAAACACTCCCAGGGCAGGTACAGGGGTTAGATACAGATTAAAGCTCCCTCTACACTGCCCCATCAAACACTCCCAGGGCAGGTACAGGGGGTTAGATACAGAGTAAAGCTCCCTCTACACTGTCCCATCAAATACTCCCAGGGCAGGTACAGGGCGTTAGATACAGAGTAAAGCTCCCTCTACACTGTCCCAACAAACACCCCCAGGGCAGGTACAGCACAGGTTAGATACAGAGTAAAGCTTCCTCTACACTGTCCCATCAAACACTTCCAGGGCAGGTACGGGTTAGATACAGAGTAAAGCTCCCTCTACACTGTCCCAACAAACAAACCCAGGGCAGGTACAGGGGGTAAAATACAGAGTAACGCTGCCTCTACACTGTCCCATCAACACTCCCAGGGCAGGTACAGGGGGTTAGATACAGAGTAATGCTCCGTCTACATTGTCCCATCAAACACTCCCAGGGCAGGTACAGCACAGGTTAGATACAGAGTAAAGCTCCCTCTACACTGTCCCACCAAACACTCCCAGGGCAGGTACAGGGGGTTAGATACAGAGTAAAGCTCCCTCTAAACTATCCCATCAAACACACCCAGGGCAGGTACAGGGGGTTAGATACAGAGTAAATCTCCCTCGACACTGTCCCATCAAACACTCACAGGGCAGGTACAGCACGGGGTTGGATGCAGAGTAAAGCTCCCTCTAAACTGCCCATCAAAAACTCCCAGGGTTGGTACACGGTGTTAGATACAGAGTTAAGCTCCCTCTACACTGTCCCATCAAACACTCCCAGGGCAGGTACAGGGGGTTAGATACAGAGTAAAGCTCCCTCTACACTGTCCCATCAAACACTCCCAGGGCAGGAACAGGGGTTAGATACAGAGTAAAACTCCCTCGACACTGTCCCATCAAACACTCACAGGGCAGGTACAGCACGGGGTTAGATACAGAGTAAAGCTCCCTCTAAACTGTCCCATCAAACATTCCCAGGGCAGGTACAGGGGGTAAGATACAGAGTAAAGCTCCCTCTACACTGTCCCATCAACACTCCCAGGGCAGGTACAGGGGGTTAAATACAGAGTAAAGTTCCCTCTAAACTGTCCCATCAAACACTCCCAGGGCAGGTACAGCACAGGTTAGAAACAGAGTAAAGCTCCCTCTACACTGCCCCATCAAACACTCCCAGGGCTGGTACAGGGGGTTAGATACAGAGTAATGCTCCCTCTACACTGTCCCATCAAACACTCCCAGGGCAGGTACAGGGGGTTAAATACAGAGTAAATCTCCCTCGACACTGTCCCATCAAACACTCACAGGGCAAGTTCAGCACGGGGTTAGATGCAGAGTAAAGCTCCCTCTACACTGTCCCATCAAAAACTCCCAAGGCTGGTACAGGGGGTTCGATACAGAGTAAAGCTCCCTCTACACTGTCCCATCAAACACTCCCAGGGCAGGTACAGGGGGTTAGATACAGAATAAAGCTCCCTCTACCCTGTCCCATCAAACACTCCCAGGGCAGGTACAGGGGATTAGATACAGAGTAAAGCTTCCTCTACACTGTCCCATCAAACACTCAAAGGGCAGGTACAGGGGGTTCGATACAGAGTAAAGCTCCCTCTACACTGTCCCATCAAACACTCCCAGGGCAGGTACAGCACAGGTTAGATACAGAGTAAAGCTCCCTCTACACTGCCCCATCAAACACTCCCAGGGCAGGTACAGGGGTTTAGATGGAGAGTAAAGCTCCCTCTACACTGTCCCATCAAATACTCCCAGGGCAGGTACAGGGGGTTAGATACAGAGTAAAGCTCCCTCTACACTGTCCCATCAAACACTCCCAGGGCAGGTACAGCACAGGTTAGATACAGAGTAAAGCTTCCTCTACACTGTCCCATCACACACTCCCAGGGCAGGTACAGGGGGTTAGATACAGAGTAAAGCTCCCTTTACACTGTCCCATCAAACATTCCCAGGGCAGGTACAGGGGGTAAGATACAAAGTAAAGCTCCCCCTACACTGTCCCATCAAACACTCCCAGGGCAGGTACAGCACAGGTTAGATACAGAGTAAAGCTTCCTCTACACTGTCCCAACAAATACTCCCAGGGCAGGTACAGCACAGGTTAGATACAGAGTAAAGCTTCCTCTACACTGTCCCATCATACACTCCCAAGGCAGGTACAGGGGGTTAGATACGGAGTTAAGCTCCATCTACACTGTCCCATAAAACATTCCCAGGGCAGGTACAGGGGGTAAGATACAGAGTAAAGCTCCCTCTACACTGTCCCATCAAACACTCCCAGGGCAGGTACAGGTGGTTAGATACAGAGTAATGCTCCCTCTACCCTGTACCATCAAACACTCCCAGGGCAGTTACAGGGGATTAGATACAGAGTAAAGCTTCCTCTACACTGTCCCATCAAACACTCCCAGGGCAGGTACAGGGGGTTAGATACAGAGTAAAGCTCCCTCTACACTGTCCCATCAAACACTCCCATGGCAGGTACAGCACAGGTTAGAAACAGAGTAAAGCTCCCTCTACACTGCTCCATCAAACACTCCCAGGGCTGGTACAGGGGGTTAGATACAGAGTAAAGCTCCCTCTACACTGTCCCATCAAATACTCCCAGGGCAGGTACAGGGGGTTAGATACAGAGTAAAGCTCCCTCTACACTGTCCCATCAAACACTCCCAGGGCAGGTACAGCACAGGTTAGATACAGAGTAAAGCTCCCTCTACACTGCCCCATCAAACACTCCCAGGGCAGGTACAGGGGTTTAGATGGAGAGTAAAGCTCCCTCTACACTGTCCCATCAAATACTCCCTGGGCAGGTACAGGGGGTTAGATACAGAGTAAAGCTCCCTCTACACTGTCCCATCAAACACTCCCAGGGCAGGTACAGCACAGGTTAGATACAGAGTAAAGCTCACTCTACACTGTCCCATCAAACACTCCCAGGGCAGGTACAGCACAGGTTAGATACAGAGTAAAGCTTCCTCTACACTGTCCCATCACACACTCCCAGGGCAGGTACAGGGGGTTAGATACAGAGTAAAGCTCCCTTTACACTGTCCCATCAAACATTCCCAGGGCAGGTACACGGGGTAAGATACGGAGTTAAGCTCCATCTACACTGTCCCATCAAACATTCCCAGGGCAGGTACAGGGGGTAAGATACAGAGTAAAGCTCCCTCTACACTGTCCCATCAAACACTCCCAGGGCAGGTACAGGTGGTTAGATACAGAGTAATGCTCCCTCTACCCTGTCCCATCAAACACTCCCAGGGCAGGTACAGGGGATTAGATACAGAGTAAAGCTTCCTCTACACTGTCCCATCAAACATTCCCAGGGCAGGTACAGGGGGTTAGATACAGAGTAAAGCTCCCTCTACACTGTCCCATCAAACACTCCCATGGCAGGTACAGCACAGGTTAGAAACAGAGTAAAGCTCCCTCTACACTGCTCCATCAAACACTCCCAGGGCTGGTACAGGGGGTTAGATACAGAGTAAAGCTCCCTCTACACTGTCCCATCAAATACTCCCAGGGCAGGTACAGGGGGTTAGATACAGAGTAAAGCTCCCTCTACACTGTCCCATCAAACACTCCCAGGGCAGGTACAGCACAGGTTAGATACAGAGTAAAGCTCACTCTACACTGTCCCATCAAACACTCCCAGGGCAGGTACAGCACAGGTTAGATACAGAGTAAAGCTTCGTGTACACTGTCCCATCACACACTCCCAGGGCAGGTACAGCGGGTTAGATACAGAGTAAAGCTCCCTCTACACTGTCCCATCAAACATTCCCAGGGCAGGTACAGGGGGTAAGTTACAGACTAAAGCTTCCTCTGCACTGTCCCATCAAACACTCCCAGGGCAGGTACAGCACAGGTTAGATACAGAGTAAAGCTTCCTCTACACTGTCCCAACAAATACTCCCAGGGCAGGTACAGCACAGGTTAGAAACAGAGTAAAGCTCCCTCTACACTGCCCCATCAAACACTCCCAGGGCTGGTACAGGGGGTTAGATACAGAGTAATGCTCCCTCTACACTGTCCCATCAAACACTCCCAGGGCAGGTACAGGGGGTTAAATACAGATTAAATCTCCCTCGACACTGTCCCATCAAACACTCACAGGGCAAGTTCAGCACGGGGTTAGAGGCAGAGTAAAGCTCCCTCTACACTGTCCCATCAAAAACTCCCAAGGCTGGTACAGGGGGTTCGATACAGAGTAAAGCTCCCTCTACACTGTCCCATCAAACACTCCCAGGGCAGGTACAGGGGGTTAGGTACATAATAAAGCTCCCTCTACCCTGTCCCATCAAACACTCCCAGGGCAGGTACAGGGGATTAGATACAGAGTAAAGCTTCCTCTACACTGTCCCATCAAACACTCCCAGGGCAGGTACAGGGGGTTAGATACAGAGTAAAGCTCCCTCTACACTGTCCCATCAAACACTCCCAGGGCAGGTACAGCACAGGTTAGATACAGAGTAAAGCTCCCTCTACACTTCCCCATCAAACACTCCCAGGGCAGGTACAGGGGGTTAGATGTAGAGTAAAGCTCCCTCTACACTGTCCCATCAAATACTCCCAGGGCAGGTACAGGGGGTTAGATACAGAGTAAAGCTCCCTCTACACTGTCCCATCAAACACTCCCACGGCAGGTACAGCACAGGTTAGATACAGAGTAAAGCTCACTCTACACTGTCCCATCGAACACTCCCAGGGCAGGTACAGCACAGGTTAGATACAGAGTAAAGCTTCCTCTACACTGTCCCATCACACACTCCCAGGGCAGGTACAGGGGGTTAGATACAGAGTAAAGCTCCCTTTACACTGTCCCATCAAACATTCCCAGGGCAGGTAGAGGGGGTAAGATACAGAGTAAAGCTCCCCCTACACTGTCCCATCAAACACTCCCAGGGCAGGTACAGCACAGGTTAGATACAGAGTAAAGCTTCCTCTACACTGTCCCAACAAATACTCCCAGGGCAGGTACAGCACAGGTTAGATACAGAGTAAAGCTTCCTCTACACTGTCCCATCATACACTCCCAAGGCAGGTACAGGGGGTTAGATACAGAGTTAAGCTCCATCTACACTGTCCCATCAAACATTCCCAGGGCAGGTACAGGGGGTAAGATACAGAGTAAAGCTCCCTCTACACTGTCCCATCAACACTCCCAGGGCAGGTACAGGAGGTTAGATACAGAGTAATGCTCCCTCTACACTGTCCCATCAAACAATCCCATGGCACGTACAGCACAGGTTAGATACACAGTAAAGCTCCCTCTACACTGTCCCATCAAACACTCCCAGGGCAGGTACAGGGGGTTATATACAGAGTAAAGCTGCCTCTACACTGTCCCATCAAACACTCCCAGGGCAGGTACAGGGGGTTAGATACAGAGTAAAGCTCCCTCGACACTGTCCCATCAAACACTCACAGGGCAGATACAGCACGGGGTTAGATGCAGAGTAGAGCTCCCTCCACACTGTGCCATCAAAAACTCCCAGGGCTGGTACAGGGGGTTAGATACAGAGTAAAGCTCCCTCTACACTTTCCCATCAAACACTCCCAGGGCAGGGACAGGTGTTAGATACAGAGTAAATCTCCCTCGACACTGTCCCATCAACACTCACAGGGCAGGTGCAGCACGGGGTTAGATGCAGAGTAAAGCTCCCTCTACACTGTCCCATCAAAAACTCCCAAGGCTGGTACAGGGGGTTCGATACAGAGTAAAGCTCCCTCTACACTGTCCCATCAAACAATCCCAGGGCAGGTACAGGGGGTTAGATACAGAGTAAAGCTCCCTCTACACTGTCCCATCAAACACTCCCATGGCAGGTACAGCACAGGTTAGAAACAGAGTAAAGCTCCCTCTACACTGCTCCATCAAACACTCCCAGGGCTGGTACAGGGGGTTAGATACAGAGTAAAGCTCCCTCTACACTGTCCCATCATACACTCCCAAGGCAGGTACAAGGGGTTAGATACAGAGTTAAGCTCCATCTACACTGTCCCATCAAACATTCCCAGGGCAGGTACAGGGGGTAAGATACAGAGTAAAGCTCCCTCTACACTGTCCCATCAACACTCCCAGGGCAATTACAGGGGGTTAGATACAGAGTAATGCTGCCTCTACACTGTCCCATCAAACACTCCCAGGGCAGGTACAGGGGGTTAGATACCGAGTAAATCTCCCTCGACACTGTCCCATCAAACACTCACAGGGCAGATACAGCACGGGGTTAGATGCAGAGTAGAGCTCCCTCCACGCTGTGCCATCAAAAACTCCCAGGGCTGGTACAGGGGGTTAGATACAGAGTAAAGCTCCCTCTACACTGTCCCATCAAACACTCCCAGGGCAGGTATAGGGGGTTAGATACAGAGAAAAGCTCCCTCTACACTGTCCCATCAAACACTCCCAGGGCAGGTACAGTGGGTTAGATACAGAGTAAATCTCCCTCGACACTGTCCCATCAAACACTCACAGGGCAGGTACAGCACGGGGTAAGATGCAGAGCAAAGCTCCCTCTACACTGTCCCGTCAAAAACTCCCACGGCTGGTACAGTGGGTTAGATACAGAGTAAAGCTCCCTCTACACTGTCCCATCAAACACTCCCAGGGCAGGTACAGGGGGTTAGATACAGAGTAAAGCTTCCTCTACACTGTCCCATCAAACACTCCCAGGGCAGGTACAGGGGGTTAGATACAGAGTAAAGCTCCCTCTACACTATCCCATCAAACACTCCCAGGGCAGGTACAGCAGAGGTTAGATACAGAGTAAAGCTCCCTCTCCACTGCCCCATCGAACACTCCCAGGGCAGGTACAGGGGGTTAGATACAGAGTAAAGCTCCCTCTAAACTGTCCCATCAAATACTCCCAGGGCAGGTACAGCACAGGTTAGATACAGAGTAAAGCTTCCTCTACACTGTCCCATCATACACTCCCAAGGCAGGTACAAGGGGTTAGATACAGAGTTAAGCTCCATCTACACTGTCCCATCAAACATTCCCAGGGCAGGTACAGGGGGTAAGATACAGAGTAAAGCTCCCTCTACACTGTCCCATCAACACTCCCAGGGCAGGTACAGGGGGTTAGATACAGAGTAATGCTGCCTCTACACTGTCCCATCAAACACTCCCAGGGCAGGTATAGTGGGTTAGATACCGAGTAAATCTCCCTCGACACTGTCCCATCAAACACTCACAGGGCAGATACAGCACGGGGTTAGATGCAGAGTAGAGCTCCCTCCACGCTGTGCCATCAAAAACTCCCAGGGCTGGTACAGGGGGTTAGATACAGAGTAAAGCTCCCTCTACACTGTCCCATCAAACACTCCCAGGGCAGGTACAGTGGGGTAGATACAGAGTAAAGCTCCCTCTACACTGTCCCATCAAATACTCCCAGGGCAGGTACAGTGGGTTAGATACAGAGTAAATCTCCCTCGACACTGTCCCATCAAACACTCACAGAGCAGGTACAGCACGGGGTAAGATGCAGAGTAAAGCTCCCTCTACACTGTCCCGTCAAAAACTCCCACGGCTGGTACAGTGGGTTAGATACAGAGTAAAGCTCCCTCTACACTGTTCCATCAAACACTCCCAGGGCAGGTACAGGGGGTTAGATACAGAGTAAAGCTTCCTCTACACTGTCCCATCAAACACTCCCAGGGCAGGTACAGGGGGTTAGATACAGAGTAAAGCTCCCTCTACACTATCCCATCAAACACTCCCAGGGCAGGTACAGCAGAGGTTAGATACAGAGTAAAGCTCCCTCTCCACTGCCCCATCGAACACTCCCAGGGCAGGTACAGGGGGTTAGATACAGAGTAAAGCTCCCTCTACACTGTCCAATCAAATACTCCCAGGGCAGGTACAGGTGGTTAGATACAGAGTAAAGCTACCTCTACACTGTCCCAACAAACACTCCCAGGGCAGGTACAGGGGGTTATATACAGAGTAAAGCTCCCTCTACACTGTCCCATCAAACACTCACAGGGCAGGTACAGCACAGGTTCGATACAGAGTAAAGCTCCCTCTACACTGTTCCATCAAACACTCCCAGGGCAGGGACAGGTGTTAGATGCAGAGTAAATCTCCCTCGACACTGTCCCATCAACACTCACAGGGCAGGTGAAGCACGGGGTTAGATGCAGAGTAAAGCTCCCTCTACACTGTCCCATCAAAAACTCCCAAGGCTGGTACAGGTGGTTAGATACAGAATAAAGCTCCCTCTACCCTGTCCCATCAAACACTCCCAGGGCAGGTACAGGGGATTAGATACAGAGTAAAGCTTCCTCTACACTGTCCCATCAAACACTCCCAGGGCAGGTACAGGGGGATAGATACAGTGTAAAGCTCCCTCTACACTGTCCCATCAAACACTACCAGGGCAGGTACAGCACAGGTTAGATACAGAGTAAAGCTCACTCTACACTGTCCCATCAAACACTCCCAGGGCAGGTACAGCACAGGTTAGATACAGAGTAAAGCTTCGTCTACACTGTCCCATCACACACTCCCAGGGCAGGTACAGGGGGTTAGATACAGAGTAAAGCTCCCTCTACACTGTCCCATCAAACATTCCCAGGGCAGGTACAGGGGGTAAGATAAAGACTAAAGCTCCCTCTGCACTGTCCCATCAAACACTTCCAGGGCAGGTACAGCACAGGTTAGATACAGAGTAAAGCTTCCTCTACACTGTCCCAACAAATACTCCCAGGGCAGGTACAGCACAGGTTAGATACAGAGTAAAGCTTCCTCTACACTGTCCCATCATACACTCCCAAGGCAGGTACAAGGGGTTAGATACGGAGTTAAGCTCCATCTACACTGTCCCATCAAACATTCCCAGGGCAGGTACAGGGGGTAAGATACAGAGTAAAGCTCCCTCTACACTGTCCCATCAACACTCCCAGGGCAGGTACAGGGGGTTAGATACAGAGTAATGCTCCCTCTACACTGTCCCATCAAACACTCCCAGGGCAGGAACAGCACAGGTTAGATACACAGTAAAGCTTCCTCTCCACTGTCCCATCAAACACTCCCAGGGCAGGTACAGCGGGTTAGATACAGAGTAAAGCTCCCTCTACACTATCCCATCAAATACTCCCAGGGCAAGTACAGGGGGTTATATCCAGAGTAATGCTGCCTCTACACTGTCCCATCAAACACTCCCAGGGCAGGTACAGGGGGTTAGATACAGAGTAAATCTCCCTCGACACTGTCCCATCAAACACTCACAGGGCAGATACAGCACGGGGTTAGATGCAGAGTAGAGCTCCCTCCACGCTGTGCCATCAAAAACTCCCAGGGCTGGTACAGGGGGTTAGATACAGAGTAAAGCTCCCTCTACACTGTCCCATCAAACACTCCCAGGGCAGGTACAGCGGGTTAGATACAGAGTAAAGCTCCCTCTACACTGTCCCATCAAACACTCCCAGGGCAGGTACAGTGGGTTAGATACAGAGTAAATCTCCCTCGACACTGTCCCATCAAACATTCACAGGGCAGGTACAGCACGGGGTAAGATGCAGAGCAAAGCTCCCTCTACACTGTCCCGTCAAAAACTCCCACGGCTGGTACAGTGGGTTAGATACAGAGTAAAGCTCCCTCTACACTGTCCCATCAAACACTCCCAGGGCAGGTACAGGGGGTTAGATACAGAGTAAAGCTTCCTCTACACTATCCCATCAAACACTCCCAGGGCAGGTACAGGAGGTTAGATACAGAGTAAAGCTCCCTCTACACTATCCCATCAAACACTCCCAGGGCAGGTACAGCACAGGTTAGATACAGAGTAAAGCTCCCTCTACACTGCCCCATCGAACACTCCCAGGGCAGGTACAGGGGGTTAGATACAGAGTAAAGCTCCCTCTACACTGTCCCATCAAATACTCCCAGGGCAGGTACAGGTGGTTAGATACAGAGTAAAGCTACCTCTACACTGTCCCAACAAACACTCCCAGGGCAGGTACAGGGGGTTAGATACAGAGTAAAGCTCCCTCTACACTGTCCCATCAAACACTCCCAGGGCAGGTACAGCACAGGTTCGATACAGAGTAAAGCTCCCTCTACACTGTTCCATCAAACACTCCCAGGGCAGGGACAGGTGTTAGATACAGAGTAAATCTCCCTCGACACTGTCCCATCAACACTCACAGGGCAGGTGCAGCACGGGGTTAGATGCAGAGTAAAGCTCCCTCTACACTGTCCCATCAAAAACTCCCAAGGCTGGTACAGGTGGTTAGATACAGAATAAAGCTCCCTCTACCCTGTCCCATCAAACACTCCCAGGGCAGGTACAGGGGATTAGATACAGAGTAAAGCTTCCTCTACACTGTCCCATCAAACACTCCCAGGGCAGGTACAGGGGGCTAGATACAGAGTAAAGCTCCCTCTACACTGTCCCATCAAACACTCCCATGGCAGGTACAGCACAGGTTAGAAACAGAGTAAAGCTCCCTCTACACTGCTCCATCAAACACTCCCAGGGTTGGTACAGGGGGTTAGATACAGAGTAAAGCTCCCTCTACACTGTCCCATCAAATACTCCCAGGGCAGGTACAGGGGGCTAGATACAGAGTAAAGCTACCTCTACACTGTCCGATCAAACACTCCCAGGGCAGGTACAGGGGGTTAGATACAGAGTAAAGCTCCCTCTACACTGTCCCATCAAACACTCCCAGGGCAGGTACAGCACAGGTTAGATACAGAGTAAAGCTCACTCTACACTGTCCATCAAACACTCCCAGGGCAGGTACAGCACAGGTTAGATACAGAGTAAAGCTTCCTCTACACTCTCCCATCATACACTCCCAAGACAGGTACAAGGGGTTAGATACAGAGTTAAGCTCCATCTACACTGTCCCATCAAACATTCCCAGGGCAGGTACAGGGGGTAAGATACAGAGTAAAGCTCCCTCTACACTGTCCCATCAACACTCCCAGGGCAGGTACAGGGGGTTAGATACAGAGTAATTCTCCCTCTACACTGTCCCATCAAACACTCCCAGGGCAGTAACAGCACAGTTAGATACAGAGTAAAGCTCCCTCTACACTGTCCCATCAAATACTCCCAGGGCAAGTACAGGGGGTTATATACAGAGTAATGCTGCCTCTACACTGTCCCATCAAACACTCCCAGGGCAGGTACAGGGGGTTAGATACAGAGTAAAGCTCCCTCTACACTGTCCCAGCAAACACTCCCAGGGCAGGTACAGCACAGGTTAGATACACAGTAAAGCTCCCTCTACACTGTCCCATCAAACACTCCCAGGGCAGGTACAGGGGGTTAGATACAGAGTAAAGCTCCCTCTACACTGTCCCATCAAATACTCCCAGGGCAGGTACAGGGGGTTAGATACAGAGTAAAGCCTACTCTACACTGCCCCATGAAACACTCCCAGGGCAGGTACAGGGGGTTAGATACAGAGTAAATCTCCCTCGACACTGTCCCATCAAACACTCACAGGGCAGATACAGCACGGGGTTAGATGCAGAGCAAAGCTCCCTCTACACTGTCCCGTCAAACATTACCAGGGCTGGTACAGGGGGTTAGATACAGAGCAAAGCTCCCTCTACACTGTCCCATCAAACACTCCCAGGGCAGGTACAGGGGGTTAGATACAGAGTAAATCTCCCTCGACACTGTCCCATCAAACACTCACAGGGCAGATACAGCACGGGGTTAGATGCAGAGTAGAGCTCCCTCCACGCTGTGCCATCAAAAACTCCCAGGGCTGGTACAGGGGGTTAGATACAGAGTAAAGCTCCCTCTACACTGTCCCATCAAACACTCCCAGGGCAGGTACAGCGGGTTAGATACAGAGTAAAGCTCCCTCTACACTGTCCCATCAAACACTCCCAGGGCAGGTACAGTGGGTTAGATACAGAGTAAATCTCCCTCGACACTGTCCCATCAAACATTCACAGGGCAGGTACAGCACGGGGTAAGATGCAGAGCAAAGCTCCCTCTACACTGTCCCGTCAAAAACTCCCACGGCTGGTACAGTGGGTTAGATACAGAGTAAAGCTCCCTCTACACTGTCCCATCAAACACTCCCAGGGCAGGTACAGGGGGTTAGATACAGAGTAAAGCTTCCTCTACACTATCCCATCAAACACTCCCAGGGCAGGTACAGGAGGTTAGATACAGAGTAAAGCTCCCTCTACACTATCCCATCAAACACTCCCAGGGCAGGTACAGCACAGGTTAGATACAGAGTAAAGCTCCCTCTACACTGCCCCATCGAACACTCCCAGGGCAGGTACAGGGGGTTAGATACAGAGTAAAGCTCCCTCTACACTGTCCCATCAAATACTCCCAGGGCAGGTACAGGTGGTTAGATACAGAGTAAAGCTACCTCTACACTGTCCCAACAAACACTCCCAGGGCAGGTACAGGGGGTTAGATACAGAGTAAAGCTCCCTCTACACTGTCCCATCAAACACTCCCAGGGCAGGTACAGCACAGGTTCGATACAGAGTAAAGCTCCCTCTACACTGTTCCATCAAACACTCCCAGGGCAGGGACAGGTGTTAGATACAGAGTAAATCTCCCTCGACACTGTCCCATCAACACTCACAGGGCAGGTGCAGCACGGGGTTAGATGCAGAGTAAAGCTCCCTCTACACTGTCCCATCAAAAACTCCCAAGGCTGGTACAGGTGGTTAGATACAGAATAAAGCTCCCTCTACCCTGTCCCATCAAACACTCCCAGGGCAGGTACAGGGGATTAGATACAGAGTAAAGCTTCCTCTACACTGTCCCATCAAACACTCCCAGGGCAGGTACAGGGGGCTAGATACAGAGTAAAGCTCCCTCTACACTGTCCCATCAAACACTCCCATGGCAGGTACAGCACAGGTTAGAAACAGAGTAAAGCTCCCTCTACACTGCTCCATCAAACACTCCCAGGGTTGGTACAGGGGGTTAGATACAGAGTAAAGCTCCCTCTACACTGTCCCATCAAATACTCCCAGGGCACGTACAGGGGGCTAGATACAGAGTAAAGCTACCTCTACACTGTCCGATCAAACACTCCCAGGGCAGGTACAGGGGGTTAGATACAGAGTAAAGCTCCCTCTACACTGTCCCATCAAACACTCCCAGGGCAGGTACAGCACAGGTTAGATACAGAGTAAAGCTCACTCTACACTGTCCCATCAAACACTCCCAGGGCAGGTACAGCACAGGTTAGATACAGAGTAAAGCTTCCTCTACACTCTCCCATCATACACTCCCAAGACAGGTACAAGGGGTTAGATACAGAGTTAAGCTCCATCTACACTGTCCCATCAAACATTCCCAGGGCAGGTACAGGGGGTAAGATACAGAGTAAAGCTCCCTCTACACTGTCCCATCAACACTCCCAGGGCAGGTACAGGGGGTTAGATACAGAGTAATTCTCCCTCTACACTGTCCCATCAAACACTCCCAGGGCAGTAACAGCACAGTTAGATACACAGTAAAGCTCCCTCTACACTGTCCCATCAAACACTCCCAGGGCAGGTACAGGGGGTTAGATACAGAGTAAAGCTCCCTCTACACTGTCCCATCAAATACTCCCAGGGCAAGTACAGGGGGTTATATACAGAGTAATGCTGCCTCTACACTGTCCCATCAAACACTCCCAGGGCAGGTACAGGGGGTTAGATACAGAGTAAAGCTCCCTCTACACTGTCCCATCAAACACTCCCAGGGCAGGTACAGCACAGGTTAGATACACAGTAAAGCTCCCTCTACACTGTCCCATCAAACACTCCCAGGGCAGGTACAGGGGGTTAGATACAGAGTAAAGCTCCCTCTACACTGTCCCATCAAATACTCCCAGGGCAGGTACAGGGGGTTAGATACAGAGTAAAGCCTACTCTACACTGCCCCACGAAACACTCCCAGGGCAGGTACAGGGGGTTAGATACAGAGTAAATCTCCCTCGACACTGTCCCATCAAACACTCACAGGGCAGATACAGCACGGGGTTAGATGCAGAGCAAAGCTCCCTCTACACTGTCCCGTCAAACATTACCAGGGCTGGTACAGGGGGTTAGATACAGAGCAAAGCTCCCTCTACACTGTCCCATCAAACACTCCCAGGGCAGGTACAGGGGGTTAGATACAGAGTAAAGCTCCCTCTACACTGTCCCATCAAACACTCCCAGGGCAGGTACAGTGGGTTAGGTACAGAGTAAATCTCCATCGACACTGTCCGATCAAACACTCACAGGGCAGGTACAGCACGGGTTAAGATGCAGAGCAAAGCTCCCCCTACACTGTCCCGTCAAAAACTCCCACGGCAGGTACAGTGGGTTAGATACAGAGTAAAGCTCCCTTACACTGTCCCATCAAACACTCCCAGGCCAGGTACAGAGGGTTAGATACAGAGTAAAGCTCCCTCTACACTGTCCCATCAAACACTCCCAGGGCAGGTACAGCACAGGTTAGATACAGAGCAAAGCTCCCTCTACACTGTCCCGTCAAACACTCCCAGGGCAGGTACAGGGGGTTAGATACAGAGTAAAGCTCCCTCTACACTGTCCCATCAAACACTCCCAGGGCAGGTACAGTGGGTTAGATACAGAGTAAATCTCCTTCGACACTGTCCCATCAAACACTCACAGGGCAGGTACAGCACGGGGTAAGATGCAGAGCAAAGCTCCCTCTACACTGTCCCGTCAAAAACTCACACGGCTGGTAAGTGTGTTAGATACAGAGTAAAGCTCCCTCTACACTGTCCCATCAAACACTCCCAGGGCAGGTACAGGGGGTTAGATACAGAGTAAAGCTTCCTCTACACTGTCCCATCAAACACTCACAGGGCAGGTACAGGGGGTTAGATACAGAGTAAAGCTCCCTCTACACTGTCCCATCAAATACTCCCAGGGCAGGTACAGGGGGTTAGATACAGAGTAAAGCTCCCTCTATACTGTCCCATCAAACACTCCCAGGGCAGGTACAGCACAGGTTAGATACAGAGTAAAGCTCCCTCTACACTGCCCCATCGAACACTCCCAGGGCAGGTACAGGGGGTTAGATACAGAGTAAAGCTCCCGCTACACTGTCCCATCAAATACTCCCAGGGCAGGTACAGGGGGTTAGATACAGAGTAAAGCTCCCTCTATACTGTCCCATCAAACACTCCCAGGGCAGGTACAGCACAGGTTAGATACAGAGTAAAGCTCCCTCTACACTGTCCCATCAAACACTCCCAGGGCAGGTACAGCACAGGTTCGATACAGAGTAAAGCTCCCTCTACACTGTCCCATCAAACACTCCCAGGGCAGGTACAGCACAGGTTAGATACAGAGTAAATCTTCCTCTACACTGTCCCATCACACACTCCCAGGGCAGGTACAGGGGGTTAGATACAGAGTAAAGCTCCCTCTACACTGTCCCATCAAACATTCCCAGGGCAGGTACAGGGGGTAAGATACAGAGTAAAGCTCCCTCTACACTGTCCCATCAAACATTCCCAGGGCAGGTACAGCACAGGTTAGATACAGAGTAAAGATTCCTCTACACTTTCCCAACAAACACTCCCAGGGCAGGTACAGCACAGGTGAGATACAGAGTAAAGCTTCCACTACACTGTCCCATCATACACTCCCAAGGCAGGTACAGGGGGTTAGATACAGAGTTAAGCTCCATCTACACTGTCCCATCAAACATTCCCAGGGCAGGTTCAGGGGGTAAGATACAGAGTAAAGCTCCCTCTATACTTGTCCCATCAACACTCCCAGGGCAGGTACAGGGGGTTAGATACAGAGTAATGCTCCCCCTACACTGTCCCATCAAACATTCCCAGGGCAGGTACAGGCGGTTAGATACAGAGTAATGCTCCCCCTACACTGTCCCATCAAACACTCCCAGGGCAGGTACAGGGGGTTAGATACAGAGTAAAGCTGCCTCTACACTGCCCCATGAAACACTCCCAGGGCAGTTACAGGGGGTTAGATACAGAGTAAATCTCCCTCGACACTTACCATCAAACAATCACAGGGCAGATACAGCACGGGGTTAAATGCAGAGCAAAGCTCCCTCTACACTGTCCCGTCAAACATTCCCAGGGCTGGTACAGGGGGTTAGATACAGAGTAAAGCTCCCTCTACACTGTCCCATCAAACACTCCCAGGGCAGGTACAGGGGGTTAGATACAGAGTAAAGCTCCCTCTACACTGTCCCATCAAACACTCCCAGGGCAGGTACAGTGGGTTAGGTACAGAGTAAAGCTCCCTCTACACTGTCCCATCAAACACTGCCAGGGCAGGTACAGCACAGGTTAGATACAGAGTAAAGCTCCCTCTACACTGTCCCATCAAACACTCCCAGGGCAGGTACAGCACAGGTTAGAAACAGAGTAAAGCTTCCTCTACACTGTCCCATCATACACTCCCAGGGCAGGTAAAGGGGGTTAGATACAGAGTAAAGCTCCCTCTATACTGTCCCATCAAACATTCCCAGGGCAGGTACAGGGGGTAAGATACAGAGTAAAGCTCCCTCTACACTGTCCCATCAACACTCCCAGGGCAGGTACAGGGTGTTAGCTACAGAGTAATGCTCCCTCTACACTGTCCCATCAAAAACTCCCAGGGCTGGTACAGGGGGTTATATACAGGGTAATGCTCCCTCCACAATGTCCCGTTAAACACTCCTCGGGCAGGTACAGGGGGTTAGATACAGAGTAAAGCTCCCTCTACACTGTCCCATGAACACTCCCAGGGCAGGTACAGGAGTTTAGATACAGAGTAATGCTCCCTCTACACTGTCCCATCAAACACTCCCAGGGCAGGTACAGCACAGGTTAGATACAGAGTAAAGCTCCCTCTACACTCTCCCATCAAACACTCCCAGGGCAGGTATAGGGGGTTAGATACAGAGTAAATCTCCCTCGACACTGTCCCTTCAAACACTCACAGGGCAGGTACAGCACGGGGTTAGATGCAGAGTAAAGCTCCCTCTACACTGTCCCATCAAAAACTCCCAGGGCTGGGACAGGGGGTTAATTACAGAGTAAAGCTCCCTCCACACTGTCCCGTTAAACACTCCCAGGGCAGGTACAGGGGGTTAGATACAGAGTAAAGCTCCCTCTACACTGTCCCATCAAAAACTCCCAAGGGTGGTACAGGGGGTTCGATACAGAGTAATGCTCCCTCTACACTGTCCCATCAAACACTCCCAGGGCAGGTACAGGTGGTTAGATACAGAGTAAAGCTACCTCTACCCTGTCCCATCAAACACTCCCAGGGCAGGTACAGGGGGTTAGATACAGAGTAAAGCTTCCTCGACACTGTCCCATCAAACACTCCCAGGGCAGGTACAGGGGGTTAGATACAGAGTAAAGCTCCCTCTACACTGTCCCATCAAAAACTCCCAAGGGTGGTACAGGGGGTTCGATACAGAGTAATGCTCCCTCTACACTGTCCCATCAAACACTCCCAGGGCAGGTACAGGGAGTCAGATAAAGAGTAAAGCTGCCTCGACACTGCCCCATGAAACACTCCCAGGGCAGGTACAGGGGGTTAGATACAGAGTAAATCTCCCTCGACACTGTCCCATCAAACACTCACAGGGCAGATACAGCACGGGGTTAGATGCAGAGCAAAGCTCCCTCTACACTGTCCCGTCAAACATTCCCAGGGCTGGTACAGGGGGTAAGATACAGACTAAAGCTCCCTCTGCACTGTCCCATCAAACACTCCCAGGGCAGGTACAGCACAGGTTAGATACAGAGTAAAGCTTCCTCTACACTGTCCCAACAAATACTCCCAGGGCAGGTACAGCACAGGTTAGATACAGAGTAAAGCTTCCTCTACACTGTCCCATCATACACTCCCAAGGCAGGTACAAGGGGTTAGATACAGAGTTAAGCTCCATCTACACTGTCCCATCAAACATTCCCAGGGCAGGTACAGGGGGTAAGATACAGAGTAAAGCTCCCTCTACACTGTCCCATCAACACTCCCAGGGCAGGTACAGGGGGTTAGATACAGAGTAATGCTCCCTCTACACTGTCCCATCAAACACTCCCAGGGCAGGAACAGCACAGGTTAGATACACAGTAAAGCTCCCTCTACACTGTCCCATCAAACACTCCCAGGGCAGGTACAGGGGGTTAGATATAGAGTAAAGCTCCCTCTACACTGTCCCATCAAATACTCCCAGGGCAAGTACAGGGGGTTATATACAGAGTAATGCTGCCTCTACACTGTCCCATCAAACACTCCCAGGGCAGGTACAGGTGGTTAGATACAGAGTAAATCTCCCTCGACACTGTCCCATCAAACACTCACAGGGCAGATACAGCACGGGGTTAGATGCAGAGTAGAGCTCCCTCCACGCTGTGCCATCAAAAACTCCCAGGGCTGGTACAGGGGGTTAGATACAGAGTAAATCTCCCTCGACACTGTCCCATCAAACACTCACAGGTCAGGTACAGCACGGGGTAAGATGCAGAGTAAAGCTCCCTCTACACTGTCCCATCAAACACTCCCAGGGCAGGTACAGCACAGGTTAGATACAAAATAAAGCTTCCTCTACACTGTCCCATCACACACTCCCAGGGCAGGTACAGGGGGTTAGATACAGAGTAAAGCTCCCTCTACACTGTCCCATCAAACATTCCCAGGGCAGGTACAGGGGGTAAGATACAGGATAAAGCTCCCTCTACACTGTCCCATCAAACACTCCCAGGGCAGGTACAGCACAGGTTTGATACAGAGTAAAGATTCCTCTACACTTTCCCAACAAACACTCCCAGGGCAGGTACAGCACAGGTGAGATACAGAGTAAAGCTTCCTCTACACTGTCCCATCATACACTCCCAAGGCAGTTACAGGGCGTTAGATACAGAGTTAAGCTCCATCTACACTGTCCCATCAAACATTCGCAGGGCAGGTACAGGGGGTAATATACAGAGTAAAGCTCCCTCTATACTGTCCCAACAACACTCCCAGGGCAGGTACAGGGGGTTAGATACAGAGTAATGCTCCCCCTACACTGTCCCATCAAACACTCCCAGGGCAGGTACAGCACAGGTTAGATACACAGTAAAGCTCCCTCTACACTGTCCCATCAAACACTCCCAGGGCAGGTACAGGGGGTTAGATACAGAGTAAAGCTCCCTCTACACTGTCCCATCAAATACTCCCAGGGCAGGTACAGGGGGTTAGATACAGAGTAAAGCTGCCTCTACACTGCCCCATGAAACACTCCCAGGGCAGGTACAGGGGGTTAGATACAGAGTAAATCTCCCTCGACACTGTCCCATCAAACACTCACAGGGCAGATACAGCACGGGGTTAGATGCAGAGCAAAGCTCCCTCTACACTGTCCCGTCAAACATTCCCAGGGCTGGTACAGGGGGTTAGATACAGAGCAAAGCTCCCTCTACACTGTCCCGTCAAACACTCCCAGGGCAGGTACAGGGGGTTAGATACAGAGTAAAGCTCCCTCTACACTGTCCCATCAAACACTCCCAGGGCAGGTACAGTGGGTTAGATACAGAGTAAATCTCCTTCGACACTGTCCCATCAAACACTCACAGGGCAGGTACAGCACGGGGTAAGATGCAGAGCAAAGCTCCCTCTACACTGTCCCGTCAAAAACTCCCACGGCTGGTACAGTGTGTTAGATACAGAGTAAAGCTCCCTCTACACTGTCCCATCAAACACTCCCAGGGCAGGTACAGGGGGTTAGATACAGAGTAAAGCTTCCTCTACACTGTCCCATCAAACACTCCCAGGGCAGGTACAGGGGGTTAGATACAGAGTAAAGCTCCCTCTACACTGCCCCATCGAACACTCCCAGGGCAGGTACAGGGGGTTAGATACAGAGTAAAGCTCCCTCTACACTGTCCCATCAAATGCTCCCAGGGCAGGTACAGGGGGTTAGATACAGAGTAAAGCTCCCTCTATACTGTCCCATCAAACACTCCCAGGGCAGGTACAGCACAGGTTAGATACAGAGTAAAGCTCCCTCTACACTGTCCCATCAAACACTCCCAGGGCAGGTACAGCACAGGTTCGATACAGAGTAAAGCTCCCTCTACACTGTCCCATCAAACACTCCCAGGGCAGGTACAGCACAGGTTAGATACAGAGTAAAGCTTCCTCTACACTGTCCCATCACACACTCCCAGGGCAGGTACAGGGGGTTAGATACAAAGTAAAGCTCCCTCTACAATGTGCCATCAAACATTCCCAGGGCAGGTACAGGGGGTAAGATACAGAGTAAAGCTCCCTCTACACTGTCCCATCAAACACTCCCAGGGCAGGTACAGCACAGGTTAGATACAGAGTAAAGATTCCTCTACACTTTCCCAACAAACACTCCCAGGGCAGGTACAGCACAGGTGAGATACAGAGTAAAGCTTCCTCTACACTGTCCCATCATACACTCCCAAGGCAGGTACAGGGGGTTAGATACAGAGTTAAGCTCCATCTACACTGTCCCATCAAACATTCCCAGGGCAGGTTCAGGGGGTAAGATACAGAGTAAAGCTCCCTCTATACTTGTCCCATCAACACTCCCAGGGCAGGTACAGGGGGTTAGATACAGAGTAATGCTCCCCCTACACTGTCCCATCAAACACTCCCAGGGCAGGTACAGGCGGTTAGATACAGAGTAATGCTCCCCCTACACTGTCCCATTAAACACTCCCAGGGCAGGTACAGGGGGTTAGATACAGAGTAAAGCTGCCTCTACACTGCCCCATGAAACACTCCCAGGGCAGTTACAGGGGGTTAGATACAGAGTAAATCTCCCTCGACACTTACCATCAAACAATCACAGGGCAGATACAGCACGGGGTTAAATGCAGAGCATGCTCCCTCTACACTGTCCCGTCAAACATTCCCAGGGCTGGTACAGGGGGTTAGATACAGAGTAAAGCTCCCTCTACACTGTCCCATCAAACACTCCCAGGGCAGGTACAGGGGGTAAGATACAGAGTAAAGCTCCCTCTACACTGTCCCATCAACACTCCCAGGGCAGGTACAGGGGGTTAGATACAGAGTAATGCTCCCTCTACACTGTCCAATCAAACACTCCCAGGGCAGGAACAGCACAGGTTAGATACACAGTAAAGCTCCCTCTACACTGTCCCATCAAACACTCCCAGGGCAGGTACAGGGGGTTAGATATAGAGTAAAGCTCCCTCTACACTGTCCCATCAAATACTCCCAGGGCAAGTACAGGGGGTTATATACAGAGTAATGCTGCCTCTACACTGTCCCATCAAACACTCCCAGGGCAGGTACAGGGGGTTAGATACAGAGTAAATCTCCCTCGACACTGTCCCATCAAACACTCACAGGGCAGATACAGCACGGGGTTAGATGCAGAGTAGAGCTCCCTCCACGCTGTGCCATCAAAAACTCCCAGGGCTGGTACAGGGGGTTAGATACAGAGTAAATCTCCCTCGACACTGTCCCATCAAACACTCACAGGGCAGGTACAGCACGGGGTAAGATGCAGAGTAAAGCTCCCTCTACACTGTCCCATCAAACACTCCCAGGGCAGGTACAGCACAGGTTAGATACAAAATAAAGCTTCCTCTACACTGTCCCATCACACACTCCCAGGGCAGGTACAGGGGGTTAGATACAGAGTAAAGCTCCCTCTACACTGTCCCATCAAACATTCCCAGGGCAGGAACAGGGGGTAAGATACAGGATAAAGCTCCCTCTACACTGTCCCATCAAACACTCCCAGGGCAGGTACAGCACAGGTTTGATACAGAGTAAAGATTCCTCTACACTTTCCCAACAAACACTCCCAGGGCAGGTACAGCACAGGTGAGATACAGAGTAAAGCTTCCTCTACACTGTCCCATCATACACTCCCAAGGCAGGTACAGGGGGTTAGATACAGAGTTAAGCTCCATCTACACTGTCCCATCAAACATTCGCAGGGCAGGTACAGGGGGTAAGATACAGAGTAAAGCTCCCTCTATACTGTCCCATCAACACTCCCAGGGCAGGTACAGGGGGTTAGATACAGAGTAATGCTCCCCCTACACTGTCCCATCAAACACTCCCAGGGCAGGTACAGCACAGGTTAGATACACAGTAAAGCTCCCTCTACACTGTCCCATCAAACACTCCCAGGGCAGGTACAGGGGGATGGATACAGAGTAAAGCTCCCTCTACACTGTCCCATCAAATACTCCCAGGGCAGGTACAGGGGGTTAGATACAGAGTAAAGCTGCCTCTACACTGCCCCATGAAACACTCCCAGGGCAGGTACAGGGGGTTAGATACAGAGTAAATCTCCCTCGACACTGTCCCATCAAACACTCACAGGGCAGGTACAGTGGGTTAGATACAGAGTAAATCTCTTTCGACACTGTCCCATCAAACACTCACAGGGCAGGTACAGCACGGGGTAAGATGCAGAGCAAAGCTCCCTCTATACTGTCCCGTCAAAAACTCCCACGGCTGGTACAGTGTGTTAGATACAGAGTAAAGCTCCCTCTACACTGTCCCATCAAACACTCCCAGGGCAGGTACAGGGGGTTAGATACAGAGTAAAGCTTCCTCTACACTGTCCCATCAAACACTCCCAGGGCAGGTACAGGGGGTTAGATACAGAGTAAAGCTCCCTCTACACTGTCCCATCAAACACTCCCAGGGCAGGAACAGCACAGGTTAGATACAGAGTAAAGCTCCCTCTACACTGCCCCATCGAACACTCCCAGGGCAGGTACAGGGGGTTAGATACAGAGTAAAGCTCCCTCTACACTGTCCCATCAAATGCTCCCAGGGCAGGTACAGGGGGTTAGATACAGAGTAAAGCTCCCTCTATACTGTCCCATCAAACACTCCCAGGGCAGGTACAGCACAGGTTAGATACAGAGTAAAGCTCCCTCTACACTGTCCCATCAAACACTCCCAGGGCAGGTACAGCACAGGTTCGATACAGAGTAAAGCTCCCTCTACACTGTCCCATCAAACACTCCCAGGGCAGGTACAGCACAGGTTAGATACAGAGTAAAGCTTCCTCTACACTGTCCCATCACACACTCCCAGGGCAGGTACAGGGGGTTAGATACAAAGTAAAGCTCCCTCTACACTGTCCCATCAAACATTCCCAGGGCAGGTACAGGGGGTAAGATACAGAGTAAAGCTCCCTCTACACTGTCCCATCAAACACTCCCAGGGCAGGTACAGCACAGGTTAGATACAGAGTAAAGATTCCTCTACACTTTCCCAACAAACACTCCCAGGGCAGGTACAGCACAGGTGAGATACAGAGTAAAGCTTCCTCTACACTGTCCCATCATACACTCCCAAGGCAGGTACAGGGGGTTAGATACAGAGTTAAGCTCCATCTACACTGTCCCATCAAACATTCCCAGGGCAGGTTCAGGGGGTAAGATACAGAGTAAAGCTCCCTCTATACTTGTCCCATCAACACTCCCAGGGCAGGTAAAGGGGGTTAGATACAGAGTAATGCTCCCCCTACACTGTCCCATCAAACACTCCCAGGGCAGGTACAGGCGGTTAGATACAGAGTAATGCTCCCCCTACACTGTCCCATCAAACACTCCCAGGGCAGGCACAGGGGGTTAGATACAGAGTAAAGCTGCCTCTACACTGCCCCATGAAACACTCCCAGGGCAGTTACAGGGGGTTAGATACAGAGTAAATCTCCCTCGACACTTACCATCAAACAATCACAGGGCAGATACAGCACGGGGTTAAATGCAGAGCATGCTCCCTCTACACTGTCCCGTCAAACATTCCCAGGGCTGGTACAGGGGGTTAGATACAGAGTAAAGCTCCCTCTACACTGTCCCATCAAACACTCCCAGGGCAGGTACAGGGGGTTAGATACAGAGAAAAGGTCCCTCTACACTGTCCAATCAAACACTCCCAGGGCAGGTACAGTGGGTTAGGTACAGAGTAAATCTCCCGCGACACTGTCCCATCAAACACTCACAGGGCAGATACAGCACGGGGTAAGATGCAGAGCAAATCTCCCTCTACACTGTCCCGTCAAAAACTCCCACGGCTGGTACAGTGTGTTAGATACAGAGTAAAGCTCCCTCTACACTGTCCCATCAAACACTCCCAGGGCAGGTACAGGGGGTTAGATACAGAGTAAAGCTTCCTCTACACTGTCCCATCAAACACTCCCAGGGCAGGAACAGCACAGGTTAGATACAGAGTAAATCTCCCTCTACACTGCCCCATCGAACACTCCCAGGGCAGGTACAGGGGGTTAGATACAGAGTAAAGCTCCCTCTACACTGTCCCATCAAATGCTCCCAGGGCAGGTACAGGGGGTTAGATACAGAGTAAAGCTCCCTCTATACTGTCCCATCAAACACTCCCAGGGCAGGTACAGCACAGGTTAGATACAGAGTAAAGCTCCCTCAACACTGTCCCATCAAACACTCCCAGGGCAGGTACAGCACAGGTTCGATACAGAGTAAAGCTCCCTCTACACTGTCCCATCAAACACTCCCAGGGCAGGTACAGCACAGGTTAGATACAGAGTAAAGCTTCCTCTACACTGTCCCATCACACACTCCCAGGGCAGGTACAGGGGGTTAGATACAAAGTAAAGCTCCCTCTACACTGTCCCATCAAAGATTCCCAGGGCAGGTACAGGGGGTAAGATACAGAGTAAAGCTCCCTCTACACTGTCCCATCAAACACTCCCAGGGCAGGTACAGCACAGGTTAGATACAGAGTAAAGATTCCTCTACACTTTCCCAACAAACACTCCCAGGGCAGGTACAGCACAGGTGAGATACAGAGTAAAGCTTCCTCTACACTGTCCCATCATACACTTACAAGGCAGGTACAGGGGGTTAGATACAGAGTTAAGCTCCATCTACACTGTCCCATCAAACATTCCCAGGGCAGGTTCAGGGGGTAAGATACAGAGTAAAGCTCCCTCTATACTTGTCCCATCAACACTCCCAGGGCAGGTACAGGGGGTTAGATACAGAGTAATGCTCCCCCTACACTGTCCCATCAAACACTCCCAGGGCAGGTACAGGCGGTTAGATACAGAGTAATGCTCCCCCTACACTGTCCCATCAAACACTCCCAGGGCAGGTACAGGGGGTTAGATACAGAGTAAAGCTGCCTCTACACTGCCCCATGAAACACTCCCAGGGCAGTTACAGGGGGTTCGATACAGAGTAAATCTCGCTCGACACTTACCATCAAACAATCACAGGGCAGATACAGCACGGGGTTAAATGCAGAGCATGCTCCCTCTACACTGTCCCGTCAAACATTCCCAGGGCTGGTACAGGGGGTTAGATACAGAGTAAAGCTCCCTCTACACTGTCCCATCAAACACTCCCAGGGCAGGTACAGGGGGTAAGATACAGAGTAAAGCTCCCTCTACACTGTCCCATCAACACTCCCAGGGCAGGTACAGGGGGTTAGATACAGAGAAATGCTCCCTCTACACTGTCCCATCAAACACTCCCAGGGCAGGAACAGCACAGGTTAGATACACAGTAAAGCTCCCTCTACACTGTCCCATCAAACACTCCCAGGGCAGGTACAGGGGGTTAGATATAGAGTAAAGCTCCCTCTACACTGTCCCATCAAATACTCCCAGGGCAAGTACAGGGGGTTATATACAGAGTAATGCTGCCTCTACACTGTCCCATCAAACACTCCCAGGGCAGGTACAGGGGGTTAGATACAGAGTAAATCTCCCTCGACACTGTCCCATCAAACACTCACAGGGCAGATACAGCACGGGGTTAGATGCAGAGTAGAGCTCCCTCCACGCTGTGCCATCAAAAACTCCCAGGGCTGGTACAGGGGGTTAGATACAGAGTAAATCTCCCTCGACACTGTCCCATCAAACACTCACAGGGCAGGTACAGCACGGGTTAAGATGCAGAGTAAAGCTCCCTCTACACTGTCCCATCAAACACTCCCAGGGCAGGTACAGCACAGGTTAGATACAAAATAAAGCTTCCTCTACACTGTCCCATCACACACTCCCAGGGCAGGTACAGGGGGTTAGATACAGAGTAAAGCTCCCTCTACACTGTCCCATCAAACATTCCCAGGGCAGGTACAGGGGGTAAGATACAGGATAAATCTCCCTCTACACTGTCCCATCAAACACAACCCAGGGCAGGTACAGCACAGGTTTGATACAGAGTAAAGATTCCTCTACACTTTCCCAACAAACACTCCCAGGGCAGGTACAGCACAGGTGAGATACAGAGTAAAGCTTCCTCTACACTGTCCCATCATACACTCCCAAGGCAGGTACAGGGGGTTAGATACAGAGTTAAGCTCCATCTACACTGTCCCATCAAACATTCCCAGGGCAGGTTCAGGGGGTAAGATACAGAGTAAAGCTCCCTCTATACTTGTCCCATCAACACTCCCAGGGCAGGTACAGGGGGTTAGATACAGAGTAATGCTCCCCCTACACTGTCCCATCAAACACTCCCAGGGCAGGTACAGGCGGTTAGATACAGAGTAATGCTCCCCCTACACTGTCCCATCAAACACTCCCAGGGCAGGTACAGGGGGTTAGATACAGAGTAAAGCTGCCTCTACACTGCCCCATGAAACACTCCCAGGGCAGTTACAGGGGGTTCGATACAGAGTAAATCTCGCTCGACACTTACCATCAAACAATCACAGGGCAGATACAGCACGGTGTTAAATGCAGAGCATGCTCCCTCTACACTGTCCCGTCAAACATTCCCAGGGCTGGTACAGGGGGTTAGATACAGAGTAAAGCTCCCTCTACACTGTCCCATCAAACACTCCCAGGGCAGGTACAGGGGGTAAGATACAGAGTAAAGCTCCCTCTACACTGTCCCATCAACACTCCCAGGGCAGGTACAGGGGGTTAGATACAGAGAAATGCTCCCTCTACACTGTCCCATCAAACACTCCCAGGGCAGGAACAGCACAGGTTAGATACACAGTAAAGCTCCCTCTACACTGTCCCATCAAACACTCCCAGGGCAGGTACAGGGGGTTAGATATAGAGTAAAGCGTCCTCTACACTGTCCCATCAAATACTCCCAGGGCAAGTACAGGGGGTTATATACAGAGTAATGCTGCCTCTACACTGTCCCATCAAACACTCCCAGGGCAGGTACAGGGGGTTAGATACAGAGTAAATCTCCCTCGACACTGTCCCATCAAACACTCACAGGGCAGATACAGCACGGGGTTAGATGCAGAGTAGAGCTCCCTCCACGCTGTGCCATCAAAAACTCCCAGGGCTGGTACAGGGGGTTAGATACAGAGTAAATCTCCCTCGACACTGTCCCATCAAACACTCACAGGGCAGGTACAGCACGGGGTAAGATGCAGAGTAAAGCTCCCTCTACACTGTCCCATCAAACACTCCCAGGGCAGGTACAGCACAGGTTAGATACAAAATAAAGCTTCCTCTACACTGTCCCATCACACACTCCCAGGGCAGGTACAGGGGGTTAGATACAGAGTAAAGCTCCCTCTACACTGTCCCATCAAACATTCCCAGGGCAGGTACAGGGGGTAAGATACAGGATAAATCTCCCTCTACACTGTCCCATCAAACACTCCCAGGGCAGGTACAGCACAGGTTTGATACAGAGTAAAGATTCCTCTACACTTTCCCAACAAACACTCCCAGGTCAGGTACAGCACAGGTGAGATACAGAGTAAAGCTTCGTCTACACTGTCCCATCATACACTCCCAAGGCAGGTACAGGGGGTTAGATACAGAGTTAAGCTCCATCTACACTGTCCCATCAAACATTCGCAGGGCAGGTACAGGGGGTAAGATACAGAGTAAAGCTCCCTCTATACTGTCCCATCAACACTCCCAGGGCAGGTACAGGGGGTTAGATACAGAGTAATGCTCCCCCTACACTGTCCCATCAAACACTCCCAGGGCAGGTACAGCACAGGTTAGATACACAGTAAAGCTCCCTCTACACTGTCCCATCAAACACTCCCAGGGCAGGTACAGGGGGTTAGATACAGAGTAAAGCTCCCTCTACACTGTCCCATCAAATACTCCCAGGGCAGGTACAGGGGGTTAGATACAGAGTAAAGCTGCCTCTACACTGCCCCATGAAACACTCCCAGGGCAGGTACAGGGGGTTAGATACAGAGTAAATCTCCCTCGACACTGTCCCATCAAACACTCACAGGGCAGATACAGCACGGGGTTAGATGCAGAGCAAAGCTCCCTCTACACTGTCCCGTCAAACATTCCCAGGGCTGGTACAGGGGGTTAGATACAGAGCAAAGCTCCCTCTACACTGTCCCGTCAAACACTCCCAGGGCAGGTACAGGGGGTTAGATACAGAGTAAAGCTCCCTCTACACTGTCCCATCAAACACTCCCAGGGCAGGTACAGTGGGTTAGATACAGAGTAAATCTCCTTCGACACTGTCCCATCAAACACTCACAGGGCAGGTACAGCACGGGGTAAGATGCAGAGCAAAGCTCCCTCTACACTGTCCCGTCAAAAACTCCCACGGCTGGTACAGTGTGTTAGATACAGAGTAAAGCTCCCTCTACACTGTCCCATCAAACACTCCCAGGGCAGGTACAGGGGGTTAGATACAGAGTAAAGCTTCCTCTACACTGTCCCATCAAACACTCCCAGGGCAGGTACAGGGGGTTAGATACAGAGTAAAGCTCCCTCTACACTGTCCCATCAAACACTCCCAGGGCAGGAACAGCACAGGTTAGATACAGAGTAAAGCTCCCTCTGCACTGCCCCATCGAACACTCCCAGGGCAGGTACAGGGGGTTAGATACAGAGTAAAGCTCCCTCTACACTGTCCCATCAAATGCTCCCAGGGCAGGTACAGGGGGTTAGATACAGAGTAAAGCTCCCTCTATACTGTCCCATCAAACACTCCCAGGGCAGGTACAGCACAGGTTAGATACAGAGTAAAGCTCCCTCTACACTGTCCCATCAAACACTCCCAGGGCAGGTACAGCACAGGTTCGATACAGAGTAAAGCTCCCTCTACACTGTCCCATCAAACACTCCCAGGGCAGGTACAGCACAGGTTAGATACAGAGTAAAGCTTACTCTACACTGTCCCATCACACACTCCCAGGGCAGGTACAGGGGGTTAGATACAAAGTAAAGCTCCCTCTACACTGTCCCATCAAACATTCCCAGGGCAGGTACAGGGGGTAAGATACAGAGTAAAGCTCCCTCTACACTGTCCCATCAAACACTCCCAGGGCAGGTACAGCACAGGTTAGATACAGAGTAAAGATTCCTCTAAACTTTCCCAACAAACACTCCCAGGGCAGGTACAGCACAGGTGAGATACAGAGTAAAGCTTCCTCTACACTGTCCCATCATACACTCCCAAGGCAGGTACAGGGGGTTAGATACAGAGTTAAGCTCCATCTACACTGTCCCATCAAACATTCCCAGGTCAGGTTCAGGGGGTAAGATACAGAGTAAAGCTCCCTCTATACTTGTCCCATCAACACTCCCAGGGCAGGTACAGGGGGTTAGATACAGAGTAATGCTCCCCCTACACTGTCCCATCAAACACTCCCAGGGCAGGTACAGGCGGTTAGATACAGAGTAATGCTCCCCCTACACTGTCCCATCAAACACTCCCAGGGCAGGCACAGGGGGTTAGATGCAGAGTAAAGCTGCCTCTACACTGCCCCATGAAACACTCCCAGGGCAGTTACAGGGGGTTATATACAGAGTAAATCTCCCTCGACACTTACCATCAAACAATCACAGGGCAGATATAGCACGGGGTTAAATGCAGAGCATGCTCCCTCTACACTGTCCCGTCAAACATTCCCAGGGCTGGTACAGGGTGTTAGATACAGAGTAAAGCTCCCTCTACACTGTCCCATCAAACACTCCCAGGGCAGGTACAGGGGGTTAGATACAGAGTAAAGCTCCCTCTACACTGTCCCATCAAACACTCCCAGGGCAGGTACAGTGGGTTAGGTACAGAGTAAATCTCCCGCGACACTGTCCCATCAAACACTCACAGGGCAGGTACAGCACGGGGTAAGATGCAGAGCAAAGCTCCCTTTACACTGTCCCGTCAAAAACTCCCACGGCTGGTACAGTGGGTTAGATACAGAGTAAAGCTCCCTCTACACTGTCCCATCAAACACTGCCAGGCCAGGTACAGAGGGTTAGATACAGAGTAAAGCTCCCTCTACACTGTCCCATCAAACACTCCCAGGGCAGGTACAGCACAGGTTAGATACAGAGTAAAGCTCCCTCTACACTGTCCCATCAAACACTCCCAGGGCAGGTACAGCACAGGTTAGATACAGAGTAAAGCTTCAACTACACTGTCCCATCATACACTCCCAGGCCAGGTAAAGGGGGTTAGATACAGAGTAAAGCTCCCTCTATTCTGTCCCATCAAACATTCCCAGGGCAGGTACAGGGGGTAAGATACAGAGTAAAGCTCCCTCTACACTGTCCCATCAACACTCCCAGGGCAGGTACAGGGTGTTAGCTACAGAGTAATGCTCCCTCTACACTGTCCCATCAAAAACTCCCAGGGCTGGTACAGGGGGTTATATACACGGTAATGCTCCCTCCACAATGTCCCGTTAAACACTCCTCGGGCAGGTACAGGGGGTTAGATACAGAGTAAAGCTCCCTCTACACTGTCCCATGAACACTCCCAGGGCAGGTACAGCACAGGTTAGATACAGAGTAAAGATTCCTCTACACTTTCCCAACAAACACACCCAGGGCAGGTACAGCACAGGTGAGATACAGAGTAAAGCTTCCTCTACACTGTCCCATCATACACTCCCAAGGCAGGTACAGGGGGTTAAATACAGAGTTAAGCTCCATCTACACTGTCCCATCAAACATTCCCAGGGCAGGTTCAGGGGGTAAGATACAGAGTAAAGCTCCCTCTATACTTGTCCCATCAACACTCCCAGGGCAGATACAGGGGGTTAGATACAGAGTAATGCTCCCCCTACACTGTCCCATCAAACACTCCCAGGGCAGGTACAGGCGGTTAGATACAGAGTAATGCTCCCCCTACACTGTCCCATCAAACACTCCCAGGGCAGGTACAGGGGGTTAGATACAGAGTAAAGCTGCCTCTACACTGCCCCATGAAACACTCCCAGGGCAGTTACAGGGGGTTAGATACAGAGTAAATCTCCCTCGACACTTACCATCAAACAATCACAGGGCAGATACAGCACGGGGTTAAATGCAAAGCATGCTCCCTCTACACTGTCCCGTCAAACATTCCCAGGGCTGGTACAGGGGGTTAGATACAGAGTAAAGCTCCCTCTACACTGTCCCATCAAACACTCCCAGGGCAGGTACAGGGGGTTAGATACAGAGTAAAGCTCCCTCTACACTGTCCCATCAAACACTCCCAGGGCAGGTACAGTGGGTTAGGTACAGAGTAAATCTCCCGCGAATCTGTCCCATCAAACACTCCCAGGGCAGGTACAGCACGGGGTAAGATGCAGAGCAAAGCTCCCTCTACACTGTCCCGTCAAAAACTCCCACGGCTGGTACAGTGGGTTAGATACAGAGTAAAGCTCCCTCTACACTGTCCCATCAAACACTGCCAGGCCAGGTACAGAGGGTTAGATACAGAGTAAAGCTCCCTCTACACTGTCCCATCAAACACTCCCAGGGCAGGTACAGCACAGGTTAGATACAGAGTAAAGCTCCCTCTACACTGTCCCATCAAACACTCCCAGGGCAGGTACAGCACAGGTTAGATACAGAGTAAAGCTTCCTCTACACTGTCCCATCATACACTCCCAGGGCAGGTAAAGGGGGTTAGATACAGAGTAAAGCTCCCTCTATTCTGTCCCATCAAACATTCCCAGGGCAGGTACAGGGGGTAAGATACAGAGTAAAGCTCCCTCTACACTGTCCCATCAACACTCCCAGGGCAGGTACAGGGTGTTAGCTACAGAGTAATGCTCCCTCTACACTGTCCCATCAAAAACTCCAAGGGCTGGTACAGGGGGTTGTATACACGGTAATGCTCCCTCCACAATGTCCCGTTAAACACTGCTCGGGCAGGTACAGGGGGTTAGATACAGAGTAAAGCTCCCTCTACACTGTCCCATGAACATTCCCAGGGCAGGTACAGGAGTTTAGATACAGAGTAATGCTCCCTCTACACTGTCCCATCAAACACTCCCAGGGCAGGTACAGCACAGGTTAGATACAGAGTAAAGCTCCCTCTACACTCTCCCATCAAACACTCCCAGGGCAGGTATAGGGGGTTACATACAGAGTAAATCTCCCTCGACACTGTCCCTTCAAACACTCACAGGGCAGGTACAGCACGGGGTTAGATGCAGAGTAAAGCTCCCTCTACACTGTCCCATCAAAAACTCCCAGGGCTGGGACAGGGGGTTAATTACAGAGTAAAGCTCCCTCCACACTGTCCCGTTAAACACTCCCAGGGCAGGTACAGGGGGTTAGATTCAGAGTAAAGCCCCCTCTACACTGTCACATCAACACTCCCAGGGCAGGTACAGGGGGTTAGATACAGAGTAATGCTCCCTATACAATGTCCCATTAAACACTCCCAGGGCAGTTACAGCACAGGTTAGATACAGAGTAAAGCTCCCTCTACACTGTCCCATCAAACACTCCCAGGGCAGGTACAGGGGGTTAGATACAGAGTAAAGCTCCCTCTACACTGTCCCATCAAAAACTCCCAAGGGTGGTACAGGGGGTTCGATACAGAGTAATGCTCCCTCTACACTGTCCCATCAAACACTCCCAGGGCAGGTACAGGGGGTTAGATACAGAGTAAAGCTACCTCTACCCTGTCCCATCAAACACTCCCAGGGCAGGTACAGGGGGTTAGATACAGAGTAAAGCTTCCTCGACACTGTCCCATCAAACACTCCCAGGGCAGGTACACGGGGTTAGATACAGAGTAAAGCTCCCTCTACACTGTCCCATCAAAAACTCCCAAGGGTGGTACAGGGGGTTCGATACAGAGTAATGCTCCCTCTACACTGTCCCATCAAACACTCCCAGGGCAGGTACAGGGGGTCAGATAAAGAGTAAAGCTGCCTCGACACTGCCCCATGAAACACTCCCAGGGCAGGTACAGGGGGTTAGATACAGAGTAAATCTCCCTCGACACTGTCCCATCAAACACTCACAGGGCAGATACAGCACGGGGTTAGATGCAGAGCAAAGCTCCCTCTACACTGTCCCGTCAAACATTCCCAGGGCAGGAACAGCACAGGTTAGATACACAGTAAAGCTCCCTCTTCACTGTCCCATCAAACACTCCCAGGGCAGGTACAGGGGGTTAGATATAGAGTAAAGCTCCCTCTACACTGTCCCATCAAATACTCCCAGGGCAAGTACAGGGGGTTATATACAGAGTAATGCTGCCTCTACACTGTCCCATCAAACACTCCCAGGGCAGGTACAGGGGGTTAGATACAGAGTAAATCTCGCTCGCCACTGTCCCATCAAACACTCACAGGGCAGATACAGCACGGGGTTAGATGCAGAGTAGAGCTCCCTCCACGCTGTGCCATCAAAAACTCCCAGGGCTGGTACAGGGGGTTAGATACAGAGTAAATCTCCCTCGACACTGTCCCATCAAACACTCACAGGGCAGGTACAGCACGGGGTAAGATGCAGAGCAAAGCACCCTCTACACTGTCCCGTCAAAAACTCCCACGGCTGGTACAGTGGGTTAGATACAGAGCAAAGCTCCCTCTACACTGTCCCATCAAACACTCCCAGGGCAGGTACAGGGGGTTAGATACAGAGTAAAGCTTCCTCTACACTGTCCCATCAAACACTCTCAGGGCAGGTACAGGGGGTTAGATACAGAGTAAAGCTCCTTCTACACGATCCCATCAAACACTCCCAGGGCAGGTACAGCACAGGTTAGATACAGAGTAAAGCTCCCTCTACACTGCCCCATCGAACACTCCCAGGGCAGGTACAGGGGGTTAGATACAGAGTAAAGCTCCCTCTACACTGTCCCATCAAATACTCCCAGGGCAGGTACAGGTGGTTAGATACAGAGTAAAGCTACCTCTACACTGTCCCAACAAACACTCCCAGGGCAGGTACAGGGGGTTAGATACAGAGTAAAGCTCCCTCTACACTGTCCCATCAAACACTCCCAGGGCAGGTGCAGCACAGGTTCGATACAGAGTAAAGCTCCTTCTACACTGTCCCATCAAACACTCCCAGGGCAGGGAAAGGTGTTAGAAACAGAGTAAATCTCCCTCGACACTGTCCCATCAACACTCACAGGGGAGGTGCAGCACGGGGTTAGATGCAGAGTAAAGCTCCCTCTACACTGTCCCATCAAAAACCCCCAGGGCTGGTACAGGTGGTTAGATACAGAATAAAGCTCCCTCTACCCTGTCCCATCAAACACTCCCAGGGCAGGTACAGGGGATTAGATACAGAGTAAAGCTTCTTCTACACTGTCCCATCAAACACTCCCAGGGCAGGTACAGGGGGTAAGATACAGAGTAAAGCTCCCTCTACACTGTCCCATCAAACACTCCCAGGGCAGGTACAGCACAGGTTAGATACAGAGTAAAGATTCCTCTACACTTTCCCAACAAACACTCCCAGGGCAGGTACAGCACAGGTGAGATACAGAGTAAAGCTTCCTCTACACTGTCCCATCATACACTCCCAAGGCAGGTACAGGGGGTTAGATACAGAGTTAAGCTCCATCTACACTGTCCCATCAAACATTCCCAGGGCAGGTTCAGGGGGTAAGATACAGAGTAAAGCTCCCTCTATACTTGTCCCATCAACACTCCCAGGGCAGGTACAGGGGGTTAGATACAGAGTAATGCTCCCCCTACACTGTCCCATCAAACACTCCCAGGGCAGGTACAGGCGGTTAGATACAGAGTAATGCTCCCCCTACACTGTCCCATCAAACACTCCCAGGGCAGGTACAGGGGGTTAGATACAGAGTAAAGCTGCCTCTACACTGCCACATGAAACACTCCCAGGGCAGTTACAGGGGGTTAGATACAGAGTAAATCTCCCTCGACACTTACCATCAAACAATCACAGGGCAGATACAGCACGGGGTTAAATGCAGAGCAAAGCTCCCTTTACACTGTCCCGTCAAACATTCCCAGGGCTGGTACAGGGGGTTAGATACAGAGTAAAGCTCCCTCTACACTGTCCCATCAAACACTCCCAGGGCAGGTACAGGGGGTTAGATACAGAGTAAAGCTCCCTCTACACTGTCCCATCAAACACTCCCAGGGCAGGTACAGTGGGTTAGGTACAGAGTAAATCTCCCGCGACACTGTCCCATCAAACACTCACAGGGCAGGTACAGCACGGGGTAAGATGCAGAGCAAAGCTCCCTCTACACTGTCCCGTCAAAAACTCCCACGGCTGGTACAGTGGGTTAGATACAGAGTAAAGCTCCCTCTACACTGTCCCATCAAACACTGCCAGGCCAGGTACAGAGGGTTAGATACAGAGTAAAGCTCCCTCTGCACTGTCCCATCAAACACTCCCAGGGCAGGTACAGCACAGGTTAGATACAGAGTAAAGCTCCCTCTACACTGTCCCATCAAACACTCCCAGGGCAGGTACAGCACAGGTTAGATACAGAGTAAAGCTTCCTCTACACTGTCCCATCATACACTCCCAGGGCAGGTAAAGCGGGTTAGATACAGAGTAAAGCTCCCTCTATTCTGTCCCATCAAACATTCCCAGGGCAGGTACAGGGGGTAAGATACAGAGTAAAGCTCCCTCTACACTGTCCCATCAACACTCCCAGGGCAGGTACAGGGTGTTAGCTACAGAGTAATGCTCCCTCTACACTGTCCCATCAAAAACTCCCAGGGCTGGTACAGGGGGTTATATACACGGTAATGCTCCCTCCACAATGTCCCGTTAAACACTCCTCGGGCAGGTACAGGGGGTTAGATACAGAGTAAAGCTCCCTCTACACTGTCCCATGAACACTCCCAGGGCAGGTACAGGGGGTTAGATACAGAGTAAAGCTACCTCTACCCTGTCCCATCAAACACTCCCAGGGCAGGTACAGGGGGTTAGATACAGAGTAAAGCTTCCTCGACACTGTCCCATCAAACACACCCAGGGCAGGTACAGGGGGTTTGATACAGAGTAAAGCTCCCTCTACACTGTCCCATCAAAAACTCCCAAGGGTGGTACAGGGGGTTCGATACAGAGTAATGCTCCCTCTACACTGTCCCATCAAACACTCCCAGGGCAGGTACAGGGGGTCAGATAAAGAGTAAAGCTGCCTCGACACTGCCCCATGAAACACTCCCAGGGCAGGTACAGGGTGTTAGATACAGAGTAAATCTCCCTCGACACTGTCCCATCAAACACTCAAAGGGCAGATACAGCACGGGGTTAGATGCAGAGCAAAGCTCCCTCTACACTGTCCCGTCAAACATTCCCAGGGCTGGTACAGGGGGTAAGATACAGACTAAAGCTCCCTCTGCACTGTCCCATCAAACACTCCCAGGGCAGGTACAGCACAGGTTAGATACAGAGTAAAGCTTCCTCTACACTGTCCCAACAAATACTCCCAGGGCAGGTACAGCACAGGTTAGATACAGAGTAAAGCTTCCTCTACACTGTCCCACCATACACTCCCAAGGCAGGTACAAGGGGTTAGATACAGAGTTAAGCTCCATCTACACTGTCCCATCAAACATTCCCAGGGCAGGTACAGGGGGTAAGATACAGAGTAAAGCTCCCTCTACACTGTCCCATCAACACTCCCAGGGCAAGTACAGGGGGTTAGATACAGAGTAATGCTCCATCTACACTGTCCCATCAAACACTCCCAGGGCAGGAACAGCACAGGTTAGATACACAGTAAAGCTCCCTCTACACTGTCCCATCAAACACTCCCAGGGCAGGTACAGGGGGTTAGATATAGAGTAAAGCTCCCTCTACACTGTCCCATCAAATACTCCCAGGGCAAGTACAGGGGGTTATATACAGAGTAATGCTGCCTCTACACTGTCCCATCAAACACTCCCAGGGCAGGTACAGGGGGTTAGATACAGAGTAAATCTCCGTCGACACTGTCCCATCAAACACTCACAGGGCAGATACAGCACGGGGTTAGATGCAGAGTAGAGCTCCCTCCACGCTGTGCCATCAAAAACTCCCAGGGCTGGTACAGGGGGTTAGATACAGAGTAAATCTCCCTCGACACTGTCCCATCAAACACTCACAGGGCAGGTACAGCACGGGGTAAGATGCAGAGTAAAGCTCCCTCTACACTGTCCCATCAAACACTCCCAGGGCAGGTACAGCACAGGTTAGATACAAAATAAAGCTTCCTCTACACTGTCCCATCACACACTCCCAGGGCAGGTACAGGTGGTTAGATACAGAGTAATGCTGCCTCTACACTGTCCCATCAAACACTCCCAGGGCAGGTACAGGGGGTTAGATACAGAGTAAATCTCCCTCGACACTGTCCCATCAAACACTCACAGGGCAGATACAGCACGGGGTTAGATACAGAGTAAAGCTGCCTCTACACTGCCCCATGAAACACTCCCAGGGCAGGTACAGGGGGTTAGATACAGAGTAAATCTCCCTCGACACTGTCCCATCAAACACTCACAGGGCAGATACAGCACGGGGTTAGATGCAGAGCAAAGCTCCCTCTACACTGTCCCGTCAAACATTCCCAGGGCTGGTACAGGGGGTTAGATACAGAGCAAAGCTCCCTCTACACTGTCCCGTCAAACACTCCCAGGGCAGGTACAGGGGGTTAGATACAGAGTAAAGCTCCCTCTACACTGTCCCATCAAACACTCCCAGGGCAGGTACAGTGGGTTAGATACAGAGTAAATCTCCTTCGACACTGTCCCATCAAACACTCACAGGGCAGGTACAGCACGGGGTAAGATGCAGAGCAAAGCTCCCTCTACACTGTCCCGTCAAAAACTCCCACGGCTGGTACAGTGTGTTAGATACAGAGTAAAGCTCCCTCTACACTGTCCCATCAAACACTCCCAGGGCAGGTACAGGGGGTTAGATACAGAGTAAAGCTTCCTCTACACTGTCCCATCAACACTCCCAGGGCAGGTACAGGGGGTTAGATACAGAGTAAAGCTCCCTCTACACTGTCCCATCAAACACTCCCAGGGCAGGAACAGCACAGGTTAGATACAGAGTAAAGCTCCCTCTACACTGCCCCATCGAACACTCCCAGGGCAGGTACAGGGGGTTAGATACAGAGTAAAGCTCCCTCTACACTGTCCCATCAAATGCTCCCAGGGCAGGTACAGGGGGTTAGATACAGAGTAAAGCTCCCTCTATACTGTCCCTCAAACACTCCCAGGGCAGGTACAGCACAGGTTAGATACAGAGTAAAGCTCCCTCTACACTGTCCCATCAAACACTCCCAGGGCAGGTACAGCACAGGTTCGATACAGAGTAAAGCTCCCTCTACACTGTCCCATCAAACACTCCCAGGGCAGGTACAGCACAGGTTAGATACAGAGTAAAGCTTACTCTACACTGTCCCATCACACACTCCCAGGGCAGGTACAGGGGGTTAGATACAAAGTAAACTCCCTCTACACTGTCCCATCAAACATTCCCAGGGCAGGTACAGGGGGTAAGATACAGAGTAAAGCTCCCTCTACACTGTCCCATCAAACACTCCCAGGGCAGGTACAGCACAGGTTAGATACAGAGTAAAGATTCCTCTAAACTTTCCCAACAAACACTCCCAGGGCAGGTACAGCACAGGTGAGATACAGAGTAAAGCTTCCTCTACACTGTCCCATCATACACTCCCAAGGCAGGTACAGGGGGTTAGATACAGAGTTAAGCTCCATCTACACTGTCCCATCAAACATTCCGAGGGCAGGTTCAGGGGGTAAGATACAGAGTAAAGCTCCCTCTATACTTGTCCCATCAACACTCCCAGGGCAGGTACAGGGGGTTAGATACAGAGTAATGCTCCCCCTACACTGTCCCATCAAACACTCCCAGGGCAGGTACAGGCGGTTAGATACAGAGTAATGCTCCCCCTACACTGTCCCATCAAAAACTCCCAAGGCTGGTACAGGGGGTTAGATACAGAGTAAAGCTCCCTCTACACTGTCCCATCAAACACTCCCAGGGCAGGTACAGTGGGTTAGGTACAGAGTAAATCTCCCGCGACACTGTCCCATCAAACACTCACAGGGCAGGTACAGCACGGGGTAAGATGCAGAGCAAAGCTCCCTCTACACTGTCCCGTCAAAAACTCCCACGGCTGGTACAGTGGGTTAGATACAGAGTAAAGCTCCCTCTACACTGTCCCATCAAACACTGCCAGGCCAGGTACAGAGGGTTAGATACAGAGTAAAGCTCCCTCTACACTGTCCCATCAAACACTCCCAGGGCAGGTACAGCACAGGTTAGATACAGAGTAAAGCTCCCTCTACACTGTCCCATCAAACACTCCCAGGGCAGGTACAGCACAGGTTAGATACAGAGTAAAGCTTCCTCTACACTGTCCCATCATACACTCCCAGGGCAGGTAAAGGGGGTTAGATACAGAGTAAAGCTCCCTCTATTCTGTCCCATCAAACATTCCCAGGGCAGGTACAGGGGGTAAGATACAGAGTAAAGCTCCCTCTACACTGTCCCATCAACACTCCCAGGGCAGGTACAGGGTGTTAGCTACAGAGTAATGCTCCCTCTACACTGTCCCATCAAAAACTCCCAGGGCTGGTACAGGGGGTTATATACACGGTAATGCTCCCTCCACAATGTCCCGTTAAACACTCCTCGGGCAGGTACAGGGGGTTAGATACAGAGTAAAGCTCCCTCTACACTGTCCCATGAACACTCCCAGGGCAGGTACAGGAGTTTAGATACAGAGTAATGCTCCCTCTACACTGTCCCATCAAACACTCCCAGGGCAGGTACAGCACAGGTTAGATACAGAGTAAAGCTCCCTCTACACTGTCCCATCAAACACTCCCAGGGCAGGTACAGGGGGTTAGATACAGAGTAAAGCTTCCTCTACACTGTCCCATCAAACACTCTCAGGGCAGGTACAGGGGGTTAGATACAGAGTAAAGCTCCTTCTACACGATCCCATCAAACACTCCCAGGGCAGGTACAGCACAGGTTAGATACAGAGTAAAGCTCCCTCTACACTGCCCCATCGAACACTCCCAGGGCAGGTACAGGGGGTTAGATACAGAGTAAAGCTCCCTCTACACTGTCCCATCAAATACTCCCAGGGCAGGTACAGGTGGTTAGATACAGAGTAAAGCTACCTCTACACTGTCCCAACAAACACTCCCAGGGCAGGTACAGGGGGTTAGATACAGAGTAAAGCTCCCTCTACACTGTCCCATCAAACACTCCCAGGGCAGGTGCAGCACAGGTTCGATACAGAGTAAAGCTCCTTCTACACTGTCCCATCAAACACTCCCAGGGCAGGGAAAGGTGTTAGAAACAGAGTAAATCTCCCTCGACACTGTCCCATCAACACTCACAGGGCAGGTGCAGCACGGGGTTAGATGCAGAGTAAAGCTCCCTCTACACTGTCCCATCAAAAACCCCCAGGGCTGGTACAGGTGGTTAGATACAGAATAAAGCTCCCTCTACCCTGTCCCATCAAACACTCCCAGGGCAGGTACAGGGGATTAGATACAGAGTAAAGCTTCTTCTACACTGTCCCATCAAACACTCCCAGGGCAGGTACAGGGGGTAAGATACAGAGTAAAGCTCCCTCTACACTGTCCCATCAAACACTCCCAGGGCAGGTACAGCACAGGTTAGATACAGAGTAAAGATTCCTCTACACTTTCCCAACAAACACTCCCAGGGCAGGTACAGCACAGGTGAGATACAGAGTAAAGCTTCCTCTACACTGTCCCATCATACACTCCCAAGGCAGGTACAGGGGGTTAGATAAAGAGTTAAGCTCCATCTACACTGTCCCATCAAACATTCCCAGGGCAGGTTCAGGGGGTAAGATACAGAGTAAAGCTCCCTCTATACTTGTCCCATCAACACTCCCAGGGCAGGTACAGGGGGTTAGATACAGAGTAATGCTCCCCCTACACTGTCCCATCAAACACTCCCAGGGCAGGTACAGGCGGTTAGATACAGAGTAATGCTCCCCCTACACTGTCCCATCAAACACTCCCAGGGCAGGTACAGGGGGTTAGATACAGAGTAAAGCTGCCTCTACACTGCCACATGAAACACTCCCAGGGCAGTTACAGGGGGTTAGATACAGAGTAAATCTCCCTCGACACTTACCATCAAACAATCACAGGGCAGATACAGCACGGGGTTAAATGCAGAGCAAAGCTCCCTTTACACTGTCCCGTCAAACATTCCCAGGGCTGGTACAGGGGGTTAGATACAGAGTAAAGCTCCCTCTACACTGTCCCATCAAACACTCCCAGGGCAGGTACAGGGGGTTAGATACAGAGTAAAGCTCCCTCTACACTGTCCCATCAAACACTCCCAGGGCAGGTACAGTGGGTTAGGTACAGAGTAAATCTCCCGCGACACTGTCCCATCAAACACTCACAGGGCAGGTACAGCACGGGGTAAGATGCAGAGCAAAGCTCCCTCTACACTGTCCCGTCAAAAACTCCCACGGCTGGTACAGTGGGTTAGATACAGAGTAAAGCTCCCTCTACACTGTCCCATCAAACACTGCCAGGCCAGGTACAGAGGGTTAGATACAGAGTAAAGCTCCCTCTGCACTGTCCCATCAAACACTCCCAGGGCAGGTACAGCACAGGTTAGATACAGAGTAAAGCTCCCTCTACACTGTCCCATCAAACACTCCCAGGGCAGGTACAGCACAGGTTAGATACAGAGTAAAGCTTCCTCTACACTGTCCCATCATACACTCCCAGGGCAGGTAAAGGGGGTTAGATACAGAGTAAAGCTCCCTCTATTCTGTCCCATCAAACATTCCCAGGGCAGGTACAGGGGGTAAGATACAGAGTAAAGCTCCCTCTACACTGTCCCATCAACACTCCCAGGGCAGGTACAGGGTGTTAGCTACAGAGTAATGCTCCCTCTACACTGTCCCATCAAAAACTCCCAGGGCTGGTACAGGGGGTTATATACACGGTAATGCTCCCTCCACAATGTCCCGTTAAACATTCCTCGGGCAGGTACAGGGGGTTAGATACAGAGTAAAGCTCCCTCTACACTGTCCCATGAACACTCCCAGGGCAGGTACAGGGGGTTAGATACAGAGTAAAGCTACCTCTACCCTGTCCCATCAAACACTCCCAGGGCAGGTACAGGGGGTTAGATACAGAGTAAAGCTTCCTCGACACTGTCCCATCAAACACACCCAGGGCAGGTACAGGGGGTTTGATACAGAGTAAAGCTCCCTCTACACTGTCCCATCAAAAACTCCCAAGGGTGGTACAGGGGGTTCGATACAGAGTAATGCTCCCTCTACACTGTCCCATCAAACACTCCCAGGGCAGGTACAGGGGGTCAGATAAAGAGTAAAGCTGCCTCGACACTGCCCCATGAAACACTCCCAGGGCAGGTACAGGGTGTTAGATACAGAGTAAATCTCCCTCGACACTGTCCCATCAAACACTCAAAGGGCAGATACAGCACGGGGTTAGATGCAGAGCAAAGCTCCCTCTACACTGTCCCGTCAAACATTCCCAGGGCTGGTACAGGGGGTAAGATACAGACTAAAGCTCCCTCTGCACTGTCCCATCAAACACTCCCAGGGCAGGTACAGCACAGGTTAGATACAGAGTAAAGCTTCCTCTACACTGTCCCAACAATTACTCCCAGGGCAGGTACAGCACAGGTTAGATACAGAGTAAAGCTTCCTCTACACTGTCCCACCATACACTCCCAAGGCAGGTACAAGGGGTTAGATACAGAGTTAAGCTCCATCTACACTGTCCCATCAAACATTCCCAGGGCAGGTACAGGGGGTAAGATACAGAGTAAAGCTCCCTCTACACTGTCCCATCAACACTCCCAGGGCAAGTACAGGGGGTTAGATACAGAGTAATGCTCCATCTACACTGTCCCATCAAACACTCCCAGGGCAGGAACAGCACAGGTTAGATACACAGTAAAGCTCCCTCTACACTGTCCCATCAAACACTCCCAGGGCAGGTACAGGGGGTTAGATATAGAGTAAAGCTCCCTCTACACTGTCCCATCAAATACTCCCAGGGCAAGTACAGGGGGTTATATACAGAGTAATGCTGCCTCTACACTGTCCCATCAAACACTCCCAGGGCAGGTACAGGGGGTTAGATACAGAGTAAATCTCCGTCGACACTGTCCCATCAAACACTCACAGGGCAGATACAGCACGGGGTTAGATGCAGAGTAGAGCTCCCTCCACGCTGTGCCATCAAAAACTCCCAGGGCTGGTACAGGGGGTTAGATACAGAGTAAATCTCCCTCGACACTGTCCCATCAAACACTCACAGGGCAGGTACAGCACGGGGTAAGATGCAGAGTAAAGCTCCCTCTACACTGTCCCATCAAACACTCCCAGGGCAGGTACAGCACAGGTTAGATACAAAATAAAGCTTCCTCTACACTGTCCCATCACACACTCCCAGGGCAGGTACAGGGGGTTAGATACAGAGTAATGCTGCCTCTACACTGTCCCATCAAACACTCCCAGGGCAGGTACAGGGGGTTAGATACAGAGTAAATCTCCCTCGACACTGTCCCATCAAACACTCACAGGGCAGATACAGCACGGGGTTAGATACAGAGTAAAGCTGCCTCTACACTGCCCCATGAAACACTCCCAGGGCAGGTACAGGGGGTTAGATACAGAGTAAATCTCCCTCGACACTGTCCCATCAAACACTCACAGGGCAGATACAGCACGGGGTTAGATGCAGAGCAAAGCTCCCTCTACACTGTCCCGTCAAACATTCCCAGGGCTGGTACAGGGGGTTAGATACAGAGCAAAGCTCCCTCTACACTGTCCCGTCAAACACTCCCAGGGCAGGTACAGGGGGTTAGATACAGAGTAAAGCTCCCTCTACACTGTCCCATCAAACACTCCCAGGGCAGGTACAGTGGGTTAGATACAGAGTAAATCTCCTTCGACACTGTCCCATCAAACACTCACAGGGCAGGTACAGCACGGGGTAAGATGCAGAGCAAAGCTCCCTCTACACTGTCCCGTCAAAAACTCCCACGGCTGGTACAGTGTGTTAGATACAGAGTAAAGCTCCCTCTACACTGTCCCATCAAACACTCCCAGGGCAGGTACAGGGGGTTAGATACAGAGTAAAGCTTCCTCTACACTGTCCCATCAACACTCCCAGGGCAGGTACAGGGGGTTAGATACAGAGTAAAGCTCCCTCTACACTGTCCCATCAAACACTCCCAGGGCAGGAACAGCACAGGTTCGATACAGAGTAAAGCTCCCTCTACACTGCCCCATCGAACACTCCCAGGGCAGGTACAGGGGGTTAGATACAGAGTAAAGCTCCCTCTACACTGTCCCATCAAATGCTCCCAGGGCAGGTACAGGGGGTTAGATACAGAGTAAAGCTCCCTCTATACTGTCCCATCAAACACTCCCAGGGCAGGTACAGCACAGGTTAGATACAGAGTAAAGCTCCCTCTACACTGTCCCATCAAACACTCCCAGGGCAGGTACAGCACAGGTTCGATACAGAGTAAAGCTCCCTCTACACTGTCCCATCAAACACTCCCAGGGCAGGTACAGCACAGGTTAGATACAGAGTAAAGCTTACTCTACACTGTCCCATCACACACTCCCAGGGCAGGTACAGGGGGTTAGATACAAAGTAAACTCCCTCTACACTGTCCCATCAAACATTCCCAGGGCAGGTACAGGGGGTAAGATACAGAGTAAAGCTCCCTCTACACTGTCCCATCAAACACTCCCAGGGCAGGTACAGCACAGGTTAGATACAGAGTAAAGATTCCTCTAAACTTTCCCAACAAACACTCCCAGGGCAGGTACAGCACAGGTGAGATACAGAGTAAAGCTTCCTCTACACTGTCCCATCATACACTCCCAAGGCAGGTACAGGGGGTTAGATACAGAGTTAAGCTCCATCTACACTGTCCCATCAAACATTCCGAGGGCAGGTTCAGGGGGTAAGATACAGAGTAAAGCTCCCTCTATACTTGTCCCATCAACACTCCCAGGGCAGGTACAGGGGGTTAGATACAGAGTAATGCTCCCCCTACACTGTCCCATCAAACACTCCCAGGGCAGGTACAGGCGGTTAGATACAGAGTAATGCTCCCCCTACACTGTCCCATCAAAAACTCCCAAGGCTGGTACAGGGGGTTAGATACAGAGTAAAGCTCCCTCTACACTGTCCCATCAAACACTCCCAGGGCAGGTACAGTGGGTTAGGTACAGAGTAAATCTCCCGCGACACTGTCCCATCAAACACTCACAGGGCAGGTACAGCACGGGGTAAGATGCAGAGCAAAGCTCCCTCTACACTGTCCCGTCAAAAACTCCCACGGCTGGTACAGTGGGTTAGATACAGAGTAAAGCTCCCTCTACACTGTCCCATCAAACACTGCCAGGCCAGGTACAGAGGGTTAGATACAGAGTAAAGCTCCCTCTACACTGTCCCATCAAACACTCCCAGGGCAGGTACAGCACAGGTTAGATACAGAGTAAAGCTCCCTCTACACTGTCCCATCAAACACTCCCAGGGCAGGTACAGCACAGGTTAGATACAGAGTAAAGCTTCCTCTACACTGTCCCATCATACACTCCCAGGGCAGGTAAAGGGGGTTAGATACAGAGTAAAGCTCCCTCTATTCTGTCCCATCAAACATTCCCAGGGCAGGTACAGGGGGTAAGATACAGAGTAAAGCTCCCTCTACACTGTCCCATCAACACTCCCAGGGCAGGTACAGGGTGTTAGCTACAGAGTAATGCTCCCTCTACACTGTCCCATCAAAAACTCCCAGGGCTGGTACAGGGGGTTATATACACGGTAATGCTCCCTCCACAATGTCCCGTTAAACACTCCTCGGGCAGGTACAGGGGGTTAGATACAGAGTAAAGCTCCCTCTACACTGTCCCATGAACACTCCCAGGGCAGGTACAGGAGTTTAGATACAGAGTAATGCTCCCTCTACACTGTCCCATCAAACACTCCCAGGGCAGGTACAGCACAGGTTAGATACAGAGTAAAGCTCCCTCTACACTGTCCCATCAAACACTCCCAGGGCAGGTACAGCACAGGTTAGATACAGAGTAAAGATTCCTCTACACTTTCCCAACAAACACACCCAGGGCAGGTACAGCACAGGTGAGATACAGAGTAAAGCTTCCTCTACACTGTCCCATCATACACTCCCAAGGCAGGTACAGGGGGTTAAATACAGAGTTAAGCTCCATCTACACTGTCCCATCAAACATTCCCAGGGCAGGTTCAGGGGGTAAGATACAGAGTAAAGCTCCCTCTATACTTGTCCCATCAACACACCCAGGGCAGATACAGGGGGTTAGATACAGAGTAATGCTCCCCCTACACTGTCCCATCAAACACTCCCAGGGCAGGTACAGGCGGTTAGATACAGAGTAATGCTCCCCCTACACTGTCCCATCAAACACTCCCAGGGCAGGTACAGGGGGTTAGATACAGAGTAAAGCTGCCTCTACACTGCCCCATGAAACACTCCCAGGGCAGTTACAGGGGGTTAGATACAGAGTAAATCTCCCTCGACACTTACCATCAAACAATCACAGGGCAGATACAGCACGGGGTTAAATGCAAAGCATGCTCCCTCTACACTGTCCCGTCAAACATTCCCAGGGCTGGTACAGGGGGTTAGATACAGAGTAAAGCTCCCTCTACACTGTCCCATCAAACACTCCCAGGGCAGGTACAGGGGGTTAGATACAGAGTAAAGCTCCCTCTACACTGTCCCATCAAACACTCCCAGGGCAGGTACAGTGGGTTAGGTACAGAGTAAATCTCCCGCGAATCTGTCCCATCAAACACTCCCAGGGCAGGTACAGCACGGGGTAAGATGCAGAGCAAAGCTCCCTCTACACTGTCCCGTCAAAAACTCCCACGGCTGGTACAGTGGGTTAGATACAGAGTAAAGCTCCCTCTACACTGTCCCATCAAACACTGCCAGGCCAGGTACAGAGGGTTAGATACAGAGTAAAGCTCCCTCTACACTGTCCCATCAAACACTCCCAGGGCAGGTACAGCACAGGTTAGATACAGAGTAAAGCTCCCTCTACACTGTCCCATCAAACACTCCCAGGGCAGGTACAGCACAGGTTAGATACAGAGTAAAGCTTCCTCTACACTGTCCCATCATACACTCCCAGGGCAGGTAAAGGGGGTTAGATACAGAGTAAAGCTCCCTCTATTCTGTCCCATCAAACATTCCCAGGGCAGGTACAGGGGGTAAGATACAGAGTAAAGCTCCCTCTACACTGTCCCATCAACACTCCCAGGGCAGGTACAGGGTGTTAGCTACAGAGTAATGCTCCCTCTACACTGTCCCATCAAAAACTCCCAGGGCTGGTACAGGGGGTTGTATACACGGTAATGCTCCCTCCACAATGTCCCGTTAAACACTCCTCGGGCAGGTACAGGGGGTTAGATACAGAGTAAAGCTCCCTCTACACTGTCCCATGAATATTCCCAGGGCAGGTACAGGAGTTTAGATACAGAGTAATGCTCCCTCTACACTGTCCCATCAAACACTCCCAGGGCAGGTACAGCACAGGTTAGATACAGAGTAAACCTCCCTCTACACTCTCCCATCAAACACTCCCAGGGCAGGTATAGGGGGTTACATACAGAGTAAATCTCCCTCGACACTGTCCCTTCAAACACTCACAGGGCAGGTACAGCACGGGGTTAGATGCAGAGTAAAGCTCCCTCTACACTGTCCCATCAAAAACTCCCAGGGCTGGGACAGGGTGTTAATTACAGAGTAAAGCTCCCTCCACACTGTCCCGTTAAACACTCCCAGGGCAGGTACAGGGGGTTAGATTCTGAGTAAAGCCCCCTCTACACTGTCACATCAACACTCCCAGGGCAGGTACAGGGGGTTAGATACAGAGTAATGCTCCCTATACACTGTCCCATTAAACACTCCCAGGGCAGTTACAGCACAGGTTAGATACAGAGTAAAGCTCCCTCTACACTGTCCCATCAAACACTCCCAGGGCAGGTACAGGGGGTTAGATACAGAGTAAAGCTCCCTCTACACTGTCCCATCAAAAACTCCCAAGGGTGGTACAGGGGGTTCGATACAGAGTAATGCTCCCTCTACACTGTCCCATCAAACACTCCCAGGGCAGGTACAGGGGGTTAGATACAGAGTAAAGCTACCTCTACCCTGTCCCATCAAACACTCCCAGGGCAGGTACAGGGGGTTAGATACAGAGTAAAGCTTCCTCGACACTGTCCCATCAAACACTCCCAGGGCAGGTACAGGGGGTTAGATACAGAGTAAAGCTCCCTCTACACTGTCCCATCAAAAACTCCCAAGGGTGGTACAGGGGGTTCGATACAGAGTAATGCTCCCTCTACACTGTCCCATCAAACACTCCCAGGGCAGGTACAGGGGGTCAGATAAAGAGTAAAGCTGCCTCGACACTGCCCCATGAAACACTCCCAGGGCAGGTACAGGGGGTTAGATACAGAGTAAATCTCCCTCGACACTGTCCCATCAAACACTCACAGGGCAGATACAGCACGGGGTTAGATGCAGAGCAAAGCTCCCTCTACACTGTCCCGTCAAACATTCCCAGGGCAGGAACAGCACAGGTTAGATACACAGTAAAGCTCCCTCGACACTGTCCCATCAAACACTCCCAGGGCAGGTACAGGGGGTTAGATATAGAGTAAAGCTCCCTCTACACTGTCCCATCAAATACTCCCAGGGCAAGTACAGGGGGTTATATACAGAGTAATGCTGCCTCTACACTGTCCCATCAAACACTCCCAGGGCAGGTACAGGGGGTTAGATACAGAGTAAATCTCGCTCGCCACTGTCCCATCAAACACTCACAGGGCAGATACAGCACGGGGTTAGATGCAGAGTAGAGCTCCCTCCACGCTGTGCCATCAAAAACTCCCAGGGCTGGTACAGGGGGTTAGATACAGAATAAATCTCCCTCGACACTGTCCCATCAAACACTCACAGGGCAGGTACAGCACGGGGTAAGATGCAGAGCAAAGCTCCCTCTACACTGTCCCGTCAAAAACTCCCACGGCTGGTACAGTGGATTAGATACAGAGTAAAGCTCCCTCTACACTGTCCCATCAAACACTCCCAGGGCAGGTACAGGGGGTTAGATACAGAGTAAAGCTTCCTCTACACTGTCCCATCAAACACTCCCAGGGCAGGTACAGGGGGTTAGATACAGAGTAAAGCTCCTTCTACACTATCCCATCAAACACTCCCAGGGCAGGTACAGCACAGGTTAGATACAGAGTAAAGCTCCCTCTACACTGCCCCATCGAACAATCCCAGGGCAGGTACAGGGGGTTAGATACAGAGTAAAGCTCCCTCTACACTGTCCCATCAAATACTCCCAGGGCAGGTACAGGTGGTTAGATACAGAGTAAAGCTACCTCTACACTGTCCCAACAAACACTCCCAGGGCAGGTACAGGGGGTTAGATACAGAGTAAAGCTCCCTCTACACTGTCCCATCAAACACTCCCAGGGCAGGTACAGCACAGGTTCGATACAGAGTAAAGCTCCTTCTACACTGTCCCATCAAACACTCCCAGGGCAGGGAAAGGTGTTAGAAACAGAGTAAATCTCCCTCGACACTGTCCCATCAACACTCACAGGGCAGGTGCAGCACGGGGTTAGATGCAGAGTAAAGCTCCCTCTACACTGTCCCATCAAAAACTCCCAAGGCTGGTACAGGTGGTTAGATACAGAATAAAGCTCCCTCTACCCTGTCCCATCAAACACTCCCAGGGCAGGTACAGGGGATTAGATACAGAGTAAAGCTTCTTCTACACTGTCCCATCAAACAATCCCAGGGCAGGTACAGGGGGTAAGATACAGAGTAAAGCTCCCTCGACACTGTCCCATCAAACACTCCCAGGGCAGGTACAGCACAGGTTAGATACAGAGTAAAGATTCCTCTACACTTTCCCAACAAACACTCCCAGGGCAGGTACAGCACAGGTGAGATACAGAGTAAAGCTTCCTCTACACTGTCCCATCATACACTCCCAAGGCAGGTACAGGGGGTTAGATACAGAGTTAAGCTCCATCTACACTGTCCCATCAAACATTCCCAGGGCAGGTTCAGGGGGTAAGATACAGAGTAAAGCTCCCTCTATACTGTCCCATCAACACTCCCAGGGCAGGTACAGGGGGTTAGATACAGAGTAAATCTCCCTCGACACTGTCCCATCAAACACTCACAGGGCAGATACAGCACGGGGTTAGATGCAGAGCAAAGCTCCCTCTACACTGTCCCGTCAAACATTCCCAGGGCAGGAACAGCACAGGTTAGATACACAGTAAAGCTCCCTCTACACTGTCCCATCAAACACTCCCAGGGCAGGTACAGGGGGTTAGATATAGAGTAAAGCTCCCTCTACACTGTCCCATCAAATACTCCCAGGGCAAGTACAGGGGGTTATATACAGAGTAATGCTGCCTCTACACTGTCCCATCAAACACTCCCAGGGCAGGTACAGGGGGTTAGATACAGAGTAAATCTCGCTCGCCACTGTCCCATCAAACACTCACAGGGCAGATACAGCACGGGGTTAGATGCAGAGTAGAGCTCCCTCCACGCTGTGCCATCAAAAACTCCCAGGGCTGGTACAGGGGGTTAGATACAGAATAAATCTCCCTCGACACTGTCCCATCAAACACTCACAGGGCAGGTACAGCACGGGGTAAGATGCAGAGCAAAGCTCCCTCTACACTGTCCCGTCAAAAACTCCCACGGCTGGTACAGTGGATTAGATACAGAGTAAAGCTCCCTCTACACTGTCCCATCAAACACTCCCAGGGCAGGTACAGGGGGTTAGATACAGAGTAAAGCTTCCTCTACACTGTCCCATCAAACACTCCCAGGGCAGGTACAGGGGGTTAGATACAGAGTAAAGCTCCTTCTACACTATCCCATCAAACACTCCCAGGGCAGGTACAGCACAGGTTAGATACAGAGTAAAGCTCCCTCTACACTGCCCCATCGAACAATCCCAGGGCAGGTACAGGGGGTTAGATACAGAGTAAAGCTCCCTCTACACTGTCCCATCAAATACTCCCAGGGCAGGTACAGGTGGTTAGATACAGAGTAAAGCTACCTCTACACTGTCCCAACAAACACTCCCAGGGCAGGTACAGGGGGTTAGATACAGAGTAAAGCTCCCTCTACACTGTCCCATCAAACACTCCCAGGGCAGGTACAGCACAGGTTCGATACAGAGTAAAGCTCCTTCTACACTGTCCCATCAAACACTCCCAGGGCAGGGAAAGGTGTTAGAAACAGAGTAAATCTCCCTCGACACTGTCCCATCAACACTCACAGGGCAGGTGCAGCACGGGGTTAGATGCAGAGTAAAGCTCCCTCTACACTGTCCCATCAAAAACTCCCAAGGCTGGTACAGGTGGTTAGATACAGAATAAAGCTCCCTCTACACTGTCCCATCAAACACTCCCAGGGCAGGTACAGGGGATTAGATACAGAGTAAATCTTCTTCTACACTGTCCCATCAAACACTCCCAGGGCAGGTACAGGGGGTAAGATACAGAGTAAAGCTCCCTCTACACTGTCCCATCAAACACTCCCAGGGCAGGTACAGCACAGGTTAGATACAGAGTAAAGATTCCTCTACACTTTCCCAACAAACACTCCCAGGGCAGGTACAGCACAGGTGAGATACAGAGTAAAGCTTCCTCTACACTGTCCCATCATACACTCCCAAGGCAGGTACAGGGGGTTAGATACAGAGTTAAGCTCCATCTACACTGTCCCATCAAACATTCCCAGGGCAGGTTCAGGGGGTAAGATACAGAGTAAAGCTCCCTCTATACTTGTCCCATCAACACTCCCAGGGCAGGTACAGGGGGTTAGATACAGAGTAATGCTCCCCCTACACTGTCCCATCAAACACTCCCAGGGCAGGTACAGGCGGTTAGATACAGAGTAATGCTCCCCCTACACTGTCCCATCAAACACTCCCAGGGCAGGTACAGGGGGTTAGATACAGAGTAAAGCTGCCTCTACACTGCCACATGAAACACTCCCAGGGCAGTTACAGGGGGTTAGATACAGAGTAAATCTCCCTCGACACTTCTCATCAAACAATCACAGGGCAGATACAGCACGGGGTTAAATGCAGAGCAAAGCTCCCTCTACACTGTCCCGTCAAACATTCCCAGGGCTGGTACAGGGTGTTAGATACAGAGTAAAGCTCCCTCTACACTGTCCCATCAAACACTCCCAGGGCAGGTACAGGGGTTTAGATACAGAGTAAAGCTCCCTCTACACTGTCCCATCAAACACTCCCAGGGCAGGTACAGTGGGTTAGGTACAGAGTAAATCTCCCGCGACACTGTCCCATCAAACACTCACAGGGCAGGTACAGCACGGGGTAAGATGCAGAGCAAAGCTCCCTCTACACTGTCCCGTCAAAAACTCCCACGGCTGGTACAGTGGGTTAGATACAGAGTAAAGCTCCCTCTACACTGTCCCATCAAACACTGCCAGGCCAGGTACAGAGGGTTAGATACAGAGTAAAGCTCCCTCTACACTGTCCCATCAAACACTCCCAGGGCAGGTACAGCACAGGTTAGATACAGAGTAAAGCTCCCTCTACACTGTCCCATCAAACACTCCCAGGGCAGGTACAGCACAGGTTAGATACAGAGTAAAGCTTCCTCTACACTGTCCCATCATACACTCCCAGGGCAGGTAAAGGGGGTTAGATACAGAGTAAAGCTCCGTCTATTCTGTCCCATCAAACATTCCCAGGGCAGGTACAGGGGGTAAGATACAGAGTAAAGCTCCCTCTACACTGTCCCATCAACACTCCCAGGGCAGGTACAGGGTGTTAGCTACAGAGTAATGCTCCCTCTACACTGTCCCATCAAAAACTCCCAGGGCTGGTACAGGGGGTTATATACACGGTAATGCTCCCTCCACAATGTCCCGTTAAACACTCCTCGGGCAGGTACAGGGGGTTAGATACAGAGTAAAGCTCCCTCTACACTGTCCCATGAACACTCCCAGGGCAGGTACAGGGGGTTAGATACAGAGTAAAGCTACCTCTACCCTGTCCCATCAAACACTCCCAGGGCAGGTACAGGGGGTTAGATACAGAGTAAAGCTTCCTCGACACTGTCCCATCAAACACACCCAGGGCAGGTACAGGGGGTTTGATACAGAGTAAAGCTCCCTCTACACTGTCCCATCAAAAACTCCCAAGGGTGGTACAGGGGGTTCGATACAGAGTAATGCTCCCTCTACACTGTCCCATCAAACACTCCCAGGGCAGGTACAGGGGGTCAGATAAAGAGTAAAGCTGCCTCGACACTGCCCCATGAAACACTCCCAGGGCAGGTACAGGGGGTTAGATACAGAGTAAATCTCCCTCGACACTGTCCCATCAAACACTCACAGGGCAGATACAGCACGGGGTTAGATGCAGAGCAAAGCTCCCTCTACACTGTCCCGTCAAACATTCCCAGGGCTGGTACAGGGGGTAAGATACAGACTAAAGCTTCCTCTGCACTGTCCCATCAAACACTCCCAGGGCAGGTACAGCACAGGTTAGATACAGAGTAAAGCTTCCTCTACACTGTCCCAACAAATACTCCCAGGGCAGGTACAGCACAGGTTAGATACAGAGTAAAGCTTCCTCTACACTGTCCCACCATACACTCCCAAGGCAGGTACAAGGGGTTAGATACAGAGTTAAGCTCCATCTACACTGTCCCATCAAACATTCCCAGGGCAGGTACAGGGGGTAAGATACAGAGTAAAGCTCCCTCTACACTGTCCCATCAACACTCCCAGGGCAAGTACAGGGGGTTAGATACAGAGTAATGCTCCCTCTACACTGTCCCATCAAACACTCCCAGGGCAGGAACAGCACAGGTTAGATACACAGTAAAGCTCCCTCTACACTGTCCCATCAAACACTCCCAGGGCAGGTACAGGGGGTTAGATATAGAGTAAAGCTCCCTCTACACTATCCCATCAAATACTCCCAGGGCAAGTACAGGGGGTTATATACAGAGTAATGCTGCCTCTACACTGTCCCATCAAACACTCCCAGGGCAGGTACAGGGGGTTAGATACAGAGTAAATCTCCCTCGACACTGTCCCATCAAACACTCACAGGGCAGATACAGCACGGGGTTAGATGCAGAGTAGAGCTCCCTCCACGCTGTGCCATCAAAAACTCCCAGGGCTGGTACAGGGGGTTAGATACAGAGTAAATCTCCCTCGACACTGTCCCATCAAACACTCACAGGGCAGGTACAGCACGGGGTAAGATGCAGAGCAAAGCTCCCTCTACACTGTCCCGTCAAAAACTCCCACGGCTGGTACAGTGGGTTAGATACAGAGTAAAGCTCCCTCTACACTGTCCCATCAAACACTCCCAGGGCAGGTACAGGGGGTTTGATACAGAGTAAAGCCTCCTCTACACTGTCCCATCAAACACTCCCAGGGCAGGTACAGGTGGTTAGATACAGAGTAAAGCTCCCTCTACACTATCCCATCAAACACTACCAGGGCAGTTACAGCACAGGTTAGATACAGAGTAAAGCTCCCTGTACACTGCCCCATCGAACACTCCCAGGGCAGGTACAGGGGGTTAGATACAGAGTAAAGCTCCCTCTACACTGTCCCATCAAATACTTCCAGGGCAGGTACAGGTGGTTAGATACAGAGTAAAGCTACCTCTACACTGTCCCAACAAACACTCCAAGGGCAGGTACAGGGGGTTAGATACAGAGTAAAGCTCCCTCTACACTGTCCCATCAAACACTCCCAGGGCTGGTACAGCACAGGTTCGATACAGAGTAAAGCTCCCTCTACACTGTCCCATCAAACACTCCCAGGGCAGGGACAGGTGTTAGATACAGAGTAAATCTCCCTCGACACTGTCCCATCAACACTCACAGGGCAGGTGCAGCACGGGGTTAGATGCAGAGTAAAGCTCCCTCTACACTGTCCCATCAAAAACTCCCAAGGCTGGTACAGGTGGTTAGATACAGAATAAAGCTCCCTCTACCCTGTCCCATCAAACACTCCCAGGGCAGGTACAGGGGATTAGATACAGAGTAAAGCTTCCTCTACACTGTCCCATCAAACACTCCCAGGGCAGGTACAGGGGGTAAGATACAGAGCAAAGCTCCCTCTACACTGTCCCATCAAACACTCCCAGGGCAGGTACAGCACAGGTTAGATACAGAGTAAAGATTCCTCTACACTTTCCCAACAAACACTCCCAGGGCAGGTACAGCACAGGTGAGATACAGAGTAAAGCTTCCTCTACACTGTCCCATCATACACTCCCAAGGCAGGTACAGGGGGTTAGATACAGAGTTAAGCTCCATCTACACTGTCCCATCAAACATTCCCAGGGCAGGTTCAGGGGGTAAGATACAGAGTAAAGCTCCCTCTATACTTGTCCCATCAACATTCCCAGGGCAGATACAGCACAAGGTTAGATGCAGAGTAGAGCTCCCTCCACGCTGTGCCATCAAAAACTCCCAGGGCTGGTACAGGGGGTTAGATACAGAGTAAATCTCCCTCGACACTGTCCCATCAAACACTCACAGGGCAGGTACAGCACGGGGTAAGATGCAGAGCAAAGCTCCCTCTACACTGTCCCGTCAAAAACTCCCACGGCTGGTACAGTGTGTTAGATACAGAGTAAAGCTCCCTCTACACTGTCCCATCAAACACTACCAGGGCAGGTACAGGGGGTTAGATACAGAGTAAAGCTTCCTCTACACTGTCCCATCAAACACTGCCAGGGCAGGTACAGGGGGTTAGATACAGAGTAAAGCTCCCTCTACACTGTCCCATCAAACACTCCCAGGGCAGGTACAGCACAGGTTAGATACAGAGTAAAGCTCCCTCTACACTGCCCCATCGAAAACTCCCAGGGCAGGTACAGGGGGTTAGATACAGAGTAAAGCTCCATCTACACTGTCCCATCAAACATTCCCAGGGCAGGTACAGGGGGTAAGATACAGAGTAAAGCTCACTCTACACTGTCCCATCAACACTCCCAGGGCAGGTACAGGGGTTTAGATACAGAGTAATGCTCACTCTACACTGTCCCATCAAACACTCCCAGGGCACGTACAGCACAGGTTAGATACAGTGTAAAGCTCCCTCTACACTGTCCCATCAAACACTCCCAGGGCAGGTACAGCACAGGTTAGATACAGAGTAAAGCTCCCTCTACACTGTCCCATCAAACACTCCCAGGCCAGGTACAGAGGGTTTGATACAGAGTAAAGCTCCCTCTACACTGTCCCTTCAAACACTCCCAGGGCAGGTACAGCACAGGTTAGATACAGTGTAAAGCTCCCTCTACACTGTCCCATCAAACACTCCCAGGGCAGGTACAGCACAGGTTAGATACAGAGTAAAGCTTCCTCTACACTGTCCCATCATACACTCTCAGGGCAGGTACAGGGGTTTAGATACAGAGTAAAGCTCCCTCTATACTGCCCCATCCAACATTCCCAGGGCAGGTACAGGGGGTAAGATACAGAGTAAAGCTCCCTCTACACTGTCCCATCAACACTCCCAGGGCAGGTACAGGGTGTTAGCTACAGAGTAATGCTCCCTCTGCACTGTCCCATCAAAAACTCCCAGGGCAGGTACAGGGGATTAGATACAGAGTAAATCTCCCTCGACACTGTCCCTTCAAACACTCACAGGGCAGGTACAGCACGGGGTTAGATGCAGAGTAAAGCTCCCTCTACACTGTCCCATCATAACCTCCCAGGGCTGGGACAGGGGATTAGATACAGAGTAAAGCTCCCTCCACACTGTCCCGGTAAACACTCCCAGGGCAGGTACAGGGGGTTAGATACAGAGGAAAGCTCCCTCTACACTGTCCCATCAACACTCCCAGGGCAGGTACAGGGGGTTAGATACAGAGTAATACTCCCTCTACACTGTCCCATCAAACACTCCCAGGGCAGGTACAGGGGGTTAGATGCAGAGTAAAGCTACCTCTACCCTGTCCCATCAAACACTCCCAGGACAGGTACAGGGGATTAGATACAGAGTAAAGCTTCCTCGACACTGTCCCATCATTCACTCCCAGGGCAGGTACAGGGGGTTAGATACAGAGTAAAGCTCCCTCTACACTGTCCCATCAAACACTCCCAGGGCAGGTACAGCACAGGTTAGATACAGAGTAAAGCTCCCCCTAAACTGCCCCATCAAACACTCCCAGGGCAGGTACAGGGGGTTAGATACAGAGTAAAGCTCCCTCTACACTGTCCCATCAAATACTCCTAGGGCAGGTACAGGGGGTTAGATACAGAGTAAAGCTCCCTCTACACTGTCCCATCAAACACTCCCAGGGCAGGTACAGGGGGTTAGATACAGAGTAAAGCTCCCTCTACACTGTCCCATCAAACACTCCCAGGGCAGGTACAGCACAGGTTAGATACAGAGTAAAGCTCCCTCTACACTGTCCCATCAAACACTCCAAGGGCAGGTACAGCACAGGTTAGATACAGAGTAAAGCTTCCTCTACACTGTCCCATCACACACTCCCAGGGCAGGTACAGGGGGTTAGATACAGAGTAAAGCTCCCTCTACATTGTCCCATCAAACATTCCCAGGGCAGGTACAGGGGGTATGATACAGAGTAAAGCTCCCTCTACACTGTCCCATCAAACACTCCCAAGGCAGGTACAGGGGGTTAGACACAGAGTAAAGCTCCATCTACATAGTCCCATCAAACATTCCCAGGGCAGGTACAGAGGGTAAGATACAGAGTAAAGCTCACTCTACACTGTCCCATCAACACTCCCAGGGCAGGTACAGGGGTTTAGATACAGAGTAATGCTCACTCTACACTGTCCCATCAAACACTCCCAGTGCAGGTACAGCACAGGTTAGATACACAGTAAAGCTCCCTCTACACTGTCCCATTAAACACTCCCAGGGCAGGTACAGGGGGTTAGATACAGAGTAAAGCTCCCTCTACACTGTCCCATCAAATACTCCCAGGGCAGGTACAGGGGGTTAGATACAGAGTAAAGCTGCCTCTACACTGTCCCATCAAACACTTCCAGGGCAACTACAGGGGGTTAGATACAGAGTAAATCTCCCTCGACACTGTCCCATCAAACACTCACAGGGCAGATACAGCACGGGGTTAGATGCAGAGTAGAGCTCCCTCTACACTGTGCCATCAAAAACTCCCAGGGCTGGTACAGGGGGTTAGATACAGAGTAAAGCTCCCTCTACACTGTCCCATCAAACACTCGCAGGGCAGGTACAGGGGGTTAGATACAGAGTAAAGCTCCCTCTACACTGTCCCATCAAACACTCCCAGGGCAGGTACAGGGGGTTAGATACAGAGTAAATCTCCCTCGACACTGTCCCATCAAACACTCACAGGGCAGGTGCAGCACGGGGTAAGATGCAGAGCAAAGCTCCCTCTACACTGTCCCGTCAAAAACTCCAACGGCTGGTCAGTGGGTTATATACAGAGGAAGCTCCCTCTACACTGTCGCATCAAACACTCCCAGGGCAGGTACAGAGGGTTAGATACAGAGTAAAGCTCCCTCTACACTGTCCCATCAAACACTCCCAGGGCAGGTACAGCACAGGTTAGATACAGAGTAAAGCTCCCTCTACACTGTCCCATCAAACACTCCCAGGGCACGTACAGGGGATTAGATACAGAGTAAAGCTCCCTCTACACTGTCCCATCAACACTCCCAGGGCAGGTACAGGGGGTTAGATACAGAGAAATGCTTCCTCTACACTGTCCCATCAAAAACTCCCAGGGCTGGTACAGGGGGTTATATACAGGGTAAAGCTCCCTCCACACTGTCCCGTTAAACACTCCCAGGGCAGGTACAGTGGGTTAGGTACAGAGTAAATCTCCCTCGACACTGTCCCATCAAACACTCACAGGGCAGGTACAGCACGGGGTAAGATGCAGAGCAAAGCTCCCTCTACACTGTCCCGTCAAAAACTCCCACGGCTGTACAGTGGGTTAGATACAGAGTAAAGCTCCCTCTACACTGTCCGATCATACACTCCCAGGGCAGGTACAGGCGGTTAGATACAGAGTAAAGCTCCCTCTATACTGTCCCATCAAACATTCCCAGGGCAGGTACAGGGGGTAAGATACAGAGTAAAGCTCCCTCTACACTGTCCCATCAACACTCCCAGGGCAGGTACAGGGTGTTAGCTACAGAGTAATGCTCCCTCTACACTGTCCCATCAAAAACTCCCAGGGCTGGTACAGGGGGTTATATACAGGGTAATGCTCCCTCCACACTGTCCCGTTAAACACTCCTAGGGCAGGTACAGGTGGTGAGATACAGAGTAAAGCTCCCTCTACACTGTCCCATCAAACATTCCCAGGGCAGTTACAGGGGGTAAGATACAGAGTAAAGCTCACTCTACACTGTCCCATCAACACTCCCAGGGCAGGTACAGGGGGTTAGATACAGAGTAATGCTCACTCTACACTGTCCCATCAAACACTCCCAGGGCAGGTACAGCACAGGTTAGATACACAGTAAAGCTCCCTCTACACTGTCCCATTAAACACTCCCATGGCAGGTACAGGGGGTTAGATACAGAGTAAAGCTCCCTCTACACTGTCCGATCAAATACTCCCAGGGCTGGTACAGGGGGTTAGATACAGAGTAAAGCTGCCTCTACACTGTCCCATTAAACACTCCCAGGGCAGCAACAGGGGGTTAGATACAGATTAAATCTCCCTCGACACTGTCCCATCAAACACTCACAGGGCAGATACAGCACGGGGTTCGATGCAGAGTAGAGCTCCCTCTACACTGTGCCATCAAAAACTCCCAGGGCTGGTACAGGGGGTTAGTTACAGAGTAAAGCTCCCTCTACACTGTCCCATCAAACACTCCCAGGGCAGGTACAGGGGGTTAGATACAGAGTATAGCTCCCTCTACACTGTCCCATCAAACACTCCCAGGGCAGGTACAGGGGGTTAGATACAGAGTAAATCTCCCTCGACACTGTCCCATCAAACACTCACAGGGCAGGTGCAGCACGGGGTAATATGCAGAGCAAAGCTCCCTCTACACTGTCCCGTCAAAAACTCCCACGGCTGGTCAGTGGGTTAGATACAGAGTAAAGCTCCCTCTACACTGTCGCATCAAACACTCCCAGGGCAGGTACAGAGGGTTAGATACAGAGTAAAGCTCCCTCTACACTGTCCCATCAAACACTCCCAGGGCAGGTACAGCACAGGTTAGATACAGAGTAAAGCTCCCACTACACTGTCCCATCAAACACTCCCAGGGCAGGTACAGGGGGTTAGATACAGAGTAAAGCTCCCTCTACACTGTCCCATCAACACTCCCAGGGCAGGTACAGTGGGTTAGATACAGAGTAATGCTCCCTCTACACTGTCCCATCAAAAACTCCCAGGGCTGGTACAGGGGGTTATATACAGGGTAAAGCTCCCTCCACACTGTCCCGTTAAAGACTCCCAGGGCAGGTACAGTGGGTTAGGTACAGAGTAAATCTCCCTCGACACTGTCACATCAAACACTCACAGGGCAGGTACAGCACGGGGTAAGATGCAGAGCAAAGCTCCCTCTACACTGTCCCGTCAAAAACTCCCACGGCTGGTACAGTGGGTTAGATACAGAGTAAAGCTCCCTCTACACTGTCCCATCAAACACTCCCAGGCCAGGTACAGAGGCTTAGATACAGAGTAAAGCTCCCTCTACACTGTCCCATCAAACACTCCCAGGGCAGGTACAGCACAGGTTAGGTACAGAGTAAAGCTCCCTCTAAACTGTCCCATCAAACACTCCCAGGGCAGGTACAGCACAGGTTAGATACAGAGTAAAGCTTCCTCTGCACTGTCCCATCAACACTCCCAGGGCAGGTACAGGGTGTTAGCTACAGAGTAATGCTCCCTCTACACTGTCCCATCAAAAACTCCCAGGGCTGGTACAGGGGGTTATATACAGGGTAATGCTCCCTCCACACTGTCCCGTTAAACACTCCTAGGGCAGGTACAGGTGGTTAGATACAGAGTAAAGCTCCCTCTACACTGTCCCATGAACACTCCCAGGGCAGGTACAGGAGTTTAGATACAGAGTAATGCTCCCTCTACACTGTCCCATCAAACACTCCCAGGGCAGGTACAGCACAGGTTAGATACAGAGTAAAGCTCCCTCTACACTCTCCCATCAAACACTCCCAGGGCAGGTACAGGGGGTTAGATACAGAGTAAATCTCCCTCGACACTGTCCCTTCAAACACTCACAGGGCAGGTAAAGCACGGGGTTAGATGCAGAGTAAAGGTCCCTCTACACTGTCCCATCAAAAACTCCCAGGCTGGGACAGGGGGTTAGATACAGAGTAAAGCTCCCTCCACACTGTCCCGTTAAACACTCCCAGGGCATGTACATGGGGTTAGATACAGAGTAAAGCTCCCTCTACACTGTCCCATTAACACTCCCAGGGCAGGTACAGGGGGTTAGATACAGAGTAATGCTCCCTCTACACTGTCCCATTAAACACTCCGAAGGGAGGTTCAGCACAGGTTAGATACAGAGTAAACTCCCTCTACACTGTCCCATCAAACACTCCCAAGGCAGGTACAGGAGGTAAGATACAGAGTAAAGCTCCCTCTACACTGTCCCATCAAAAACTCCCAAGGGTGGTACAGGGGGTTCGATACAGAGTAATGCTCCCTCTACACTGTCCCATCAAACACTCCCAGGGCAGGTACAGGGGGTTAGATACAGAGTAACGCTACCTCTACCCTGTCCCATCAAACACTCCCAGGGCAGGTGCAGGGGGTTAGATACAGAGTAAAGCTTCCTCGACACTGTCCCATCAAACACTCCCAGGGCAGGTACAGGGGGTTAGATACAGAGTAAAGCTCCCTCTACACTGTCCCATCAAACACTCCCAGGGCAGGTACAGCACAGGTTAGATACAGAGTAAAGCTTCCTCTACACTGTCCCATCACACACTCCCAGGGCAGGTACAGGGGGTTAGATACAGAGTAATGCTCCCTCTACACTGTCCCATCAAAAACTCAGAGGGCTGGTACAGGGGGTTATATACAGGGTAAATCTCCCTCGACACTGTCCCATCAAACACTCACAGGGCAGGTACAGCACGGGTTAAGATGCAGAGCAAAGCTCCCTCTACACTGCCCCATCAAACACTCCCAGGGCAGGTACAGGGGGTTAGATACAGAGTAAAGCTCCCTCTACACTGTCCCATCAAATACTCCCAGGGCAGGTACAGGGGGTTAGATACAGAGTAAAGCTCCCTCTACACTGTCCCATCAAACACTCCCAGGGCAGGTACATGGGGTTAGATACAGAGTAAAGCTCCCTCTACACTGTCCCATCAAACACTCCCAGGGCAGGTACAGCACAGGTTAGATACAGAGTAAAGCTCCCTCTACACTGTCCCATCAAACACTCCCAGGGCAGGTACAGCACAGGTTAGATACAGAGTAAAGCTTCCTCTACACTGTCCCATCACACACTCCCAGGGCAGGTACAGGGGGTTAGATACAGAGTAACGCTCCCTCTACATTGTCCCATCAAACATTCCCAGGGCAGGTACAGGGGGTAAGATACAGAGTAAAGCTCCCTCTACACTGTCCCATCAAACACTCCCAGGGCAGGTACAGCACAGGTTAGATACAGAGTAAAGCTTCCTCTACACTGTCCCAACAAACACTCCCAGGGCAGGTACAGCACAGGTAAGATACAGAGTAAAGCTTCCTCTACAATGTCCCATCATACACTCCCAAGGCAGGTACAGGGGGTTAGACACAGAGTAAAGCTCCATCTACACTGTCCCATCAAACATTCCCAGGGCAGGTACAAGGGGTAAGATACAGAGTAAAGCTCACTCTACACTGTCCCATCAACACTCCCAGGGCAGGTACAGGGGTTTAGATACAGAGTAATGCTCACTCTACACTGTCCCATCAAACACTCCCAGGGCAGGTAGAGCACAGGTTAGATACACAGTAAAGCTCCCTCTACACTGTCCCATTAAACACTCCCAGGGCAGGTACAGGGGGTTAGATACAGAGTAAAGCTCCCTCTACACTGTCCCATCAAATACTCCCAGGGCAGGTACAGGGGGTTAGATACAGAGTAAAGCTGCCTCTACACTGTCCCATCAAACAATTCCAGGGCAGCTACAGGGGGTTAGATACAGAGTAAATCTCCCTCGACACTGTCCCATCAAACACTCACAGGGCAGATACAGCACGGGGTTAGATGCAGAGTAGAGCTCCCTCTACACTGTGCCATCAAAAACTCCCAGGGCTGGTACAGGTGGTTAGATACAGAGTAAAGCTCCCTCGACACTGTCCCATCAAACACTCACAGGGCAGGTGCAGCACGGGGTAAGATGCAGAGCAAAGCTCCCTCTACACTGTCCCGTCAAAAACTCCCACGGCTGGTCAGTGGGTTAGATACAGAGTAAGCTCCCTCTACACTGTCGCATCAAACACTCCCAGGGCAGGTACAGAGGGTTAGATACAGAGTAAAGCTCCCTCTACACTGTCCCATCAAACACTCCCAGGGCAGGTACAGCACAGGTTAGATACAGAGTAAAGCTCCCTCTACACTGTCCCATCAAACACTCCCAGGGCAGGTACAGGGGATTAGATACAGAGTAAAGCTCCCTCTACACTGTCCCATCAACACTCCCAGGGCAGGTACAGGGGGTTAGATACAGAGTAATGCTCCCTCTACACTGTCCCATCAAAAAACTCCCAGGGCTGGTACAGGGGGTTATATACAGGGTAAAGCTCCCTCCACACTGTCCCGTTAAACACTCCCAGGGCAGGTACAGTGGGTTAGGTACAGAGTAAATCTCCCTCGACACTGTCCCATCAAACACTCACAGGGCAGGTACAGCACGGGGTAAGATGCAGAGCAAAGCTCCCTCTACACTGTCCCGTCAAAAACTCCCACGGCTGGTACAGTGGGTTAGATACAGAGTAAAGCTCCCTCTACACTGTCCCATCATACACTCCCAGGGCAGGTACAGGCGGTTAGATACAGAGTAAAGCTCCCTCTATACTGTCCCATCAAACATTCCCAGGGCAGGTACAGGGGGTAAGATACAGAGTAAAGCTCCCTCTACACTGTCCCATCAACACTCCCAGGGCAGGTACAGGGTGTTAGCTACAGAGTAATGCTCCCTCTACACTGTCCCATCAAAAACTCCCAGGGCTGGTACAGGGGGTTATATACAGGGTAATGCTCCCTCCACACTGTCCCGTTAAACACTCCTAGGGCAGGTACAGGGGGTTAGATACAGAGTAAAGCTCCCTCTACACTGTCCCATGAACAATCCCAGGGCAAGTACAGGGGGTAAGATACAGAGTAAAGCTCCCTCTACACTGTCCCATCAAACACTCCCAGGGCAGGTACAGCACAGGTTAGATACAGAGTAAAGCTTCCTCTAAACTGTCCCAACAAACACTCCCAGGGCAGGTACAGCACAGGTAAGATACAGAGTAAAGCTTCCTCTACACTGTCCCATCATACACTCCCAAGGCAGGTACAGGTGGTTCGATACAGAGTAACGCTCCATCTACACTGTCCCATCAAACATTCCCAGGGCAGTTACAGGGGGTAAGATACAGAGTAAAGCTCCATCTACACTGTCCCATCAAACACTCACAGGGCAGGTACAGCACGGGGTAAGATGCAGAGTAAAGCTCCCTCTACACTGTCCCATCAAAAAATCCCAGGGCTGGTACATGGGGTTATATACAGGGTAAAGCTCCCTCCACACTGTCCCGTTAAACACTCCCAGGGCAGGTACAGTGGGTTAGGTACAGAGTAAATCTCCCTCGACACTGTCCCATCAAACACTCACAGGGCAGGTACAGCACGGGGTAAGATGCAGAGCAAAGCTCTCTCTACACTGTCCCGTCAAAAACTCCCACGGCTGGTACAGTGGGTTAGATACAGAGTAAAGCTCCCTCTACACTGTCCCATCAAACATTCCCAGGGCAGGTACAGGGGGTAAGATACAGAGTAAAGCTCACTCTACACTGTCCCATCAACACTCCCAGGGCAGGTACAGGGGTTTAGATACAGAGTAATGCTCACTCTACACTGTCCCATCAAACACTCCCAGGGCAGGTACAGCACAGGTTAGATACACAGTAAAGCTCCCTCTACACTGTCCTATTCAACACTCCCAGGGCAGGTACAGGGGGTTAGATACAGAGTAAAGCTCCCTCTACACTGTCCCATCAAATACTCCCAGGGCAGGTACAGGGGGTTAGATACAGAGTAAAGCTGCCTCTACACTGTCCCATCAAACACTTCCAGGGCAGCTACAGGGGGTTAGATACAGAGTAAATCTCCCTCGACACTGTCCCATCAAACACTCACAGGGCAGATACAGCACGGGGTTAGATGCAGAGTAGAGCTCCCTCTACACTGTGCCATCAAAAACTCCCAGGGCTGGTACAGGGGGTTAGATACAGAGTAAAGCTCCCTCTACACTGTCCCATCAAACACTCCCAGGGCAGGTACAGGGGGTTATATAGAGGGTAAAGCTCCCTCCACACTGTCCCGTTAAACACTCCCAGGGCAGGTACAGTGGGTTAGGTACAGAGTAAATCTCCCTCGACACTGTCCCATCAAACACTCACAGGGCAGGTACAGCACGGTGTAAGATGCAGAGCAAAGCTCCCTCTACACTGTCCCGTCAAAAACTCCCACGGCTGGTACAGTGGGTTAGATACAGAGTAAAGCTCCCTCTACACTGTCCCATCATACCCTCCCAGGGCAGGTACAGGCGGTTAGATACAGAGTAAAGCTCCCTCTATACTGTCCCATCAAACATTCCCAGGGCAGGTACAGGGGGTTAGATACAGAGTAAAGCTCCCTCTACACTGTCCCATGAACACTCCCAGGGCAAGTACAGGGGGTAAGATACAGAGTAAAGCTCCCTCTACACTGTCCCATCAAACACTCCCAGGGCAGGTACAGCACAGGTTAGATACAGAGTAAAGCTTCCTCTACACTGTCCCAACAAACACTCCCAGGGCAGGTACAGCACAGGTAAGATACAGAGTAAAGCTTCCTCTACACTTTCCCATCATACACTCCCAAGGCAGGTACAGGTGGTTAGATACAGAGTAACGCTCCATCTACACTGTCCCATCAAACATTCCCAGGGCAGTTACAGGGGGTAAGATACAGAGTAAAGCTCACTCTACACTGTCCCATCAACACTCCCAGGGCAGGTACAGGGGGTTAGATACAGAGTAATGCTCACTCTACACTGTCCCATCAAACACTCCCAGGGCAGGTACAGCATAGGTTAGATACACAGTAAAGCTCCCTCTACACTGTCCCATTAAACACTCCCATGGCAGGTACAGGGGGTTAGATACAGAGTAAAGCTCCCTCTACACTGTCCCATCAAATACTCCCAGGGCAGGTACAGGGGGTTAGATACAGAGTAAAGCTGCCTCTACACTGTCCCATTAAACACTCCCAGGGCAGCTACAGGGGGTTAGATACAGAGTAAATCTCCCTCGACACTGTCCCATCAAACACTCACAGGGCAGATACAGCACGGGGTTCGATGCAGAGTAGAGCTCCCACTACACTGTGCCATCAAAAACTCCCAGGGCTGGTACAGGGGGTTAGATACAGAGTAAAGCTCCCTCTACACTGTCCCATCAAACACTCCCAGGGCAGGTACAGGGGGTTAGATACAGAGTATAGCTCCCTCTACACTGTCCCATCAAACACTCCCAGGGCAGGTACAGGGGGTTAGATACAGAGTAAATCTCCCTCGACACTGTCCCATCAAACACTCACAGGGCAGGTGCAGCACGGGGTAAGATGCAGAGCAAAGCTCCCTCTACACTGTCCCGTCAAAAACTCCCACGGCTGGTCAGTGGGTTAGATACAGAGTAAAGCTCCCTCTACACTGTCGCATCAAACACTCCCAGGGCAGGTACAGAGGGTTAGATACAGAGTAAAGCTCCCTCTACACTGTCCCATCAAACACTCCCAGGGCAGGTACAGCACAGGTTAGATACAGAGTAAAGCTCCCTCTACACTGTCCCATCAAACACTCCCAGGGCAGGTACAGGGGGTTAGATACAGAGTAAAGCTCCCTCTACACTGTCCCATCAACACTCCCAGGGCAGGTACAGGGGGTTAGATACAGAGTAATGCTCCCTCTACACTGTCCCATCAAAAACTCCCAGGGCTGGTACAGGGGGTTATATACAGGGTAAAGCTCCCTCCACACTGTCCCGTTAAACACTCCCAGGGCAGGTACAGTGGGTTAGGTACAGAGTAAATCTCCCTCGACACTGTCCCATCAAACACTCACAGGGCAGGTACAGCACGGGGTAAGATGCAGAGCAAAGCTCCCTCTACACTGTCCCGTCAAAAACTCCCACGGCTGGTACAGTGGGTTAGATACAGAGTAAAGCTCCCTCTACACTGTCCCATCAAACACTCCCAGGCCAGGTACAGAGGCTTAGATACAGAGTAAAGCTCCCTCTACACTGTCCCATCAAACACTCCCAGGGCAGGTACAGCACAGGTTAGGTACAGAGTAAAGCTCCCTCTAAACTGTCCCATCAAACACTCCCAGGGCAGGTACAGCACAGGTTAGATACAGAGTAAAGCTTCCCCTACACTGTCCCATCATACACTCCCAGGGCAGGTGCAGGCGGTTCGATACAGAGTAAAGCTCCCTCTATACTGTCCCATCAAACATTCCCAGGGCAGGTAAAGGGGGTAAGATACAGAGTAAAGCTCCCTCTACACTGTCCCATCAACACTCCCAGGGCAGGTACAGGGTGTTAGCTACAGAGCAATGCTCCCTCTACACTGTCCCATCAAAAACTCCCAGGGCTGGTACAGGGGGTTATATACAGGGTAATGCTCCCTCCACACTGTCCCGTTAAACACTCCTAGGGCAGGTACAGGTGGTTAGATACAGAGTAAAGCTCCCTCTACACTGTCCCATGAACACTCCCAGGGCAGGTACAGGAGTTTAGATACAGAGTAATGCTCCCTCTACACTGTCCCATCAAACACTCCCAGGGCAGGTACAGCACAGGTTAGATACAGAGTAAAGCTCCCTCTACACTCTCCCATCAAACACTCCCAGGGCAGGTACAGGGGGTTAGATACAGAGTAAATCTCCCTCGACACTGTCCCTTCAAACACTCACAGGGCAGGTACAGCACGGGGTTAGATGCAGAGTAAAGGTCCCTCTACACTGTCCCATCAAAAACTCCCAGGGCTGGGACAGGGGGTTAGATACAGAGTAAAGCTCCCTCCACACTGTCCCGTTAAACACTCCCAGGGCAGGTACATGTGGTTAGATACAGAGTAAAGCTCCCTCTACACTGTCCCATTAACACTCCCAGGGCAGGTACACGGGGTTAGATACAGAGTAATGCTCCCTCTACACTGTCCCATTAAACACTCCCAAGGCAGGTACAGCACAGGTTAGATACAGAGTAAACTCCCTCTACACTGTCCCATCAAACACTCCCAAGGCAGGTACAGGGGGTTAGATACAGAGTAAAGCTCCCTCTACACTGTCCCATCAAAAACTCCCAAGGGTGGTACAGGGGGTTCGATACAGAGTAATGCTCCCTCTACACTGTCCCATCAAACACTCCCAGGGCAGGTACAGGGGGTCAGATACAGAGTAAAGCTACCTCTATCCTGTCCCATCAAACACTCCCAGGGCAGGTACAGGGGGTTAGATACAGAGTAAAGCTTCCTGGACACTGTCCCATCAAACACTCCCAGGGCAGGTACAGGGGGTTAGATACAGAGTAAAGCTCCCTCTACACTGTCCCATCAAACACTCCCAGGGCAGGTACAGCACAGGTTAGATACAGAGTAAAGCTTCCTCTACACTGTCCCTTCACACACTCCCAGGGCAGGTACAGGGGGTTAGATACAGAGTAATGCTCCCTCTACACTGTCCCATCAAAAACTCAGAGGGCTGGTACAGGGGGTTATATACAGGGTAAAGCTCCCTCCACACTGTCCCGTTAAACACTCCCAGGGCAGGTACAGTCGGTTAGGTACAGAGTAAATCTCCCTCGACACTGTCCCATCAAACACTCACAGGGCAGGTACAGCACGGGGTAAGATGCAGAGCAAAGCTCCCTCTACACTGTCCCGTCAAAAACTCCCACGGCTGGTACAGTGGGTTAGATACAGAGTAAAGCTCCCTCTACACTATCCCATCAAACACTCCCAGGCCAGGTACAGAGGGTTAGATACAGAGTAAAGCTCCCTCTACACTGTCCCATCAAACACTCCCAGGGCAGGTACAGCACAGGTTAGATACAGAGTAAAGCTCCCTCTACACTGTCCCATCAAACACTCCCAGGGCAGGTACAGCACAGGTTAAATACAGAGTTAAGCTTCCTCTACACTGTCCCATCATACACTCCCAGGGCAGGTACAGGCGGTTAGATACAGAGTAAAGCTCCCTCTATACTGTCCCATCAAACATTCCCAGGGCAGGTACAGGGGGTAAGATACAGAGTAAAGCTCCCTCTACACTGTCCCATCAAAAACTCAGAGGGCAGGTACAGGGGGTTAGATACAGAGTAAAGCTTCCTCTACACTGTCCCATCAAATACTCCCAGGGCAGGTACAGGGGGTTAGATACAAAGTAAAGCTGCCTCTACACTGTCCCATCAAACACTTCCAGGGCAGCTACAGGGGGTTAGATACAGAGTAAATCTCCCTCGACACTGTCCCATCAAACACTCACAGGGCAGATACAGCACGGGGTTAGATGCAGAGTAGAGCTCCCTCTACACTGTGCCATCAAAAACTCCCAGGGCTGGTACAGGGGGTTAGATACAGAGTAAAGCTCCCTCTACACTGTCCCATCAAACACTCCCAGGGCAGGTTCAGGGGGTTAGATACAGAGTAAAGCTCCCTCTACACTGTCCCATCAAACACTCCCAGGGCAGGTACAGGGGGTTAGATACAGAGTAAATCTCCCTCGACACTGTCCCATCAAACACTCACAGGGCAGGTGCAGCACGGGGTAAGATGCAGAGCAAAGCTCCCTCTACACTGTCCCGTCAAAAACTCCCACGGCTGGTCAGTGGGTTAGATACAGAGTAAGCTCCCTCTACACTGTCGCATCAAACACTCCCAGGGCAGGTACAGAGGGTTAGATACAGAGTAAAGCTCCCTCTACACTGTCCCATCAAACACTCCCAGGGCAGGTACAGCACAGGTTAGATACAGAGTAAAGCTCCCTCTACACTGTCCCATCAAACACTCCCAGGGCAGGTACAGGGGATTAGATACAGAGTAAAGCTCCCTCTACACTGTCCCATCAACACTCCCAGGGCAGGTACAGGGTGTTAGCTACAGAGTAATGCTCCCTCTACACTGTCCCATCAAAAACTCCCAGGGCTGGTACAGGGGGTTATATACAGGGTAATGCTCCCTCCACACTGTCCCGTTAAACACTCCTAGGGCAGGTACAGGGGGTTAGATACAGAGTAAAGCTCCCTCTACACTGTCCCATGAACAATCCCAGGGCAAGTACAGGGGGTAAGATACAGAGTAAAGCTCCCTCTACACTGTCCCATCAAACACTCCCAGGGCAGGTACAGCACAGGTTAGATACAGAGTAAAGCTCCCTCTACACTGTCCCATCAAACACTCCCAGGGCAGGTACAGGGGATTAGATACAGAGTAAGGCTCCCTCTACACTGTCCCATCAACACTCCCAGGGCAGGTACAGGGGGTTAGATACAGAGTAATGCTCCCTCTACACTGTCCCATCAAAAACTCCCAGGGCTGGTACAGGGGGTTATATACAGGGTAAAGCTCCCTCCACACTGTCCCGTTAAACACTCCCAGGGCAGGTACAGTGGGTTAGGTACAGAGTAAATCTCCCTCGACACTGTCCCATCAAACACTCACAGGGCAAGTACAGCACGGTGTAAGATGCAGAGCAAAGCTCCCTCTACACTGTCCCGTCAAAAACTCCCACGGCTGGTACAGTGGGTTAGATACAGAGTAAAGCTCCCTCTACACTGTCCCATCATACACTCCCAGGGCAGGTACAGGCGGTTAGATACAGAGTAAAGCTCCCTCTATACTGTCCCATCAAACATTCCCAGGGCAGGTACAGGGGGTTAGATACAGAGTAAAGCTCCCTCTACACTGTCCCATGAACACTCCCAGGGCAAGTACAGGGGGTAAGATACAGAGTAAAGCTCCCTCTACACTGTCCCATCAAACACTCCCAGGGCAGGTACAGCACAGGTTAGATACAGAGTAAAGCTTCCTCTACACTGTCCCAACAAACACTCCCAGGGCAGGTACAGCACAGGTAAGATACAGAGTAAAGCTTCCTCTACACTGTCCCATCATACACTCCCAAGGCAGGTACAGGTGGTTAGATACAGAGTAACGCTCCATCTACACTGTCCCATCAAACATTCCCAGGGCAGTTACAGGGGGTAAGATACAGAGTAAAGCTCACTCTACACTGTCCCATCAACACTCCCAGGGCAGGTACAGGGGGTTAGATACAGAGTAATGCTCACTCTACACTGTCCCATCAAACACTCCCAGGGCAGGTACAGCACAGGTTAGATACACAGTAAAGCTCCCTCTACACTGTCCCATTAAACACTCCCATGGCAGGTACAGGGGGTTAGATACAGAGTAAAGCTCCCTCTACACTGTCCCATCAAATACTCCCAGGGCAGGTACAGGGGGTTAGATACAGAGTAAAGCTGCCTCTACACTGTCCCATTAAACACTCCCAGGGCAGCTACAGGGGGTTAGATACAGAGTAAATCTCCCTCGACACTGTCCCATCAAACACTCACAGGGCAGATACAGCACGGGGTTCGATGCAGAGTAGAGCTCCCTCTACACTGTGCCATCAAAAACTCCCAGGGCTGGTACAGGGGGTTAGTTACAGAGTAAAGCTCCCTCTACACTGTCCCATCAAACACTCCCAGGGCAGGTACAGGGGGTTAGATACAGAGTATAGCTCCCTCTACACTGTCCCATCAAACACTCCCAGGGCAGGTACAGGGGGTTAGATACAGAGTAAATCTCCCTCGACACTGTCCCATCAAACACTCACAGGGCAGGTGCAGCACGGGGTAAGATGCAGAGCAAAGCTCCCTCTACACTGTCCCGTCAAAAACTCCCACGGCTGGTCAGTGGGTTAGATACAGAGTAAAACTCCCTCTACACTGTCGCATCAAACACTCCCAGGGCAGGTACAGAGGGTTAGATACAGAGTAAAGCTCCATCTACACTGTCCCATCAAACACTGCCAGGGCAGGTACAGCACAAGTTAGATACAGAGTAAAGCTCCCTCTACACTGTCCCATCAAACACTCCCAGGGCAGGTACAGGGGGTTAGATACAGAGTAAAGCTCCCTCTACACTGTCCCATCAACACTCCCAGGGCAGGTACAGGGGGTTAGATACAGAGTAATGCTCCCTCTACACTGTCCCATCAAAAACTCCCAGGGCTGGTACAGGGGGTTATATACAGGGTAAAGCTCCCTCCACACTGTCCCGTTAAACACTCCCAGGGCAGGTACAGTGGGTTAGGTACAGAGTAAATCTCCCTCGACACTGTCCCATCAAACACTCACAGGGCAGGTACAGCACGGGGTAAGATGCAGAGCAAAGCTCCCTCTACACTGTCCCGTCAAAAACTCCCACGGCTGGTACAGTGGGTTAGATACAGAGTAAAGCTCCCTCTACACTGTCCCATCAAACACTCCCAGGCCAGGTACAGAGGCTTAGATACAGAGTAAAGCTCCCTCTACACTGTCCCATCAAACACTCCCAGGGCAGGTACAGCACAGGTTAGGTACAGAGTAAAGCTCCCTCTAAACTGTCCCATCAAACACTCCCAGGGCAGGTACAGCACAGGTTAGATACAGAGTAAAGCTTCCTCTACACTGTCCCATCATACACTCCCAGGGCAGGTGCAGGCGGTTAGATACAGAGTAAAGCTCCCTCTATACTGTCCCATCAAACATTCCCAGGGCAGGTAAAGGGGGTAAGATACAGAGTAAAGCTCCCTCTACACTGTCCCATCAACACTCCCAGGGCAGGTACAGGGTGTTAGCTACAGAGTAATGCTCCCTCTACACTGTCCCATCAAAAACACCCAGGGCTGGTACAGGGGGTTATATACAGGGTAATGCTCCCTCCACACTGTCCCGTTAAACACTCCTAGGGCAGGTACAGGTGGTTAGATACAGAGTAAAGCTCCCTCTACACTGTCCCATGAACACTCCCAGGGCAGGTACAGGAGTTTAGATACAGAGTAATGCTCCCTCTACACTGTCCCATCAAACACTCCCAGGGCAGGTAAAGCACAGGTTAGATACAGAGTAAAGCTCCCTCTACACTCTCCCATCAAACACTCCCAGGACAGGAGACAGGGGGTTAGATACAGAGTAAATCTCCCTCGACACTGTCCCTTCAAACACTCACAGGGCAGGTACAGCACGGGGTTAGATGCAGAGTAAAGGTCCCTCTACACTGTCCCATCAAAAACTCCCAGGGCTGGGACAGGGGGTTAGATACAGAGTAAAGCTCCCTCCACACTGTCCCGTTAAACACTCCCAGGGCAGGTACATGGGGTTAGATACAGAGTAAAGCTCCCTCTACACTGTCCCATTAACACTCCCAGGGCAGGTACACGGGGTTAGATACAGAGTAATGCTCCCTCTACACTGTCCCATTAAACACTCCCAAGGCAGGTACAGCACAGGTTAGATACAGAGTAAACTCCCTCTACACTGTCCCATCAAACACTCCCAAGGCAGGTACAGGGGGTTAGATACAGAGTAAAGCTCCCTCTACACTGTCCCATCAAAAACTCCCAAGGGTGGTACAGGGGGTTCGATACAGAGTAATGCTCCCTCTACACTGTCCCATCAAACACTCCCAGGGCAGGTGCAGGGGGTCAGATACAGAGTAAAGCTACCTCTATCCTGTCCCATCAAACACTCCCAGGGCAGGTACAGGGGGTTAGATACAGAGAAAAGCTTCCTGGACACTGTCCCTTCAAACACTCCCAGGGCAGGTACTGGAGGTTAGATACAGAGTAAAGCTCCCTCTACACTGTCCCATCAAACACTCCCAGGGCAGGTACAGCACAGGTTAGATACAGAGTAAAGCTTCCTCTACACTGTCCCATCACACACTCCCAGGGCAGGTACAGGGGGTTAGATACAGAGTAATGCTCCCTCTACACTGTCCCATCAAAAACTCAGAGGGCTGGTACAGGGGGTTATATACAGGGTAAAGCTCCCTCCACACTGTCCCGTTAAACACTCCCAGGGCAGGTACAGTGGGTTAGGTACAGAGTAAATCTCCCTCGACACTGTCCCATCAAACACTCACAGGGCAGGTACAGCACGGGGTAAGATGCAGAGCAAAGCTCCCTCTACACTGTCCCGTCAAAAACTCCCACGGCTGGTACAGTGGGTTAGATACAGAGTAAAGCTCCCTCTACACTATCCCATCAAACACTCCCAGGCCAGGTACAGAGGGTTAGATACAGAGTAAAGCTCCCTCTACACTGTCCCATCAAACACTCCCAGGGCAGGTACAGCACAGGTTAGATACAGAGTAAAGCTCCCTCTACACTGTCCCATCAAACACTCCCAGGGCAGGTACAGCACAGGTTAAATACAGAGTTAAGCTTCCTCTACACTGTCCCATCATACACTCCCAGGGCAGGTACAGGCGGTTAGATACAGAGTAAAGCTCCCTCTATACTGTCCCATCAAACATTCCCAGGGCAGGTACAGGGGGTAAGATACAGAGTAAAGCTCCCTCTACACTGTCCCATCAACACTCCCAGGGCAGGTACAGGGTGTTAGCTACAGAGTAATGCTCCCTCTACACTGTCCCATCAAAAACTCCCAGGGCTGGTACAGGGGGTTATATACAGGGTAATGCTCCCTCCACACTGTCCCGTTAAACACTCCTAGGGCAGGTACAGGGGGTTAGATACAGAGTAAAGCTCCCTCTACACTGTCCCATGAACACTCCCAGGGCAGGTACAGGAGTTTAGATACAGAGTAATGCTCCCTCTACACTGTCCCATCAAACACTCCCAGGGAAGGTACAGCACAGGTTAGATACAGAGTTAAGCTCCTTCTACACTCTCCCATCAAACACTCCCAGGGCAGGTACAGAGGGTTAGATACAGAGTAAATCTCCCTCGACACTGTCCCTTCAAACACTCACAGGGCAGGTACAGCACGGGGTTAGATGCAGAGTAAAGCTTCCTCTACACTGTCCCATCAAAAACTCCCAGGGCTGGGACAGGGGGTTAGATACAGAGTAAAGCTCCCTCCACACTGTCCCGTTAAACACTCCCAGGGCAGGTACAGGGGGTTAGATACAGAGTAAAGCTCCCTCTACACTGTCCCATCAACACTCCCAGGGCAGGTACAGGGGGTTAGATACAGGGTAATGCTCCCTCCACACTGTCCCGTTAAACACTCCCAGGGCAGGTACAGGGGGTTAGATACAGAATAAAGCTACCTCTACACTGTCCCATCAAATACTCCCAGGGCAGGTACAGGGGGTTAGATACAGAGTAAAGCTCCCTCTACACTGTCCCATCAAATACTCCCAGGTCAGGTACAGGGGGTTAGATACAGAGTAAAGCTCCCTCTACACTGTCCCATCAAACACTCCCAGGGCAGGTACAGGGGGTTAGATACAGAGTAAATCTCCCTCTACACTGTCCCATCAAACACTCCCAGGGCAGGTACAGCACAGGTTAGATACAGAGTAAAGCTCCCTCTACACTGTCCCATCAAACACTCCCAGGGCAGGTACAGCACAGGTTAGATAGAGAGTAAAGCTTCCTCTACACTGTCCCATCACACACTCCCAGGGCAGGTACAGGTGGTTAGATACAGAGTAAAGCTCCCTCTACATTGTCCCATCAAACATTCCCAGGGCAGGTACAGGGGGTAAGATCCAGAGTAATGCTCCCTCTACACTGTCCCATCAAACACTCCCAGGGCAGGTACAGCACAGGTTAGATAGAGAGTAAAGCTTCCTCTACACTGTCCCAACAAACACTCCCAGGGCAGATACAGCACAGGTAAGATACAGAGTAAAGCTTCCTCTACACTGTCCCATCATACACTCCCAAGGCAGGTACAGGGGGTAAGATACAGAGTAAAGCTCCCTCTACACTGTCCCAACAACACTCCCAGGGCAGGTACAGCACAGGTTAGATACACAGTAAAGCTCCCTCTACTCTGTCCCATTAAACACTCCCAGGGCAGGTACAGGGGGTTAGATACAGAGTAAAGCTCCCTCGACACTGTCCCATCAAACACTCCCAGGGCAGGTACAGGGGGTTAGATACAGAGTAAAGCTCCCTCTACACTGTCCCATCAACACTCCCAGGGCAGGTACAGGGGGTTAGATACAGAGTAATGCTCCCTCTACACTGTCCCATCAAAAGCTCCCAGGGCTGGTACAGGGGGTTATATACAGGGGAAAGCTCCCTCCACACTGTCCCGTTAAACACTCCCAGGGCAGGTACAGGGGATTAGATACAGATTAAAGCTCCCTCTACAATGTCCCATGAACACTCCCAGGGCAGGTACAGGGGTTTAGATACAGAGTAATGCTCCCTCTACACTGTCCCATCAAACATTCCCAGGGCAGGTACAGGGGGTCAGATACAGAGTAAAGCTGCCTCTACACTGCCCCATGAAACACTCCCAGGGCAGGTACAGGGGGTTAGATACAGAGTAAATCTCCCTCGACACTGTCCCATCAAACACTCACAGGGCAGGTACAGCAACGGGTTAGATGCAGAGCAAAGCTCCCTCTACACAGTCCCGTCAAACATTCCCAGGGCTGGTACAGGGGGTGAGATACAGAGTAAAGCTCCCTCTACACTGTCCCATCAAACACTCCCAGGGCAGGTACAGGGTGTTAAATACAGAGTAAAGCTCCCTCTACACTGTCCCATCAAACACTTCCAGGGCACGTACAGAGGGTTAGGTACAGAGTAAATCTCCCTCGACACTGTCCCATGAACACTCCCAGGGCAGGTACAGAGGTTTAGATACAGAGTAAAGCTCCCTCTACACTCTCCCATCAAACACTCCCAGGACAGGTACAGGGGGTTAGATACAGAGTAAATCTCCCTCGACACTGTCCCTCCAAACACTCACAGGGCAGGTACAGCACGGGGTTAGATGCAGAGTAAAGCTCCCTCTACACTGTCCCATCAAAAACTCCCAGGGCTGGGACTGGGGGTTAGATACAGAGTAAAGTTCCCTCCACACTGTCCCGTTAAACACTCCCAGGGCAGGTACAGGGGGTTAGATACAGAGTAATGCTCCCTCTACACTGTCCCATCAAACACTCCCAGGGCAGGTACAGCACACGTTAGATACAGAGTAAAGCTCCCTCTACACTGCCCCATCAAACACTCCCAGGGCAGGTACAGGGGGTTAGATACAGAGTAAAGCTCCCTCTACACTGTCCCATCAAATACTCCCAGGGCAGGTACAGGGGGTTAGATACAGAGTAAAGCTCCCTCTACACTGTCCCATCAAACACTCCCAGGGCATGTACAGCACAGGTTAGATACAGAGTAAAGCTCCCTCTACACTGTCCCATCAAACACTCCCAGGGCAGGTACAGCACAGGTTAGATACAGAGTAAAGCTTCCTCTACACTGTCCCATCACACAATCCCAGGGCAGGTACATGGGGTTAGATACAGAGTAAAGCTCCCTCTACACTGTCCCTTCAAACACTCCCAGGGCAGGTACAGCACAGGTTTGATACAGAGTAAAGCTTCCTCTACACTATCCCAACAAACACTCCCAGGGCAGGTACAGAGGGTTAGATACAGAGTAAAGCTCCCTCTACACTGTCCCATCAAACACTCCCAGGGCAGGTACAGCACAGGTTAGATACAGAGTAAAGCTCCCTCTACACTGTCCCATCAAACACTCCCAGGGCAGGTACAGCACAGGTTAAATACAGAGTTAAGCTTCCTCTACACTGTCCCATCATACACTCCCAGGGCAGGTACAGGCGGTTAGATACAGAGTAAAGCTCCCTCTATACTGTCCCATCAAACATTCCCAGGGCAGGTACAGGGGGTAAGATACAGAGTAAAGCTCCCTCTACACTGTCCCATCAACACTCCCAGGGCAGGTACAGGGTGTTAGCTACAGAGTAATGCTCCCTCTACACTGTCCCATCAAAAACTCCCAGGGCTGGTACAGGGGGTTATATACAGGGTAATGCTCCCTCCACACTGTCCCGTTCAACACTCCTAGGGCAGGTACAGGGGGTTAGATACAGAGTAAAGCTCCCTCTACACTGTCCCATGAATACTCCCAGGGCAGGTACAGGAGTTTAGATACAGAGTAATGCTCCCTCTACACTGTCCCATCAAACACTCCCAGGGAAGGTACAGCACAGGTTAGATACAGAGTTAAGCTCCTTCTACACTCTCCCATCAAACACTCCCAGGGCAGGTACAGGGGGTTAGATACAGAGTAAATCTCCCTCGACACTGTCCCTTCAAACACTCACAGGGCAGGTACAGCACGGGGTTAGATGCAGAGTAAAGCTTCCTCTACACTGTCCCATCAAAAACTCCCAGGGCTGGGACAGGGGGTTAGATACAGAGTAAAGCTCCCTCCACACTGTCCCGTTAAACACTCCCAGGGCAGGTACAGGGGGTTAGATACAGAGTAAAGCTCCCTCTACACTGTCCCATCAACACTCCCAGGGCAGGTACAGGGGGTTAGATACAGGGTAATGCTCCCTCCACACTGTCCCGTTAAACACACCCAGGGCAGTTACAGGGGGTTAGATACAGAATAAAGCTACCTCTACACTGTCCCATCAAATACTCCCAGGGCAGGTACAGGGGGTTAGATACAGAGTAAAGCTCCCTCTACACTGTCCCATCAAATACTCCCAGGGCAGGTACAGGGGGTTAGATACAGAGTAAAGCTCCCTCTACACTGTCCCATCAAACACTCCCAGGGCAGGTACAGGGGGTTAGATACAGAGTAAATCTCCCTCTACACTGTCCCATCAAACACTCCCAGGGCAGGTACAGCACAGGTTAGATACAGAGTAAAGCTCCCTCTACACTGTCCCATCAAACACTCCCAGGGCAGGTACAGCACAGGTTAGATAGAGAGTAAAGCTTCCTCTACACTGTCCCATCACACACTCCCAGGGCAGGTACAGGTGGTTAGATACAGAGTAAAGCTCCCTCTACATTGTCCCATCAAACATTCCCAGGGCAGGTACAGGGGGTAAGATCCAGAGTAAAGCTCCCTCTACACTGTCCCATCAAACACTCCCAGGGCAGGTACAGCACAGGTTAGATAGAGAGTAAAGCTTCCTCTACACTGTCCCAACAAACACTCCCAGGGCAGATACAGCACAGGTAAGATACAGAGTAAAGCTTCCTCTACACTGTCCCATCATACACTCCCAAGGCAGGTACAGGGGGTAAGATACAGAGTAAAGCTCCCTCTACACTGTCCCAACAACACTCCCAGGGCAGGTACAGCACAGGTTAGATACACAGTAAAGCTCCCTCTACTCTGTCCCATTAAACACTCCCAGGGCAGGTACAGGGGGTTAGATACAGAGTAAAGCTCCCTCGACACTGTCCCATCAAACACTCCCAGGGCAGGTACAGGGGGTTAGATACAGAGTAAAGCTCCCTCTACACTGTCCCATCAACACTCCCAGGGCAGGTACAGGGGGTTAGATACAGAGTAATGCTCCCTCTACACTGTCCCATCAAAAGCTCCCAGGGCTGGTACAGGGGGTTATATACAGGGGAAAGCTCCCTCCACACTGTCCCGTTAAACACTCCCAGGGCAGGTACAGGGGATTAGATACAGAGTAAAGCTCCCTCTACAATGTCCCATGAACACTCCCAGGGCAGGTACAGGGGTTTAGATACAGAGTAATGCTCCCTCTACACTGTCCCATCAAACATTCCCAGGGCAGGTACAGGGGGTCAGATACAGAGTAAAGCTGCCTCTACACTGCCCCATGAAACACTCCCAGGGCAGGTACAGGGGGTTAGATACAGAGTAAATCTCCCTCGACACTGTCCCATCAAACACTCACAGGGCAGGTACAGCAACGGGTTAGATGCAGAGCAAAGCTCCCTCTACACAGTCCCGTCAAACATTCCCAGGGCTGGTACAGGGGGTTAGATACAGAGTAAAGCTCCCTCTACACTGTCCCATCAAACACTCCCAGGGCAGGTACAGGGTGTTAAATACAGAGTAAAGCTCCCTCTACACTGTCCCATCAAACACTTCCAGGGCACGTACAGAGGGTTAGGTACAGAGTAAATCTCCCTCGACACTGTCCCATGAACACTCCCAGGGCAGGTACAGAGGTTTAGATACAGAGTAAAGCTCCCTCTACACTCTCCCATCAAACACTCCCAGGACAGGTACAGGGGGTTAGATACAGAGTAAATCTCCCTCGACACTGTCCCTCCAAACACTCACAGGGCAGGTACAGCACGGGGTTAGATGCAGAGTAAAGCTCCCTCTACACTGTCCCATCAAAAACTCCCAGGGCTGGGACTGGGGGTTAGATACAGAGTAAAGTTCCCTCCACACTGTCCCGTTAAACACTCCCAGGGCAGGTACAGGGGGTTAGATACAGAGTAATGCTCCCTCTACACTGTCCCATCAAACACTCCCAGGGCAGGTACAGCACACGTTAGATACAGAGTAAAGCTCCCTCTACACTGCCCCATCAAACACTCCCAGGGCAGGTACAGGGGGTTAGATACAGAGTAAAGCTCCCTCTACACTGTCCCATCAAATACTCCCAGGGCAGGTACAGGGGGTTAGATACAGAGTAAAGCTCCCTCTACACTGTCCCATCAAACACTCCCAGGGCATGTACAGCACAGGTTAGATACAGAGTAAAGCTCCCTCTACACTGTCCCATCAAACACTCCCAGGGCAGGTACAGCACAGGTTAGATACAGAGTAAAGCTTCCTCTACACTGTCCCATCACACAATCCCAGGGCAGGTACATGGGGTTAGATACAGAGTAAAGCTCCCTCTACACTGTCCCTTCAAACACTCCCAGGGCAGGTACAGCACAGGTTTGATACAGAGTAAAGCTTCCTCTACACTATCCCAACAAACACTCCCAGGGCAGGTACAGCACAGGTAAGATACAGAGTAAAGCTTCCTCTACACTGTCCCATCATACACTCCCAAGGCAGGTACAGGGGGTTAGATACAGAGTAAAGCTCCATCTACACTGTCCCATCAAACATTCCCAGGGCAGGTACAGGGGGTAAGAGACAGAGTAAAGCTCACTCTACACTGTCCCATCAACACTCCCATGGCAGGTACAGGGGGTTAGATACAGAGTAATGCTCACTCTACACTGTCCCATCAAACGCTCTCAGGGCAGGTACAGCACAGGTTAGATACACAGTAAAGCTCCCTCTACACTGTCCCATTAAACACTCCAAGGGCAGGTACAGGGGGTTAGATACAGAGTAAAGCTCCCTCTACACTGTCCCATCAAATACTCCCAGGGCAGGTACAGGGGGTTAGATACAGAGTAAAGCTGCCTCTACACTGTCCCATCAAACACTCCCAGGGCAGCTACAGGGGGTTAGATACAGAGCAAATCTCCCTCGACACTGTCCCATCAAACACTCTCAGGGCTTATACAGCACGGGGTTAGATGCAGAGTAGAGCTCCCTCTACACTGTGCCATCAAAAACTCCCAGGGCTGGTACAGGGGGTTAGATACAGAGTAAAGCTCCCTCTACACTGTCCCATCAAACACTCCCAGGGCAGGTACAGGGGGTTAGATACAGAGTAAAGCTCCCTCTACACTGTCCCATCAAACACTCCCAGGGCAGGTACAGGGGGTTAGATACAGAGTAAATCTCCCTCGACACTGTCCCATCAAACACTCACAGGGCAGGTGCAGCACGGGGTAAGATGCAGAGCAAAGCTCCCTCTACACTGTCCCGTCAAAAACTCCCACGGCTGGTCAGTGGGTTAGATACAGAGTAAAGCTCCCTCTACACTGTCGCATCAAACACTCCCAGGGCAGGTACAGAAGGTTAGATACAGAGTAAAGCTCCCTCTACACTGTCCCATCAAACACTCCCAGGGCCGGTACAGCACAGGTTAGATACAGAGTATAGCTCCCTCTACACTGTCCCATCAAACACTCCCAGGGCAGGTACAGGGGGTTAGATACAGAGTAAAGCTCCCTCTACACTGTCCCATCAACACTCCCAGGGCAGGTACAGGGGGTTAGATACAGAGTAATGCTCCCTCTACACTGTCCCATCAAAAACTCCCAGGGCTGGTACAGGGGGTTATATACAGGGTAAAGCTCCCTCCACACTGTCCCGTTAAACACTCCCAGGGCAGGTACAGGGGGTTAGATACAGAGTAAATCTCCCTCTACACTGTCCCATCAAACACTCCCAGGGCAGGTACAGCACAGGTTAGATACAGAGTAAATCTCCCTCGACACTGTCCCATCAAACACTCACAGGGCAGGTACAGCACGGGGTAAGATGCAGAGCAAAGCGCCCTCTACACTGTCCCGTCAAAAACTCCCACGGCTTGTACAGTGGGTTAGATACAGGGTAAAGCTCCCTCTACACTGTCCCATCAAACACTCCCAGGCCAGGTACAGAGGGTTAGATACAGAGTAAAGCTCCCTCTACACTGTCCCATCAAACACTCCCAGGGCAGGTACAGCACAGGTTAGATACAGAGTAAAGCTCCCTCTACACTGTCCCATCAAACACTCCCAGGGCAGGTACAGCACAGGTTAGATACAGAGTAAAGCTTCCTCTACACTGTCCCATCATACACTCCCAGGGCAGGTACAGGCGGTTAGATACAGAGTAAAGCTCCCTCTATACTGTCCCATCAAACATTCCCAGGGCAGGTACAGGGGGTAAGATACAGAGTAAAGCTCCCTCTACACTGTCCCATCAACACTCCCAGGGCAGGTACAGGGTGTTAGCTACAGAGTAATGCTCCCTCTACATTGTCCAATCAAAAACTCCCAGGGCTGGTACAGGGGGTTATATACAGGGTAATGCTCCCTCAACACTGTCCCGTTAAACACTCCTAGGGCAGGTACAGGGGGTTAGATACAGAGTAAAGCTCCCTCTACACTGTCCCATGAACACTCCCAGGGCAGGTACAGGAGGTTAGATACAGAGTAATGCTCCCTCTACACTGTCCCATCAAACACTCCCAGGGCAGGTACAGCACAGGTTAGATACAGAGTAAAGCTACCTCTACACTGTCCCATCAAAAACTCCCAGGGCTGGGACAGGGGGTTAGATACAGAGTAAAGCTCCCTCCACACTGTCCCGTTAAACACTCCCAGGGCAGGTACAGGGGGTTAGATACAGAGCAAAGCCATCTCTACACTGTCCCATCAACACTCCCAGGCCAGGTACAGGGGGTTAGATACAGAGTAATGCTCCCTCTACACTGTCCCATTAAACACTCCCAGGGCAGGTACAGCACAGGTTAGATACAGAGTAAAGCTCCCTCTACACTGTCCCATCAAACACTCCCAGGGCAGGTACAGGGGGTTAGATACAGAGTAAAGCTCCATCTACACTGTCCCATCAAAAACTCCCAAGGGTGGTACAGGGGGTTCGATACAGAGTAATGTTCCCTCTACACTGTCCCATCAAACACTACCAGGGCAGGTACAGGGGGTTAGATACAGAGTAAAGCTACCTCTACCCTGTCCCATCAAACACTCACAGGGCAGGTACAGGGGGTTAGATACAGAGTAAAGCTTCCTCTACACTGTCCCATCATACACTCCCAAGGCAGGTACAGGGGGTTAGATACAGAGTAAAGCTCCATCTACACTGTCCCATCAAACATTCCCAGGGCAGGTACAGGGGGTAAGATACAGAGTAAAGCTCACTCTACACTGTCCCATCAACACTCCCAGGGCAGGTACAGGGGGTTAGATACAGAGTAATGCTCACTCTACACTGTCCCATCAAACACTCCAAGGGCAGGTACAGCACAGGTTAGATACACAGTAAAGCTCCCTCTAAACTGTCCCATTAAACACTCCCAGGGCAGGTACAGGGGGTTAGATACAGAGTAAAGCTCCCTCTAAACTGTCCCATCAAATACTCCAAGGGCAGGTACAGGGGGTTAGATACAGAGTAAAGCTGCCTCTACACTGTCCCATCAAAATTCCCAGGGCAGCTACAGGGGGTTAGATACAGAGTAAATCTCCCTCGACACTGTCCCATCAAACACTCACAGGGCAGATACAGCACGGGGTTAGATGCAGAGCAGAGCTCCCTCTACACTGTGCCATCAAAAACTCCCAGGGCTGGTACAGGGGGTTAGATACAGAGTAAAGCTCCCTCTACACTGTCCCATCAAACACTCCCAGGGCAGGTACAGGGGGTTAGATACAGAGTAAAGCTCCCTCTACACTGACCAATCAAACACTCCCAGGGCAGGTACAGGGGGTTAGATACAGAGTAAATCTCCCTCGACACTGTCCCATCAAACACTCACAGGGCAGGTGCAGCACGGCGTAAGATGCAGAGCAAAGCTCCCTCTACACTGTCCCGTCAAAAACTCCCACGGCTGGTCAGTGGGTTAGATACAGAATAAAGCTCCCTCTACACTGTCGCATCAAACACTCCCAGGGCAGGTACAGAGGGTTAGTTACAGAGTAAAGCTCCCTCTACACTGTCCCATCAAACACTCCCAGGGCAGGTACAGCACAGGTTAGATACAGAGTAAAGCTCCCTCTACACTGTCCCATCAAACACTCCCAGGGCAGGTACAGGGGGTTAGATACAGAGTAAAGCTCCCTCTACACTGTCCCATCAACACTCCCAGGGCAGGTACAGGGGGCTAGATACAGCGTAATGCTCCCTCTACACTGTCCCATCAAAAACTCCCAGGGCTGGTACAGGGGGTTATATACAGAGTAAAGCTCCCTCCACACTGTCCCGTTAAACTATCCCAGGGCAGGTACAGTGGGTTAGGTACAGAGTAAATCTCCCTCGATACTGTCCCATCAAACACTCACAGGGCAGGTACAGCACGGGGTAAGATGCAGAGCAAAGCTCCCTCTACACTGTCCCGTCAAAAACTCCCACGGCTGGTACAGAGGGTTAGATACAGAGTAAAGCTCCCTCTACACTGTCCCATCAAACACTCCCAGGCCAGGTACAGAGGGTTAGATACAGAGTAAATCTCCCTCTACACTGTCCCATCAAACACTCCCAGGGCAGCTACAGCACAGGTTAGATACAGAGTAAAGCTCCCTCTACACTGTCCCATCAAACACTCCCAGGGCAGGTACAGGGGGTTAGATACAGAGTAAAGCTCCCTCTGCACTGTCCCATCAAACACTCCCAGGGCAGGTACAGCACAGGTTAGATACAGAGTAAAGCTTCCTCTACACTGTCCCATCAAGCACTCCCAGGGCAGGTACAGCACAGGTAAGATACAGAGTAAAGATTCCTCTACACTGTCCCATCATACACTCCCAAGGCAGGTACAGGGGGTTAGATACAGAGTAAAGCTCCATCTACACTGTCCCATCAAACATTCCCAGGGCAGGTACAGGGGGTAAGATACAGAGTAAAGCTCACTCTACACTGTCCCATCAACACTCCCAGGGCAGGTACAGGGGGTTAGATACAGAGTAATGCTCACTCTACACTGTCCCATCAAACACTCCAAGGGCAGGTACAGCACAGGTTAGATACACAGTAAAGCTCCCTCTAAACTGTCCCATTAAACACTCCCAGGGCAGGTACAGGGGGTTAGATACAGAGTAAAGCTCCCTCTACACTGTCCCATCAAATACTCCCAGGGCAGGTACAGGGGGTTAGATACAGAGTAAAGCTGCCTCTACACTGTCCCATCAAAATTCCCAGGGCAGCTACAGGGGGTTAGATACAGAGTAATCTCCCTCGACACTGTCCCATCAAACACTCACAGGGCAGATACAGCACGGGGTTAGATGCAGAGCAGAGCTCCCTCTACACTGTGCCATCAAAAACTCCCAGGGCTGGTACAGGGGGTTAGATACAGAGTAAAGCTCCCTCTACACTGTCCCATCAAACACTCCCAGGGCAGGTACAGGGGGTTAGATACAGAGTAAAGCTCCCTCTACACTGTACCATCAAACACTCCCAGGCCAGGTACAGGGGGTTAGATACAGAGTAAATCTCCCTCGACACTGTCCCATCAAACACTCACAGGGCAGGTGCAGCACGGCGTAAGATGCAGAGCAAAGCTCCCTCTACACTGTCCCGTCAAAAACTCCCACGGCTGGTCAGTGGGTTAGATACAGAGTAAAGCTCCCTCTGCACTGTCGCATCAAACACTCCCAGGGCAGGTACAGAGGGTTAGTTACAGAGTAAAGCTCCCTCTACACTGTCCCATCAAACACTCCCAGGGCAGGTACAGCACAGGTTAGATACAGAGTAAAGCTCCCTCTACACTGTCCCATCAAACACTCCCAGGGCAGGTACAGGGGGTTAGATACAGAGTAAAGCTCCCTCTACACTGTCCCATCAACACTCCCAGGGCAGGTACAGGGGGCTAGATACAGCGTAATGCTCCCTCTACACTGTCCCATCAAAAACTCCCAGGGCTGGTACAGGGGGTTATATACAGAGTAAAGCTCCCTCCACACTGTCCCGTTAAACTATCCCAGGGCAGGTACAGTGGGTTAGGTACAGAGTAAATCTCCCTCGATACTGTCCCATCAAACACTCACAGGGCAGGTACAGCACGGGGTAAGATGCAGAGCAAAGCTCCCTCTACACTGTCCCGTCAAAAACTCCCACGGCTGGTACAGAGGGTTAGATACAGAGTAAAGCTCACTCTACACTGTCCCATCAAACACTCCCAGGCCAGGTACAGAGGGTTAGATACAGAGTAAATCTCCCTCTACACTGTCCCATCAAACACTCCCAGGGCAGCTACAGCACAGGTTAGATACAGAGTAAAGCTCCCTCTACACTGTCCCATCAAACACTCCCAGGGCAGGTACAGCACAGGTTAGATACAGAGTAAAGCTTCCTCTACACTGTCCCATCATACACTCCCAGGGCAGGTACAGGCGGTTAGATACAGAGTAAAGCTCCCTCTATACTGTCCCATCAAACATTCCCAGGGCAGGTACAGGGGGTAAGATACAGAGTAAAGCTCCCTCTACACTGTCCCATCAACACTCCCAGGGCAGGTACAGGGTGTTAGCTACAGAGTAATGCTCCCTCGACACTGTCCAATCAAAAACTCCCAGGGCTGGTACAGGGGGTTATATACAGGGTAATGCTCCCTCCACACTGTCCCGTTAAACACTCCTAGGGCAGGTACAGGGGGTTAGATACAGAGTAAAGCTCCCTCTACACTGTCCCATGAACACTCCCAGGGCAGGTACAGGAGTTTAGATACAGAGTAATGCAGCCTCTACACTGTCCCATCAAACACTCCCAGGGCAGGTACAGCACAGGTTAGATACAGAGTAAAGCTCCCTCTACACTCTCCCATCAAACACTCCCAGGGCAGGTACAGGGGGTTAGATACAGAGTAAATCTCCCTCGACACTGTCCCTTCAAACACTCACAGGGCAGGTACAGCACGGGGTTAGATGCAGAGTAAAGCTCCCTCTACACTGTCCCATCAAAAACTCCCAGGGCTGGGACAGGGGGTTAGATACAGAGTAAAGCACCCTCCACACTGTCCCGTTAAACACTCCCAGGGCAGGTACAGGGGGTTAGATACAGAGTAAAGCCATCTCTACACTGTCCCATCAACACTCCCAGGGCAGGTACAGGGGGTTAGATACAGAGTAATGCTCCCTCTACACTGTCCCATTAAACACTCCCAGGGCAGGTACAGCACAGGTTAGATACAGAGTAAAGCTCCCTCTACACTGTCCCATCAAACACTCCCAGGGCAGGTACAGGGGGTTAGATACAGAGTAAAGCTCCCTCTACACTGTCCCATCAAAAACTCCCAAGGGTGGTACAGGGGGTTCGATACAGAGTAATGCTCCCTCTACACTGTCCCATCAAACACTCCCAGGGCAGGTACAGGGGGTTAGATACAGAGTAAAGCTACCTCTACCCTGTCCCATCAAACACTCCCAGGGCAGGTACAGGGGGTTAGATACAGAGTAAAGCTTCCTCGACACTGTCCCATCAAACAATCCCAGGGCAGGTACAGGGGGTTAGATACAGAGTAAAGCACCCTCTACACTGTCCCATCAAACACTCCCAGGGCAGGTACAGCACAGGTTAGATACAGAGTAATGCTCCCTCTACACTGCCCCATCAAACACTCCCAGAGAAGGTACAGGGGGTTAGATACAGAGTAAAGCTCCCTCTACACTGTCCCATCAAATACTCCCAGGGCAGGTACAGGGGGTTAGATACAGAGTAAAGCTCCCTCTACAATGTCCCATCAAACACTCCCAGGGCAGGTACAGGGGGTTAGATACAGAGTAAAGCTCCCTCTACACTGTCCCATCAAACACTCCCAGGGCAGGTACAGCACAGGTTAGATACAGAGTAAAGCTCCCTCTACACTGTCCCATCAAACACTCCCAGGGCAGGTACAGCACAGGTTAGATACAGAGTAAAGCTTCCTCTACACTGTCCTATCACACACTCCCAGGGCAGGTACAGGGGGTTAGATACAGAGTAAAGCTCCCTCTACATTGTCCCATCAAACATTCCCAGGGCAGGTATAGGGGGTAAGATACAGAGTAAAGCTCACTCTACACTGTCCCATCAACACTCCCAGGGCAGGTACAGGGGGTTAGATACAGAGTAATGCTCCCTCTACACTGTCCCATCAAACACTCCCAGGGCAGGTACAGCACAGGTTAGATACACAGTAAAGCTCCCTCTACACTGTCCCATTAAACACTCCCAGGGCAGGTACAGGGGGTTAGATACAGAGTAAAGCTCCCTCTACACTATCCCATCAAATACTCCCAGGGCAGGTACAGGGGGTTAGATACGGAGTAAAGTTGCCTCTACACTGTCCCATCAAACACTCCCAGGGCAGCTACAGGGGGTTAGATACAGAGTAAATCTCCCTCGACACTGTCCCATCAAACTATCACAGGGCAGATACAGCACGGGGTTAGAGGCAGAGTAGAGCTCCCTCTACACTGTGCCATCAAAAACTCCCAGGGCTGGTACAGGGGGTTAGATACAGAGTAAAGCTCCCTCTACACGGTCCCATCAAACACTCCCAGGGCAGGTACAGGGGGTTAGATACAGAGTAAAGCTCCCTCTACACTGTACCATCAAACACTCCCAGGCCAGGTACAGGGGGTTAGATACAGAGTAAATCTCCCTCGACACTGTCCCATCAAACACTCACAGGGCAGGTGCAGCACGGGGTAAGATGCAGAGCAAAGCTCCCTCTACACTGTCCCGTCAAAAACTCCCACGGCTGGTCAGTGGGTTAGATACAGAGTAAAGCTCCCTCTACACTGTCGCATCAAACACTCCCAGGGCAGGTACAGAGGGTTAGATACAGTGTAAAGCTCCCTCTACACTGTCCCATCAAACACTCCCAGGGCAGGTACAGCACAGGTTAGATACAGAGTAAAGCTCCCTCGACACTGTCCCATCAAACACTCCCAGGGCAGGTACAGGGGTTAGATACAGAGTAAAGCTCCCTCTACACTGTCCCATCAACACTCCCAGGGTAGGTACAGGGGGTTAGATACAGAGTAATGCTCCCTCTGCACTGTCCCATCAAAAACTCCCAGGGCTGGTACAGGGGGTTATATACAGGGTATAGATCCCTCCACACTGTCCCGTTAAACACTCCCAGGGCAGGTACAGTGGGTTAGGTACAGAGTAAATCTCCCTCGACACTGTCCCATCAAACACTCACAGGGCAGGTACAGCACGGGGTAAGATGCAGAGCAAAGCTCCCTCTACACTGTCCCGTCAAAAACTCCCACGGCTGGTACAGTGGGTTAGATACAGAGTAAAGCTCCCTCCACACTGTCCCATCAAACACTCCCAGGCCAGGTACAGAGGGTTAGATACAGAGTAAAGCTCCCTCTACACTGTCCCATCAAACACTCCCAGGGCAGGTACAGCACAGGTTAGATACAGAGTAAAGCTCCCTCTACACTGTCCCATCAAACACTCCCAGGGCAGGTACAGCACTGGTTAGATACAGAATCAAGCTTCCTCTACAATGTCCCATCATACACTCCCAGGGCAGGTACAGGCGGTTAGATACAGAGTAAAGCTCCCTCTATACTGTCCCATCAAACATTCCCAGGCAAGGTACAGGGGGTAAGATACAGAGTAAAGCTCCCTCTACACTGTCCCATCAACACTCGCAGGGCAGGTACAGGGTGTTGCTACAGAGTAATGCTCCCTCTACACTGTCCCATCAAAAACTCCCAGGGCTGGTACAGGGGGTTATATACAGGGTAATGCTCCCTCCACACTGTCCCGTTAAACACTCCTAGGGCAGGTACAGGGGGTTAGATACAGAGTAAAGCTCCCTCTACACTGTCCCATGAACACTCACAGGGCAGGTACAGGGGGTTAGATACAGAGTAATGCTCCCTCTACACTGTCCCATTAACCACTCCCAGGGCAGGTACAGCACAGGTTAGATACAGAGTAAAGCTCCCTCTACACTGTCCCATCAAACACTCCCAGGGCAGGTACAGGGGGTTAGATACAGAGTAAAGCTCCCTCTACACTGTCCCATCAAAAACTCCCAAGGGTGGTACAGGGGGTTCGATACAGAGTAATGCTCCCTCTACACTGTCCCATCAAACACTCCCAGGGCAGGTCCAGGGGGTTAGATACAGAGTAAAGCTACCTCTACCCTGTCCCATCAAACACTCCCAGGGCAGGTACAGGGGGTTAGATACAGAGTAAAGCTTCCTCGACACTGTCCCATCAAACACTCCCAGGGCAGATACAGGGGGTTAGATACAGAGTAAAGCTCCCTCTACACTGTCCCATCAAACACTCCCAGGGCAGGTACAGCACAGGTTAGATACACAGTAAAGCTCCCTCTACACTGCCCCATCAAACACTCCCAGGGCAGGTACAGGGGGTTTGATACAGAGTAAAGCTCCCTCTACACTGTCCCATCAAATACTCCCAGGGCAGGTACAGGGGGTTAGATACAGAGTAAAGCTCCCTCTACACTGTCCCATCAAACACTCCCTGGGCAGGTACAGGGGGTTAGATACAGAGTAAAGCTCCCTCTACATTGTCCCAACAAACACTCCCAGGGCAGGTACAGCACAGGTTAGAGACAGAGTAATGCTCCCTCTGCACTGTCCCATCAAAAACTCCCAGGGCTGGTACAGGGGGTTATATACAGGGTATAGATCCCTCCACACTGTCCCGTTAAACACTCCCAGGGCAGGTACAGTGGGTTAGGTACAGAGTAAATCTCCCTCGACACTGTCCCATCAAACACTCACAGGGCAGGTACAGCACGGGGTAAGATGCAGAGCAAAGCTCCCTCTACACTGTCCCGTCAAAAACTCCCACGGCTGGTACAGTGGGTTAGATACAGAGTAAAGCTCCCTCCACACTGTCCCATCAAACACTCCCAGGCCAGGTACAGAGGGTTAGATACAGAGTAAAGCTCCCTCTACACTGTCCCATCAAACACTCCCAGGGCAGGTACAGCACAGGTTAGATACAGAGTAAAGCTCCCTCTACACTGTCCCATCAAACACTCCCAGGGCAGGTACAGCACTGGTTAGATACAGAATCAAGCTTCCTCTACAATGTTCCATCATACACTCCCAGGGCAGGTACAGGCGGTTAGATACAGAGTAAAGCTCCCTCTATACTGTCCCATCAAACATTCCCAGGCAAGGTACAGGGGGTAAGATACAGAGTAAAGCTCCCTCTACACTGTCCCATCAACACTCGCAGGGCAGGTACAGGGTGTTGCTACAGAGTAATGCTCCCTCTACACTGTCCCATCAAAAACTCCCAGGGCTGGTACAGGGGGTTATATACAGGGTAATGCTCCCTCCACACTGTCCCGTTAAACACTCCTAGGGCAGGTACAGGGGGTTAGATACAGAGTAAAGCTCCCTCTACACTGTCCCATGAACACTCCCAGGGCAGGTACAGGAGTTTAGATACAGAGTAATGCTCCCTCTACACTGTCCCATCAAACACTCCCAGGGCAGGTACAGCACAGGTTAGATACAGAGTAAAGCTCCCTCTACACTGTCCCATCAACACTCCCAGGGCAGGTACAGGGGGTTAGATACAGAGTAATGCTCCCTCTACACTGTCCCATTAACCACTCCCAGGGCAGGTACAGCACAGGTTAGATACAGAGTAAAGCTCCCTCTACACTGTCCCATCAAACACTCCCAGGGCAGGTACAGGGGGTTAGATACAGAGTAAAGCTCCCTCTACACTGTCCCATCAAAAACTCCCAAGGGTGGTACAGGGGGTTCGATACAGAGTAATGCTCCCTCTACACTGTCCCATCAAACACTCCCAGGGCAGGTGCAGGGGGTTAGATACAGAGTAAATCTACCTCTACCCTGTCCCATCAAACACTCCCAGGGCAGGTACAGGGGGTTAGATACAGAGTAAAGCTTCCTCGACACTGTCCCATCAAACACTCCCAGGGCAGATACAGGGGGTTAGATACAGAGTAAAGCTCCCTCTACACTGTCCCATCAAACACTCCCAGGGCAGGTACAGCACAGGTTAGATACACAGTAAAGCTCCCTCTACACTGCCCCATCAAACACTCCCAGGGCAGGTACAGGGGGTTTGATACAGAGTAAAGCTCCCTCTACACTGTCCCATCAAATACTCCCAGGGCAGGTACAGGGGGTTAGATACAGAGTAAAGCTCCCTCTACACTGTCCCATCAAACACTCCCTGGGCAGGTACAGGGGGTTAGATACAGAGTAAAGCTCCCTCTACATTGTCCCAACAAACACTCCCAGGGCAGGTACAGCACAGGTTAGATACAGAGTAAAGCTCCCTCTACACTGTCCCATCAAACACTCCCAGGGCAGGTACAGCACAGGTTAGATACAGAGTAAAGCTTCCTCTACACTGTCCCATCACACACTCCCAGGGCAGGTACAGGGGGTTAGATACAGAGTAAAGCTCCATCTACATTGTCCCATCAAACATTCCCAGGGCAGGTACAGGGGGTAAGATACAGAGTAAAGCTCCCTCTACACTGTCCCATCAAACACTCCCAGGGCAGGTACAGCACAGGTTAGATACAGAGTAAAGCTTCCTATACACTGTCTCAACAAACACTCCCAGGGCAGGTACAGCACAGGTAAGATACAGAGTAAAGCTTCATCTACACTGTCCCATCATACACTCCCAAGGCAGGTACAGGGGGTTAGATACAGATTAAGCTCCATCTACACTGTCCCATCAAACATTCCCAGGGCAGGTACAGGGGGTAAGATACAGAGTAAAGCCCCCTCTACACTGTCACATCAACACTCCCAGGGCAGGTACAGGGGGTTAGATACAGAGTAATGCTCACTCTACACTGTCCCATCAAACACTCCCAGGGCAGGTAGAGCACAGGTTGGATAACAGTAAAGCTCCCTCTACACTGTCCCATTAAACACTCCCAGGGCAGGTACAGGGGGTTAGATACAGAGTAAAGCTCCCTCTACACTGTCCCATCAAATACTCCCAGGGCAGGTACAGGGGGTTAGATACAGAGTAAAGCTGCCTCTACACTGTCCCATCAAACACTCCCAGGGCAGGTACAGGGGGTTAGATACAGAGTAAATCTCCCTCGACACTGTCCCATCAAACACTCACAGGGCAGATACAGCACGGGGTTAGATGCAGAGTAAAGCTCCCTCTACACTGTCCCATCAAACACTCCCAGGGCAGGTACAGGGGGTTAGATAAAGAGTAAAGCTCCCTCTACACTGTCCCATCAAACACTCCCAGGGCAGGTACAGGGGGTTAGATACAGAGTAAAGTTGCCTCTACACTGTCCCATCAAACACTCCCAGGGCAGCTACAGGGGGTTAGATACAGAGTAAATCTCCCTCGACACTGTCCCATCAAACTATCACAGGGCAGATACAGCACGGGGTTAGAGGCAGAGTAGAGCTCCCTCTACACTGTGCCATCAAAAACTCCCAGGGCTGGTACAGGGGGTTAGATACAGAGTAAAGCTCCCTCTACACTGTCCCATCAAACACTCCCAGGGCAGGTACAGGGGGTTAGATACAGAGTAAAGCTCCCTCTACACTGTACCATCAAACACTCCCAGGCCAGGTACAGGGGGTTAGATACAGAGTAAATCTCCCTCGACACTGTCCCATCAAACACTCACAGGGCAGGTGCAGCACGGGGTAAGATGCAGAGCAAAGCTCCCTCTACACTGTCCCGTCAAAAACTCCCACGGCTGGTCAGTGGGTTAGATACAGAGTAAAGCTCCCTCTACACTGTCGCATCAAACACTCCCAGGGCAGGTACAGAGGGTTAGATACAGTGTAAAGCTCCCTCTACACTGTCCCATCAAACACTCCCAGGGCAGGTACAGCACAGGTTAGATACAGAGTAAAGCTCCCTCGACACTGTCCCATCAAACACTCCCAGGGCAGGTACAGGGGTTAGATACAGAGTAAAGCTCCCTCTACACTGTCCCATCAACACTCCCAGGGTAGGTACAGGGGGTTAGATACAGAGTAATGCTCCCTCTGCATTGTCCCATCAAAAACTCCCAGGGCTGGTACAGGGGGTTATATACAGGGTATAGCTCCCTCCACACTGTCCCGTTAAACACTCCCAGGGCAGGTACAGTGGGTTAGGTACAGAGTAAATCTCCCTCGACACTGTCCCATCAAACACTCACAGGGCAAGTACAGCACGGGGTAAGATGCAGAGCAAAGCTCCCTCTACACTGTCCCGTCAAAAACTCCCACGGCTGGTACAGTGGGTTAGATACAGAGTAAAGCTCCCTCTACACTGTCCCATCAAACACTCCCAGGCCAGGTACAGAGGGTTAGATACAGAGTAAAGCTCCCTCTACACTGTCCCATCAAACACTCCCAGGGCAGGTACAGCACAGGTTAGATACAGAGTAAAGCTCCCTCTACACTGTCCCATCAAACACTCCCAGGGCAGGTACAGCACAGGTTAGATGCAGAATAAAGCTTCCTCTACAATGTCCCATCATACACTCCCAGGGCAGGTACAGGCGGTTAGATACAGAGTAAAGCTCCCTCTATACTGTCCCATCAAACATTCCCAGGCAAGGTACAGGGGGTAAGATACAGAGTAAAGCTCCCTCTACACTGTCCCATCAACACTCGCAGGGCAGGTACAGGTGTTGCTACAGAGTAATGCTCCCTCTACACTGTCCCATCAAAAACTCCCAGGGCTGGTACAGGGGGTTATATACAGGGTAATGCTCCCTCCACACTGTCCCGTTAAACACTCCTAGGGCAGGTACAGGGGGTTAGATACAGAGTAAAGCTCCCTCTACACTGTCCCATGAACACTCCCAGGGCAGGTACAGGAGTTTAGATACAGAGTAATGCTCCCTCTACACTGTCCCATCAAACACTCCCAGGGCAGGTACAGCACAGGTTAGATACAGAGTAAAGCTCCCTCTACACTGTCCCATCAACACTCCCAGGGCAGGTACAGGGGGTTAGATACAGAGTAATGCTCCCTCTACACTGTCCCATTAACCACTCCCAGGGCAGGTACAGCACAGGTTAGATACAGAGTAAAGCTCCCTCTACACTGTCCCATCAAACACTCCCAGGGCAGGTACAGGGGGTTAGATACAGAGTAAAGCTCCCTCTACACTATCCCATCAAAAACTCCCAAGGGTGGTACAGGGGGTTCGATACAGAGTAATGCTCCCTCTACACTGTCCCATCAAACACTCCCAGGGCAGGTACAGGGGGTTAGATACAGAGTAAAGCTACCTCTACCCTGTCCCATCAAACACTCCCAGGGCAGGTACAGGGGGTTAGATACAGAGTAAAGCTTCCTCGACACTGTCCCATCAAACACTCCCAGGGCAGATACAGGGGGTTAGATACAGAGTAAAGCTCCCTCTACACTGTCCCATCAAACACTCCCAGGGCAGGTACAGCACAGGTTAGATACACAGTAAAGCTCCCTCTACACTGCCCCATCAAACACTCCCAGGGCAGGTACAGGGGGTTTGATACAGAGTAAAGCTCCCTCTACACTGTCCCATCAAATACTCCCAGGGCAGGTACAGGGGGTTAGATACAGAGTAAAGCTCCCTCTACACTGTCCCATCAAACCCTCCCTGGGCAGGTACAGGGGGTTAGATACAGAGTAAAGCTCCCTCTACATTGTCCCATCAAACACTCCCAGGGCAGGTACAGCACAGGTTAGATACAGAGTAAAGCTCCCTCTACACTGTCCCATCAAACACTCCCAGGGCAGGTACAGCACAGGTTAGATACAGAGTAAAGCTTCCTCTACACTGTCCCATCACACACTCCCAGGGCAGGTACAGGGGGTTAGATACAGAGTAAAGCTCCATCTACATTGTCCCATCAAACATTCCCAGGGCAGGTACAGGGGGTAAGATACAGAGTAAAGCTCCCTCTACACTGTCCCATCAAACACTCCCAGGGCAGGTACAGCACAGGTTAGATACAGAGTAAAGCTTCCTATATACTGTCCCAACAAACACTCCCAGGGCAGGTACATCACAGGTAAGATACAGAGTAAAGCTTCCTCTACACTGTCCCATCATACACTCCCAAGGCAGGTACAGGGGGTTAGATACAGATTAAGCTCCATCTACACTGTCCCATCAAACATTCCCAGGGCAGGTACAGGGGGTAAGATACAGAGTAAAGCCCCCTCTACACTGTCCCATCAACACTCCCAGGGCAGGTACAGGGGGTTAGATACAGAGTAATGCTCACTCTACACTGTCCCATCAAACACTCCCAGGGCAGGTAGAGCACAGGTTAGATAACAGTAAAGCTCCCTCTACACTGTCCCTTTAAACACTCCCAGGGCAGGTACAGGGGGTTAGATACAGAGTAAAGCTCCCTCTACACTGTCCCATCAAATACTCCCAGGGCAGGTACAGGGGGTTAGATACAGAGTAAAGCTGCCTCTACACTGTCCCATCAAACACTCCCAGGGCAGGTACAGGGGGTTAGATACAGAGTAAATCTCCCTCGACACTGTCCCATCAAACACTCACAGGGCAGATACAGCACGGGGTTAGATGCAGAGTAAAGCTCCCTCTACACTGTCCCATCAAACACTCCCAGGGCAGGTACAGGGGGTTAGATAAAGAGTAAAGCTCCCTCTACACTGTCCCATCAAACACTCCCAGGGCAGGTACAGGGGGTTAGAAACAGAGTAAATCCCCCTCGACACTGTCCCATCAAACACTCAAAGGGCAGGTGCAGCACGGGGTAAGATGCAGAGCAAAGCTCCCTCTACACTGTCCCGTCAAAAACTCCCACGGCTGGTCAGTGGGTTAGATACAGAGTAAAGCTCCCTCTACACTGTCGCATCAAACACTCCCAGGGCAGGTACAGAGGGTTAGATACAGAGTAAAGCTCCCTCTACACTGTCCCATCAAACACTCCCAGGGCAGGTACAGCACAGGTTAGATACAGAGTAAAGCTCCCTCTACACTGTCCCATCAAACACTCCCAGGGCAAGTACAGGGGGTTAGATACAGAGTAAAGCTCGCTCTACACTGTCCCATCAACACTCCCAGGGCAGGTACAGTGGGTTAGATACAGAGTAATGCTCCCTCTACACTGTCCCATCAAAAACTCACAGGGCTGGTACAGGGGGTTATATATAGGGTAAAGCTCCCTCCACACTGTCCCGTTAAACACTCCCAGGGCAGGTACAGGGGATTATATACAGAGTAAAGCTCCCTCTACACTGTCCCATGAACACTCTCAGGGCAGGTACAGGGGTTTAGATACAGAGTAATGCTCCCTCTACACTGTCCCATCAAACACTCCCAGGGGAGCTACAGGGGGTCAGATACAGAGTAAAGATCCCTCTTCACTGTCCCATCAAACACTCCCAGGGCAGGTTGAGGGGTTAGATACAGAGTAAAGTTCCCTCTACACTGTCCCATCAAACATTCCCAGGGCAGGTACAGGGGGATAGATACAGAGTAAATCTCCCTCGACACTGTCCCATCAAACACTCACAGGGCAGGTACAGCACGGGGTTAGATGCAGAGTAAAGCTCCCTCTACACTGTCCCATCAAAAACTCCCAGGCTGGTACAGGTGGTTAGATACAGAGTAAATCTCCCTCGACACTGTCCCATCAAACACTCACAGGGCAGGTACAGCACGGAGTTAGATACAGAGTAAAGCTCCCTCTGCACTGTCCAATCAAAAACTCCCAGGGATGGTACAGGGGGGTAGATACAGAGTAAAGCTCCCTCTGCACTGTCCCATCAAACACACCCAGGGAAGGTACAGGGTGTTAGATACAGAGTAAATCTCCCTCGACAATGTCCCATCAAACACTCACAGGGCAGGTACAGCACAGGGTTAGATGCAGAGTAAAGCTCCCTCTACACTGTCCCATCAAAATCTCCCAGGGCTGGTACAGGGGGTTAGATACAGAGTAAAGCTCCCTCCACACTGTCCCATCAAACACTCCCAGGACAGGTACAGTGGGTTAGATGCAGAGTAAATCTCCCTCTACACTGTCCCATCAAAAACTCCCAGGGCAGGTACATGGGGTTAGAAACAGAGTAAAGCTCCGTCTACAATGTTCCATCAAACACTCCCAGGACAGGTACAGGGGGTTAGATACAGAATAAGGCTCCCTCTACACTGTCCCATCAAACACTCCCAGGGCAGGTACAGGGGGTTAGATACAGAGTAAAGCTCCCTCTACACTGTCCCATCAAACACATCCAGGGCAGGTACAGGGGTTAAGATACAGAGTAAAGCTCCCTCTACACTGTCCCATCAACACTCCCAGGGCAGGTACAGGGGGTTTGATACAGAGTAATGCTCCCTCTACACTGTCCCATCAAAAACTCCCAGGACTGGTACAGGGGGTTATATACAGGGTAAAGCTCCCTCCACACTGTCCCGTTAAACACTCCCAGGGCAGGTACAGGGGGTTAGATACAGAGTAAAGCTCCCTCTACACTGTCCCATGAACACTCCCAGGGCAGGTACAGGGGTTTTGATACAGAGTAATGCTCCCTCTACACTGTCCCATCAAACACTCCCAGGGCAGGTACAGCACAGGTTAGATACAGAGTAAAGCTACCTCTACCCTGTCCCATCAAACACTCCCAGGGCAGGTACAGGGGGTTAGATACAGAGTAAAGCTTCCTCGACACTGTCCCATCAAACACTCCCAGGGCAGATACAGGGGGTTAGATACAGAGTAAAGCTCCCTCTACACTGTCCCATCAAACACTCCCAGGGCAGGTACAGCACAGGTTAGATACACAGTAAAGCTCCCTCTACACTGCCCCATCAAACACTCCCAGGGCAGGTACAGGGGGTTTGATACAGAGTAAAGCTCCCTCTACACTGTCCCATCAAATACTCCCAGGGCAGGTACAGGGGGTTAGATACAGAGTAAAGCTCCCTCTACACTGTCCCATCAAGCACTCCCTGGGCAGGTACAGGGGGTTAGATACAGAGTAAAGCTCCCTCTACATTGTCCCATCAAACACTCCCAGGGCAGGTACAGCACAGGTTAGATACAGAGTAAAGCTCCCTCTACACTGTCCCATCAAACACTCCAAGGGCAGGTACAGCACAGGTTAGATACAGAGTAAAGCTTCCTCTACACTGTCCCATCACACACTCCCAGGGCAGGTACAGGGGGTTAGATACAGAGTAAAGCTCCATCTACATTGTCCCATCAAACATTCCCAGGGCAGGTACAGGGGGTAAGATACAGAGTAAAGCTCCCTCTACACTGTCCCATCAAACACTCCCAGGGCAGGTACAGCACAGGTTAGATACAGAGTAAAGCTTCCTATATACTGTCCCAACAAACACTCCCAGGGCAGGTACATCACAGGTAAGATACAGAGTAAAGCTTCCTCTACACTGTCCCATCATACACTCCCAAGGCAGGTACAGGGGGTTAGATACAGATTAAGCTCCATCTACACTGTCCCATCAAACATTCCCAGGGCAGGTACAGGGGGTAAGATACAGAGTAAAGCCCCCTCTACACTGTCCCATCAACACTCCCAGGGCAGGTACAGGGGGTTAGATACAGAGTAATGCTCACTCTACACTGTCCCATCAAACACTCCCAGGGCAGGTAGAGCACAGGTTAGATAACAGTAAAGCTCCCTCTACACTGTCCCATTAAACATTCCCAGGGCAGGTACAGGGGGTTAGATACAGAGTAAAGCTGCCTCTACACTGTCCCATCAAACACTCCCAGGGCAGGTACAGGGGGTTAGATACAGAGTAAATCTCCCTCGACACTGTCCCATCAAACACTCACAGGGCAGATACAGCACGGGGTTAGATGCAGAGTAAAGCTCCCTCTACACTGTCCCATCAAACACTCCCAGGGCAGGTACAGGGGGTTAGATAAAGAGTAAAGCTCCCTCTACACTGTCCCATCAAACACTCCCAGGGCAGGTACAGGGGGTTAGATACAGAGTAAATCCCCCTCGACACTGTCCCATCAAACACTCAAAGGGCAGGTGCAGTACGGGGTAAGATGCAGAGCAAAGCTCCCTCTACACTGTCCCGTCAAAAACTCCCACGGCTGGTCAGTGGGTTAGATACAGAGTAAAGCTCCCTCTACACTGTCGCATCAAACACTCCCAGGGCAGGTACAGAGGGTTAGATACAGAGTAAAGCTCCCTCTACACTGTCCCATCAAACACTCCCAGGGCAGGTACAGCACAGGTTAGATACCGAGTAAAGCTCCCTCTACACTGTCCCATCAAACACTCCCAGGGCAAGTACAGGGGGTTAGATATAGAGTAAAGCTCGCTCTACACTGTCCCATCAACACTCCCAGGGCAGGTACAGTGGGTTAGATACAGAGTAATGCTCCCTCTACACTGTCCCATCAAAAACTCACAGGGCTGGTACAGGGGGTTATATATAGGGTAAAGCTCCCTCCACACTGTCCCGTTAAACACTCCCAGGGCAGGTACAGGGGATTATATACAGAGTAAAGCTCCCTCTACACTGTCCCATGAACACTCTCAGGGCAGGTACAGGGGTTTAGATACAGAGTAATGCTCCCTCTTCACTGTCCCATCAAACACTCCCAGGGCAGGTACAGGGGGTCAGATACAGAGTAAAGATCCCTCTTCACTGTCCCATCAAACACTCCCAGGGCAGGTTGAGGGGTTAGATACAGAGTAAAGTTCCCTCTACACTGTCCCATCAAACATTCCCAGGGCAGGTACAGGGGGATAGATACAGAGTAAATCTCCCTCGACACTGTCCCATCAAACACTCACAGGGCAGGTACAGCACGGGGTTAGATGCAGAGTAAAGCTCCCTCTACACTGTCCCATCAAAAACTCCAAGGCTGGTACAGGTGGTTAGATACAGAGTAAATCTCCCTCGACACTGTCCCATCAAACACTCACAGGGCAGGTACAGCACTGAGTTAGATACAGAGTAAAGCTCCCTCTGCACTGTCCAATCAAAAACTCCCAGGGATGGTACAGGGGGGTAGATACAGAGTAAAGCTCCCTCTGCACTGTCCCATCAAACACACCCAGGGAAGTTACAGGGTGTTAGATACAGAGTAAATCTCCCTCGACAATGTCCCATCAAACACTCACAGGGCAGGTACAGCACAGGGTTAGATGCAGAGTAAAGCTCCCTCTACACTGTCCCATCAAAATCTCCCAGGGCTGGTACAGGGGGTTAGATACAGAGTAAAGCTCCCTCCACACTGTCCCATCAAACACTCCCAGGACAGGTACAGTGGGTTAGATGCAGAGTAAATCTCCCTCTACACTGTCCCATCAAAAACTCCCAGGGCAGGTACATGGGGTTAGAAACAGAGTAAAGCTCCCTCTACAATGTCCCATCAAACACTCCCAGGACAGGTACAGGGGGTTAGAGACAGAATAAGGCTCCCTCTACACTGTCCCATCAAACACTCCCAGGGCAGGTACAGGGGGTTAGATACAGAGTAAAGCTCCCTCTACACTGTCCCATCAAACACATCCAGGGCAGGTACAGGTGTTAAGATACAGAGTAAAGCTCCCTCTACACTGTCCCATCAACACTCCCAGGGCAGGTACAGGGGGTTTGATTCAGAGTAATGCTCCCTCTACACTGTCCCATCAAAAACTCCCAGGGCTGGTACAGGGGGTTATATACAGGGTAAAGCTCCCTCCACACTGTCCCGTTAAACACTCCCAGGGCAGGTACAGGGGGTTAGATACAGAGTAAAGCTCCCTCTACACTGTCCCATGAACACTCCCAGGGCAGGTACAGGGGTTTTGATACAGAGTAATGCTCCCTCTACACTGTCCCATCAAACACTCCCAGGGCAGGTACAGCACAGGTTAGATACAGAGTAAAGCTCCCTCTACACTCTCTCATCAAACACTCCCAGGGCAGGTGCAGGGGGTTAGAAACAGAGTAAATCTCCCTCGACACTGTCCCATCAAACACTCACAGGGCAGGTACAGCACGGGTTTAGATGCAGAGTAAAGCTCCCTCTACACTGTCCCATCAAAAACTCCCAGGGCTGGTACAGGGGTTTAGAAACAGAGTAAAGCTCCCACTACACTGTCCCATCAAACACTCCCAGGGCAGGTACAGGGGGTTAGATACAGAGTAAATCTCCCTCGACACTGTCCCATCAAACACTCACAGGGCAGGTACAGCACGGGGTTAGATGCAGAGTAAAGCTCCCTCTACACTGTCCCATCAAAAACTCCCAGGGCAGGTACAGGGGGTTAGATACAGAGTAAAGCTCCCTCTACACTGTCCCATCAAATACTCCCAGGGCAGGTACAGGGGGTTACATACAGAGTAAAGCTCCCTCTACACTGTCCCATCAAACACTCCCAGGGCAGGTACAGGGGGTTTGATACAGAGTAAATCTCCCTCGACACTGTCCCATCAAACATTCACAGGGCAGGTACAGCACGGGGTTAGATGCAGAGTAAGGCTCCCTCTACACTGTCCCATCAAAAACTCCCAGGGCTGGTACAGGGGGTTAGATACAGAGTAAAGCTCCCTTTACACTGTCCCATCAAACACTCCCAGGGCAGGTACAGAGGGTCAGATACAGAGTAAAGCTCCCTCTTCACTGTCCCATCAAACACACCCAGGGCAGGTTGAGGGGTGAGATACAGAGTAAAGCTCCCTCTACACTGTCCCATCAAACACTCCCAGGGCAGGTAAAGGGGGATAGATACAGAATAAATCTCCCTCGAAACTGTCCCATCAAACATTCACAGGGCAGGTACAGCACGGGGTTAGATGCAGAGTAAAGCTCCCTCTGCAATGTCCCATCAAAAACTCCCAGGGCTGGTACAGGGGGTTAGATACAGAGTAAATCTCCCTCGACACTGTCCCATCAAACACTCACAGGGCTGGTACAGCACGGAGTTAGATACTGAGTAAAGCTCCCTCTACACTGTCCAATCAAAAACTCCCAGGGCTGGTACATGGGGGTAGATACAGAGTAAAGCTCCCTCTACACTGTCCCATCAACACTCCCAGGGCAGGTACAGGGGGTTTGATACAGAGTAATGCTCCCTCTACACTGTCCCATCAAAAACTCCCAGGGCTGGTACAGGGGGTTATATACAGGGTAAAGCTCCCTCCACACTGTCCCGTTAAACACTCCCAGGGCAGGTACAGGGGGTTAGATACAGAGTAAAGCTCCCTCTACACTGTCCCATGAACACTCCCAGGGCAGGTACAGGGGTTTTGATACAGAGTAATGCTCCCTCTACACTGTCCCATCAAACACTCCCAGGGCAGGTACAGCACAGGTTAGATACAGAGTAAAGCTCCCTCTACACTCTCTCATCAAACACTCCCAGGGCAGGTGCAGGGGGTTAGATACAGAGTAAATCTCCCTCGACACTGTCCCATCAAACACTCACAGGGCAGGTACAGCACGGGTTTAGATGCAGAGTAAAGCTCCCTCTACACTGTCCCATCAAAAACTCCCAGGGCTGGTACAGGGGTTTAGAAACAGAGTAAAGCTCCCTCTACACTGTCCCAACAAACACTCCCAGGGCAGGTACAGGGGGTTAGATACAGAGTAAATCTCCCTCGACACTGTCCCATCAAACACTCACAGGGCAGGTACAGCACGGGGTTAGATGCAGAGTAAAGCTCCCTCTACACTGTCCCATCAAAAACTCCCAGGGCAGGTACAGGGGGTTAGATACAGAGTAAAGCTCCCTCTACACTGTCCCATCAAATACTCCCAGGGCAGGTACAGGGGGTTACATACAGAGTAAAGCTCCCTCTACACTGTCCCATCAAACACTCCCAGGGCAGGTACAGGGGGTTTGATACAGAGTAAATCTCCCTCGACACTGTCCCATCAAACATTCACAGGGCATGTACAGAGGGACAGATACAGAGTAAAGCTCCCTCTTCACTGTCCCATCAAACACACCCAGGGCAGGTTGAGGGGTGAGATACAGAGTAAAGCTCCCTCTACACTGTCCCATCAAACACGCCCAGGGCAGGTAAAGGGGGATAGATACAGAATAAATCTCCCTCGAAACTGTCCCATCAAACATTCACAGGGCAGGTACAGCACGGGGTTAGATGCAGAGTAAAGCTCCCTCTGCAATGTCCCATCAAAAACTCCCAGGGCTGGTACAGGGGGTTAGATACAGAGTAAATCTCCCTCGACACTGTCCCATCAAACACTCACAGGGCTGGTACAGCACGGAGTTAGATACTGAGTAAAGCTCCCTCTACACTGTCCAATCAAAAACTCCCAGGGCTGGTACATGGGGGTAGATACAGAGTAAAGCTCCCTCTACACTGTCCCATCAAACACTGCCAGGCCAGGTACAGAGGGTTAGATACAGAGTAATGCTCCCTCCACACTGTCCCGTTAAACACTACCATTGCAGGTACAGCACGGGGTTAGATACAGAGTAAAGCTCCCTCTACACTGTCCCATCAAACACTCCCAGGGCAGGTACAGCAGAGGTTAGATACAGAGTAAAGCTTCCTCTACACTGTCCCATCAAACACTCCCAGGGCAGGTACAGCACAGGTAAGATACAGAGTAAAGCTTCCTCTACACTGTCCCATCATACACTCCCAAGGCAGGTACAGGGGGTTAGATACAGAGTAAAGCTCCATCTACACTGTCCCATCAAACATTCCCAGGGCAGGTACAGGGGGTTAGATACAGAGTAATGCTCACTCTACACTTTCCCATCAAACACTCCCAGGGCAGGTAGAGCACAGGTTAGATACACAGTAAAGCTCCCTCTACACTGACCCATTAAACACGCCTAGGGCAGGTAGAGTGGGTTAGATACAGAGTAAAGCTCCCTCTACACTGTCCCATCAAATACTCCCAGGGCAGGTACAGGGGGTTAGATACAGAGTAAAGCTGCCTCTACACTGTCCCATCAAACATTCCCAGGGCAGGTACAGGGGGTTAGATACAGAGTAAATCTCCCTCGACACTGTCCCATCAAACACTCACAGGGCAGATACAGCACGGGGTTAGATGCAGAGTAAAGCTCCCTCTACACTGTCCCATCAAACACTCCCAGGGCAGGTGCAGGGGGTTAGATAAAGAGTAAAGCTCCCTCTACACTGTCCCATCAAACACTCCCAGGGCAGGTACAGGGGGTTAGATACAGAGTAAATCCCCCTCGACACTGTCCCATCAAACACTCAAAGGGCAGGTGCAGCACGGGGTAAGATGCAGAGCAAAGCTCCCTCTACACTGTCCCGTCAAAAACTCCCACGGCTGGTCAGTGGGTTAGATACAGAGTAAAGCTCCCTCTGCTCTGTCCCATCAAACACACCCAGGGAAGGTACAGGGTGTTAGATACAGAGTAAATCTCCCTCGACAATGTCCCATGAAACACTCACAGGGCAGGTACAGCACAGGGTTAGATGCAGAGTAAAGCTCCCTCTACACTGTCCCATCAAAATCTCCCAGGGCTGGTACAGGGGGTTAGATACAGAGTAAAGCTCCCTCCACACTGTCCCATCAAACACTCCCAGGACAGGTACAGTGGGTTAGATACAGAGTAAATCTCCCTCTACACTGTCCCATCAAAAACTCCCAGGGCAGGTACATGGGGTTAGAAACAGAGTAAAGCTCCCTCTACACAGTCCCATCAAACACTCCCAGGACAGGTACAGGGGGTTAGATACAGAATAAGGCTCCCTCTACACTGTCCCATCAAACACTCCCAGGGCAGGTACAGGGGGTTAGATACAGAGTAAAGCTCCCTCTACACTGTCCCATCAAACACACCCTGGGCAGGTACAGGGGTTAAGATACAGAGTAATGCTCCCTCTACACTGTCCCATCAACACTCCCAGGACAGGTACAGGGGGTTTGATACAGAATAAGGCTCCCTCTACACTGTCCCATCAAACACTCCCAGGGCAGGTACAGGGGGTTATATACAGGGTAAAGCTCCCTCCACACTGTCCCGTTAAACACTGCCAGGGCAGGTACAGGGGGTTAGATACAGAGTAAAGCTCCCTCTACACTGTCCCATGAACACTCCCAGGGCAGGTACAGGGGTTTTGATACAGAGTAATGCTCCCTCTACACTGTCCCATCAAACACTCTCAGGGCAGGTACAGCACAGGTTAGATACAGAGTAAAGCTCCCTCTACACTCTCTCATCAAACACTCCCAGGGCAGGTGCAGGGGGTTAGATACAGAGTAAATCTCCCTCGACACTGTCCCATCAAACACTCACAGGGCAGGTACAGCACGGGTTTAGATGCAGAGTAAAGCTCCCTCTACACTGTCCCATCAAAAACTCCCAGGGCTGGTACAGGGGTTTAGATACAGAGTAAAGCTCCCTCTACACTGTCCCATCAAACATTCCCAGGGCAGGTACAGGGGGTTAGATACAGAGTAAATCTCCCTCGACACTGTCCCATCAAACACTCACAGGGCAGGTACAGCACGGGGTTAGATGCAGAGTAAAGCTCCCTCGACACTGTCCCATCAAAAACTCCCAGGGCAGGTACACAGGGTTAGATACAGAGTAAAGCTCCCTCTACACTGTCCCATCAAATACTCCCAGGGCAGGTACAGGGGGTTACATACAGAGTAAAGCTCCCTCTACACTGTCCCATCAAACACTCCCAGGGCAGGTACAGGGGGTTAGATACAGAGGAAATCTCCCTCGACACTGTCCCATCAAACATTCACAGGGCAGGTACAGCACGGGGTTAGATGCAGAGTAAGGCTCCCTCTACACTGTCCCATCAAAAACTCCCAGGGCTGGTACAGGGGGTTAGATACAGAGTAAAGCTCCCTTTACACTGTCCCATCACACACTCCCAGGGCAGGTACAGGGGGTCAGATACAGAGTAAAGCTCCCTCTTCACTGTCCCATCAAACACACCCAGGGCAGGTTGAGGGGTGAGATACAGAGTAAAGCTCCCTCTACACTGTCCCATCAAACACTCCCAGGGCAGTTAAAGGGCGACAGATACAGAGTAAATCTCCCTCGACACTGTCCCATCAAACACTCACAGGGCAGGTACAGCACGGAGTTAGATACTGAGTAAAGCTCCCTCTACACTGTCCAATCAAAAACTCCCAAGGCTGGTACATGGGGGTAGATACAGAGTAAAGCTCCCTCTACACTGTCCCATCAAACACTCCCAGGGCAGGTACAGGGGGTTAGATACAGAGTAAATCTCCCTCGACAATGTCCCATCAAACACTCACAGGGCAGGTACAGCACGGGGTTAGATGCAGAGAAAAGCTCCCTCTACACTGTCTCATCAAAAACTCCCAGGGCTGGTACAGGGGGTTAGATACAGAGTAATGCTCCCTCCACACTGTCCCGTTAAACACTACCATTGCAGGTACAGCACGGGGTTACATACAGAGTAAAGCTCCCTCTACACTGTCCCATCAAACACTCCCAGGGCAGGTACAGTGGGTTAGATACAGAGTAAATCTCCCTCTACACTGTCCCATCAAAAACTCCCAGTGCAGGTACATGGGGTTAGAAACAGAGTAAAGCTACCTCTACACTGTCCCATCAAACACTCCCAGGGCAGGTACAGGGGGTTAGATACGGAATAAAGCTCCCTCTACACTGTCCCATCAAACACTCCCAGGGCAGGTACAGCAGAGGTTAGATACAGAGTAAAGCTTCCTCTACACTGTCCCATCAAACACTCCCAAGGCAGGTACAGGGGGTTAGATACAGAGTAAAGCTCCCTCTACACTTTCCCATCAAACACACCCATGGCAGGTACAGGGGGTTAGATACAGAGTGAAGCTGCCTCTACACTGTCCCATCAAACACTCCCAGGGCTGGTACAGGGGGTTAGATACAGAGTAAATCTCCCTCGGCACTGTCCCATCAAAACCTCCCAGGGCAGGTACAGGGGGTTAGAAACAGAGTAAAGCTCCCTCTACACTGTCCCACCAACACTCCCAGGGCAGGTACAGGGGGTTTGATACAGAGTAATGCTCCGTCTACACTGTCCTATCAAACACTCCCAGTGCAGGTACAGCACAGGTTAGATACAGAGTAAAGCTCCCTCTACACTGTCCCATCAAACACTCTCAGGGCAGGTACAGGGGGTTAGAATCAGAGTAAAGCTCCCTCTACACTGTCCCATCAAAACCTCCCAGGGCAGGTACAGGGGTTAAGATACAGAGTAAAGCTCCCTCTACACTGTCCCATCAACACTCCCAGGGCAGGTACAGGGGGTTTGATACAGAGTAATGCTCCGTCTACACTGTCCTATCAAACACTCCCAGTGCAGGTACAGCACAGGTTAGATACAGAGTAAAGCTCCCTCTACACTGTCCCATCAAACACTCCCAGGGCTGGTACAGGGGGTTAGATACAGAGTAAATCTCCCTCGGCACTGTCCCATCAAAACCTCCCAGGGCAGGTACAGGGGGTTAGAAACAGAGTAAAGCTCCCTCTACACTGTCCCATCAACACTCCCAGGGCAGGTACAGGGGGTTAGATACAGAGTAATGCTCCCTCTACACTGTCCCATTAAACACTCCCAGGGCAGGTACAGCACAGGTTAGATACAGAGTAAAGCTCCCTCTACACTGTCCCATCAAACACTCCCAGGGCAGGTACAGGGGGTTAGATACAGAGTAAATCTCCCTCTACACAGTCCCATCAAAAACTCCCAGGGCAGGTACATGGGGTTAGAAACAGAGTAAAGCTACCTCTACACTGTCCCATCAAACACTCCCAGGGCAGGTACAGGGGGTTAGATACGGAATAAAGCTCCCTCCACACTGTCCCATCAAACACTCCCAGGGCAGGTACAGCAGAGGTTAGATACAGAGTAAAGCTTCCTCTACACTGTCCCATCAAACACTCCCAAGGCAGGTACAGGGGGTTAGATACAGAGTAAAGCTCCCTCTACACTGTCCCATCAAACACACCCAGGGCAGGTACAGGGGTTAAGATACAGAGTAAAGCTCCCTCTACACTGTCCCATCAACACTCCCAGGGCAGGTACAGGGGGTTTGATACAGAGTAATGCTCCGTCTACACTGTCCCATCAAACACTCCCAGTGCAGGTACAGCACAGGTTAGATACAGAGTAAAGCTCCCTCTACACTATCCCATCAAACACTCTCAGGGCAGGTACAGGGGGTTAGAAACAGAGTAAACCTCCCTCTACACTGTCCCATCAAATACTCCCAGGGCAGGTACAGGGGGTTAGATACAGAGTGAAGCTGCCTCTACACTGTCCCATCAAACACTCCCAGGGCTGGTACAGGGGGTTAGATACAGAGTGAATCTCCCTCGGCACTGTCCCATCAAAACCTCCCAGGGCAGGTACAGGGGGTTAGAAACAGAGTAAAGCTCCCTCTACACTGTCCCATCAACACTCCCAGGGCAGGTACAGGGGGTTAGATACAGAGTAATGCTCCCTCTACACTGTCCCATTAAACACTCCCAGGGCAGGTACAGCACAGGTTAGATACAGAGTAAAGCTCCCTCTACACTGTCCCATCAAACACTCCCAGGGCAGGTACAGGGGGTTAGATACAGAGTAAAGCTCCCTCTACACTGTCCCATCAAATACTCCCAGGGCAGGTACAGCACGGGGTTAGATGCAGAGTAAGGCTCCCTCTACACTGTCCCATCAAAAACTCCCAGGGCTGGTACAGGGGGTTAGATACAGAGTAAAGCTCCCTTTACACTGTCCCATCAAACACTCCCAGGGCAGATACAGGAGGTCAGATACAGAGTAAAGCTCCCTCTTCACTGTCCCATCAAACACTCCCAGGGGAGGTTGAGGGGTGAGATACAGAGTAAAGCTCCCTCTACACTGTCCCATCAAACACTCCCAGGGCAGGTAAAGGGGGATAGATACAGAGTAAATCTCCCTCGACACTGTCCCATCAAACACTCACAGGGCAGGTACAGCACGGGGTTAGATGCAGAGTAAAGCTCCCTCTGCAATGTCCCATCAAATACTCCCAGGGCTGGTACAGGGGGTTAGATAGAGAGTAAATCTCCCTCGACACTGTCCCATCAAACACTCACAGGGCAGGTACAGCACGGAGGTAGATACTGAGTAAAGCTCCCTCTACACTGTCCAATCAAAAACTCCCAGGGCTGGTACAGGGGGGTAGATACAGAGTAAAGCTCCCTCTACACTGTCCCATCAAACACTCCCAGGGCAGGTACAGGGGGTTAAATACAGAGTAAATCTCCCTCGACAATGTCCCATCAAACACTCACAGGGCAGGTACAGCACGGGGTTAGATGCAGAGAAAAGCTCCCTCTACACTGTCCCATCAAAAACTCCCAGGGCGGGTACATGGGGTTAGATACAGAGTAAAGCTCCCTCCACACTGTCCCGTTAAACACTACTATTGCAGGTACAGCACGGGGTTAGATACAGAGTAAAGCTCCCTCTACACTGTCCAATCAAAAACTCCCAGGGCGGGTACATGGGGTTAGATACAGAGAAAAGCTCCCTCTATACTGTCCCATCAAACACTCCCAGGGCAGGTACAGGGGGTTAGATACAGAGTAAATCTCCCTCTACACTGTCCCATCAAAAACTCCCAGGGCAGGTACATTGGGTTAGAAACAGAGTAAAGCTCCCTCTACACTGTCCCATCAAACACTCCCAGGGCAGGTACAGGGGGTTAGATACAGAATAAAGCTCCCTCTACACTGTCCCATCAAACACTCCCAGGGCAGGTACAGCACAGGTTAGATACAGAGTAAAGCTTCCTCTACACTGTCCCATCAAACACTCCCAAGGCAGGTACAGGGGGTTAGATACAGAGTAAAGCTCCCTCTACACTGTCCCATCAAACACACCCAGGGCAGGTACAGGGGTTAAGATACAGAGTAAAGCTCCCTCTACACTGTCCCATCAACACTCCCAGGGCAAGTACGGGGGGGTTTGATACAGAGTAAAGCTCCCTCTTCACTGTCCCATCAAACACTCCCAGGGGAGGTTGAGGGGTGAGATACAGAGTAAAGCTCCCTCTACACTGTCCCATCAAACACTCCCAGGGCAGGTAAAGGGGGATAGATACAGAGTAAATCTCCCTCGACACTGTCCCATCAAACACTCACAGGGCAGGTACAGCACGGGGTTAGATGCAGAGTAAAGCTCCCTCTGCAATGTCCCATCAAATACTCCCAGGGCTGGTACAGGGGGTTAGATAGAGAGTAAATCTCCCTCGACACTGTCCCATCAAACACTCACAGGGCAGGTACAGCACGGAGGTAGATACTGAGTAAAGCTCCCTCTACACTGTCCAATCAAAAACTCCCAGGGCTGGTACAGGGGGGTAGATACAGAGTAAAGCTCCCTCTACACTGTCCCATCAAACACTCCCAGGGCAGGTACAGGGGGTTAAATACAGAGTAAATCTCCCTCGACAATGTCCCATCAAACACTCACAGGGCAGGTACAGCACGGGGTTAGATGCAGAGAAAAGCTCCCTCTACACTGTCCCATCAAAAACTCCCAGGGCGGGTACATGGGGTTAGATACAGAGTAAAGCTCCCTCCACACTGTCCCGTTAAACACTACTATTGCAGGTACAGCACGGGGTTAGATACAGAGTAAAGCTCCCTCTACACTGTCCAATCAAAAACTCCCAGGGCGGGTACATGGGGTTAGATACAGAGTAAAGCTCCCTCTATACTGTCCCATCAAACACTCCCAGGGCAGGTACAGGGGGTTAGATACAGAGTAAATCTCCCTCTACACTGTCCCATCAAAAACTCCCAGGGCAGGTACATTGGGTTAGAAACAGAGTAAAGCTCCCTCTACACTGTCCCATCAAACACTCCCAGGGCAGGTACAGGGGGTTAGATACAGAATAAAGCTCCCTCTACACTGTCCCATCAAACACTCCCAGGGCAGGTACAGCACAGGTTAGATACAGAGTAAAGCGTCCTCTACACTGTCCCATCAAACACTCCCAAGGCAGGTACAGGGGGTTAGATACAGAGTAAAGCTCCCTCTACACTGTCCCATCAAACACACCCAGGGCAGGTACAGGGGTTAAGATACAGAGTAAAGCTCCCTCTACACTGTCTCATCAACACTCCCAGGGCAGGTACGGGGGGGTTTGATACAGAGTAATGCTCCGTCTACACTGTCCCATCAAACACTCCCAGTGCACGTACAGCACAGGTTAGATACAGAGTAAAGCTACATCTACACTGTCCCATCAAACACTCTCAGGGCAGGTACAGGGGGTTAGAAACAGAGTAAATCTCCCTCTACACTGTCCCATCAAATACTCCCAGGGCAGGTACAGGGGGTTAGATACAGAGTAAAGCTGCCTCTACACTGTCCCATCAAACACTCCCAGGGCAGGTACAGGGGGTTAGATACAGAGTAAATCTCCCTCGACAATGTCCCATCAAACACTCACAGGGCAGGTACAGCACGGTGTTAGATGCAGAGAAAAGCTCCCTCTACACTGTCCCATCAAAAACTCCCAGGGCGGGTACATGGGGTTAGATACAGAGTAAAGCTCCCTCCACACTGTCCCGTTAAACACTACTATTGCAGGTACAGCACGGGGTTAGATACAGAGTAAAGCTCCCTCTACACTGTCCCATCAAACACTCCCAGGGCAGGTACAGGGGGTTAGATACAGAGTAAATCTCCCTCTACACTGTCCCATCAAAAACTCCCAGGGCAGGTACATGGGGTTAGAAACAGAGTAAAGCTCCCTCTACACTGTCCCATCAAACACTCCCATGGCAGGTACAGGGGGTTAGATACAGAATAAAGCTCCCTCTACACTGTCCCATCAAACACTCCCAGGGCAGGTACAGCACAGGTTAGATACAGAGTAAAGCTTCCTCTACACTGTCCCATCAAACACTCCCAAGGCAGGTACAGGGGGTTAGATACAGAGTAAAGCTCCCTCTACACTGTCCCATCAAACACACCCAGGGCAGGTACAGGGGTTAAGATACAGAGTAAAGCTCCCTCTACACTGTCCCATCAACACTCCCAGGGCAGGTACGGGGGGTTTGATACAGAGTAATGCTCCGTCTACACTGTCCCATCAAACACTCCCAGTGCAGGTACAGCACAGGTTAGATACAGAGTAAAGCTACTTCTACACTGTCCCATCAAACACTCTCAGGGCAGGTACAGGGGGTTAGAAACAGAGTAAATCTCCCTCTACACTGTCCCATCAAATACTCCCAGGGCAGGTACAGGGGGTTAGATACAGAGTAAAGCTGCCTCTACACTGTCCCATCAAACACTCCCAGGGCAGGTACAGGGGGTTAGATACAGAGTAAATCTCCCTCGACACTGTCCCATCAAACACTCACAGGGCAGGTACAGCACGGGGTTAGATGCAGAGTAGAGCTCACTCTGCACTGTCCCATCAAAACCTCCCAGGGCTGGTACATGATGTTAGATACAGAGTAAAACTCCCTCTACACTGTCCCGTCAAAAACTCCCAAGGCTGGTACAGGGGGTTCGATACAGAGTAAAGCTCCCTCTACACTGTCCCATCAAACACTCCCAGGGCAGGTACAGGGGGTTAGATACAGAGTAAATCTCCCTCTACACTGTCCCATCAAAAACTCACAGGGCAGGTACATGGGGTTAGAAACAGAGTAAAGCTCCCTCTACACTGTCCCATCAAACACTCCCAGGGCAGGTACAGGGGGTTAGATACAGAATAAAGCTCCCTCTACACTGTCCCATCAAACACTACCAGGGCAGGTACAGCACAGGTTAGATACAGAGTAAAGCTTCCTCTGCACTGTCCCATCAAACACTCCCAAGGCAGGTACAGGGGGTTAGATACAGAGTAAAGCTCCCTCTACACTGTCCCATCAAACACACCCAGGGCAGGTACAGGGGTTAAGATACAGAGTAAAGCTCCCTCTACACTGTCCCATCAACACTCCCAGGGCAGGTACGGGGGGTTTGATACAGAGTAATGCTCCGTCTACACTGTCCCATCAAACACTCCCAGTGCAGGTACAGCACAGGTTAGATACAGAGTAAAGCTACCTCTACACTGTCCCATCAAACACTCTCAGGGCAGGTACAGGGGGTTAGAAACAGAGTAAATCTCCCTCTACACAATCCCATCAAATACTCCCAGGGCAGGTACAGGGGTTTAGATACAGAGTAAAGCTCCCTCTACACTGTTCCATCAAACACTCCCAGGGCAGGTACAGGGGGTTAGATACAGAGTAAATCTCCCTCGACACTGTCCCATCAAACACTCACAGGGCAGGTACAGCACGGGGTTAGATGCAGAGTAGAGCTCACTCTGCACTGTCCCATCAAAACCTCCCAGGGCTGGTACATGATGTTAGATACAGAGTAAAACTCCCTCTACACTGTCCCGTCAAAAACTCCCAAGGCTGGTACAGGGGGTTCGATACAGAGTAAAGCTCCCTCTACACTGTCCCAACAAACACTCCCAGGGCAGGTACAGGGGGTTAGATACAGAGTAAAGCTCCCTCTACACTGTCCCATCAAACATTCCCAGGGCAGATACAGGGCGTTAGATACAGAGTCAAGCTTCCTCTACACTGTCACATCAAACACTCCCAGGGCAGGTACAGGGGGTTAGATACAGAGTAAAGCTCCCTCTACACTGTCCCATCAAACACTCCCAGGGCAGGTACAGCACAGGTTAGATGCAGAGTAAAGCTCCCTCTACACTGCCCCATCAAACACTCCCAGTGCAGGTACAGGGGGTTAGATACAGAGTAAAGCTCCCTCTACACTGTCCCATCAAATACTCCCAGGGCAGGTACAGGGGGTTAGATACAGAGTAGAGCTCCCTCTACCCTGTCCCATCAAACTCTCCCAGGGCAGGTACAGGGGGTTAGATACAGAGTAAAGCTCCCCCTAAACTGTCCCATCAAACACTCCCAGGGCAGGTACAGCACAGGTTAGATACAGAAAAAAGCTCCCTCTACACTGTCCCATCAAACACTCCCAGGGCAGGTACAGCACAGGTTAGATACAGAGTAAAGCTTCCTCTACACTGTCCCATCACACACTCCAAGGGCAGGTACAGGGGGTTAGATACAGAGTAAAGCTCCCTCTACACTTTCCCATCAAACATTCCCAGGGCAGGTACAGGGGGTAAGATACAGAGTAAAGCTCCCTCTAACTGTCCCATCAAACGCTCCCAGGGCAGGTACAGTACAGGTTAGATACAGGGTAAAGCTTCCTCTGCACTGTCCCAACAAACACTCCCAGGGCAGGTACAGCACAGGTTAGATACAGAGTAAAGATTCCTCTACACTGTCCCATCATACACTCCCAAGGCAGGTACAGGGGGTTAGTAACAGAGTAAAGCTCCATCTACACTGTCCCATCAAACACTCCCAGGGCAGGTACAGCACAGGTTAGATACAGAGTAAAGATTCCTCTACACTGTCCCATCATACACTCCCAAGGCAGGTACAGGGGTTAAGATACAGAGTAAAGCTCCCTCTACGATGTCCCTTCAACACTCCCAGGCAGGGACAGGCGGTTAGATACAGATTAATGCTCCCCCTACACTGTCCCATCAAACACTCCCAGGGCAGGTACAGCACAGGTTAGATACACAGTAAAGCTTCCTCTACACTGTCCCATCAAACACTCCCAGGGCAGGTACAGTGGGTTAGATACAGAGTAAAGCTCCCTCTACACTGTCCCATCAAATACTCCCAGGGCAGTTACAGGGGGTTAGATACAGAGTAAAGCTGCCTCTACACTGTCCCATCAAACACTCCGAGGGCAGGTACATGGGGTTAGAAACAGAGAAAAGCTCCCTCTACACTGTCCCATCAAACACTCCCAGGGCAGGTACAGGGGGTTAGATACAGAATAAAGCTCCCTCTACACTGTCCCATCAAACACTCACAGGGCAGGTACAGCACAGGTTTGATACAGAGTATAGCTTCCTCTACACTGTCTCATCAAACACTCCCAGGGCAGGTACAGGGGGTTAGATACAGAGTAAAGCTCCCTCTACACTGTCCCATCAAACACACCCAGGGCAGGTACAGGGGTTAAGATACAGAGTAAAGCTCCCTCTACACTGTCCCATCAACACTCCCAGGGCAGGTACAGGGGGTTTGATACAGAGTAATGCTCCGTCTACACTGTCCCATCAAACATTCCCAGTGCAGGTACAGCACACGTTAGATACAGAGTAATGCTCCGTCTACACTGTCCCATCAAACACTCCCAGTGCAGGTACAGCACAGGTTAGATACAGAGTAAAGCTCCCTCTACACTGTCCCATCAAACACTCTCAGGGCAGGTACAGGGGGTTAGATACAGAGTAAAGCTGCCTCTACACTGTCCCATCAAACACTCCCAGGGCAGGTAGAGGGGGTTAGATACAGAGTAAATCTCCCTCGACACTGTCCCATCAAACACTCACAGGGCAGGTACAGCACGGAGTTAGATGCAGAGTAGAGATCACTCTACACTGTCCCATCAAAAACTCCCAGGGCTGGTACAGGGGGTTTGATACAGAGTAAAGCTCCCTCTACACTGTCCTATCAAACACTCCCAGGGCAGGTACAGCACAGGTTAGATGCAGAGTAAAGCTCCCTCTACACTGCCCCATCAAACACTCCCAGGGCAGGTACAGGGGGTTAGATACAGAGTAAAGCTCCCTCTACACTGTCCCATCAAATACTCCCAGGGCAGGTACAGGGGGTTAGATACAGAGTAGAGCTCCCTCTACACTGTCCCATCAAACACTCCCAGGGCATGTACAGGGAGTTAGATACAGAGTAAAGCTCCCTCTACACTGTCCCATCAAGCACTCCCAGGGCAGGTACAGCACAGGTTAGATACAGAGTAAAGCTCCCTCTACACTGTCACATCAAACACTCCCAGGGCAGGTACAGCACAGGTTAGATACAGAGTAAAGCTTCCTCTACACTGTCCCATCACACACTCCCAGGGCAGGTACAGGGGGTTAGATACAGAGTAAAGCTCCCTCTACACTTTCCCATCAAACATTCCCAGGGCAGGTACAGGGGGTAAGATACAGAGTAAAGCTCCCTCTAACTGTCCCATCAAACGCTCCCAGGGCAGGTACAGTACAGGTTAGATACAGGGTAAAGCTTCCTCTGCACTGTCCCAACAAACACTCCCAGGGCAGGTACAGCACAGGTTAGATACAGAGTAAAGATTCCTCTACACTGTCCCATCATACACTCCCAAGGCAGGTACAGGGGGTTAGTAACAGAGTAAAGCTCCATCTACACTGTCCCATCAAACACTCCCAGGGCAGGTACAGCACAGGTTAGATACAGAGTAAAGATTCCTCTACACTGTCCCATCATACACTCCCAAGGCAGGTACAGGGGTTAAGATACAGAGTAAAGCTCCCTCTACGATGTCCCTTCAACACTCCCAGGCAGGGACAGGCGGTTAGATACAGATTAATGCTCCCCCTACACTGTCCCATCAAACACTCCCAGGGCAGGTACAGCACAGGTTAGATACACAGTAAAGCTTCCTCTACACTGTCCCATCAAACACTCCCAGGGCAGGTACAGTGGGTTAGATACAGAGTAAAGCTCCCTCTACACTGTCCCATCAAATACTCCCAGGGCAGTTACAGGGGGTTAGATACAGAGTAAAGCTGCCTCTACACTGTCCCATCAAACACTCCGAGGGCAGGTACATGGGGTTAGAAACAGAGAAAAGCTCCCTCTACACTGTCCCATCAAACACTCCCAGGGCAGGTACAGGGGGTTAGATACAGAATAAAGCTCCCTCTACACTGTCCCATCAAACACTCACAGGGCAGGTACAGCACAGGTTTGATACAGAGTATAGCTTCCTCTACACTGTCTCATCAAACACTCCCAGGGCAGGTACAGGGGGTTAGATACAGAGTAAAGCTCCCTCTACACTGTCCCATCAAACACACCCAGGGCAGGTACAGGGGTTAAGATACAGAGTAAAGCTCCCTCTACACTGTCCCATCAACACTCCCAGGGCAGGTACAGGGGGTTTGATACAGAGTAATGCTCCGTCTACACTGTCCCATCAAACATTCCCAGTGCAGGTACAGCACACGTTAGATACAGAGTAATGCTCCGTCTACACTGTCCCATCAAACACTCCCAGTGCAGGTACAGCACAGGTTAGATACAGAGTAAAGCTCCCTCTACACTGTCCCATCAAACACTCTCAGGGCAGGTACAGGGGGTTAGATACAGAGTAAAGCTGCCTCTACACTGTCCCATCAAACACTCCCAGGGCAGGTAGAGGGGGTTAGATACAGAGTAAATCTCCCTCGACACTGTCCCATCAAACACTCACAGGGCAGGTACAGCACGGAGTTAGATGCAGAGTAGAGATCACTCTACACTGTCCCATCAAAAACTCCCAGGGCTGGTACAGGGGGTTTGATACAGAGTAAAGCTCCCTCTACACTGTCCTATCAAACACTCCCAGGGCAGGTACAGCACAGGTTAGATGCAGAGTAAAGCTCCCTCTACACTGCCCCATCAAACACTCCCAGGGCAGGTACAGGGGGTTAGATACAGAGTAAAGCTCCCTCTACACTGTCCCATCAAATACTCCCAGGGCAGGTACAGGGGGTTAGATACAGAGTAGAGCTCCCTCTACACTGTCCCATCAAACACTCCCAGGGCATGTACAGGGAGTTAGATACAGAGTAAAGCTCCCTCTACACTGTCCCATCAAGCACTCCCAGGGCAGGTACAGCACAGGTTAGATACAGAGTAAAGCTCCCTCTACACTGTCACATCAAACACTCCCAGGGCAGGTACAGCACAGGTTAGATACAGAGTAAAGCTTCCTCTACACTGTCCCATCACACACTCCCAGGGCAGGTACAGGGGGTTAGATACAGAGTAAAGCTCCCTCTACACTGTCCCATCAAACATTCCCAGGGCAGGTACAGGGGGTATGATACAGAGTAAAGCTCCCTCTACACTGTCCCATCAAACACTCCCAGGGCAGGTACAGCACAGGTTAGATACAGAGTAAAGCTTCCTCTACACTGTCCCAACAAACACTCCCAGGGCAGGTACAGCACAGGTTAGATACAGAGTAAAGCTTCCTCTACACTGTCCCATCATACACTCCCAAGGCAGGTACAGGGGGTTAGATACAGAGTAAAGCTCCATCTACACTGTCCCATCAAACATTCCCAGGGCAGGTACAGGTGGTAAGATACAGAGTAAAGCTCCCTCTACACTGTCCCTTCAACACTCCCAGGGCAGGTACAGGCGGTTAGATACAGATTAATGCTCTCTTTACACTGTCCCATCAAACACTCTCAGGGCAGGTACAGCACAGGTTAGATACACAGTAAAGCTCCCTCTACGCTGTCCCATCAAACACTCCCAGGGCAGGTACAGGGGGTTAGATACAGAGTAAAGCTCCCTCTACACTGTCCCATCAAATACTCCCAGGGCAGGTACAGGGGGTTAGATACAGAGTAAAGCTGCCTCTACACTGTCCCATCAAACACTCCCAGGGCAGGTGCATGGGGTTAGAAACAGAGAAAAGCTCCCTCTACACTGTCCCATCAAACACTCCCAGGGCAGGTACAGGGGGTTAGATACAGAATAAAGCTCCCTCTACACTGTCCCATCAAACACTCCCAGGGCAGGTACAGCACAGGTTAGATACAGAGTATAGCTTCCTCTACACTGTCTCATCAAACACTCCCAGGGCAGGTACAGGGGGTTAGATACAGAGTAAAGCTCCCTCTACACTGTCCCATCAAACACACCCAGGGCAGGTACAGGGGTTAATATACAGAGTAAAGCTCCCTCTACACTGTCCCATCAACACTCCCAGGGCAGGTACAGGGGTTTTGATACAGAGTAATGCTCCGTCTACACTGTCCCATCAAACACTCCCAGAGCAGGTACAGCACAGGTTAGATACAGAGTAAAGCTCCCTCTACACTGTCCCAATAAACACTCTCAGGGCAGGTACAGGGGGTTAGAAACAGAGTAAAGCTCCCTCTAAACTGTCCCATCAAATACTCCCAGGGCAGGTACAGGGGGTTAGATACAGAGTAAATCTCCCTCTACACTGTCCCATCAAACACTCACAGGGCAGGTACAGCACGGGGTTAGATGCAGAGTAGAGCTCACTCTACACTGTCCCATCAAAAACTCCCAGGGCTGGTACAGGGGTTTCGATACAGAGTAAAGCTCCCTCTACACTGTCCCATCAAACACTCCCAGGGCAGGTACAGCACAGGTTAGATGCAGAGTAAAGCTCCCTCTACACTGCCCCATCAAACACTCCCCGGGCAGGTACAGGGGGTTAGATACAGAGTAAAGCTCCCTCTACACTGTCCCATCAAATACTCCCAGGCCAGGTACAGGGGGTTAGATACAGAGTAGAGCTCCCTCTACACTGTCCCATCAAACACTCCCAGGGCATGTACAGGGAGTTAGATACAGAGTAAAGCTCCCTCTACACTGTCCCATCAAACACTCCCAGGGCAGGTACAGCACAGGTTAGATACAGAGTAAAGCTCCCTCTACACTGTCCCATCAAACACTCCCAGGGCAGGTACAGCACAGATTAGATACAGAGTAAAGCTTCCTCTACACTGTCCCATCACCCACTCCCAGGGCAGGTACAGGGGGTTAGATACAGAGTAAAGCTCCCTCTAAACTGTCCCATCAAATACTCCCAGGGCAGGTACAGGGGGTTAGATACAGAGTAAATCTCCCTCTACACTGTCCCATCAAACACTCACAGGGCAGGTACAGCACGGGGTTAGATGCAGAGTAGAGCTCACTCTACACTGTCCCATCAAAAACTCCCAGGGCTCGTACAGGGGGTTCGATACAGAGTAAAGCTCCCTCTACACTGTCCCAATAAACACTCTCAGGGCAGGTACAGGGGGTTAGAAACAGAGTAAAGCTCCCTCTAAACTGTCCCATCAAATACTCCCAGGGCAGGTACAGGGGGTTAGATACAGAGTAAATCTCCCTCTACACTGTCCCATCAAACACTCACAGGGCAGGTACAGCACGGGGTTAGATGCAGAGTAGAGCTCACTCTACACTGTCCCATCAAAAACTCCCAGGGCTGGTACAGGGGGTTCGATACAGAGTAAAGCTCCCTCTACACTGTCCCATCAAATACTCCCAGTGCAGGTACAGGGGGTTAGATACAGAGTAGAGCTCCCTCTACACTGTCCCATCAAACACTCCCAAGGCATATACAGGGAGTTAGATACAGAGTAAAGCTCCCTCTACACTGTCCCATCAAACACTCCCAGGGCAGGTACAGCACAGGTTAGATACAGAGTAAAGCTCCCTCTACACTGTCCCATCAAACACTCCCAGGGCAGGTACAGCACAGGTTAGATACAGAGTAAAGCTTCCTCTACACTGTACCATCGCACACTCCCAGGGCAGGTACAGGGGGTTAGATACAGAGTAAAGCTCCCTCTACACTGTCCCATCAAACATTCCCAGGGCAGGTACAGGGGGTAAGATACAGAGTAAAGCTCCCTCTACACTGTCCCATCAAACACTCCCAGGGCAGGTACAGCACAAGTTAGATACAGAGTAAAGCTTCCTCTATACTGTCCCAACAAACACTCCCAGGGCAGGTACAGCACAGGATAGATACAGAGTAAAGCTTCCTCTACACTGTCCCATCAAACATTCCCAGGGCAGGTTCAGGGGGTAAGATACAGAGTAAAGCTCCCGCGACACTGTCCCTTCAACACTCCCAGGGCAGGTACAGGCGGTTAGATACAGAGTAATGCTCCCTCTACACTGTCCCATCAAACACTCCCAGGGCAGGTACAGTACAGGTTAGATACACAGTAAATCTCCCACTACACTGTCCCATCAAACACTCCCAGAGCAGGTACAGGGGTTTAGATACAGAGTAAAGCTCCCTCTACACTGTCCCATCAAATACTCCCAGGGCAGGTACAGGGGGTCAGATACAGAGTAAAGCTGCCTCTACACTGTCCCATCAAACACTCCCAGGGCAGGTACAGGGGTTTAGATACAGAGTAAAGCTCCCTCTACACTGTCCCATCAAACACTCCCAGGGCAGGTACAGCACAGGTTAGATACAGAGTAAAGCTCCCTCTACACTGTCCCATCAACACTCCCAGGGCAGGTACAGGCGGTTAGATACAGAGTAATGCTCCCTCTACACTGTCCCATCAAAAACTCCCAGGGCTGGTACAGGGGGTTAGAAACAGAGTAAATCTCCCTCGACACTGTCCCATCAAACACTCACAGGGCAGGTACAGCACGGGGTTAGATGCAGAGTAAAGCTCCCTCGACACTGTCCCATCAAAAACTCCCAGGGCTGGTACAGGGGGTTAGATACAGAGTAAAGCTCCCTCCACACTGTCCCGTTAAACACTCCCAGGGCAGGTACAGTGGGTTAGATACAAAGTAAAGCTCCCTCTACACTGTCCAATCAAAAATCCCAGGGCAGGTATAGGGGGTTAGATACAGAGTAATGCTCCCTCTACACTGTCCCATTAAACACTCCCAGGGCAGGTACAGGGGGTTAGATACAGAGTAAAGCTCCCTCTACACTGTCCCATCAAAAACTCCCAAGGCTGGTAGAGGGGGTTCGATACAGAGTAATGCACCCTCTACACTGTCCCATCAAACACTCCCAGGGCAGGTACAGGGGGTTCGATACAGAGTAATGCTCCCTCTACACTGTCCCATCAAACACTCCCAGGGCAGGTACAGGGGGTTAGATACAGAGTAAAGCTCCCTCGACCCTGTCCCATCAAACACTCCCAGGGCAGGTACAGGCGGTTAGATAGAGAGTAAAGCTTCCTCTACACTGTCCCATCAAACACTCCCAGGGCAGGTACAGGGGGTTAGATACAGAGTAAATCTCCCTCGACACTGTCCCATCAAACACTCACAGGGCAGATACAGCACGGGGTTAGATGCAGAGTAGAGCTCACTCTACACTGTCCCATCAAAAACTCCCAGGGCTGGTACAGGGGGTTCGATACAGAGTAAAGCTCCCTCTACACTGTCCCATCAAACACTCCCACGGCAGGTACAGCACAGGTTAGATGCAGAGTAAAGCTCCCTCTACACTGCCGCATCAAACACTCCCAGGGCAGGTACAGGGGGTTAGATACAGAGTAAAGCTCCCTCTTCACTGTCCCATCAAATACTCCCAGGGCAGGTACAGGGGGTTAGATACAGAGTAGAGCTCCCTCTACCCTGTCCCATCAAACACTCCCAGGGCAGGTACAGGGGGTTAGATACAGAGTAAAGCTCGCTCTACACTGTCCCATCAAACACTCCCAGGGCAGGTACAGCACAGGTTAGATACAGAGTAAAGCTTCCTCTACACTGTCCCATCACACACTCCCAGGGCAGGTACAGGGGGTTAGATACAGAGTAAAGCTCCCTCTACACTGTCCCATCAAACATTCCCAGGTCAGTTACAGGGGGTAAGATACAGGAGTAAAGCTCCCTCTACACTGTCCCATCAAACACTCCCAGGGCAGGTACAGCACAGGTTAGATACAGAGTAAAGCTTCCTCTACACTGTCCCAACAAACACTCCCAGGGCAGGTACAGCACAGGTTAGATACAGAGTAAAGCTTCCTCTACACTGTCCCATCATACACTCCCAAGGCAGGTACAGGGGGTTAGATACAGAGTAAAGCTCCATCTACACTGTCCCATCAAACATTCCCAGGGCAGGTTCAGGGGGTAAGATACAGAGTAAAGCTTCCTCTACACTGTCCCATCAAACACTCCCAGGGCAGGTACAGGGGGTTAGATACAGAGTAAAGCTCCCTCTACACTGTCCCATCAAACACTCCCAGGGCAGGTACAGCACAGGTTAGATACAGAGTAAAGCTTCCTCTACACTGTCCCATCACACACTCCCAGGGCAGGTACAGGGGGTTAGATACAGAGTAAAGCTCCCTCTACACTGTCCCATCAAACATTCCCAGGTCAGGTACAGGGGGTAAGATACAGAGTAAAGCTCCCTCTACACTGTCCCATCAAACACTCCCAGGGCAGGTACAGCACAGGTTAGATACAGAGTAAAGCTTCCTCTACACTGTCCCAACAAACACTCCCAGGGCAGGTACAGCACAGGTTAGATACAGAGTAAAGCTTCCTCTACACTGTCCCATCATACACTCCCAAGGCAGGTACAGGGGGTTAGATACAGAGTAAAGCTCCATCTACACTGTCCCATCAAACATTCCCAGGGCAGGTTCAGGGGGTAAGATACAGAGTAAAGCTTCCTCTTCACTGTCCCTTCAACACTCCCAGGGCAGGTACAGGCGGTTAGATACAGAAAATGCTCCCTGTACACTGTCCCATCAAACACTCCCAGGGCAGGTACAGCACAGGTTAGATACACAGTAAAGCTCCCTCTACACTGTCCCATCAAACACTCCCAGGGCAGGTACAGGGGGTTAGATACAGAGTAAAGCTCCCTCTACACTGTCCCATCAAATACTCCCAGGGCAGGTACAGGGGGGTAGATACAGAGTAAAGCTGCCTCTACACTGTCCCATCAAACACTCCCAGGGCAGGTACAGAGGTTTAGATACAGAGTAAAGCTCCCTCTACACTGTCCCATCAAACACTCCCAGGGCAGGTACAGCACAGGTTAGATACAGAGTAAAGCTCCCTCTACACTGTCCCATCAAACACTCCCAGGGCATGTACAGCACAGGTTAGATACAGAGTAAAGCTCCCTCTACACTGTCCCATCAAAAACTCCCAAGGCTGGTAGAGGGGGTTCGATACAGAGTAATGCTCCCTCTACACTGTCCCATCAAACACTCCCAGGGCAGGTACAGGGGGTTCGATACAGAGTAATGCTCCCTCTACACTGTCCCATCAAACACTCCCAGGGCAGGTACAGTGGGTTAGATACAGAGTAAAGCTCCCTCGACCCTGTCCCATCAAACACTCCCAGGGCAGGTACAGGGGGTTAGATAGAGAGTAAAGCTTCCTCTACACTGTCCCATCAAACACTCCCAGGACAGGTAGAGTAGGTTATATACAAAGTAAAGCTCCCTCTACACTGTCCCATCAAACACTCCCAGGGCAGGTACAGGGGGTTAGATACAGAGTAAATCTCCCTCGACACTGTCCCATCAAACACTCTCAGGGCAGATACAGCACGGGGTTAGATGCAGAGTAGAGCGCACTCTACACTGTCCCATCAAAAACTCCCAGGGCTGGTACAGGGGGTTCGATACAGAGTAAAGCTCCCTCTACACTGTCCCATCAAACACTCCCAGGGCAGGTACAGCACAGATTAGATGCAGAGTAAAGCTCCCTCTACACTGCCCCATCAAACACTCCCAGGGCAGGTACAGGGGGTTAGATACAGAGTAAAGCTCCCTCTTCACTGTCCCATCAAATACTCCCAGGGCAGGTACAGGGGGTTAGATACAGAGTAGAGCTCCCTCTACCCTGTCCCATCAAACACTCCCAGGGCAGGTACAGGGGGTTAGATACAGAGTAAAGCTCCCTCTACACTGTCCCATCAAACACTCCCAGGGCAGGTACAGCACAGGTTAGATACAGAGTAAAGCTTCCTCTACACTGTCCCATCACACACTCCCAGGGCAGGTACAGGGGGTTAGATACAGAGTAAAGCTCCCTCTACACTGTCCCATCAAACATTCCCAGGTCAGTTACAGGGGGTAAGATACAGAGTAAAGCTCCCTCTACACTGTCCCATCAAACACTCCCAGGGCAGGTACAGCACAGGTTAGATACAGAGTAAAGCTTCCTCTACACTGTCCCAACAAACACTCCCAGGGCAGGTACAGCACAGGTTAGATACAGAGTAAAGCTTCCTCTACACTGTCCCATCATACACTCCCAAGGCAGGTACAGGGGGTTAGATACAGAGTAAAGCTCCATCTACACTGTCCCATCAAACATTCCCAGGGCAGTTTCAGGGGGTAAGATACAGAGTAAAGCTTCCTCTACACTGTCCCATCAAACACTCCCAGGGCAGGTACAGGGGGTTAGATACAGAGTAAAGCTCCCTCTACACTGTCCCATCAAACACTCCCAGGGCAGGTACAGCACAGGTTAGATACAGAGTAAAGCTTCCTCTACACTGTCCCATCACACACTCCCAGGGCAGGTACAGGGGGTTAGATACAGAGTAAAGCTCCCTCTACACTGTCCCATCAAACATTCCCAGGTCAGGTACAGGGGGTAAGATACAGAGTAAAGCTCCCTCTACACTGTCCCATCAAACACTCCCAGGGCAGGTACAGCACAGGTTAGATACAGAATAAAGCTTCCTCTACACTGTCCCAACAAACACTCCCAGGGCAGGTACAGCACAGGTTAGATACAGAGTAAAGCTTCCTCTACACTGTCCCATCATACACTCCCAAGGCAGGTACAGGGGGTTAGATACAGAGTAAAGCTCCATCTACACTGTCCCATCAAACATTCCCAGGGCAGGTTCAGGGGGTAAGATACAGAGTAAAGCTTCCTCTTCACTGTCCCTTCAACACTCCCAGGGCAGGTACAGGCGGTTAGATACAGAGTAATGCTCCCTGTACACTGTCCCATCAAACACTCCCAGGGCAGGTACAGCACAGGTTAGATACACAGTAAAGCTCCCTCTACACTGTCCCATCAAACACTCCCAGGGCAGGTACAGGGGGTTAGATACAGAGTAAAGCTCCCTCTACACTGCCCCATCAGATACTCCCAGGGCAGGTACAGGGGGGTAGATACAGAGTAAAGCTGCCTCTACACTGTCCCATCAAACACTCCCAGGGCAGGTACAGAGGGTTAGATACAGAGTAAAGCTCCCTCTACACTGTCCCATCAAACACTCCCAGGGCAGGTACAGCACAGGTTAGATACAGAGTAAAGCTCCCTCTACACTGTCCCATCAAACACTCCCAGGGCATGTACAGCACAGGTTAGATACAGAGTAAAGCTCCCTCTACACTGTCCCATCAAAAACTCCCAAGGCTGGTAGAGGGGGTTCGATACAGAGTAATGCTCCCTCTACACTGTCCCATCAAACACTCCCAGGGCAGGTACAGGGGGTTCGATACAGAGTAATGCTCCCTCTACACTGTCCCATCAAACACTCCCAGGGCAGGTACAGTGGGTTAGATACAGAGTAAAGCTCCCTCGACCCTGTCCCATCAAACACTCCCAGGGCAGGTACAGGGGGTTAGATAGAGAGTAAAGCTTCCTCTACACTGTCCCATCAAACACTCCCAGGACAGGTAGAGTAGGTTATATACAAAGTAAAGCTCCCTCTACACTGTCCCATCAAACACTCCCAGGGCAGGTACAGGGGGTTAGATACAGAGTAAATCTCCCTCGACACTGTCCCATCAAACACTCACAGGGCAGATACAGCACGGGGTTAGATGCAGAGTAGAGCGCACTCTACACTGTCCCATCAAAAACTCCCAGGGCTGGTACAGGGGGTTCGATACAGAGTAAAGCTCCCTCTACACTGTCCCATCAAACACTCCCAGGGCAGGTACAGCACAGGTTAGATGCAGAGTAAAGCTCCCTCTACACTGCCCCATCAAACACTCCCAGGGCAGGTACAGGGGGTTAGATACAGAGTAAAGCTCCCTCTACACTGTCCCATCAAACATTCCCAGGGCAGGTACAGGGGGTAAGATACAGAGTAAAGCTTCCTCTACACTGTCCCATCACACACTCCCAGGGCAGGTACAGGGGGTTAGATACAGAGTAAAGCTCCCTCTACACTGTCCCATCAAACATTCCCAGGGCAGGTACAGGGGGTAAGATACAGACTAAAGCTCCCTGTACACTGTCCCATCAAACACTCCCAGGGCAGGTACAGCACAGGTTAGATACAGAGTAAAGCTTCCTCTACACTGTCCCAACAAACACTCCCAGGGCAGGTGCAGCACAGGTTAGATACAGAGTAAAGCTTCCTCTACACTGTCCCATCATACACTCCCAAGGCAGGTACAGGGGGTTAGATACAGAGTAAAGCTCCATCTACACTGTCCCATCAAACATTCCCAGGGCAGGTTCAGGGGGTAAGATACAGAGTAAAGCTTCCTCTACACTGTCCCTTCAACACTCCCAGGGCAGGTACAGGCGGTTAGATACAGAGTAATGCTCCCTGTACACTGTCCCATCAAACACTCCCAGGGCAGGTAAAGCACAGGTTAGATACACAGTAAAGCTCCCTCTACACTGTCCCATCAAAAACTCCCAAGGCTGGTAGAGGGGGTTCGATACAGAGTAATGCTCCCTCTACACTGTCCCATCAAACACTCCCAGGGCAGGTACATGCGGTTCGATACAGAGTAATGCTCCCTCTACACTGTCCCATCAAACACTCCCAGGGCAGGTACAGGGGGTTAGATACAGAGTAAAGCTCCCTCGACCCTGTCCCATCAAACACTCCCAGGGCAGGTACAGAGGGTTATATACAGAGTAAAGCTCCCTCTACACTGTCCCATCAAACACTCCCAAGCCAGGTACAGCACAGGTTAGATACAGAGTAAAGCTCCCTCTACACTGCCCCATCAAACACTCCCAGGGCAGGTACAGGGGGTTAGATACAGAGTAAAGCTCCCTCTACACTGTCCCATCAAATACTCCCAGGGCAGGTACAGGGGGTTAGATACAGAGTAAAGCTCCCTCTACACTGTCCCATCAAACACTCCCAGGGCAGGTACAGGGGGTTAGATACAGAGTAAAGCTCCCTCTACACTGTCCCATCAAACACTCCCAGGGCAGGTACAGCACAGGTTAGATACAGAGTAAACCTTCCTCTACACTGTCCCAACAAAAACTCCCAGGGCAGGTACAGCACAGGTAAGATACAGAGTAAAGCTTCCTCTACACTGTCCCATCATAAACTCCCAAGGCAGGTACAGGGGGTAAGATACAGAGTAAAGCTCCATCTACACTGTCCCATCAACACTCCCAGGGCAGGTACAGGGGGTTAGATACAGAGTAAAGCTCCCTCTACACTGTCCCATCAAACATTCCCAGGGCAGGTACAGGGGGTAAGATACAGAGTAAAGCTCCCTGTACACTGTCCCATCAAACACTCCCAGGGCAGGTACAGCACAGGTTAGATACAGAGTAAAGCTTCCTCTACACTGTCCCAACAAACACTCCCAGGGCAGGTGCAGCACAGGTTAGATACAGAGTAAAGCTTCCTCTACACTGTCCCATCATACACTCCCAAGGCAGGTACAGGGGGTTAGATACAGAGTAAAGCTCCATCTACACTGTCCCATCAAACATTCGCAGGGCAGGTTCAGGGGGTAAGATACAGAGTAAAGCTTCCTCTACACTGTCCCTTCAACACTCCCAGGGCAGGTACAGGCGGTTAGATACAGAGTAATGCTCCCTGTACACTGTCCCATCAAACACTCCCAGGGCAGGTAAAGCACAGGTTAGATACACAGTAAAGCTCCCTCTGCACTGTCCCATCAAAAACTCCCAAGGCTGGTAGAGGGGGTTCGATACAGAGTAATGCTCCCTCTACACTGTCCCATCAAACACTCCCAGGGCAGGTACAGGCGGTTCGATACAGAGTAATGCTCCCTCTACACTGTCCCATCAAACACTCCCAGGGCAGGTACAGGCGGTTAGATACAGAGTAAAGCTCCCTCGACCCTGTCCCATCAAACACTCCCAGGGCAGGTACAGAGGGTTATATACAGAGTAAAGCTCCCTCTACACTGTCCCATCAAACACTCCCAAGCCAGGTACAGCACAGGTTAGATACAGAGTAAAGCTCCCTCTACACTGCCCCATCAAACACTCCCAGGGCAGGTACAGGGGGTTAGATACAGAGTAAAGCTCCCTCTACACTGTCCCATCAAATACTCCCAGGGCAGGTACAGGGGGTTAGATACAGAGTAAAGCTCCCTCTACACTGTCCCATCAAACACTCCCAGGGCAGGTACAGGGGGTTAGATACAGCGTAAAGCTCCCTCTACACTGTCCCATCAAACACTCCCAGGGCAGGTACAGCACAGGTTAGATACAGAGTAAACCTTCCTCTACACTGTCCCAACAAAAACTCCCAGGGCAGGTACAGCACAGGTAAGATACAGAGTAAAGCTTCCTCTACACTGTCCCATCATAAACTCCCAAGGCAGGTACAGGGGGTAAGATACAGAGTAAAGCTCCATCTACACTGTCCCATCAACACTCCCAGGGCAGGTACAGGGGGTTAGATACAGAGTAATGCTCCCTCTACACTGTCCCATCAAACACTCCCAGGGCAGGTACATCACAGGTTAGATACACAGTAAAGCTCCCTCTACACTGTCCCATCAAACACTCCCAGGGCAGGTACAGGGGGTTAGATACAGAGTAAAGCTCACTCTACACTGTCCCATCAAATACTCCCAGGGCAGGTACAGGGGGTTAGATACAGAGTAAAGCTGCCTCTACACTGTCCCATCAAACACTCCCAGGGCAGGCACAGGGGGTTAGATACAGAGTAAATCTCCCTCGACACTGTCCCATCAAACACTCACAGGGCAGATACAGCACGGGGTTAGATGCAGAGTAGAGCTCCCTCTGCACTGTGCCATCTTAAACTCCCAGGGCTGGTACAGGGGGTTAGATACAGAGTAAAGCTCCCTCTACACTGTCCCATCAAACACACCCAGGGCAGGTACAGGGGGTTAGATACAGAGTAAATCTCCCTCGACACTGTCCGATCAAACACTCACAGGGCAGGTCCAGCACGGGGTAAGATGCAGAGCAAAGCTCCCTCTACACTGTCCCGTCTAAAACTCCCACGGCTGGTACAGTGGGTTAGATACAGTGTAAAGCTCCCTCTACACTGTCCCATCAAACACTCCCAGGGCAGGTACAGGGGGTTAGATACAGAGTAAAGCTCCCTCTACACTGTCCCATCATACACTCCCAAGGCAGGTACAGGGGGTTAGATACAGAGTAAAGCTCCCTCTATACTGTCCCATCAAACACTCCCAGGGCAGGTACAGCACAGGTTAGATACACAGTAAAGCTCCCTCTACACTGTCCCGACAAAAACTCCCACGGCTGGTACAGTGGGTTAGATACAGAGTAAAGCTCCCTCTACACTGTCCCATCAAACACTCCCAGGGCAGGTACAGCACAGGTTAGATACATAGAAAAGCTCCCTCTACACTGCCCCATCAAACACTCCCAGGGCAGGTACAGGGGGTTAGATACAGAGTAAAGCTCCCTCTACACTGTCCCATCAAATACTCCCAGGGCAGGTACAGGGGGTTAGATACAGAGTAAAGCTCCCTCTACACTGTCCCATCAAACACTCCCAGGGCAGGTACAGCACAGGTTAGATACAGAGTAAACCTTCCTCTACACTGTCCCAACAAAAACTCCCAGGGCAGGTACAGCACAGGTAAGATACAGAGTAAAGCTTCCTCTACACTGTCCCATCATAAACTCCCAAGGCAGGTACAGGGGGTAAGATACAGAGTAAAGCTCCATCTACACTGTCCCATCAACACTCCCAGGGCAGGTACAGGGGGTTAGATACAGAGTAAAGCTCCCTCTACACTGTCCCATCAAACATTCCCAGGGCAGGTACAGGGGGTAAGATACAGAGTAAAGCTCCCTGTACACTGTCCCATCAAACACTCCCAGGGCAGGTACAGCACAGGTTAGATACAGAGTAAAGCTTCCTCTACACTGTCCCAACAAACACTCCCAGGGCAGGTGCAGCACAGGTTAGATACAGAGTAAAGCTTCCTCTACACTGTCCCATCATACACTCCCAAGGCAGGTACAGGGGGTTAGATACAGAGTAAAGCTCCATCTACACTGTCCCATCAAACATTCCCAGGGCAGGTTCAGGGGGTAAGATACAGAGTAAAGCTTCCTCTACACTGTCCCTTCAACACTCCCAGGGCAGGTACAGGCGGTTAGATACAGAGTAATGCTCCCTGTACACTGTCCCATCAAACACTCCCAGGGCAGGTAAAGCACAGGTTAGATACACAGTAAAGCTCCCTCTACACTGTCCCATCAAAAACTCCCAAGGCTGGTAGAGGGGGTTCGATACAGAGTAATGCTCCCTCTACACTGTCCCATCAAACACTCCCAGGGCAGGTACAGGCGGTTCGATACAGAGTAATGCTCCCTCTACACTGTCCCATCAAACACTCCCAGGGCAGGTACAGGGGGTTAGATACAGAGTAAAGCTCCCTCGACCCTGTCCCATCAAACACTCCCAGGGCAGGTACAGAGGGTTATATACAGAGTAAAGCTCCCTCTACACTGTCCCATCAAACACTCCCAAGCCAGGTACAGCACAGGTTAGATACAGAGTAAAGCTCCCTCTACACTGCCCCATCAAACACTCCCAGGGCAGGTACAGGGGGTTAGATACAGAGTAAAGCTCCCTCTACACTGTCCCATCAAATACTCCCAGGGCAGGTACAGGGGGTTAGATACAGAGTAAAGCTCCCTCTACACTGTCCCATCAAACACTCCCAGGGCAGGTACAGGGGGTTAGATACAGCGTAAAGCTCCCTCTACACTGTCCCATCAAACACTCCCAGGGCAGGTACAGCACAGGTTAGATACAGAGTAAACCTTCCTCTACACTGTCCCAACAAAAACTCCCAGGGCAGGTACAGCACAGGTAAGATACAGAGTAAAGCTTCCTCTACACTGTCCCATCATAAACTCCCAAGGCAGGTACAGGGGGTAAGATACAGAGTAAAGCTCCATCTACACTGTCCCATCAACACTCCCAGGGCAGGTACAGGGGGTTAGATACAGAGTAATGCTCCCTCTACACTGTCCCATCAAACACTCCCAGGGCAGGTACATCACAGGTTAGATACACAGTAAAGCTCCCTCTACACTGTCCCATCAAACACTCCCAGGGCAGGTACAGGGGGTTAGATACAGAGTAAAGCTCACTCTACACTGTCCCATCAAATACTCCCAGGGCAGGTACAGGGGGTTAGATACAGAGTAAAGCTGCCTCTACACTGTCCCATCAAACACTCCCAGGGCAGGCACAGGGGGTTAGATACAGAGTAAATCTCCCTCGACACTGTCCCATCAAACACTCACAGGGCAGATACAGCACGGGGTTAGATGCAGAGTAGAGCTCCCTCTGCACTGTGCCATCTTAAACTCCCAGGGCTGGTACAGGGGGTTAGATACAGAGTAAAGCTCCCTCTACACTGTCCCATCAAACACACCCAGGGCAGGTACAGGGGGTTAGATACAGAGTAAATCTCCCTCGACACTGTCCGATCAAACACTTACAGGGCAGGTCCAGCACGGGGTAAGATGCAGAGCAAAGCTCCCTCTACACTGTCCCGTCTAAAACTCCCACGGCTGGTACAGTGGGTTAGATACAGTGTAAAGCTCCCTCTACACTGTCCCATCAAACACTCCCAGGGCAGGTACTGGGGGTTAGATACAGAGTAAAGCTCCCTCTATACTGTCCCATCATACACTCCCAAGGCAGGTACAGGGGGTTAGATACAGAGTAAAGCTCCCTCTATACTGTCCCATCAAACACTCCCAGGGCAGGTACAGCACAGGTTAGATACACAGTAAAGCTCCCTCTACACTGTCCCGACAAAAACTCCCACGGCTGGTACAGTGGGTTAGATACAGAGTAAAGCTCCCTCTACACTGTCCCATCAAACACTCCCAGGGCAGGTACAGCACAGGTTAGATACATAGAAAAGCTCCCTCTACACTGTCCCATCAACACTCCCAGGGCAGGTACAGTGGGTTAGATACAGAGTAATGCTCCCTCTACACTGTCCCATCAAAAACTCCCAGGGCTGGTACAGGGGGTTATATACAGGGTAAAGCTCCCTCCACAATGTCCCGTTAAACACTCCCAGGGCAGGTACAGGGGGTTAGATACAGAGTAAAGCTTCTCTACACTGTCCCATCAACACTCCCAGGGTAGGTACAGGGGTTTAGATACAGAGTAATGCTCCCTCTACACTGTCCCATCAAACAATCCCAGGGCAGGTACTGCACAGGTTAGATACAGAGTAAAGCTCCCTCTACACTCTCCCATCAAACACTCCCAGGCCAGGTACAGGGGGTTAGATACAGAGTAAATCTCCCTCGACACTGTCCCATCAAACACTCACAGGGCAGGTACAGCACGGGTTTAGATGCAGAGTAAAGCTCCCTCTACACTGTCCTATCAAAAACTCCCAGGGCTGGTACAGGGGGTTAGATACAGAGTAAAGCTCCCTCTACACTGTCCCATCAAACACTCCCAGGGCAGGTACAGGGGGTTAGATACAGATTAAATCTCCCTCGACACTGTCCCATCAAACACTCACAGGGCAGGTACAGCACGGGGTTAGATGCAGAGTAATGCTCCCTCCACACTGTCCCATCAAAAACTCCCAGGGCTGGTACAGGGGGTTAGATACAGAGTAAAGCTCCCTCCACACTGTCCCGTTAAACACTCCCAGGGCAGGTACAGTGGGTTAGATACAGAGTAAAGCTCCCTCTACACTGTCCCATCAACACTCCCAGGGCAGGTACAGGGGGTTAGATACAGCGTAATGCTCCCTCTATACTGTCCCATTAAACACTCCCAGGGCAGGTACAGCACAGGTTAGATACAGAGTAAAGCTCCCTCTACACTGTCCCATCAAACACTCCCAGGGCAGGTACAGGGGGTTAGATACAGAGTAAAGCTCCCTCTACACTGTCCCATCAAATACTCCCAGGGCAGGTACAGGGGGTTAGATACAGAGTAAAGCTCCCTCTACACTGTCCCATCAAACACTCCCAGGGCAGGTACAGGGGGTGAGATACAGAGTAAATCTCCCTCGGCACTGTCCCATCAAACACTCACAGGGCAGGTACAGCACGGGGTTAGATGCAGAGTAAAGCTCCCTCGACACTGTCCCATCAAACACTCCCAGGGCAGGTACAGGGCGTTAGATACAGAGTAAAGCTCCCTCTACACTGTCCCATCAAACACTCCCACGGCAGGGACAGAGGTTAGATACAGAGTAAATCTCCCTCGACATTGTCCCATCAAACACTCACAGGGCAGGTACAGCACGGGGTTAGATGCAGAGTAAAGCTCCCTCTGCACTGTCCCATCAAAAACTCCCAAGTCTGGTACAGGGGGTTCGATACAGAGTAAAACTCCCTCTACACTGTCCCATCAAACACTCCTAGGGCAGGTACAGGGGGTTAGATACAGAGTAAAGCTCCCTCTACACTGTCCCATCGAACACTCCCAGGGCAGGTACAGGGGGTTAGATACAGAGTAAAGCTCCCTCTACACTGTCCCATCAAACACACCCAGGGCAGGTACATGGGTTAAGATACAGAGCAAAGCTCCCTCTACACTGTCCCATCAACACTCCCAGGGCAGGTACAGGGGGTTTGATACAACGTAATGCTCCGTCTACACTGTCCCATCAAATACTCCCAGGGCAGGTACAGGGGGTTAGATACAGAGTAGAGCTCCCTCTACCCTGTCCCATCAATCACTCCCAGGGCAGGTACAGGGGGTTAGATACAGAGTAAAGCTCCCTCTACACTGTCCCATCAAAAACTCCCAGGGCTGGTACATGGGGTTAGATACAGAGTAAAGCTCACTCTACACTGTCCCATCCACAAACCAAGGCAGGTACAGGGGGTTAGATACAGATTAATGATCCCTCTACACTGACCCATCAAACACTCCCAGGGCAGGTACAGCACAGGTTAGATACAGCGTAAAGCTCCCTCTACACTGTCCCATCAAACACTCCCAGGGCAGGTACAGCACAGGTTAGATACAGAGTAAAGCTCCCTCTACACTGTCCCATCAAACACTCCTAGGGCAGGTACAGCACAGGTTAGATACAGAGTAAAGCTTCCTCTACACTGTCCCATCACACACTCCCAGGGCAGGTACAGGGGGCTAGATACAGAGTAAAGCTCCCTCTACACTGTCCCATCAAACATTCCCAGGGCAGGTACAGGGGGTAAGATACAGAGTAAAGCTACCTCTACACTGTCCCATCAAACACTCCCAGGGCAGGTACAGCACAGGTTAGATACAGAGTAAAGCTTCCTCTACACTGTCCCATCAAATACTCCCAGGGCAGGTACAGGGGGTTAGATACAGAGTAATGCTGCCTCTACACTGTCCCATCAATCACTCCCAGGGCAGGTACAGGGGGTTAGATACAGAGTAAATCTCCCTCGACACTGTCCCATCAAACACTCACAGGGCAGGTACAGCACAGGTTAGATGCAGAGTAAAGCTCCCTCTACACTTCCCCATCAAACACTCCCAGGGCAGGTACAGGGGGTTAGATACAGACTAAAGCTCCCTCTACACTGTCCCATCAAATAATCCCAGGGCAGGTACAGGGGGTTAGATACAGAGTAGAGCTCCCTCTACCCTGTCCCATCAAACACTCCCAGGGCAGGTACAGGGGGTTAGATACAGAGTAAAGCTCCCTCTACACTGTCCCATCAAACACTCCCAGGGCAGGTACAGCACAGGTTAGAAACAGAGTAAAGCTTCCTCTACACTGTCCCATCACACACTCCCAGTGCAAGTACAGGGGGTTAGATACAGAGTAAAGCTCCCTCTACACTGTCCCATCAAACATTCCCAGGGCAGGTACAGGGGGTAAGATACAGAGTAAAGCTCCCTCTAAACTGTCCCATCAAACACTCCCAGGGCAGGTACAGCACAGGTTAGATACAGAGTAAAGCTTCCTCTACACTGTCCCAACAAACACTCCCAGGCCAGGTACAGCACAGGTTAGATACAGAGTAAAGCTTTCTCTACACTGTCCCATCATACACTCCCAAGGCAGGTACAGGGGGTTAGATACAGAGTAAAGCTCCATCTACACTGTCCCATCAAACATTCCCAGGGCAGGTTCAGGGGGTAAGATACAGAGTATAGCTCCCTCTACACTGTCCCTTCAACACTCCCAGGGCAAGTACAGGCGGTTAGATACAGAGTAATGCTCCCTCTATACTGTCCCATCAAACACTCCCAGGGCAGGTACAGCACAGGTTAGATACACAGTAAAGCTCCCTCTACACTGTCCCATCAAACACTCCCAGGGCAGGTACAGGGGGTTAGATACAGAGTAAAGCTCCCTCTACACTGTCCCATCAAATACTCCCAGGGCAGGTACAGGGGGTTAGATACAGAGTAAAGCTGCCTCTACACTGTCCCATCAAACAATCCCAGGGCAGGTACAGAGGGTTAGATACAGAGTAAATCACCCTCTACACTGCCCCATCAAACACTCCCAGGGCAGGTACAGCACAGGTTAGATACAGAGTAAAGCTCCCTCTACACTGTCCCATCAAACACTCCCAGGGCAGGTACAGCACAGGTTAGATACAGAGTAAAGCTTCCTCTACGCTGTCCCATCATACACTCGCAGGGCAGGTACAGTGGGTTAGATACAGAGTAAAGCTCCCTCTACACTGTCCCATCAAACATTCCCAGGGCAGGTACAGGGGGTAAGATACAGAGTAAAGCTCCCTCAACACTGTCCCATCAACACTCCCAGGGCAGGTACAGGGGTTTAGATACAGAGTAATGCTCCCTCTACAATGTCCCATCAAAAACTCCCAGAGCTGGTACAGGGGGTTAGAAACAGAGTAAATCTCTCTCGACACTGTCCCATCAAACACTCACAGGGCAGTTACAGCACGGGGTTAGATGCAGAGTAAAGCTCCCTCGACACTGTCCAATCAAAAACTCCCAGGGCTGGTACAGGGGGTTAGATACAGAGTAAAGCTCCCTCCACACTGTCCCGTTAAATACTCCCAGGGCAGGTAAAGTGGGTTAGATACAAAGTAAAGCTCCCTCTACACTGTCCAATCAACAATCCCAGGGCAGGTACAGGGGGTTAGATACAGAGTAATGCTCCCTCTACACTGTCCCATTAAACACTCCCAGGGCAGGTACAGCACAGGTTAGAAACAGAGTAAAGCTTCCTCTACACTGTCCCATCACACACTCCCAGTGCAAGTACAGGGGGTTAGATACAGAGTAAAGCTCCCTCTACACTGTCCCATCAAACATTCCCAGGGCAGGTACAGGGGGTAAGATACAGAGTAAAGCTCCCTCTAAACTGTCCCATCAAACACTCCCAGGGCAGGTACAGCACAGGTTAGATACAGAGTAAAGCTTCCTCTACACTGTCCCAACAAACACTCCCAGGGCAGGTACAGCACATGTTAGATACAGAGTAAAGCTTTCTCTACACTGTCCCATCATACACTCCCAAGGCAGGTACAGGGGGTTAGATACAGAGTAAAGCTCCATCTACACTGTCCCATCAAACATTCCCAGGGCAGGTTCAGGGGGTAAGATACAGAGTATAGCTCCCTCTACACTGTCCCTTCAACACTCCCAGGGCAAGTACAGGCGGTTAGATACAGAGTAATGCTCCCTCTATACTGCCCCATCAAACACTCCCAGGGCAGGTACAGCACAGGTTAGATACACAGTAAAGCTCCCTCTACACTGTCCCATCAAACACTCCCAGGGCAGGTACAGGGGGTTAGATACAGAGTAAAGCTCCCTCTACACTGTCCCATCAAATACTCCCAGGGCAGGTACAGAGGGTTAGATACAGAGTAAATCACCCTCTACACTGCCCCATCAAACACTCCCAGGGCAGGTACAGCACAGGTTAGATACAGAGTAAAGCTCCCTCTACACTGTCCCATCAAACACTCCCAGGGCAGGTACAGCACAGGTTAGATACAGAGTAAAGCTTCCTCTACGCTGTCCCATCATACACTCGCAGGGCAGGTACAGGGGGTTAGATACAGAGTAAAGCTCCCTCTACACTGTCCCATCAAACATTCCCAGGGCAGGTACAGGGGGTAAGATACAGAGTAAAGCTCCCTCAACACTGTCCCATCAACACCCCCAGGGCAGGTACAGGGGTTTAGATACAGAGTAATGCTCCCTCTACAATGTCCCATCAAAAACTCCCAGAGCTGGTACAGGGGGTTAGAAACAGAGTAAATCTCTCTCGACACTGTCCCATCAAACACTCACAGGGCAGTTACAGCACGGGGTTAGATGCAGAGTAAAGCTCCCTCGACACTGTCCCATCAAAAACTCCCAGGGCTGGTACAGGGGGTTAGATACAGAGTAAAGCTCCCTCCACACTGTCCCGTTAAATACTCCCAGGGCAGGTAAAGTGGGTTAGATACAAAGTAAAGCTCCCTCTACACTGTCCAATCAACAATCCCAGGGCAGGTACAGGGGGTTAGATACAGAGTAATGCTCCCTCTACACTGTCCCATTAAACACTCCCAGGGCAGGTACAGCACAGGTTAGATACAGAGTAAAGCTCCCTCTACAATGTCCCATCAAACACTCCCAGGGCAGGTACAGGGGGTTAGATACAGAGTAAAGCTCCCTCTACACTTTCCCATCAAAAACTCCCAAGGCTGGTAGAGGGGGTTCGATACAGAGTAATGCTCCCTCTACACTGTCCCATCAAACACTCCCAGGGCAGGTACAGGGTGTTCGATACAGAGTAATTCTCCCTCTACACTGTCCCATCAAACACTCCCAGGGCAGGTACAGGGGGTTAGATACAGAGTAAAGCTCCCTCGACCCTGTCCCATCAAACACTCCCAGGGCATGAACAGGGGGTTAGATAGAGAGTAAAGCTTCCTCTACACTGTCCCATCAAACACTCCCAGGGCAGGTACAGGGGGTTATACACAGAGTAAAGCTCCCCCTACACTGTCCCATCAAACATCCCAAGGCAGGTACAGCACAGGTTAGATACAGAGTAAAGCTCCCTCAACACTGCCACATCAAACACTCCCAGGGCAGGTACAGGGGGTTAGATACAGAGTAAAGCTCCCTCTACACTGTCCCATCAAATACTCCCAGGGCAGGTACAGGGGGTTAGATAAAGAGTAAAGCTCCCTCTACACTGTCCCATCAAACACTCCCAGGGCAGGTACAGAGGGTTAGATACAGAGTAAAGCTCCCTCTACACTGTCCCATCAAACACTCCCAGGGCAGGTACAGCACAGGTTAGATACAGAGTAAAGCTTCCTCTACACTGTCACATCACACACTCCCAGGGCAGGTACAGGGGGGTAGATACACAGTAAAGCTCCCTCTACACTGTCCCATCAAACATTACCACGGCTGGTACAGTGGTTTAGATACAGAGTAAATCTCCCTCTACACTGTCCCATCAAACACTCCCAGGGCAGGTACAGAGGGTTAGATACAGAGTAAAGCTCCATCTACAATGTCCCATCAAACACTCCCAGGGCAGGTACAGCACAGGTTAGATACAGAGTAAAGCTTCCTCTACACTGTCCCATCATACACTCCCAGGGCAGTTACAGGGGGTTAGATACAGAGTAAAGCTCCCTCTATACTGTTCCATCAAACATTCCCAGGGCAGGTACAGGGGGTAAGATACAGAGTAAAGCTCCCTCCACACTGTCCCATCAAACATTAGCAGGGCAGGTACAGGGGGTTAGATACAGAGTAAAGCTCCCTCTACACTGTCCCATCAAATACTCCCAGGGCAGGTACAGGGGGTTAGATACAGAGTAAAGCTTCCTCTACACTGTCCCATCAAACACTCCCAGGGCAGGTACAGGGGGTTAGATACAGAGTAAATCTCCGTCGACACTGTCCCATCAAACACTCACAGGGCAGGTACAGCACGGGGTTAGATGCAGAGTAAGGCTCCCTCTCCACTGTCCCATCAAACACTCCCAGGGCTGGTACAGGGGGTTAGATACAGAGTAAAGCTCCCTTTACACTGTCCCATCAAACACTCCCAGGGCAGGTTGAGGGGTTAGATAGAGAGTAAAGCTCCCTCCACACTGTCCCGTTAAACACTACCAGTGCAGGTACCGCACGGGGTTAGATACAGAGTAAATCTCCCTCTACACTGTCCCATCAAACACTCCCAGGGCAGGTACAGGGGGTTAGATACAGAGTAAATCTCCCTCTACACTGTCCCATCATAAACTTCGAGGGCAGGTACATGGGGTTAGAAACAGAGTAAAGCTCCCTCTACACTGTCCCAACAAACATTCCCAGGGCAGGTACAGGGGGTTAGATACAGAATAAAGCTTCCTCTACACTGTCCCATCACACACTCCCAGGGCAGGTACAGCACACGTTAGATACAGAGTAAAGCTCCCTCTACACTGTCCCATCAGACATTCCCAGGGCAGGTACAGCACAGGTTAGATACAGAGTAAAGCTTCCTAAACACTGTCCCAACAAACACTCCCAGGGCAGGTACAGCTCAGATTAGAGACAGAGTAAAGCTTCCTCTACACTGTCCCATCATACACTCCCAAGGCAGGTACAGGGGGTTAGATACAGAGTAAAGCTCCATCTACACTGTCCCATCAAACATTCCCAGGGCAGGTACAGGGGGTTTTATACAGAGTAAAGCTCCCTCTACCTGTCCCTTCAACACTCCCAGGGCAGGTACAGGGGGTTAGATACAGAGTAAAGCTCCCTCTACACTGTCCCATCAGACATTCCCAGGGCAGGTACAGCACAGGTTAGATACAGAGTAAAGCTTCCTCTGCACTGTCCCATCACACACTCCCAGGTCAGGTACAGGGGGTTAGATACAGAGTAAAGCTCCCTCTACACTGTCCCATCAAACATTCCCAGGGCAGGTACAGCACAGGTTAGATACAGAGTAAAGCTTCCTAAACACTGTCCCAACAAACACTCCCAGGGCAGGTACAGCTCAGATTAGAGACAGAGTAAAGCTTCCTCTGCACTGTCCCATCATACACTCCCAAGGCAGGTACAGGGGGTTAGATACAGAGTAAAGCTCCATCTACACTGTCCCATCAAACATTCCCAGGGCAGGTACAGGGGGTTTTATACAGAGTAAAGCTCCCTCTACCTGTCCCTTCAACACTCCCAGGGCAGGTACATGGGGTTAGATACAGAGTAATGCTCCATCTACACTGTCCCATCAAAGACTCCCAGGGCAGGTACAGCACAGGTTAGATACACAGTAAAGCTCCCTCTACACTGTCCCATCAAACACTCCCAGGGCAGGTACAGGGGGTTAGATACAGAGTAAAGCTCCCTCTACACTGTCCCATCAAACACTCCCAGGGCAGGTACAGGGGGTTAGATACAGAGTAAAGCTCCCTCTACACTGTCCCATCAAACAATCCCAGGGCAGGTACAGCACAGGTTAGATACAGAGTAAAGCTCCCTCTACACTGTCCCATCAAACACTCCCAGTGCAGGTACAGCACAGGTTAGATACAGAGTAAAGCTTCCTCTACACTGTCCGATCACACACTCCCAGGGCAGGTACAGGGGGTTAGATACAGACTAAAGCTCCCTCTACACTGTCCCATCAAACATTCCCAGGGCAGGTACAGAGGGTAAGATACAGAGTAAATCTCCCTCTACACTGTCCCATCAAACACTCCCAGGGCAGGTACAGCACAGGTTAGATACAGAGTAAAGCTTCCTCTACACTGTCCCATCAAACACTCCCAGGGCAGGTACAGCACAGGTAAGATACAGAGTGAAGCTTCCTCTACACTGTCCCATCATACACTCCCAAGGCAGGCACAGGGGGTTAGATACAGAATAAAGCTCCATCTACACTGTCCCATCAAACATTCCCAGGGCAGGTACAGGGGGTTAGATACAGAGTAATGCTCCCTCTACACTGTCCCATCAACACTCCCAGGGCAGGTACAGGGGGATAGATACAGAGTAATGCTCCCTCTACACTGTCCCATCAAACACTCCCAGGGCAGGTACAGCACAGGTTAGATACACAGTAAAGCTCCCTCTACACTGTCCCATCAAACACTCCCAGGGCAGGTACAGGGGGTTAGATACAGAGTAAAGCTCCGTCTACACTGTCCCATCAAATACTCCCAGGGCAGGTACAGTGGGTTAGATACAGAGTAAAGCTCCCTCTACACTGTCCCATCAAACATTCCCAGGGCAGGTACTGGGGGTAAGATACAGATTAAAGCTCCCTCTACACTGTCCCATCAAACACTCCCAGGGCAGGTACAGCACAGGTTAGATACAGAGTAAAGCTTCCTCTACACTGTCCCAACAAACACTCCCAGGGCAGGTACAGCACAGGTAAGATACAGAGTAAAGCTTCCTCTACACTGTCCCATCATACACTCCCAAGGCAGGTACAGGGCGTTAGATGCAGAGTAAAGCTCCATCTACACTGTCCCATCAAACATTCCCAGAGCAGGTACAGGGGGTAAGATACAGAGTAAAGCTCCCTCTACACTGTCCCATCAACACTCCCAGCGCAGGTACAGGGGGTTAGATACAGAGTAATGCTCCCTCTACACTGTCCCATCAAACACTCCCAGGGCAGGTACAGCACAGGTTAGATACACAGTAAAGCTCCCTCTAAACTGTCCCATCAAACACTCCCAGGGCAGGTACAGGGGGTTAGATACAGAGTAAAGCTCACTCTACACTGTCCCATCAAATACTCCCAGGGCAGGTACAGGGGGTTAAATACAGAGTAAAGCTGCCTCTACACTGTCCCATCAAACACTCCCAGGGCAGGTACAGGTGTTAGATACAGAGTAAATCTCCCTCGACACTGTCCCATCAAACACTCACAGGACAGATACAGCACGGGGTTAGATGCAGAGTAGAGCTCCCTCTACACTGTGCCATCAAAAACTCCCAGGGCTGGTACAGGGGGTTAGATACAGAATAAAGCTCCATCTACACTTTCCCATCAAACATTCCCAGGGCAGGTACAGGGGGTTTTATACAGAGTAAAGCTCCCTCTACCTGTCCCTTCAACACTCCCAGGGCAGGTACATGGGGTTAGATACAGAGTAATGCTCCATCTACACTGTCCCATCAAAGACTCCCAGGGCAGGTACAGCACAGGTTAGATACACAGTAAAGCTCCCTCTACACTGTCCCATCAAACACTCCCAGGGCAGGTACAGGGGGTTAGATACAGAGTAAAGCTCCCTCTACACTGTCCCATCAAACACTCCCAGGGCAGGTACAGGGGGTTAGATACAGAGTAAAGCTCCCTCTACACTGTCCCATCAAACAATCCCAGGGCAGGTACAGCACAGGTTAGATACAGAGTAAAGCTCCCTCTACACTGTCCCATCAAACACTCCCAGTGCAGGTACAGCACAGGTTAGATACAGAGTAAAGCTTCCTCTACACTGTCCGATCACACACTCCCAGGGCAGGTACAGGGGGTTAGATACAGACTAAAGCTCCCTCTACACTGTCCCATCAAACATTCCCAGGGCAGGTACAGAGGGTAAGATACAGAGTAAATCTCCCTCTACACTGTCCCATCAAACACTCCCAGGGCAGGTACAGCACAGGTTAGATACAGAGTAAAGCTTCCTCTACACTGTCCCATCAAACACTCCCAGGGCAGGTACAGCACAGGTAAGATACAGAGTGAAGCTTCCTCTACACTGTCCCATCATACACTCCCAAGGCAGGCACAGGGGGTTAGATACAGAGTAAAGCTCCATCTACACTGTCCCATCAAACATTCCCAGGGCAGGTACAGGGGGTTAGATACAGAGTAATGCTCCCTCTACACTGTCCCATCAACACTCCCAGGGCAGGTACAGGGGGATAGATACAGAGTAATGCTCCCTCTACACTGTCCCATCAAACACTCCCAGGGCAGGTACAGCACAGGTTAGATACACAGTAAAGCTCCCTCTACACTGTCCCATCAAACACTCCCAGGGCAGGTACAGGGGGTTAGATACAGAGTAAAGCTCCCTCTACACTGTCCCATCAAATACTCCCAGGGCAGGTACAGTGGGTTAGATACAGAGTAAAGCTCCCTCTACACTGTCCCATCAAACATTCCCAGGGCAGGTACTGGGGGTAAGATACAGATTAAAGCTCCCTCTACACTGTCCCATCAAACACTCCCAGGGCAGGTACAGCACAGGTTAGATACAGAGTAAAGCTTCCTCTACACTGTCCCAACAAACACTCCCAGGGCAGGTACAGCACAGGTAAGATACAGAGTAAAGCTTCCTCTACACTGTCCCATCATACACTCCCAAGGCAGGTACAGGGCGTTAGATGCAGAGTAAAGCTCCATCTACACTGTCCCATCAAACATTCCCAGAGCAGGTACAGGGTAAGATACAGAGTAAAGCTCCCTCTACACTGTCCCATCAACACTCCCAGCGCAGGTACAGGGGGTTAGATACAGAGTAATGCTCCCTCTACACTGTCCCATCAAACACTCCCAGGGCAGGTACAGCACAGGTTAGATACACAGTAAAGCTCCCTCTAAACTGTCCCATCAAACACTCCCAGGGCAGGTACAGGGGGTTAGATACAGAGTAAAGCTCACTCTACACTGTCCCATCAAATACTCCCAGGGCAGGTACAGGGGGTTAAATACAGAGTAAAGCTGCCTCTACACTGTCCCATCAAACACTCCCAGGGCAGGTACAGGTGTTAGATACAGAGTAAATCTCCCTCGACACTGTCCCATCAAACACTCACAGGACAGATACAGCACGGGGTTAGATGCAGAGTAGAGCTCCCTCTACACTGTGCCATCAAAAACTCCCAGGGCTGGTACAGGGGGTTAGATACAGAATAAAGCTCCCTCTACACTGTCCCATCAAACAGTCCCAGGGCAGGTACAGGGGGTTAGATACAGAGTAAAGCTCCCTCTACACTGTCCCATCAAACAATCCAGGGCAGGTACAGGGGGTTAGATACAGAGTAAATCTCCCTCGACACTGTCCCATCAAACACTCACAGGGCAGGTACAGCACGGGGTAAGATGCAGAGCAAAGCTCCCTCTACACTGTCCCGTCCAAAACTCCCACGGCTGGTACAGTGGGTTAGATACAGAGTAAAGCTCCCTCTACACTGTCCCATCAAACACTCCCAGGGCAGGTACAGGGGGTTAGATACAGAGTAAAGCTCCCTCTACACTGTCCCATCATACACTCCCAAGGCATGTACAGGGGTTAGATACAGAGTAAAGCTCCCTCAACACTCTCCCATCAAACACTCCCAGGGCAGGTACAGCACAGGTTAGATACACAGTAAAGCTCCCTCTACACTGTCCCGACAAAAACTCCCACGGCTGGTACAGTGGATTAGATACAGAGTAAAGCTCCCTCTACACTGTCCCATCAAACACTCCCAGGGCAGCTACAGAGGGTTAGATACAGAGTAAAGCTCCCTCTAAACTGTCCCATCAAACACTCCCAGGGCAGATACAGCACAGGTTAGATACAGAGTAAAGCTCCATCTACACTGTCCCATCAAACACTCCCAGGGCAGGTAAAGCACAGGTTAGATACAGAGTAAAGCTCCCTCTACACTGTCCCATCAACACTCCCAGGGCAGGTGCAGTGGGTTAGATACAGAGTAATGCTCCCTCTACACAGTCCCATCAAAAACTCCCAGGGCTGGTACAGGGGGTTATATACAGGGTAAAGCTCCCTCCACACTGTCCCATTAAACACTCCCAGTGCAGGTACAGGGGGTTAGATACAGAGTAAAGCTCCCTCTACACTGTCCCATGAACACTCCCAGGGCAGGTACAGGGGTTTAGATACAGAGTAATGCTCCCTCTACACTGTCCCATCAAACAATCCCAGGGCAGGTACAGCACAGATTAGATACAGAGTAAAGCTCCCTCTACACTCTCCCATCAAACACTCCCAGGCCAGGTACAGGGGGTTAGATACAAAGTAAATCTCCCTCGATACTGTCCCATCAAACACTCACAGGGCAGGTACAGCACGGGTTTAGATGCAGAGTAAAGCTCCCTCTACACTGTCCTATCAAAAACTCCCAGGGCTGGTACAGGGGGTTAGATACAGAGTAAAGCTCCCTCTACACTGTCCCATCAAACACTCCCAGGGCAGGTACAGGGGGTTAGATACAGAGTAAATCTCCCTCGACACTGTCCCATCAACACTCCCAGGGAAGGTACAGGGGGTTAGATACAGAGTAATGCTCCCTCTACACTTTCCCATTAAACACTCCCAGGGCAGGTACAGCACAGGTTAGATACAGAGTAAAGCTCCCTCTACACTGTCCCATCAAACACTCCCAGGGCAGGTACAGGGGGTTAGATACAGAGCAAAGCTCCCTCTACACTGTCCCATCAAATACTCCCAGGGCAGGTACAGGGGGTTAGCTACAGAGTAAAGCTCCCTCTGCACTGTCCCATCAAACACTCCCAGGGCAGGTACAGGGGGTGAGATACAGAGTAAATCTCCCTCGACACTGTCCCATCAAACACTCACAGGGCAGGTATAGCACGGGGTTAGATGCAGAGTAAAGCTCCCTCTGCACTGTTCCATTAAACACTCCCAGGGCAGGTACAGCACAGGTTAGATACAGAGTAAAGCTCCCTCTACACTGTCCCATCAAACACTCCCAGGGCAGGTACAGGGGGTTAGATACAGAGCAAAGCTCCCTCTACACTGTCCCATCAAATACTCCCAGGGCAGGTACAGGGGGTTAGCTACAGAGTAAAGCTCCCTCTACACTGTCCCATCAAACACTCCCAGGGCAGGTACAGGGGGTGAGATACAGAGTAAATCTCCCTCGACACTGTCCCATCAAACACTCACAGGGCAGGTATAGCACGGAGTTAGATGCAGAGTAAAGCTCCCTCTGCACTGTCCCATCAAAAACTCCCAGGGCTGGTACAGGGGGTTAGATACAGAATAAAGCTCCCTCGACACTGTCCCATCAAACACTCCCAGGGCAGGTACAGGGCGTTAGATACAGAGTAAAGCTCCCTCTACACTGTCCCATCAAACACTCCCAGGGCAGGGACAGGGGTTAGATACAGAGTAAATCTCCCTCGACATTGTCCCATCAAACACTCACAGGGCAGGTACAGCACGGGGTTAGATGCAGAGTAAAGCTCCCTCTACACTGTCCCATCAAAAACTCCCAGGGCTGGTACAGGGGGGTAGATACAGAGTAAAGCTCCCTCTACACTAACCCATCAAACAATCCCAGGGCAGGTACAGAGGGTTTAGATACAGAGTAAAGCTCCCTCCACACTGTCCCGTTAAACACTACCAGTGCAGGTACAGCACGGGGTTAGATACAGAGTAAAGCTCCCTCTACACTGTCCCATCAAACACTCCCATGGCAGGTACAGGGGTTTAGATACAGAGTAATGCTCCCTCTACACTGTCCCATCAAACAATCCCAGGGCAGGTACAGCACAGATTAGATACAGAGTAAAGCTCCCTCTACACTCTCCCATCAAACACTCCCAGGCCAGGTACAGGGGGTTAGATACAGAGCTAATCTCCCTCGACACTGTCCCATCAAACACTCACAGGGCAGGTACAGCACGGGTTTAGATGCAGAGTAAAGCTCCCTCTACACTGTCCTATCAAAAACTCCCAGGGCTGGTACAGGGGGTTAGATACAGAGTAAAGCTCCCTCTACACTGTCCCATCAAACACTCCCAGGGCAGGTACAGCACAGGTTAGATACAGAGTAAAGCTTACTCTACACTGTCCCATCAAACACTCCCAGGGCAGGTACAGGGGGTTTGATACAAAGTAAAGCTCCCTCTACACTGTCCCATCAAACACACCCAGGGAAGGTACAGGGGTTAAGATACAGAGTAAAGTTCCCTCTACTCTGTCCCATCAACACTCCCAGGGCAGGTACAGGGGGTTTGATACAGAGTAATGCTCCGTCTACACTGTCCCATCAAACACTCCCAGGGCAGGTACTGCACAGGTTAGATACAGAGTAAAGCTCCCTCTACACTGTCCCATCGAACACTCCCAGGGCAGGTACAGGGGGTTAGATACAGAGTAAAGATTCCTCTACACTGTCCCATCAAACACTCCCAGGGCAGGTACAGAGGGTTAGATACAGAGTAAAGCTCCCTCTACACTGTCCCATCGAACACTCCCAGGGCAGGTACAGGGGGTTAGATACAGAGTAAATATTCCTCTACGCTGTCCCATCAAACACTCCCAGGGCAGGTACAGGGGGTTAGATACAGAGTAAAGCTCCCTCTACACTGTCCCATCAACACTCCCAGGGCAGGTACAGGGGTTTAGATACAGAGTAATGCTCCCTCTACACTGTCCCATCAAACAATCCCAGGGCAGGTACAGCACAGATTAGATACAGAGTAAAGCTCCCTCTACACTCTCCCATCAAACACTCCCAGGCTAGGTACAGGGGGTTAGATACAGAGTAAATCTCCCTCGACACTCTCCCATCAAACACTCACAGGGCAGGTACAGCACGGGTTTAGATGCAGAGTAAAGCTCCCTCTACACTGTCCTATCAAAAACTCCCAGGGCTGGTACAGGGGGTTAGATACAGAGTAAAGCTCCCTCTACACTGTCCCATCAAACACTCCCAGGGCAGGTACAGGGGGTTAGATACAGAGTAAATCTCCCTCGACACTGTCCCATCAACACTCCCAGGGAAGGTACAGGGGGTTAGATACAGAGTAATGCTCCCTCTACACTGTCCCATTAAACACTACCAGGGCAGGTACAGCACAGGTTAGATACAGAGTAAAGCTCCCTCTACACTGTCCCATCAAACACTCCCAGGGCAGGTACAGGGGGTTAGATACAGAGCAAAGCTCCCTCTACACTGTCCCATCAAATACTCCCAGGGCAGGTACAGGGGGTTAGCTACAGAGTAAAGCTCCCTCTACACTGTCCCATCAAACACTCCCAGGGCAGGTACAGGGGGTGAGATACAGAGTAAATCTACCTCGACACTGTCCCATCAAACACTCACAGGGCAGGTATAGCACGGGGTTAGATGCAGAGTAAAGCTCCCTCTACACTGTCCCATCAAAAACTCCCAGGGCTGGTACAGGGGGTTAGATACAGAGTAAAGCTCCCTCGACACTGTCCCATCAAACACTCCCAGGGAAGGTACAGGGGTTAAGATACAGAGTAAAGTTCCCTCTACTCTGTCCCATCAACACTCCCAGGGCAGGTGCAGGGGGTTTGATACAGAGTAATGCTCCGTCTACACTGTCCCATCAAACACTCCCAGGGCAGGTACTGCACAGGAGAGATACAGAGTAAAGCTCCCTCTACACTGTCCCATCGAACACTCCCAGGGCAGGTACAGGGGGTTAGATACAGAGTAAAGATTCCTCTACACTGTCCCATCAAACACTCCCAGGGCAGGTACAGGGGGTTAGATACAGAGTAAAGCTCCCTCTACACTGTCCCATCGAACAATCCCAGGGCAGGTACAGGGGGTTAGATACAGAGTAAAGATTCCTCTACACTGTCCCATCAAACACTCCCAGGGCAGGTACAGGGGGTTAGATACAGAGTAAAGCTCCCTCTACACTGTCCCATCAAACACTCCCAGGGCAGGTACAGCACAGGTTAGATACAGAGTAAAGCTCACTCTACACTGCCCCATCAAACACTCCCAGGGCAGGTACAGGGGGTTAGATACAGAGTAAAGCTCCCTCTACACTGTCCCATCAAATACTCCTAGAGCAGGTACAGGGGGTTAGATACAGAGTAGAGCTTCCTCTACACTGTCCCATCAAACACTCCCAGGGCAGGTACAGCAGAGGTTAGATACAGAGTAAAGCTCCCTCTACACTGTCCCATCAAACACTCCCAGGGCAGGTACAGCACAGGTTAGATACAGATTAAAGCTTCCTCTACACTGTCCCATCACACACTCCCAGGGCAGGTACAGGGGGTTAGATACAGAGTAAAGCTCCCTCTACACTGTCCCATTAAACATTCCCAGGGCAGGTACAGCACAGGTTAGATACAGAGTAAAGCTTCCTCTACACTGTCCCAACAAACACTCCCAGGGCAGGTAAAGCACAGGTTAGATACAGATTAAAGCTTCCTCTACACTGTCCCATCATACACTCCCAAGGCAGGTACAGGGGGTTAGATACAGAGTAAAGCTCCATCTACACTGTCCCATCAAACATTCCCAGGGCAGGTACAGGGGGTAAGATACAGAGTAAAGCTCCCTCTACCTGTCCCTTCAACACTCCCAGGGCATGTACAGGGGGTTAGATACAGAGTAATGCTCCATCTACACTGTCCCATCAAAGACTCCCAGGGCAGGTACAGCACAGGTTAGATACACAGTAAAGCTCCCTCTACACTGTCCCATCAAACACTCCCAGGGCAGGTACAGGGGGTTAGATACAGAGTAAAGCTCACTCTACACTGTCCCATCAAACACTCCCAGGGCAGGTACAGGGGGTTAGATACGGAGTAAAGCTCCCTCTACACTGTCCCATCAAACACTCCCAGGGCAGGTACAGCACAGATTAGATACAGAGTAAAGCTCCCTCTACACTGTCCCATCAAACACTCCCAAGGCAGGTACAGCACAGGTTAGATACAGAGTAAAGCTTCCTCTACACTGTCCCATCACACACTCCCAGGGCAGGTACAAGGGGTTAGATACAGAGTAAAGCTCCCTCTACACTGTCCCATCAAACATTCCCAGGGCAGGTACAGAGGATAAGATACAGAGTAAAGCTACCTCTACACTGTCCCATCAAACACTCCCAGGGCAGGTACAGCACAGGTAAGATACAGAGTGAAGCTTCCTCTACACTGTCCCATCATACACTCCCAAGGCAGGTACAGGGGGTTAGATACAGAGTAAAGCTCCATCTACACTGTCCCATCAAACATTCCCAGGGCAGGTACAGGGGGTTAGATACAGAGTAAAGCTCCCTCTACACTGTCCCACCAACACTCCCAGGGCAGGTACAGGGGGTTAGATACAGAGTAAAGCTCCCTCTACACTGTCCCATCAAATACTCCCAGGGCAGGTACAGGGGGTTAGATACAGAGTAAAGCTGCCTCTGCACTGTCCCATCAAACACTCCCAGGGCAGGTACAGGGGGTTAGATACAGAGTAAAGCTCCCTCTACACTGTCCCATCAAACACTCCCAGGGCAGGTACAGGGGGTTAGATACAGAGTAAAGCTCCCTCTAAACTGTCCCATCAAACAATCCCAGGGCAGGTACAGGGGGTGAGATACAGATTAAATCTCCCTCGACACTGTCCCCTCAAACACTCACAGGGCAGATACAGCACGGGGTTAGATGCAGAGTAGAGCTCCCTCTACACTGTGCCATCAAAAACTCCCAGGGCTGGTACAGGGGGTTAGATACAGAGTAAAGCTCCCTCTACACTGTCCCATCAAACACTCCCAGGGCAGGTACAGGGGGTTAGATACAGAGTAAAGCTCCCTCTAAACTGTCCCATCAAACACTCCCAGGGCAGGTACAGGGGGTGAGATACAGATTAAATCTCCCTCGACACTGTCCCATCAAACACTCACAGGGCAGGTACAGCACGGGGTAAGATGCAGAGCAAAGCTCCCTCTACACTGTCCCATCAAAAACTACCACGGCTGGTACAGTGGTTTAGATACAGAGTAAAGCTCCCTCTACACTGTCCCATCAAACACTCCCAGGGCAGGTACAGAGGGTTAGATACAGAGTAAAGCTCCATCTACACTGTCCCATCAAACACTTCCAGACCAGGTACAGCACAGGTTAGATACAGAGTAAAGCTCCCTCTACACTGTCCCATCAAACACTCCCAGGGCAGGTACAGCACAGGTTAGATACAGAGTAAAGCTTCCTCTACACTGTCCCATCATACACTCCCAGGGCAGGTACAGGGGGTTAGATACAGAGTAAAGCTCCCTCTATACTGTTCCATCAAACATTCCCAGGGCTGGTACAGGGGGTAAGATACAGAGTAAAGCTCCCTCCACACTGTCCCATCAAACACTAGCAGGGCAGGTACAGGGGGTTAGATACAGAGTAAAGCTCCCTCTACACTGTCCCATCAAATACTCCCAGGGCAGGTACAGGGGGTTAGATACAGAGTAAAGCTCCCTCTACACTGTCCCATCAAACACTCCCATGGCAGGTACAGGGGGTTAGATACAGCATAAATCTCCCTCTACACTGTCCCATCAAACACTCCCAGGGCAGGTACAGGGCGTTAGATACAGAATAAAGCTCTTTCTACACTGTCCCATCAAACACTCACAGGGCAGGTACAGCACGGGGTTAGATGCAGAGTAAGGCTCCCTCTCCACTGTCCCATCAAACACTCCCAGGGCTGGTACAGGGGGTTAGATACAGAGTAAAGCTCCCTTTACACTGTCCCATCAAACACTCCCAGGGCAGGTACAGGGGGTCAGATACAGAGTAAAGCTCCCTCTTCACTGTCCCATCAAACACTCCCAGGGCAGGTTGACGGGTTAGATAGAGAGTAAAGCTCCCTCCACACTGTCCCGTTAAACACTACCAGTGCAGGTACCGCACGGGGTTAGATACAGAGTAAAGCTCCCTCTACACTGTCCCATCAAACACTCCCAGGGCAGGTACAGGGGGTTAGATACAGAGTAAATCTCCCTCTACACTGTCCCATCAAAAACTCCGAGGGCAGGTACATGGGGTTAGAAGCAGAGTAAAGCTCCCTCTACACTGTCCCATCAAACACTCCCAGGGCAGGTACAGGGGGTTAGATTCAGAGTAAAGCTTCCTCTACACTGTCCCATTAAACACTCCCAGGGCAGGTACAGGGGGTTCGATACAGACTAAAGCTCCCTCTACACTGTCCCATCAAACACTCCCAGGGCAGGTACAGGGGGTTTGATACAGAGTAATGCTCCGTCTACACTGTCCAATCAAACACTCCCAGGGCAGGTACAGCACAGGTTAGATACAGAGTAAATCTCCCTCTACACTGTCCCATCAAACACTCACAGGGCAGGTACAGCACGGGGTTAGATACAGAGTAAGGCTCCCTCTACACTGTCCCATCAAAAACTCCCAGGGCTGGTACAGGGGGGTAGATACAGAATAAAGCTCCCACTACACGAACCCATCAAACAATCCCAGGGCAGGTACAGAGGGTTAGATACAGAGTAAAGCTCCCTCTATACTGTTCCATCAAACATTCCCAGGGCAGGTACAGGGGGTTAGATACAGAGTAAAGCTCCCTCTACACTGTCCCATCAAACACTCCCATGGCAGGTACAGGGGGTTAGATACAGCATAAATCTCCCTCTACACTGTCCCATCAAACACTCCCAGGGCAGGTACAGGGCGTTAGATACAGAATAAAGCTCCCTCTACACTGTCCCATCAAACACTCACAGGGCAGGTACAGCACGGGGTTAGATGCAGAGTAAGGCTCCCTCTCCACTGTCCCATCAAACACTCCAAGGGCTGGTACAGGGGGTTAGATACAGAGTAAAGCTCCCTTTACACTGTCCCATCAAACACTCCCAGGGCAGGTACAGGGGTTTTGATACAGAGTAATGCTCCGTCTACACTGTCCAATCAAACACTCCCAGGGCAGGTACAGCACATGTTAGATACAGAGTAAATCTCCCTCTACACTGTCCCATCAAACACTCACAGGGCAGGTACAGCACGGGGTTAGATACAGAGTAAGGCTCCCTCTACACTGTCCCATCAAAAACTCCCAGGGCTGGTACAGGGGGGTAGATACAGAGTAAAGCTCCCTCTACACGAACCCATCAAACAATCCCAGGGCAGGTACAGAGGGTTAGATACAGCGTAAATCTCCCTCTACACTGTCCCATCAAACACTCCCAGGGCAGGTACAGGGCGTTAGATACAGAATAAAGCTCCCTCTACACTGTCCCATCAAACACTCACAGGGCAGGTACAGCACGGGGTTAGATGCAGAGTAAGGCTCCCTCTCCACTGTCCCATCAAACACTCCCAGGGCTGGTACAGGGGGTTAGATACAGAGTAAAGCTCCCTTTAAACTGTCCCATCAAACACTCCCAGGGCAGGTACAGGGGGTCAGATACAGAGTAAAGCTCCCTCTTCACTGTCCCATCAAACACTCCCAGGGCAGGTTGACGGGTTAGATAGAGAGTAAAGCTCCCTCCACACTGTCCCGTTAAACACTACCAGTGCAGGTACCGAACGGGGTTAGATACAGAGTAAAGCTCCCTCTACACTGTCCCATCAAACACTCCCAGGGCAGGTACAGGGGGTTAGATACAGAGTAAATCTCCCTCTACACTGTCCCATCAAAAACTCCGAGGGCAGGTACATGGGGTTAGAAACAGAGTAAAGCTCCCTCTACACTGTCCCATCAAACACTCCCAGGGCAGGTACAGGGGGTTAGATTCAGAGTAAAGCTTCCTCTACACTGTCCCATTAAACACTCCCAGGGCAGGTACAGGGGGTTCGATACAGACTAAAGCTCCCTCTACACTGTCCCATCAAACACACCCAGGGCAGGTACAGGGGTTAAGATACAGAGTAAATCTCCCTCTACACTGTCCCATCAACACTCCCAGGGCAGGTACAGGGGGTTTGATACAGAGTAATGCTCCGTCTACACTGTCCCATCAAACACTCACAGGGCAGGTACAGCACGGGGTTAGATACAGAGTAAGGCTCCCCCTACACTGTCCAATCAAAAACTCCCAGGGCTGGTACAGGGGGGTAGATACAGAGTAAAGCTCCCTCTACACGAACCCATCAAACAATCCCAGGGCAGGTACAGAGGGTTAGATACAGCGTAAATCTCCCTCTACACTGTCCCATCAAACACTCCCAGGGCAGGTACAGGGCGTTAGATACAGAATAAAGCTCCCTCTACACTGTCCCATCAAACACTCCCAGGGCAGGTACAGCACAGGTTAGATACAGAGTAAAGCTTACTCTACACTGTCCCATCAAACACTCCCAGGGCAGGTACAGGAAGTTAGATACAGAGTAAAGCTCCCTCTACACTGTCCCATCAAACACACCCAGGGAAGGTACAGGGGTTAAGATACAGACTAAAGCTCCCTCTACTCTGTCCCATCAACACTCCCAGGGCAGGTACAGGGGGTTTGATACAGAGTAATGCTCCGTCTACACTGTCCCATCAAACACTCCCAGGGCAGGTACAGCACAGGTTAGATACAGAGTAAAGCACCCTCTACACTGTCCCATCGAACACTCCCAGGGCAGGTATAGGGGGTTAGATACAGAGTAAAGATTCCTCTACACTGTCCCATCAAACACTCCCAGGGCAGGTACAGGGGGTTAGATACAGAGTAAAGCTCCCTCTACAGTGTCCCAACAAACACTCCCAGGGCAGGTACAGCACAGGTTAGATACAGATTAAAGCTTCCTCTACACTGTCCCATAATACACTCCCAAGGCAGGTACAGGGGGTTAGATACAGAGTAAAGCTCCATCTACACTGTCCCATCAAACATTCCCAGGGCAGGTACTTGGGGTAAGATACAGAGTAAAGCTCCCTCTACCTGTCCCTTCAGCACTCCCAGGGCAGGTACAGGGGGTTAGATACAGAGTAATGCTCCATCTACACTGTCCCATCAAAGACTCCCAGGGCAGGTACAGCACAGGTTAGATACACAGCAAAGCTCCCTCTACACTGTCCCATCAAACACTCCCAGGGCAGGTACAGGGGGTTAGATACAGAGTAAAGCTCACTCTACACTGTCCCATCAAACACTCCCAGGGCAGGTACAGGGGGTTCGATACGGAGTAAATCTCCCTCTACACTGTCCCATCAAACACTCCCAGGGCAGGTACAGCACAGGTAAGATACAGAGTGAAGCTTCCTCTACACTGTCCCATCATACACTCCCAAGGCAGGTACAGCACAGGTAAGATACAGAGTAAAGCTCCATCTACACTGTCCCATCAAACATTCCCAGGGCAGGTACAGGGGGTTAGATACAGAGTAAAGCTCCCTCTACACTGTCCCATCAACACTCCCAGGGCAGGTACAGGGGGTTAGATACAGAGTAATGCTCCCTCTACACTGTCCCATCAAACATTCCCAGGGCAGGTACAGGGGGTTAGATACAGAGTAAAGCTCCCTCTACACTGTCCCATCAACACTCCCAGGGCAGGTACAGGGGGTTAGATACAGAGTAAAGCTCCCTCTACACTGTCCCATCAAATACTCCCAGGGCAGGTACAGGGGGTTAGATACAGAGTAAAGCTGCCTATGCACTGTCCCATCAAACACTCCCAGGGCAGGTACAGGGGTTTAGATACAGAGTAAATCTCCCTCGACACTGTCCCATCAAACACTCACAGGGCAGATACAGCACGGGGTTAGATGCAGAGTAGAGCTCCCTCTACACTGTGCCATCAAAAACTCCCAGGGCTGGTACAGGGGGGTAGATACAGAGTAAAGCTCCCTCTACACTAACCCATCAAACAATCCCAGGGCAGGTACAGAGGGTTTAGATACAGAGTAAAGTTCCCTCCACACTGTCCCGTTAAACACTACCAGTGCAGGTACAGCACGGGGTTAGACACAGAGTAAAGCTCCCTCTACACTGTCCCATCAAACACTCCCATGGCAGGTACAGGGGGTTAGATACAGAGTAAATCTCCCTCTACACTGTCCCATCAAACACTCCCATGGCAGGTACAGGGGGTTAGATACAGAGTAAATCTCCCTCTACACTGTCCCATCAAACACTCCCAGGGCCGGTACAGGGCGTTAGATACAGAATAAAGCTCCCTCTACACTGTCCCATCAAACACTCCCAGGGCAGGTACAGCACAGGTTAGATACAGAGTAAAGCTTACTCTACACTGTCCCATCAAACACTCACAGGGCAGGTACAGCACGGGGTTAGATACAGAGTAAGGCTCCCTCTACACTGTCCCATCAAAAACTCCCAGGGCTGGTACAGGGGGGTAGATACAGAGTAAAGCTCCCTCTACACGAACCCATCAAACAATCCCAGGGCAGGTACAGAGGGTTAGATACAGCGTAAATCTCCCTCTACACTGTCCCATCAAACACTCCCAGGGCAGGTACAGGGCGTTAGATACAGAATAAAGCTCCCTCTACACTGTCCCATCAAACACTCCCAGGGCAGGTACAGCACAGGTTAGATACAGAGTAAAGCTTACTCTACACTGTCCCATCAAACACTCCCAGGGCAGGTACAGGGAGTTAGCTACAGAGTAAAGCTCCCTCTACACTGTCCCATCAAACACACCCAGGGCAGGTACAGGGGTTAAGATACAGACTAAAGCTCCCTCTACTCTGTACCATCAACACTCCCAGGGCAGGTACAGGGGGTTTGATACAGAGTAATGCTCCGTCTACACTGTCCCATCAAACACTCCCAGGGCAGGTACAGCACAGGTTAGATACAGAGTAAAGCACCCTCTACACTGTCCCATCGAACACTCCCAGGGCAGGTATAGGGGGTTAGATACAGAGTAAAGATTCCTCTACACTGTCCCATCAAACACTCCCAGGGCAGGTACAGGGGGTTAGATACAGAGTAAAGCTCCCTCTACAGTGTCCCAACAAACACTCCCAGGGCAGGTACAGCACAGGTTAGATACAGATTAAAGCTTCCTCTACACTGTCCCATAATACACTCCCAAGGCAGGTACAGGGGGTTAGATACAGAGTAAAGCTCCATCTACACTGTCCCATCAAACATTCCAAGGGCAGGTACAGGGGGTAAGATACAGAGTAAAGCTCCCTCTACCTGTCCCTTCAGCACTCCCAGGGCAGGTACAGGGGGTTAGATACAGAGTAATGCTCCATCTACACTGTCCCATCAAAGACTCCCAGGGCAGGTACAGCACAGGTTAGATACACAGCAAAGCTCCCTCTACACTGTCCCATCAAACACTCCCAGGGCAGGTACAGGGGGTTAGATACAGAGTAAAGCTCACTCTACACTGTCCCATGAAACACTCCCAGGGCAGGTACAGGGGGTTCGATACGGAGTAAAGCTCCCTCTACACTGTCCCATCAAACACTCCCAGGGCAGGTACAGCACAGGTAAGATACAGAGTGAAGCTTCCTCTACACTGTCCCATCATACACTCCCAAGGCAGGTACAGCACAGGTTAGATACAGAGTAAAGCTCCATCTACACTGTCCCATCAAACATTCCCAGGGCAGGTACAGGGGGTTAGATACAGAGTAAAGCTCCCTCTACACTGTCCCATCAACACTCCCAGGGCAGGTACAGGGGGTTAGATACAGCGTAATGCTCCCTCTACACTGTCCCATCAAACATTCCCAGGGCAGGTACAGGGGGTTAGATACAGAGTAAAGCTCCCTCTACACTGTCCCATCAACACTCCCAGGGCAGGTACAGGGGGTTAGATACAGAGTAAAGCTCCCTCTACACTGTCCCATCAAATACTCCCAGGGCAGGTACAGGGGGTTAGATACAGAGTAAAGCTGCCTATGCACTGTCCCATCAAACACTCCCAGGGCAGGTACAGGGGGTTAGATACAGAGTAAATCTCCCTCGACACTGTCCCATCAAACACTCACAGGGCAGATACAGCACGGGGTTAGATGCAGAGTAGAGCTCCCTCTACACTGTGCCATCAAAAACTCCCAGGGCTGGTACAGGGGGGTAGATACAGAGTAAAGCTCCCTCTACACTAACCCATCAAACAATCCCAGGGCAGGTACAGAGGGTTTAGATACAGAGTAAAGCTCCCTCCACACTGTCCCGTTAAACACTACCAGTGCAGGTACAGCACGGGGTTAGATACAGAGTAAAGCTCCCTCTACACTGTCCCATCAAACACTCCCATGGCAGGTACAGGGGGTTAGATACAGAGTAAATCTCCCTCTACACTGTCCCATCAAACACTCCCAGGGCAGGTACAGCACAGGTTAGATACAGAGTAAAGCTTACTCTACACTGTCCCATCAAACACTCACAGGGCAGGTACAGCACGGGGTTAGATACAGAGTAAGGCTCCCTCTACACTGTCCCATCAAAAACTCCCAGGGCTGGTACAGGGGGGTAGATACAGAGTAAAGCTCCCTCTACACGAACCCATCAAACAATCCCAGGGCAGGTACAGAGGGTTAGATACAGCGTAAATCTCCCTCTACACTGTCCCATCAAACACTCCCAGGGCAGGTACAGGGCGTTAGATACAGAATAAAGCTCCCTCTACACTGTCCCATCAAACACTCCCAGGGCAGGTACAGCACAGGTTAGATACAGAGTAAAGCTTACTCTACACTGTCCCATCAAACACTCCCAGGGCAGGTACAGGGAGTTAGCTACAGAGTAAAGCTCCCTCTACACTGTCCCATCAAACACACCCAGGGAAGGTACAGGGGTTAAGATACAGACTAAAGCTCCCTCTACTCTGTACCATCAACACTCCCAGGGCAGGTACAGGGGGTTTGATACAGAGTAATGCTCCGTCTACACTGTCCCATCAAACACTCCCAGGGCAGGTACAGCACAGGTTAGATACAGAGTAAAGCACACTCTACACTGTCCCATCGAACACTCCCAGGGCAGGTATAGGGGGTTAGATACAGAGTAAAGATTCATCTACACTGTCCCATCAAACACTCCCAGGGCAGGTACAGGGGGTTAGATACAGAGTAAAGCTCCCTCTACAGTGTCCCAACAAACACTCCCAGGGCAGGTACAGCACAGGTTAGATACAGATTAAAGCTTCCTCTACACTGTCCCATAATACACTCCCAAGGCAGGTACAGGGGGTTAGATACAGAGTAAAGCTCCATCTACACTGTCCCATCAAACATTCCCAGGGCAGGTACAGGGGGTAAGATACAGAGTAAAGCTCCCTCTACCTGTCCCTTCAGCACTCCCAGGGCAGGTACAGGGGGTTAGATACAGAGTAATGCTCCATCTACACTGTCCCATCAAAGACTCCCAGGGCAGGTACAGCACAGGTTAGATACACAGGAAAGCTCCCTCTACACTGTCCCATCAAACATTCCCAGGGCAGGTACAGGGGGTTAGATACAGAGTAAAGCTCACTCTACACTGTCCCATCAAACACTCCCAGGGCAGATACAGGGGGTTCGATACGGAGTAAAGCTCCCTCTACACTGTCCCATCAAACACTCCCAGGGCAGGTACAGCACAGGTAAGATACAGAGTGAAGCTTCCTCTACACTGTCCCATCATACACTCCCAAGGCAGATACAGCACAGGTTAGATACAGAGTAAAGCTCCATCTACACTGTCCCATCAAACATTCCCAGGGCAGGTACAGGGGGTTAGATACAGAGTAAAGCTCCCTCTACACTGTCCCATCAACACTCCCAGGGCAGGTACAGGGGGTTAGATACAGCGTAATGCTCCCTCTACACTGTCCCATCAAACATTCCCAGGGCAGGTACAGGGGGTTAGATACAGAGTAAAGCTCCCTCTACACTGTCCCATCAACACTCCCAGGGCAGGTACAGGGGGTTAGATACAGAGTAAAGCTCCCTCTACACTGTCCCATCAAATACTCCCAGGGCAGGTACAGGGGGTTAGATACAGAGTAAAGCTGCCTATGCACTGTCCCATCAAACACTCCCAGGGCAGGTACAGGGGGTTAGATACAGAGGAAATCTCCCTCGACACTGTCCCATCAAACACTCAAAGGGCAGATACAGCACGGGGTTAGATGCAGAGTAGAGCTCCCTCTACACTGTGCCATCAAAAACTCCCAGGGCTGGTACAGGGGGGTAGATACAGAGTAAAGCTCCCTCTACACTAACCCATCAAACAATCCCAGGGCAGGTACAGAGGGTTTAGATACAGAGTAAAGCTCCCTCCACACTGTCCCGTTAAACACTACCAGTGCAGGTACAGCACGGGGTTAGATACAGAGTAAAGCTCCCTCTATACTGTCCCATCAAACACTCCCATGGCAGGTACAGGGGGTTAGATACAGAGTAAATCTCCCTCTACACTGTCCCATCAAACACTCCCAGGGCAGGTACAGCACAGGTTAGATACAGAGTAAAGCTTACTCTACACTGTCCCATCAAACACTCACAGGGCAGGTACAGCACGGGGTTAGATACAGAGTAAGGCTCCCTCTACACTGTCCCATCAAAAACTCCCAGGGCTGGTACAGGGGGGTAGATACAGAGTAAAGCTCCCTCTACACGTACCCATCAAACAATCCCAGGGCAGGTACAGAGGGTTAGATACAGCGTAAATCTCCCTCTACACTGTCCCATCAAACACTCCCAGGGCAGGTACAGGGCGTTAGATACAGAATAAAGCTCCCTCTACACTGTCCCATCAAACACTCCCAGGGCAGGTACAGCACAGGTTAGATACAGAGTAAAGCTTACTCTACACTGTCCCATCAAACACTCCCAGGGCAGGTACAGGGAGTTAGCTACAGAGTAAAGCTCCCTCTACACTGTCCCATCAAACACACCCAGGGAAGGTACAGGGGTTAAGATACAGACTAAAGCTCCCTCTACTCTGTACCATCAACACTCCCAGGGCAGGTACAGGGGGTTTGATACAGAGTAATGCTCCGTCTACACTGTCCCATCAAACACTCCCAGGGCAGGTACAGCACAGGTTAGATACAGAGTAAAGCACCCTCTACACTGTCCCATCGAACACTCCCAGGGCAGGTATAGGGGGTTAGATACAGAGTAAAGATTCATCTACACTGTCCCATCAAACACTCCCAGGGCAGGTACAGGGTGTTAGATACAGAGTAAAGCTCCCTCTACAGTGTCCCAACAAACACTCCCAGGGCAGGTACAGCACAGGTTAGATACAGATTAAAGCTTCCTCTACACTGTCCCATAATACACTCCCAAGGCAGGTACAGGGGGTTAGATACAGAGTAAAGCTCCATCTACACTGTCCCATCAAACATTCCCAGGGCAGGTACAGGGGGTAAGATACAGAGTAAAGCTCCCTCTACCTGTCCCTTCAGCACTCCCAGGGCAGGTACAGGGGGTTAGATACAGAGTAATGCTCCATCTACACTGTCCCATCAAAGACTCCCAGGGCAGGTACAGCACAGGTTAGATACACAGCAAAGCTCCCTCTACACTGTCCCATCAAACATTCCCAGGGCAGGTACAGGGGGTTAGATACAGAGTAAAGCTCACTCTACACTGTCCCATCAAACACTCCCAGGGCAGATACAGGGGGTTCGATACGGAGTAAAGCTCCCTCTACACTGTCCCATCAAACACTCCCAGGGCAGGTACAGCACAGGTAAGATACAGAGTGAAGCTTCCTCTACACTGTCCCATCATACACTCCCAAGGCAGGTACAGCACAGGTTAGATACAGAGTAAAGCTCCATCTACACTGTCCCATCAAACATTCCCAGGGCAGGTACAGGGGGTTAGATACAGAGTAAAGCTCCCTCTACACTGTCCCATCAACACTCCCAGGGCAGGTACAGGGGGTTAGATACAGAGTAATGCTCCCTCTACACTGTCCCATCAAACATTCCCAGGGCAGGTACAGGGGGTTAGATACAGAGTAAAGCTCCCTCTACACTGTCCCATCAACACTCCCAGGGCAGGTACAGGGGGTTAGATACAGAGTAAAGCTCCCTCTACACTGTCCCATCAAATACTCCCAGGGCAGGTACAGGGGGTTAGATACAGAGTAAAGCTGCCTCTGCACTGTCCCATCAAACACTCCCAGGGCAGATACAGGGGGTTAGATACAGAGTAAATCTCCCTCGACACTGTCCCATCAAACACTCACAGGGCAGATACAGCACGGGGTTAGATGCAGAGTAGAGCTCCCTCTACACTGTGCCATCAAAAAATCCCAGGGCTGGTACAGGGGGGTACATACAGAGTAAAGCTCCCTCTACACTAACCCATCAAACAATCCCAGGGCAGGTACAGAGGGTTTAGATACAGAGTAGAGCTCCCTCCACACTGTCCCGTTAAACACTACCAGTGCAGGTACAGCACGGGGTTAGATACAGAGTAAAGCTCCCTCTACACTGTCCCATCAAACACTCCCATGGCAGGTACAGGGGGTTAGATACAGAGTAAATCTCCCTCTACACTGTCCCATCAAACACTCCCAGGGCAGGTACAGGGCGTTAGATACAGAATAAAGCTCCCTCTACATTGTCCCATCAAACACTCCCAGGGCAGGTACAGCAAAGTTTAGATACAGAGTAAAGCTTACTCTACACTGTCCCATCAAACACTCCCAGGGCAGGTACAGGGGGTTAGATACAGAGTAAAGCTCCCTCTACACTGTCCCATCAAACACACCCAGGGAAGGTACAGGGGTTAAGATACAGAGTAAAGTTCCCTCTACTCTGTCCCATCAACACTCCCAGGGCAGGTACAGGGTGTTTGATACAGAGTAATGCTCCGTTTACACTGTCCCATCAAACAATCCCAGGGCAGGTACTGCACAGGTTAGATACAGAGTAAAGCTCCCTCTACACTGTCCCATCGAACACTCCCAGGGCAGGTACAGGGGGTTAGATACAGAGTAAAGATTCCTCTACACTGTCCCATCAAACACTCCCAGGGCAGGTACAGGGGGTTAGATACAGAGTAAAGCTCCCGCTACACTGTCCCATCAAACACTCCCAGGGCAGGTACAGCACAGGTTAGATACAGAGTAAGGCTCACTCTACACTGCCCCATCAAACACTCCCAGGGCAGGTACAGGGGGTTAGATACAGTGTAAAGCGCCCTCTACACTGTCCCATCAAATACTCCTAGAGCAGGTACAGGGGGTTAGATACAGAGTAGAGCTCCCTCTACACTGTCCCATCAAACACTCCCAGGGCAGGTACAGCACAGGTTAGATACAGAGTAAAGCTCCCTCTACACTGTCCCATCAAACACTCCCAGGGCAGGTACAGCACAGGTTAGATACAGAGTAAAGCTTCCTCTACACTGTCCCATCACACACTCCCAGGGCAGGTACAGGGGGTTAGATACAGAGTAAAGCTCCCTCTACACTGTCCCATCAAACATTCCCAGGGCAGGTACAGCACAGGTTAGATACAGAGTAATGCTTCCTCTACACTGTCCCAACAAACACTCCCAGGGCAGGTACAGCACAGGTTAGATACAGATTAAAGCTTCCTCTACACTGTCCCATCATACACTCCCAAGGCAGGTACAGGGGGTTAGATACAGAGTAAAGCTCCATCTACACTGTCCCATCAAACATTCCCAGGGCAGGCACAGGGGGTAAGATACAAAGTAAAGCTCCCCCTACCTGTCCCTTCAACAATCCCAGGGCAGGTACAGGGGGTTAGATACAGAGTAATGCTCCATCTACACCCTCCCATCAAAGACTCCCAGGGCAGGTACAGCACAGGTTAGATACACAGTAAAGCTCCCTCTACACTGCCCCATCAAACACTCCCAGGGCAGGTACAGGGCGTTAGATACAGAGTAAAGCTCACTCTACACTGTCCCATCAAACACTCCCAGGGCAGGTACAGGGGGTTAGATACGGAGTAAAGCACCCTCTACACTGTCCCATCAAACACTCCCAGGGCAGGTACAGCACAGGTTAGATACAGAGTAAAGCTCCCTCTACACTGTCCCATCAAACACTCCCAAGGCAGGTACAGCACAGGTTAGATACAGAGTAAAGCTTCCTCTACACTGTCCCATCACACACTCCCAAGGCAGGTACAGGGGGTTAGATACAGAGTAAAGCTCCATCTACACTGTCCCATCAAACATTCCCAGGGCAGGTACAGGGGGTTAGATACAGAGTAAAGCTCCCTTTACACTGTCCCATCAACACTCCCAGGGCAGGTACAGGGGGTTAGATACAGAGTAATGCTCCCTCTACACTGTCCCATCAAACACTCCCAGGGCAGGTACAGCACAGGTTAGATACACAGTAAAGCTCCCTCTACACTGTCCCATCAAACACTCCCAGGGCAGGTACAGGGGGTTAGATACAGAGTAAAGCTGCCTCTGCACTGTCCCATCAAAAACTCCCAGGGCAGGTACAGGGGGTTAGATACAGAGTAAAGCTCCCTCTACACTTTCCCATCAAACACTCCCAGGGCAGGTACAGGGGGTTAGATACAGAGTAAAGCTCCCTCTAAACTGTCCCATCAAACACTCCAATGGCAGGTACAGGGGGTGAGATACAGATTAAATCTCCCTCGACACTGTCCCATCAAACACTCACAGGGCAGGTACAGCACGGGGTAAGATGCAGAGCAAAGCTCCCTCTACACTGTCCCATCAAAAACTACCACGGCTGGTACAGTGGTTTAGATACAGAGTAAAGCTCCCTCTACACTGTCCCATCAAACAGTCCCAGGGCAGGTACAGAGGGTTAGATATAGAGTAAAGCACCATCTACACTGTCCCATCAAACACTTCCAGACCAGGTACAGCACAGGTTAGATACAGAGTAAAGCTCCCTCTACACTGTCCCATCAAACACTCCCAGGGCAGGTACAGCACAGGTTAGATACAGAGTAAAGCTTCCTCTACACTGTCCCATCATACACTCCCAGGGCAGGTACCGGGGGTTAGATACAGAGTAAAGCTCCCTCTATATTGTCCCATCAAACACTCCCAGGGCAGGTACAGCACAGGTTAGATACACAGTAAAGCTCCCTCTACACTGTCCCATCAAACACTCCCAGGGCAGGTACAGGGGGTTAGATACAGAGTAAAGCTGCCTCTGCACTGTCCCATCAAAAACTCCCAGGGCAGGTACAGGGGGTTAGATACAGAGTAAAGCTCCCTCTACACTTTCCCATCAAACACTCCCAGGGCAGGTACAGAGGGTTAGATATAGAGTAAAGCACCATCTACACTGTCCCATCAAACACTTCCAGACCAGGTACAGCACAGGTTAGATACAGAGTAAAGCTCCCTCTACACTGTCCCATCAAACACTCCCAGGGCAGGTACAGCACAGGTTAGATACAGAGTAAAGCTTCCTCTACACTGTCCCATCATACACTCCCAGGGCAGGTACCGGGGGTTAGATACAGAGTAAAGCTCCCTCTATACTGTTCCATCAAACATTCCCAGGGCAGGTACAGGGGGTAAGATACAGATTAAAGCTCCCTCCACACTGTCCCATCAAACACTAGCAGGGCAGGTACAGGGGGTTAGATACAGAGTAAAGCTCCCTCTACACTGTCCCATCAAATACTCCCAGGGCAGGTACAGAGGGTTAGATACAGAGTAAAGCTCCCTCTACACTGTCCCATCAAACACTCCCATGGCAGGTACAGGGGGTTAGATACAGCGTAAATCTCCCTCGACATTGTCCCATCAAACACTCCCAGGGCAGGTACAGGGCGTTAGATACAGAATAAAGCTCCCTCTACACTGTCCCATCAAACACTCACAGGGCAGGTACAGCACGGGGTTAGATGCAGAGTAAGGCTCCCTCTCCACTGTCCCATCAAACACTCCCAGGGCTGGTACAGGGGGTTCGATACAGAGTAAAGCTCCCTTTACACTGTCCCATCAAACAGTCCCAGGGCAGGTTGACGGGTTAGATAGAGAGTAAAGCTCCCTCCACACTGTCCCGTTAAACACTACCAGTGCAGGTACCGCACGGGGTTAGATACAGAGTAAAGCTCCCTCTACACTGTCCCATCAAACACTCCCAGGGCAGGTACAGTGGGTTAGATACAGAGTAAATCTCCCTCTACACTGTCCCATCAAAAACTCCGAGGGCAGGTACATGGGTTTAGAAACAGAGTAAAGTTCCCTCTACACTGTCCCATCAAACACTCCCAGGGCAGGTACAGGGGGTTAGATTCAGAGTAAAGCTTCCTCTACACTGTCCCATTAAACACTCCCAGGGCAGGTACAGGGGGTTCGATACAGACGAAAGCTCCCTCTACACTGTCCCATCAAACACACCCAGGGCAGGTACAGGGGTTAAGATACAGAGTAAATCTCCCTCTACACTGTCCCATCAACACTCCCAGGGCAGGTACAGGGGGTTTGATACAGAGTAATGCTCCGTCTACACTGTCCAATCAAACACTCCCAGGGCAGGTACAGCACAGGTTAGATACAGAGTAAATCTCCCTCTACACTGTCCCATCAAACACTCACAGGGCAGGTACAGCACGGGGTTAGATACAGAGTAAGGCTCCCTCTACACTGTCCCATCAAAAACTCCCAGGGCTGGTACAGGTGGGTAGATACAGAGTAAAGCTCCCTCTACACTAACCCATCAAACAATCCCAGGGCAGGTACAGAGGGTTAGATACAGCGTAAATCTCCCTCTACACTGTCCCATCAAACACTCCCAGGGCAGGTACAGGGCGTTAGATACAGAATAAAGCTCCCTCTACACTGTCCCATCAAACACTCCCAGGGCAGGTACAGCACAGGTTAGATACAGAGTAAAGCTTACTCTACACTGTCCCATCAAACACTCCCAGGGCAGGTACAGGGAGTTAGATACAGAGTAAAGCTCCCTCTACACTGTCCCATCAAACACACCCAGAGAAGGTACAGGGGTTAAGATACACCCTAAAGCTCCCTCTACTCTGTCCCATCAACACTCCCAGGGCAGGTACAGGGGGTTTGATACAGAGTAATGCTCCGTCTACACTGTCCCATCAAACACTCCCAGGGCAGGTACAGCACAGGTTAGATACAGAGTAAAGCTCCCTCTACACTGTCCCATCGAACACTCCCAGGGCAGGTACAGGGGGTTAGATACAGAGTAAAGATTCCTCTACACTGTCCCATCAAACACTCCAAGGGCAGGTACAGGGGGTTAGATACAGAGTAAAGTTCCCTCTACACTGTCCCAACAAACACTCCCAGGGCAGGTACAGCACAGGTTAGATACAGATTAAAGCTTCCTCTACACTGTCCCATCATACACTCCCACGGCAGGTACAGGGGGTTAGATACAGAGTAAAGCTCCATCTACACTGTCCCATCAAACATTCCCAGGGCAGGTACAGGGGGTAAGATACAGAGTAAAGCTCCCTCTACCTGTCCCTTCAACACTCCCAGGGCAGGTACAGGGGGTTAGATACAGAGTAATGCTCCATCTACACTGTCCCATCAAAGACTCCCAGGGCAGGTACAGCACAGGTTAGATACACAGCAAAGCTCCCTCTACACTGTCCCATCAAACACTCCCAGGGCAGGTACAGGGGGTTAGATACAGAGTAAAGCTCACTCTACACTGTCCCATCAAACATTCCCAGGGCAGATACAGGGGGTTCGATACGGAGTAAAGCTCCCTCTACACTGTCCCATCAAACACTCCCAGGGCAGGTACAGCACAGGTAAGATACAGAGTGAAGCTTCCTCTACACTGTCCCATCATACACTCCCAAGGCAGGTACAGCACAGGTTAGATACAGAGTAAAGCTCCATCTACACTGTCCCATCAAACATTCCCAGGGCAGGTACAGGGGGTTAGATACAGAGTAAAGCTCCCTCTACACTGTCCCATCAACACTCCCAGGGCAGGTACAGGGGGTTAGATACAGAGTAATGCTCCCTCTACACTGTCCCATCAAACATTCCCAGGGCAGGTACAGGGGGTTAGATACAGAGTAAAGCTCCCTCTACACTGTCCCATCAACACTCCCAGGGCAGGTACAGGGGGTTAGATACAGAGTAAAGCTCCCTCTACACTGTCCCATCAAATACTCCCAGGGCAGGTACAGGGGGTTAGATACAGAGTAAAGCTGCCTCTGCACTGTCCCATCAAACACTCCCAGGACAGGTACAGGGGGTTAGATACAGAGTAAATCTCCCTCGACACTGTCCCATCAAACACTCACAGGGCAGATACAGCACGGGGTTAGATGCAGAGTAGAGCTCCCTCTACACTGTGCCATCAAAAACTCCCAGGGCTGGTACAGGGGGTTAGATACAGAGTAAAGCTCCCTCTACACTGTCCCATCAAACACTCCCAGGGCAGGTACAGGGGGTTAGATACAGAGTAAAGCTCCCTCTAAACTGTCCCATCAAACACTCCCAGGGCAGGTACAGGGGGTGAGATACAGATTAAATCTCCCTCGACACTGTCCCATCAAACACTCACAGGGCAGGTGCAGCACGGGGTAAGATGCAGAGCAAAGCTCCCTCTACACTGTCCCGTCAAAAACTACCACGGCTGGTACAGTGGTTTAGATACAGAGTAAAGCTCCCTCGACACTGTCCCATCAAACAGTCCCAGGGCAGGTACAGAGGGTTAGATACAGAGTAAAGCTCCATCTACACTGTCCCATCAAACACTCCCAGAGCAGGTACAGCACAGGTTAGATACGGAGTAAAGCTCCCTCTATACTGTTCCATCAAACATTCCCAGGGCAGGTACAGGGGGTAAGATACAGAGTAAAGCTCCCTCCACACTGTCCCATCAAACACTAGCAGGGCAGGTACAGGGGGTTAGATACAGAGTAAAGCTCCCTCTCCACTGTCCCATCAAACACTCCCAGGGCTGGTACAGGGGGTTAGATACAGAGTAAAGCTCCCTTTACACTGTCCCATCAAACACTCCCAGGGCAGGTACAGGGGGTCAGATACAGAGTAAAGCTCCCTCTTCACTGTCCCATCAAACACTCCCAGGGCAGGTTGACGGGTTAGATAGAGAGTAAAGCTCCCTCCACACTGTCCCGTTAAACACTACCAGTGCAGGTACCGCACGGGGTTAGATACAGAGTAAAGCTCCCTCTACACTGTCCCATCAAACACTCCCAGGGCAGGTACATGGGGTTAGAAACAGAGTAAAGCTCCCTCTACACTGTCCCATCAAACACTCCCAGGGCAGGTACAGGGGGTTAGATTCAGAGTAAAGCTTCCTCTACACTGTCCCATTAAACACTCCCAGGGCAGGTACAGGGGGTTCGATACAGACTAAAGCTCCCTCTACACTGTCCCATCAAACACACCCAGGGCAGGTACAGGGGTTAAGATACAGAGTAAATCTCCCTCTACACTGTCCCATCAACACTTCCAGTGCAGGTACAGGGGGTTTGATACAGAGTAATGCTCCGTCTACACTGTCCCATCAAACACTCTCAGGGCAGGTACAGCACAGGTTAGATACAGAGTAAATCTCCCTCTACACTGTCCCATCGAACACTCCCAGGGCAGTTACAGGAGGTTAGATTCAGAGTAAAGCTTCCTCTACACTGTCCCATCAAACACTCCCAGGGCAGGTACAGGGGGTTAGATACAGAGTAAAGCTCCCTCTACACTGTCCCATCAAACACTCCCAGGGCAGGTACAGCACAGGTTAGATACAGAGTAAAGCTCACTCTACACTACCCCATCAAACACTCCCAGGGCAGGTACGGGGGGTTCGATACAGAGTAAAGCTCCCTCTACACTGTCCCATCAAATACTCCCAGGTCAGGTACAGGGGTTTAGATACAGAGTAGAGCTCCCTCTACACTGTCCCATCAAACACTGCCAGGGCAGGTACAGAGGGTTAGATACAGAGTAAAGCTCCCTCTACACTGTCCCATCAAACACTCCCAGGGCAGGTCCAGCACAGGTTAGATACAGAGTAAAGCTTCCTCTACACTGTCTCATCACACACTCCCAGGGCAGGTACAGGGGGTTAGATACAGAGTAAAGCTCCCTCTACACTGTCCCATCAAACATTCCCAGGGCAGGTACAGGGGGTAAGATACAGAGTAAAGCTCCCTCTACACTGTCCCATCAAACATTCCCAGGGCAGGTACAGCACAGGTTAGATACAGAGTAAAGCTTCCTCTACACTGTCCCATCACACACTCCCAAGGCAGGTACAGGGGGTTAGATACAGAGTGAAGCTCCATCTACACTGTCCCATCAAACATTCCCAGGGCAGGTACAGGGGGTAAGATACAGAGTAAAGCTCCCTCTACAATTTCCCTTCAACACTCCCAGGGCAGGTACACGGGGTTAGATACAGAGTAAAGCTCCCTCTACACTGTCCCATCAAACACTCCCAGGGCAGGTCCAGCACAGGTTAGATACAGAGTAAAGCTTCCTCTACACTGTCCCATCACACACTCCCAGGGCAGGTACAGGGGGTTAGATACAGAGTAAAGCTCCCTCTACACTGTCCCATCAAACATTCCCAGGGCAGGTACAGGGGGTAAGATACAGAGTAAAGCTCCCTCTACACTGTCCCATCAAACATTCGCAGGGCAGGTACAGCACAGGTTAGATACAGAGTAAAGCTTCCTCGACACTGTCCCAACAAACACTCCCAGGGTAGGTACAGCACAGGTTAGATACAGAGTAAAGCTTCCTCTACACTGTCCCATCATACACTCCCAAGGCAGGTACAGGGGGTTAGATACAGAGTAAAGCTCCATCTACACTGTCCCATCAAACATTCCCAGGGCAGGTACAGGGGGTAAGATACAGAGTAAAGCTCCCTCTACACTGTCCCTTCAACACTCCCAGGGCAGGTACAGGGGGTTAGATACAGAGTAAAGCTCCCTCTACACTGTCCCATCAAACACTCCCAGGGCAGGTACAGCACAGGTTAGATACAGAGTAAAGCTCCCTCTACACTGTCCCATCAAACACTCCCAGGGCAGGTACAGCACAGGTTAGATACAGAGTAATGCTTCCTCTACACTGTCCCATCATACACTCCCAGGGCAGGTACAGGGGGTTAGATACAGAGTAAAGCTCCCTCTATACTGTCCCATCAAACATTCCCAGGACAGGTACAGGGGGTAAGATACAGAGTAAAGCTCCCTCTACACTGTCCCATCAACACTCCCAGGGCAGGTACAGGGGGTTAGATACAGAGTAATGCTCTCTCTACACTGTCCCATCAAAAATTCCCAGGGCTGGTACAGGGGGTTATATACAGGGTAAAGCTCCCTCCACACTGTCCCGTTAAACACTCCCAGGGCAGGTACAGGGGTTTAGATACAGAGTAATGCTCCCTCTACACTGTCCCATCAAACACTCCAAGAGCAGGTACAGCACAGGTTAGATACTGAGTAAAGCTCCCTCTGCACTGTCCCATCAAACACACCCAGGTCAGGTACAGGGGGTTAGATACAGAGTAAAGCTCCCTCTACACTGTCCCATCAAACACTCCCAGGGCAGGTACAGCACAGGTTAGATACCGAGTAAAGCTCCCTGTACACTGTCCCATCAAAAACTCCCAGGACAGGTACAGCACAGGTTAGATACAGAGTAAAGCTTCCTCTACACTGTCCCATCATACACTCCCAGGGCAGGTACAGGTGGTTAGATACAGAGTAAAGCTCCCTCTATACTGTCCCATCAAACATTCCCAGGGCAGGTACAGGGGGTAAGATACAGAGTAAAGCTCCCTCTACACTGTCCCATCAACACTCCCAGGGCACGTACAGGGGGTTAGATACAGAGTAATGCTCCCTCTACAATGTCCCATCAAAAATTCCCAGGGCTGGTACAGGGGGTTATATACAGGGTAAAGCTCCCTCCACACTGTCCCATGAACACTCCCAGGGCAGGTACAGGGGGTTAGATACAGAGTAAAGCTCCCTCTACACTGTCCCATCAAACATTCCCAGGGCAGGTACAGGGGGTAAGATACAGAGTAAAGCTCCCTCTACACTGTCCCATCAAACATTCCCAGGGCAGGTACAGCACAGGTTAGATACAGAGTAAAGCTTCCTCTACACTGTCCCATCACACACTCCCAAGGCAGGTACAGGGGGTTAGATACAGAGTGAAGCTCCATCTACACTGTCCCATCAAACATTCCCAGGGCAGGTACAGGGGGTAAGATACAGAGTAAAGCTCCCTCTACAATTTCCCTTCAACACTCCCAGGGCAGGTACACGGGGTTAGATACAGAGTAAAGCTCCCTCTACACTGTCCCATCAAACACTCCCAGGGCAGGTCCAGCACAGGTTAGATACAGAGTAAAGCTTCCTCTACACTGTCCCATCACACACTCCCAGGGCAGGTACAGGGGGTTAGATACAGAGTAAAGCTCCCTCTACACTGTCCCATCAAACATTCCCAGGGCAGGTACAGGGGGTAAGATACAGAGTAAAGCTCCCTCTACACTGTCCCATCAAACATTCGCAGGGCAGGTACAGCACAGGTTAGATACAGAGTAAAGCTTCCTCGACACTGTCCCAACAAACACTCCCAGGGTAGGTACAGCACAGGTTAGATACAGAGTAAAGCTTCCTCTACACTGTCCCATCATACACTCCCAAGGCAGGTACAGGGGGTTAGATACAGAGTAAAGCTCCATCTACACTGTCCCATCAAACATTCCCAGGGCAGGTACAGGGGGTAAGATACAGAGTAAAGCTCCCTCTACACTGTCCCTTCAACACTCCCAGGGCAGGTACAGGGGGTTAGATACAGAGTAAAGCTCCCTCTACACTGTCCCATCAAACACTCCCAGGGCAGGTACAGCACAGGTTAGATACAGAGTAAAGCTCCCTCTACACTGTCCCATCAAACACTCCCAGGGCAGGTACAGCACAGGTTAGATACAGAGTAATGCTTCCTCTACACTGTCCCATCATACACTCCCAGGGCAGGTACAGGGGGTTAGATACAGAGTAAAGCTCCCTCTATACTGTCCCATCAAACATTCCCAGGACAGGTACAGGGGGTAAGATACAGAGTAAAGCTCCCTCTACACTGTCCCATCAACACTCCCAGGGCAGGTACAGGGGGTTAGATACAGAGTAATGCTCTCTCTACACTGTCCCATCAAAAATTCCCAGGGCTGGTACAGGGGGTTATATACAGGGTAAAGCTCCCTCCACACTGTCCCGTTAAACACTCCCAGGGCAGGTACAGGGGTTTAGATACAGAGTAATGCTCCCTCTACACTGTCCCATCAAACACTCCAAGAGCAGGTACAGCACAGGTTAGATACTGAGTAAAGCTCCCTCTGCACTGTCCCATCAAACACACCCAGGTCAGGTACAGGGGGTTAGATACAGAGTAAAGCTCCCTCTACACTGTCCCATCAAACACTCCCAGGGCAGGTACAGCACAGGTTAGATACCGAGTAAAGCTCCCTGTACACTGTCCCATCAAAAACTCCCAGGACAGGTACAGCACAGGTTAGATACAGAGTAAAGCTTCCTCTACACTGTCCCATCATACACTCCCAGGGCAGGTACAGGTGGTTAGATACAGAGTAAAGCTCCCTCTATACTGTCCCATCAAACATTCCCAGGGCAGGTACAGGGGGTAAGATACAGAGTAAAGCTCCCTCTACACTGTCCCATCAACACTCCCAGGGCACGTACAGGGGGTTAGATACAGAGTAATGCTCCCTCTACAATGTCCCATCAAAAATTCCCAGGGCTGGTACAGGGGGTTATATACAGGGTAAAGCTCCCTCCACACTGTCCCATGAACACTCCCAGGGCAGGTACAGGGGGTTAGAAACAGAGTAAAGCTCCCTCTGCACTGTCCCATCAAACACTCCCAGGGCAGGTACAGAACAGGTTAGAGACAGAGTAAAGCTCCCTCTACACTCTCCCATCAAACACTCCCAGGCCAGGTACAGGGGGTTAGATACAGAGTAAATCTCCCTCATCACTGTCCCATCAAACACTCACAGGGCAGGTACAGCACGGGTTTAGATGCAGAGTAAAGCTCCCTCTACACTGTCCCATCAAAAACTCCCAGGGCTGGTACAGGGGGTTAGATACAGAGTAAATTTCCCTCTACACTGTCCCATCAAACACTCCAAGGGCAGGTACATGGGGTTAGATACAGAGTAAATCTCCCTCGACACTGTCCCATTAAACACTCACAGGGCAGGTACAGCACGGGGTTAGATGCAGAGTAAAGCTCCCTCGACACTGTCCCATCAAAAACTCCCAGGGCTGGTACAGGGGGTTAGATACAGAGTAAAGCTCCCTCCACACTGTCCCGTTAAACACTCCCAGGGCAGGTACAGGGGGTTAGAAACAGAGTAAAGCTCCCTGTACACTGTCCCATCAACACTCCCAGGGCAGGTACAGGGGGTTAGATACAGAATAATGCTCCCTCCACACTGTCCCGTTAAACACTCCCAGGGCAGGTACAGGGGGTTAGATACAGAGTAAATCTCCCTCGACACTGTCCCATCAAACACTCACAGGGCAGGTACAGCATGGGGTTAGATGCAGAGTAAAGCTCCCTCTACACTGTCCCATCAAAAACTCCCAGGGCTGGTACAGGGGGTTAGATACAGAGTAAAGCTTCCTCTACACTCTCCCATCAAACACTCCCAGGGCAGGTACAGGGCTTTAGATACAGAGTAAAGCTCGCTCTACACTGTCCCATCAAACACTCCCAGGGCAGGGACAGGGGTTAGATACAGAGTAAATCTCCGTCGACATTGTCCCATCACACACTCCCAGGGCAGGTACAGGGGGTTAGATGCAGAGTAAAGCTCCCTCTACACTGTCCCATCAAAAACTCCCAAGTCTGGTACAGGGGGTTCGATACAGAGTAAAGCTCCCTCTACACTGTCCCATCAAACTCACCCAGGGCAGGTACAGGGGGTTAGATACAGAGTAAAGCTCCCTCTACACTGTCCCATCAAACACTCCCAGGGCAGGTACAGGGGGTTAGATACAGAGTAAAGCTCCCTCTACACTGTCCCATCAAACATTCCCAGGGCAGGTACAGGGGGTAAGATACAGAGTAAAGCTCCCTCTACACTGTCCCATCAAACATTCCCAGGGCAGGTACAGCACAGGTTAGATACAGAGTAAAGCTTCCTCTACACTGTCCCATCACACACTCCCAAGGCAGGTACAGGGGGTTAGATACAGAGTGAAGCTCCATCTACACTGTCCCATCAAACATTCCCAGGGCAGGTACAGGGGGTAAGATACAGAGTAAAGCTCCCTCTACAATGTCCCTTCAACACTCCCAGGGCAGGTACACGGGGTTAGAAACAGAGTAAAGCTCCCTCTACACTGTCCCATCAAACACTCCCAGGGCAGGTCCAGCACAGGTTAGATACAGAGTAAAGCTTCCTCTACACTGTCCCATCACACACTCCCAGGGCAGGTACAGGGGGTTAGATACAGAGTAAAGCTCCCTCTACACTGTCCCATCAAACATTCCCAGGGCAGGTACAGGGGGTAAGATACAGAGTAAAGCTCCCTCTACACTGTCCCATCAAACATTCGCAGGGCAGGTACAGCACAGGTTAGATACAGAGTAAAGCTTCCTCGACACTGTCCCAACAAACACTCCCAGGGTAGGTACAGCACAGGTTAGATACAGAGTAAAGCTTCCTCTACACTGTCCCATCATACACTCCCAAGGCAGGTACAGGGGGTTAGATACAGAGTAAAGCTCCATCTACACTGTCCCATCAAACATTCCCAGGGCAGGTACAGGGGGTAAGATACAGAGTAAAGCTCCCTCTACACTGTCCCTTCAACACTCCCAGGGCAGGTACAGGGGGTTAGATACAGAGTAAAGCTCCCTCTACACTGTCCCATCAAACACTCCCAGGGCAGGTACAGAGGGTTAGATACAGAGTAAAGCTCCCTCTACACTGTCCCATCAAACACTCCCAGGGCAGGTACAGCACAGGTTAGATACAGAGTAAAGCTCCCTCTACACTGTCCCATCAAACACTCCCAGGGCAGGTACAGCACAGGTTAGATACAGAGTAATGCTTCCTCTACACTGTCCCATCATACACTCCCAGGGCAGGTACAGGGGGTTAGATACAGAGTAAAGCTCCCTCTATACTGTCCCATCAAACATTCCCAGGACAGGTACAGGGGGTAAGATACAGAGTAAAGCTCCCTCTACACTGTCCCATCAACACTCCCAGGGCAGGTACAGGGGGTTAGATACAGAGTAATGCTCTCTCTACACTGTCCCATCAAAAATTCCCAGGGCTGGTACAGGGGGTTATATACAGGGTAAAGCTCCCTCCACACTGTCCCGTTAAACACTCCCAGGGCAGGTACAGGGGTTTAGATACAGAGTAATGCTCCCTCTACACTGTCCCATCAAACACTCCAAGAGCAGGTACAGCACAGGTTAGATACTGAGTAAAGCTCCCTCTGCACTGTCCCATCAAACACACCCAGGTCAGGTACAGGGGGTTAGATACAGAGTAAAGCTCCCTCTACACTGTCCCATCAAACACTCCCAGGGCAGGTACAGCACAGGTTAGATACCGAGTAAAGCTCCCTGTACACTGTCCCATCAAAAACTCCCAGGACAGGTACAGCACAGGTTAGATACAGAGTAAAGCTTCCTCTACACTGTCCCATCATACACTCCCAGGGCAGGTACAGGTGGTTAGATACAGAGTAAAGCTCCCTCTATACTGTCCCATCAAACATTCCCAGGGCAGGTACAGGGGGTAAGATACAGAGTAAAGCTCCCTCTACACTGTCCCATCAACACTCCCAGGGCAGGTACAGGGGGTTAGATACAGAGTAATGCTCCCTCTACACTGTCCCATCAAAAATTCCCAGGGCTGGTACAGGGGGTTATATACAGGGTAAAGCTCCCTCCACACTGTCCCATGAACACTCCCAGGGCAGGTACAGGGGGTTAGAAACAGAGTAAAGCTCCATCTGCACTGTCCCATCAAACACTCCCAGGGCAGGTACAGAACAGGTTAGAGACAGAGTAAAGCTCCCTCTACACTCTCCCATCAAACACTCCCAGGCCAGGTACAGGGGGTTAGATACAGAGTAAATCTCCCTCATCACTGTCCCATCAAACACTCACAGGGCAGGAACAGCACGGGTTTAGATGCAGAGTAAAGCTCCCTCTACACTGTCCCATCAAAAACTCCCAGGGCTGGTACAGGGGGTTAGATACAGAGTAAATTTCCCTCTACACTGTCCCATCAAACACTCCAAGGGCAGGTACATGGGGTTAGATACAGAGTAAATCTCCCTCGACACTGTCCCATTAAACACTCACAGGGCAGGTACAGCACGGGGTTAGATGCAGAGTAAAGCTCCCTCGACACTGTCCCATCAAAAACTCCCAGGGCTGGTACAGGGGGTTAGATACAGAGTAAAGCTCCCTCCACACTGTCCCGTTAAACACTCCCAGGGCAGGTACAGGGGGTTAGAAACAGAGTAAAGCTCCCTGTACACTGTCCCATCAACACTCCCAGGGCAGGTACAGGGGGTTAGATACAGAATAATGCTCCCTCCACACTGTCCCGTTAAACACTCCCAGGGCAGGTACAGGGGGTTAGATACAGAGTAAATCTCCCTCGACACTGTCCCATCAAACACTCACAGGGCAGGTACAGCATGGGGTTAGATGCAGAGTAAAGCTCCCTCTACACTGTCCCATCAAAAACTCCCAGGGCTGGTACAGGGGGTTAGATACAGAGTAAAGCTTCCTCTACACTCTCCCATCAAACACTCCCAGGGCAGGTACAGGGCTTTAGATACAGAGTAAAGCTCGCTCTACACTGTCCCATCAAACACTCCCAGGGCAGGGACAGGTGTTAGATACAGAGTAAATCTCCGTCGACATTGTCCCATCAAACACTCACAGGGCAGGTACAGCACGGAGTTAGATGCAGAGTAAAGCTCCCTCTACACTGTCCCATCAAAAACTCCCAAGTCTGGTACAGGGGGTTCGATACAGAGTAAAGCTCCCTCTACACTGTCCCATCAAACTCACCCAGGGCAGGTACAGGGGGTTAGATACAGAGTAAAGCTCCCTCTACACTGTCCCATCAAACACTCCCAGGGCAGGTACAGGAGGTTCGATACAGAGTAAAGCTTCCTCTACACTGTCCCATCAAACAATCCCAGGGTAGGTACAAGGGGTTAGATACAGAGTAAAGCTCCCTCTACACTGTCCCATCAAACACTCCCAGGGCAGGTACAGCACAGGTTAGATACAGAGTAAAGCTCCCCCTACACTGTCCCTTCAAACACTCCCAGGGCAGGTACAGGTGGTTAGATACAGAGTAAAGCTCCCTCTACACTGTCCCATCAAATACTCCCAGGGCAGGTACAGGGGGTTAGATACAGAGTAAATCTCCCTCGACACTGTCCCATCAAACAGTCACAGGGCATGTACAGCACGGGGTTAGATACAGAGTAAAAGCTCCCTCCACACTGTCCCAGTAAACAATCCCACGGCAGGTACAGGGGGTTAGATACAGAGTAAAGCTCCCTCTACATTGTCCCATCAAACACTCCTCGGGCAAGTACAGGGGGTTAGATACAGAGTAAAGCTCCCTCTACACTGTCTCATCTAACATTCCCAGGGCAGGTACAGCACAGGTAAGATACAGAGTAAAGCTCCCTCTACACTGTCCCATCAAACACTCCCAGGGCAGGTACAGGGGGTTAGATACAGAGTAAAGCTCCATCCACACTGTCCCGTTAAACACTACCAGTGCAGGTACAGCACGGGGTTAGATACAGAGTAAATCTCCCTCTACACTGTCCCATCAAACACTCCCAGGGCAGGTACAGGGGGTTAGATACAGAGTAAATCTCCCTCTACACTGTCCCATCAAAAACTCCCAGGGCAGGTACATGGGGTTAGAAACAGAGTAAAGCTCCCTCTACACTGTCCCGTCAAACACTCCCAGGGCAGGTACAGGGGGTTAGATACAGAGTAAAGCTCCCTCTACACTGTCCCATCAAACAAACCCAGGGCAGGTACAGGGGTTAAGATACAGAGTAAAGCTCCCTCTACACTCTCCTATCAACACTACCAGGGCAAGTACAGGGGGTTTGATACAGAGCAATGCTCCGTCTACACTGTTCCATCAAACATTCTCAGGGCAGGTACAGCACATGTTAGATACAGAGTAAAGCTCCCTCTACACTGTCCCATCGAACACTCCCAGGGCAGTTACAGGGGGTTAGATACAGAGTAAAGCTTCCTCTACACTGTCCCATCAAACACTCCCAGGGCAGGTACAGGGGGTTAGATACAGAGTAAAGCTCCCTCTACACTGTTCCATCAAACACTCCCAGGGCAGGTACAGCACAGGTTAGATACAGAGTAAAGCTCACTCTACACTACCCCATCAAACACTCCCAGGGCAGGTACGGGGGTTAGATACAGAGTAAAGCTCCCTCTACACTGTCCCATCAAATACTCCCAGGGCAGGTACAGGGGTTTAGATACAGAGTAGAGCTCCCTCTACACTGTCCCATCAAACACTGCCAGGGCAGGTACAGGGGGTTAGATACAGAGTAAAGCTCCCTCTACACTGACCCATCAAACACTCCCAGGGCAGGTACAGCACAGGTTAGATACAGAGTAAAGCTTCCTCTACACTGTCCCATCACACACTCCCAGGGCAGGTACAGGGGGTTAGATACAGAGTAAAGCTCCCTCTACACTGTCCCATCAAACATTCCCAGGGCAGGTACAGGGGGTAAGATACAGACTAAAGCTCCCTCTACACTGTCCCATCAAACATTCCCAGGGCAGGTACAGCACAGGTTAGATACAGAGTAAAGCTTCCTCTACACTGTCCCAACAAACACTCCCAGGGCTGGTACTGCACAGGTTAGATACAGAGTAAAGCTTCCTCTACACTGTCCCATCATACACACCCAAGGCAGGTACAGGGGGTTAGATACAGAGTAAAGCTCCATCTACACTGTCCCATCAAACATTCCCAGGGCAGGTACAGGGGGTAAGATACAGAGTAAAGCTCCCTCTACACTGTCCCTTCAACACTCCCAGTGCAGTAACAGGTGGTTAGATACAGAGTAATGCTCCCTCTACACTGTCCCATCAAACACTCCCAGGGCATTTACAGCACAGGTTAGATACAAAGTAAAGCTCCCTCTACAATGTCCCATCAAACACTCCCAGGGCAGTTACAGGGGGTTAGATACAGAGTAAAGCTCCCTCTACACTGTCCCATCAAACACTCCCAGGGCAGGTACAGGGGGTTAGATACAGAGTAAAGCTCCCTCTACACTGTCCCATCAAACACTGGCAGGGCAGCTACAGCAAGGTTAGATACAGAGTAAAGCTCCCTCTACACTGTCCCATCAAACACTCCCAGGGCAGGTACAGCACAGGTTAGATACAGAGTAAAGCTTCCTCTACACTGTCCCATCACACACTCCCAGGGAAGGTACAGGGGGTTAGATACAGAGTAAAGCTCCCTCTACACTGTCGCATCAAACATTCCCAGGGCAGGTACAGTGGGTAAGATACAGAGTAAAGCTCCCTCTACACTGTCCCATCAAACACTCCCAGGGCAGGTACAGCACAGGTTAGATACAGAGTAAAGCTTCCTCTACACTGTCCCAACAAACACTCCCAGGGCAGGTACAGCACAGGTAAGATACAGAGTAAAGCTTCCTCTACACTGTCCCATCATACACTCCCAAGGCAGGTACAGGGGGTTAGATACAGAGTAAAGCTCCATCTACACTGTCCCATCAAACATTCCCAGGGCAGGTACCGGGGGTAAGATACAGAGTAAAGCTCCCTCTACACTGTCCCATCAACACTCCCAGGGCAGGTACAGGGGGTTAGATACAGAGTAATGCTCCCTCTACACTGTCCCATCAAACACTCCCAGGGCAGGTACAGCACAGGTTAGATACACAGTAAAGCTCCCTCTACACTGTCCCATCAAACACTCCCAGGGCAGGTACAGGGGGTTAGATACAGAGTAAAGCTCCCTCTACACTATCCCATCAAATACTCCCAGGGCAGGTACAGGGGGTTATATACAGAGCAAAGCTGCCTCTACACTGTCCCATCAAACACTCCCAGGGCAGGTACAGGGGGTTAGATACAGAGTAAATCTCCCACGACACTGTCCCATCAAACGCTCACAGGGCAGGTACAGCACGGGGTTAGATGCAGAGTAAGGCTCCCTCTCCACTGTCCCATCAAACACTCCCAGGGCTGGTACAGGGAGTTAGATACAGAGTAAAGCTCCCTTTACACTGTCCCATCAAACACTCCCAGGGCAGGTACAGGGGGTCAGATACAGAGTAAAGCTCCCTCTTAACTGTCCCATCAAACACTCCTAGGGCAGGTTGAGGGGTTAGATGGAGAGTAAAGCTCCCTCCACACTGTCCCGTTAAACACTACCAGTGCAGGTACCGCACGGGGTTAGATACAGAGTAAAGCTCCCTCTACACTGTCCCATCAAACACTCCCAGGGCAGATACAGGGGGTTAGATACAGAGTAAATCTCCCTCTACATTGTCCCATCAAAAACTCCCAGGGCAGGTACAGGGGGTTAGATACAGAGTAAAGCTTCCTCTACACTGTCCCATTAAACACTCCCAGGGCAGGTACAGGGGGTTCGATACAGAGTTAAGCTCCCGATATACTGTCCCATCAAACACACCCAGGGCAGGTACAGGGGTTAAGATACAGAGTAAAGCTCCCTCTACACTGTCCCATCAACACTCCCAGGGCAGGTACAGGGGGTCTGATACAGAGTAATGCTCATTCTACACTGTCCCATCAAACACTCCCAGGGCAGGTACAGCACAGGTTAGATACAGAGTAAAGCTCCCTCTACACTGTCCCATCGAACACTCCCAGGGCAGTTACAGGGGGTTAGATACAGAGTAAAGCTTCCTCTACACTGTCCCATCAAACACTCCCAGGGCAGGTACAGGGGGTTAGATACAGAGTAATGCTCCCTCTACACTGTCCCATCAAACACTCCCAGGGCAGGTACAGCACAGGTTAGATACAGAGTAAAGCTCACTCTACACTTCCCCATCAAACACACCCAGGGCAGGTACGGGGGTTAGATACAGAGTAAAGCTCCGTCTACACTGTCCCATCAAATACTCCCAGGGCAGGTACAGGGGTTTAGATACAGAGTAGAGCTCCCTCTACACTGTCCCATCAAACACTGCCAGGGCAGGTACAGGGGGTTAGATACAGAGTAAAGCTCCCTCTACACTGTCCCATCAAACACTCCCAGGGCAGGTACAGCACAGGTTAGATACAGAGTAAAGCTCCCTCTACACTGTCCCATCAAACACTCCCAGGGCAGGTCCAGCACAGGTTAGATACAGAGTAAAGCTTCCTCTACACTGTCCCATCACACACTCCCAGGGCAGGTACATGGGGTTAAATACAGAGTAAAGCTCCCTCTACACTGTCCCATCAAACATTCCCAGGGCAGGTACAGGGGGTAAGATACAGAGTAAAGCTCCCTCTACACTGTCCCATCAAACATTCCCAGGGCAGGTACAGCACAGGTTAGATACAGAGTAAAGCTTCCTCTACACTGTCCCAACAAACACTCCCAGGTCAGGTACAGCACAGGTTAGTTACAGAGTAAAGCTTCCTCTACACTGGCCCATCATACACTCCCAAGGCCGGTACAGGGGGTTAGATACAGAGTAATGCTCCCTCTACACTGTCCCTTCATCACTCCCAGGGCAGGTACAGGGGGTTAGATACAGAGTAATGCTCCCTCTACACTGTCCCATCAAACAGTCCCAGGGCAGGTACAGCACAGGTTAGATACAAAGTAAAGCTCCCTCTACAGTGTCCCATCAAACACTCCCAGGGCAGGTACAGGGGGTTAGATACAGAGTAAAGCTCCCTCTACACTGTCCCATCAAACACTCCCAGGGCAGGTACAGGGGGTTAGATACAGAGTAAAGCTCCCTCTACACTGTCCCATCCAACACTCGCAGGGCAGGTATAGCACAGGTTAGATACAGAGTAATGCTCCCTCTACACTGTCCCATTAAACACTCCCAGGGCAGGTACAGCACAGGTTAGATACAGAGTAAAGCTTCCTCTACACTGTCCCATCACACACTCCCAGGGCAGGTACAGGGGATTAGATACAGAGTAAAGCTCCCTCTTCACTGTCCCATCAAACATTCCCAGGGCAGGTACAGTGGGTAAGATACAGAGTAAAGCTCCCTCTACACTGTCCCATCAAACACTCCCAGGGCAGGTACAGCACAGGTTAGATACAGAGTAAAGCTTCCTCTACACTGTCCCATCATACACTCCCAAGGCAGGTACAGGGGGTTAGATACAGAATAAAGCTCCATCTACACTGTCCCATCAAACATTCCCAGGGCAGGTACAGTGGGTAAGATACAGAGTAAAGCTCCCTCTACACTGACCCATCAAACACTCCCCGGGCAGGTACAGCACAGGTTAGATACAGAGTAAAGCATCCTCTACACTGTCCCAACAAACACTCCCAGGGCAGGTACAGCACAGGTAAGATACAGAATAAAGCTTCCTGTACACTGTCCCATCAAACACTCCCAGGGGAGGTACAGGGGGTTAGATACAGAGTAAAGCTCCCTCTACACTATCCCATCAAATACTCCCAGGGCAGGTACAGGGGGTTAGATACAGAGTAAAGCTGCCTCTACACTGTCCCATCAAACACTCCCAGGGCAGGTACAAAGGGTTAGATACAGAGTAAATCTCCCTCTACACTGTCCCATCAAACACTCACAGGGCAGATACAGCACGGGGTTAGATGCAGAGTAGAGCTCCCTCGACACTGTCCCATCAAAAACTCCCAGGGCTGGTACAGGTGGTTAGATACAGAGTAAAGCTCCCTCTACACTGTCCCATCAAACGCTCCCAGGGCAGGTACAGGGGGTTAGATACAGAGTAAAGCTCCCTCTACACTGTCCCATCAAACACTCCCAGGGCATGTACAGGGCGTTAGATACAGAATAAAGCTCCCTCTACACTGTGCCATCAAACACTCCCAGGGCAGGTACAGCACAGGTTAGATACAGAGTAAAGCTTCCTCTACACTGTCCCATCAAACACTCCCAGGGCAGGTACAGCGGGTTAGATACAGAGTAAAGCTCCCTCTACACTGTCCCATCAAACAAACCCAGGGCAGGTACAGGGGTTAAGATACAGAGTAAAGCTCCCTCTACACTCTCCTATCAACACTCCCAGGGCAAGCACAGGGGGTTTGATACAGAGTAATGCTCCGTCTACACTGTTCCATCAAACATTCTCAGGGCAGGTACAGCACATTTTAGATACAGAGTAAAGCTCCCTCTACACTGTCCCATCGAACACTCCCAGGGCAGTTACAGGGGGTTAGATACAGAGTAAAGCTTCCTCTACACTGTCCCATCAAACACTCCCAGGGCAGGTACAGGGGGTTAGACACAGAGTAAAGCTCCCTCTACACTGTCCCATCAAACACTCCAAGGGCAGGTACAGCACAGGTTAGATACAGAGTAAAGCTCACTCTAAACTACCCCATCAAACACTCCCAGGGCAGGTACGGGGGTTAGATACAGAGTAAAGCTCCCTCTACACTGTCCCATCAAATACTCCCAGGGCAGGTACAGGGGTTTAGATACAGAGTAGAGCTCCCTCTACACTGTCCCATCAAACACTGCCAGGGCAGGTACAGGGGGTTAGATACAGAGTAAAGCTCCCTCTACACTGACCCATCAAACACTCCCAGGGCAGGTACAGCACAGGTTAGATACAGAGTAAAGCTTCCTCTACACTGTCCCATCACACACTCCCAGGGCAGGTACAGGGGGTTAAATACAGAGTAAAGCTCCCTCTACACTGTCCCATCAAACATTCCCAGGGCAGGTACAGGGGGTAAGATACAGACTAAAGCTCCCTCTACACTGTCCCATCAAACATTCCCAGGGCAGGTACAGCACAGGTTAGATACAGAGTAAAGCTTCCTCTACACTTTTCCAACAAACACTCCCAGGGCTGGTACAGCACAGGTTAGATACAGAGTAAAGCTTCCTCTAAACTGTCCCACCATACACACCCAAGGCATGTACAGGGGGTTAGATACAGAGTAAAGCTCCATCTACACTGTCCCATCAAACATTCCCAGAGCAGGTACAGGGGGTAAGATACAGAGTAAAGCTCCCTCTACACTGTCCCTTCAACACTCCCAGTGCAGTAACAGGTGGTTAGATACAGAGTAATGTTCCCTCGACACTGTCCCATCAAACACTCCCAGGGCAGGTACAGCACAGGTTAGATACAAAGTAAAGCTCCCTCTACAATGTCCCAACAAACACTCCCAGGGCAGGTACAGGGGGTTAGATACAGAGTAAAGCTCCCTCTACACTGTCCCATCAAACACTCCCAGGGCAGGTACAGGGGGTTAGATACAGAGTAAAGCTCCCTCTACACTGACCCATCAAACACTGGCAGGGCAGGTACAGCACAGGTTAGATACAGAGTAAAGCTCTCTCTACACTGTCCCATCAAACACTCCCAGGGCAGGTACAGCACAGGTTAGATACAGTGTAAAGCTTCCTCTACACTGTCCCATCACACAATCCCAGGGCAGGTACAGGGGGTTAGATACAGAGTAAAGCTCCCTCTACACTGTCGCATAAAACATTCCCAGGGCAGGTACAGTGGTAAGATACAGAGTAAAGCTGCCTCTACACTGTCCCATCAAACACTCCCAGGGCAGGTACAGAGGGTTAGATACAGAGTAAATCTCCCTCGACACTGTCCCATCAAACACTCACAGGGCAGATACAGCACGGGGTTAGATGCAGAGTAGAGCTCCCCCTACACTGTCCCATCAAAAACTCCCAGGGCTGGTACAGGGTGTTAGATAGAGAGTAAAGCTCCCTCTAAACTGTCCCATCAAACACTCCCAGGGCAGGTACAGGGGGTTAGATACAGAGTAAATCTCCGTCGACACTGTCCCATCAAACGCTCACAGGGCAGGTACAGCACGGGGTTAGATGCAGAGTAAGGCTCCCTCTCCACTGTCCCATCAAACACTCCCAGGGCTGGTACAGGGGGTTAGATACAGAGTAAAGCTCCCTTTACACTGTCCCATCAAACACTCCCAGGGCAGGTACAGTGGGTCAGATACAGAGTAAAGCTCCCTCTTCACTGTCCCATCAAACACTCCCAGGGCAGGTTGAGGGGTTAGATAGAGAGTAAAGCTCCCTCCACACTGTCCCGTTAAACACTACCAGTGCAGGTACCGCACGGGGTTAGATACAGAGTAAAGCTCCCTCTACACTGTCCCATCAAACACTCCCAGGGCAGGTACAGGGGGTTAGATACAGAGTAAATCTCACTCTACATTGTCCCATCAAAAACTCCCAGGGCAGGTACATGGGGTTAGCAACAGAGTAAAGCTGCCTCTACATTGTCCCATCAAACACTCCCAGGGCAGTTACAGGGGGTTAGATACAGAGTAAAGCTTCCTCTACACTGTCCCATTAAACACTCCCAGGGCAGGTACAGGGGGTTCGATACAGAGTAAAGCTCCCTCTATACTGTCCCATCAAACACACCCAGGGCAGGTACAGGGGTTAAGATACAGAGTAAAGCTCCCTCTACACTGTCCCATCAACACTCCCAGGGCAGGTACAGGGGGTTTGATACAGAGTAATGCTCCGTCTACACTGTCCCATCAAACACTCCCAGGGCAGGTACAGCACAGGTTAGATACAGAGTAAAGCTCCCTCTACACTGTCCCATCGAACACTCCCAGGGCAGTTACAGGTGGTTAGATACAGAGTAAAGCTTCCTCTACACTGTCCCATCAAACACTCCCAGGGCAGGTACAGGGGGTTAGATACAGAGTAAAGCTCACTCTACACTGTACCATCAAACACTCCCAGGGCAGGTACCGCACAGGTTAGATACAGAGTAAAGCTCACTCTACACTGCCCCATAAAACACACCCAGGGCAGGTACGGGGGGTTAGATACAGAGTAAAGCTCCGTCTACACTGTCCCATGAAATACTCCCAGGGCAGGTACAGGGGTTTAGATACAGAGTAGAGCTCCCTCTACACTGTCCCATCAAACACTGCCAGGGCAGGTACAGGGGGTTAGATACAGAGTAAAGCTCCCTCTACACTGTCCCATCAAACACTCCCAGGGCAGGTACAGCACAGGTTAGATACAGAGTAAAGCTCCCTCTACACTGTCCCATCAAACACTCCCAGGGCAGGTCCAGCACAGGTTAGATACAGAGTAAAGCTTCCTCTACACTGTCCCATCACACACTCCCAGGGCAGGTACATGGGGTTAAATACAGAGTAAAGCTCCCTCTACACTGTCCCATCAAACATTCCCAGGGCAGGTACAGCACAGGTTAGATACAGAGTAAAGCTTCCTCTACACTGTCCCAACAAACACTCACAGGGCAGGTACAGCACAGGTTAGATACAGAGTAAAGCTTCCTCTACACTGTCCCATCATACACTCCCAAGGCAGGTACAGGGGGTTAGATACAGACTAAAGCTCCCTGTACACTGTCCCTTCAACACTCCCAGGGCAGGTACAGGGGGTTAGATACAGAGTAATGCTCCCTCTACACTGTCCCATCAAACACTCCCAGGGCAGATACAGCACAGGTTAGATACAAAGTAAAGCTCCCTCTACAGTGTCCCAACAAACACTCCCAGGGCAGGTACAGGGGGTTAGATACAGAGTAAAGCTCCCTCTACACTGTCCCATCAAACACTCCCAGGGCAGGTACAGGGGGTTAGATACAGAGTAAAGCTCCCTCTACACTGTCCCATCCAACACTCGCAGGGCAGATACAGCACAGGTTAGATACAGAGTAATGCTCCCTCTACACTGTCCCATTAAACACTCCCAGGGCAGGTACAGCACAGGTTAGATACAGAGTAAAGCTCCCTCTTCACCGTCCCATCAAACATTCCCAGGGCAGGTACAGTGGGTAAGAAACAGAGTAAAGCTCCCTCTACACTGTCCCATCAAACACTCCCAGGGCAGGTACAGCACAGGTTAGATACAGAGTAAAGCTTCCTCTACACTTTCCCAAAAAACACTCCCAGGGCAGGTACAGCACAGGTAAGATACAGAATAAAGCTTCCTCTACACTGTCCCATCATACACTCCCAAGGCAGGTACAGGGGGTTAGATACAGAGTAAAGCTCCATCTACACTGTCCCATCAAACATTCCCAGGGCAGGTACAGTGGGTAAGATACAGAGTAAAGCTCCCTCTACACTGTCCCATCAAACACTCCCAGGGCAGGTACAGCACAGGTTAGATACAGAGTAAAGCTTCCTCTACACTGTCCCAACAAACACTCCCAGGGCAGGTACAGCACAGGTAAGATACAGAATAAAGCTTCCTCTACACTGTCCCATCATACACTCCCAAGGCAGGTACAGGGGGTTAGATACAGAGTAAAGCTCCCTCTACACTGTCCCTTCAACACTCCCAGGGCAGGTACAGGGGGTTAGATACAGAGTAATGCTCCCTCTACACTGTCCCATCAAACACTCCCAGGGCAGGTACAGCACAGGTTAGATACAAAGTAAAGCTCCCTCTACAGTGTCCCATCAAACACTCCCAGGGCAGGTACAGGGGGTTAGATACAGAGTAAAGCTCCCTCTACACTGTCCCATCAAACACTCCCAGGGCAGGTACAGGGGGTTAGATACAGAGTAAAGCTCCCTCTACACTGTCCCATCCAACACTCGCAGGGCAGGTACAGCACAGGTTAGATACAGAGTAATGCTCCCTCTACACTGTCCCATTAAACACTCCCAGGGCAGGTACAGCACAGGTTAGATACAGAGTAAAGCTTCCTCTACACTGTCCCATCACACACTCCCAGGGCAGGTACAGGGGATTAGATACAGAGTAAAGCTCCCTCTTCACTGTCCCATCAAACATTCCCAGGGCAGGTACAGTGGGTAAGATACAGAGTAAAGCTCCCTCTACACTGTCCCATCAAACACTCCCAGGGCAGGTACAGCACAGGTTAGATACAGAGTAAAGCTTCCTCTACACTGTCCCAAAAAACACTCCCAGGGCAGGTACAGCACAGGTAAGATACAGAATAAAGCTTCCTCTACACTGTCCCATCATACACTCCCAAGGCAGGTACAGGGGTTTAGATACAGAGTAAAGCTCCATCTACACTGTCCCATCAAACATTCCCAGGGCAGGTACAGGGAGTAAGATACAGAGTAAAGCTCCCTCTACACTGTCCCATCAACATTCCCAGGGAAGGTACAGGGGGTTAGATACAGAGTAATGCTCCCTCTACACTGTCCCATCAAACACTCCCAGGGCAGGTACAGCACAGGTTAGATACACAGTAAAGCTGCCTCTACACTGTCCCATCAAACACTCCCAGGGCAGGTACAGGGGGTTAGATACAGAGTAAAACTCCCTCTACACTATCCCATCAAATACTCCCAGGGCAGGTACAGGGGGTTAGATACAGAGTAAAGCTGCCTCTACACTGTCCCATCAAACACTCCCAGGGCAGGTACAAAGGGTTAGATACAGAGTAAATCTCCCTCGACACTGTCCCATCAAACACTCACAGGGCAGATACAGCACGGGGTTAGATGCAGAGTAGAGCTCCCTCTACACTGTCCCATCAAAAACTCCCAGGGCTGGTACAGGGGGTTAGATACAGAGTAAAGCTCCCTCTACACTGCCCCATCAAACACTCCCAGGGCAGGTACAGGTGGTTAGATACAGAGTAAAGCTCCCTCTACACTGTCCCATCAAACACTCCCAGGGCATGTACAGGGGGTTAGATACAGAATAAAGCTCCCTCTACACTGTCCCATCAAACACTCCCAGGGCAGGTACAGCACAGGTTAGATACAGAGTAAAGCTTCCTCTACACTGTCCCATCAAACACTCCCAGGGCAGTTACAGGGGGTTAGATCCAGAGTAAAGCTCCCTCTACACTGTCCCATCAAACACACCCAGGGCAGGTATAGGGGTTAAGATACAGAGTAAAGCTCCCTCTACACTCACCCATCAACACTCCCAGGGCAGGTACAGGGGGTTTGATACAGAGTAATGCTCCGTCTACACTGTCCCATCAAACACTCCCAGGGCAGGTACAGCACAGGTTAGATACAGAGTAAAGCTCCCTCTACACTGTCCCATCGAACACACCCAGGGCAGTTACAGGGGGTTAGATACAGAGTAAAGCTTCCTCTACACTGTCCCATCAAATACTCCCAGGGCAGGTACAGGGGTTTAGATACAAAGTAGAGCTCCCTCTACACTGTCCCATCAAACACTGCCAGGGCAGGTACAGGGGGTTAGATACAGAGTAAAGCTCCCTCTACACTGTCCCATCAAACACTCCCAGGGCAGGTACAGCACAGGATAGATACAGAGTAAAGCTCCCTCTACACTGTCCCATCAAACACTCCCAGGGCAGGTTCAGCACAGGTTAGATACAGAGTAAAGCTTCCTCTACACTGTCCCATCACACACTCCCAGGGCAGGTACAGGGGGTTAGATACAGAGTAAAGCTCACTCTACACTGTCCCATCAAACATTCCCAGGGAAGGTACAGGGGGTAAGATACAGAGTAAAGCTGCCTCTACACTGTCCCATCAAACATTCCCAGGGCAGGTACAGCACAGGTTAGATACAGAGTAAAGCTTCCTCTACACTGTCCCAACAAACACTCCCAGGGCAGGTACAGCACAGGTTAGATACAGAGTAAAGCTTCCTCTACACTGTCCCATCATACACTCCCAAGGCAGGTACAGGGGTTTAGATACAGAGTAAAGCTCCATCTACACTGTCCCATTAAACATTCCCAGGGCAGATACAGGGGGTAAGATACAGAGTAAAGTTCCTCTACACTGTCCCTTCAACACTCCCAGGGCAGGTACAGGGGGTTAGATACAGAGTAATGCTCCCTCTACACTTTCCCATCAAACACTCCCAGGGCAGGTACAGCACAGGTTAGATACAAAGTAAAGCTCCCTCTACACTGTCCCATCAAACACTCGCAGGGCAGGTACAGCACAGGTTAGATACAGAGTAAAGCTCCCTCTACACTGTCCCATCAAACATTCCCAGGGCAGGTACAGCACAGGTTAGATACAGAGTAAAGCTTCCTCTACACTGTCCCATCACACACTCCCAGGGCAGGTACAGGGGGTTAGATACAGAGTAAAGCTCCCTCTACATTGTTGCATCAAACATTCCCAGGGCAGGTACAGTGGGTAAGATACAGAGTAAAGCTCCCTCTACACTGTCCCATCAAACACTCACAGGGCAGGTACAGCACAGGTTAGATACAGAGTAAAGCTTCCTCTACACTGTCCCAACAAACACTCCCAGGGCAGGTACAGCACAGGTAAGATACAGAGTAAAGCTTCATCTGCACTGTCCCAACATACACTACCAAGCCAGGTACAGGGGGTTAGATACAGAGTAATGCTCCCTCTACACTGTCCCATCAAACACTCCCAGGGCAGGTACAGCACAGGTTAGATACACAGTAAAGCTCCCTCTACACTGTCCCATCAAACACTCCCAGGGCAGGTACAGGGGGTTAGATACAGAATAAAGCTCCCTCTACACTATCCTATCAAATACTCCCAGGGCAGGTACAGGGGGTTAGATACAGAGAAAAGCTGCCTCTACACTGTCCCATCAAACACTCCCAGGGCAGGTACAGGGGGTTAGATACAGTGTAAATCTCCCTCGACACTGTCCCATCAAATACTCACAGGGCAGATACAGCACGGGGTTAGATGCAGAGTAGAGCTCCCTCCACACTGTCCCATCAAAAACTCCCAGGGCTGGTACAGGGGGTTAGATACAGAGTAAAGCTCCCTCTACACTGTTCCATCAAACACTCCCAGGGCAGGTACAGCACAGGTTAGATACAGAGTAAAGCTTCCTCTACACTGTCCCAACAAACACTCCCAGGGCAGGTACAGCACAGGTAAGATACAGAGTAAAGCTTCATCTGCACTGTCCCAACATACACTACCAAGGCAGGTACAGGGGTTTAGATACAGAGTAATGCTCCCTCTACACTGTCCCATCAAACACTCCCAGGGCAGGTACAGCACAGGTTAGATACACAGTAAAGCTCCCTCTACACTGTCCCATCAAACACTCCCAGGGCAGGTACAGGGGGTTAGATACAGAATAAAGCTCCCTCTACACTATCCCATCAAATACTCCCAGGGCAGGTACAGGGGGTTAGATACAGAGAAAAGCTGCCTCTACACTGTCCCATCAAACACTCCCAGGGCAGGTACAGGGGGTTAGATACAGTGTAAATCTCCCTCGACACTGTCCCATCAAATACTCACAGGGCAGATACAGCACGGGGTTAGATACAGAGTAAAGCTCCCTCTACACTGTCCCATCAAACACTCCCAGGGCAGGTACAGGGGGTTAGATACAGAGTAAAGCTCCCTCTACACTGTCCCATCAAACACTCCCAGGGCAGGTATAGGGGGTTAGATACAGAGTAAATCTCCCTCGACACTGTCCCATCAAACACTCACAGGGCAGGTACAGCACGCGGTAAGATGCAGAGCAAAGCTCCCTCTACACTGTCCCGTCAAAACCTACCACGGCTGGTACAGTGGGTTAGATACAGAGTAAAGCTCCCTCTACACTGTCCCATCAAACACTCCCAGGGCAGGTACAGAGGGTTAGATACAGAGTAAAGCTCCCTCTACACTGTCCCGTCAAACACTCCCTGGGCAGGTACAGCACAGGTTAGATACAGAGTAAAGCTCCCTCTACACTGTCCCATCAAACACTCCCAGGGCAGGTACAGCACAGGTTCGATACAGGGTAAAGCTTCCTCTACACTGTCCCATCATACACTCCCAGGGCAGGTACAGGGGGTTAGATACAGAGTAAAGCTCCCTCTATACTGTCCCATCAAACATTCCCAGGGCAGGTACAGGGGGTAAGATTCAGAGTAAAGCTCCCTCTACACTGTCCCATCAACACTCCCAGGGCAGGTACAGGGGGTTAGATACAGAGTAATGCTCCCTCTAAACTGTCCCATCAAAAATTCCCAGGGCTGGTACAGGGGGTTATATACAGGGTAAAGCTCCCTCCACACTGTCCCGTTAAACACTCCCAGGGCAGGTACAGGGGGTTAGATACAGAGTAAAGCTACCTCTACACTGTCCCATGAGCACTCCCAGGGCAGGTACAGGGGTTTAGATACAGAGTAATGCTCCCTCTACACTGTCCCATCAAACACTCCCAGGGCAGGTACAGCACAGGTTAGATACAGAGTAAAGCTCCCTCTATACTGTCCCATCAAACACTCCCAGGGCAGGTACAGAGGGTTAGATACAGAGTAAAGCTCCCTCTACACTGTCCCATCAAACACTCCCAGGGCAGGTACAGCACAGGTTAGATACAGAGTAAAGCTTCCTCTACACTGTCCCATCATACACTCCCAGGGCAGGTACAGGGGGTTAGATACAGAGTAAAGCTCCCTCTATACTGTCCCATCAAACATTCCCAGGGCAGGTACAGGGGGTAAGATACAGAGTAAAGCTCCCTCTACACTGTCCCATCAAAAATTCCCAGGACTGGTACAGGGGGTTATATACAGGGTAAAGCTCCCTCCATACTGTCCCCTTAAACACTCCCAGGGCAGGTACAGGGGGTTAGATACAGAGTAAAGCTCCCTCTACACTGTCCCATGAACACTCCCAGGGCAGGTACAGGAGTTTAGATACAGAGTAATGCTCCCTCTACACTGTCCCATCAAACACTCCCAGGCCAGGTACAGCACAGGTTAGAGACAGAGTAAAGCTCCCTCTACACTGTCCCATCAAAAACTCCCAGGGCTGGTACAGGGGGTGAGATACAGAGTAAAGCTCCCTCTACACTGTCCCATCAAACACTCCCAGGGCAGGTACATGGGGTTAGATACAGAGTAAATCTCCCTCGACACTGTCCCATTAAACACTCACAGGGCAGGTACAGCACGGGGTTAGATGCAGAGTAAAGCTCCCTCGACACTGTCCCATCAAAAACTCCCAGGGCTGGTACAGGGGGTTAGATACAGAGTAAATCTCCCTCCACACTGTCCCGTTAAACACTCCCAGGGCAGGTACAGGGGGTTAGAAACAGAGTAAAGCTCCCTCTACACTGTCCCATCAACACTCCCAGGGCAGCTACAGGGGGTTAGATACAGAGTAATGCTCCCTCTACACTGTCCCATTAACACTCCCAGGGCAGGTACAGCACAGGTTAGAGACAGAGTAAAGCTCCCTCTACACTGTCCTATCAAAAATTCCCAGGGCTGGTACAGGGGGTTATATACAGGGTAAAGCTCCCACAACACTGTCCCGTTAAACACTCCCAGGGCAGGTACAGGGGGTTAGATACAGAGTAAAGCTCCCTCTACACTGTCCCATGAACACTCCCAGGGCAGGTACAGGGGTTTAGATACAGAGTAATGCTCCCTCTACACTGTCCCATCAAACACTCCCAGGGCAGGTACAGCACAGGTTAGATACAGAGTAAATCTCCCTCGACACTGTCCCATTAAACACTCACAGGACAGGTACAGCACGGGGTTAGATGCAGAGTAAAGCTCCCTCGACACCGTCCCATCAAAAACTCCCAGGGCTGGTACAGGGGGTTAGATACAGAGTAAAGCTCCCTCCACACTGTCCCGTTAAACACTCCCAGGGCAGGTACAGGGGGTTAGATACAGAGTAAATCTCCCTCTACACTGTCCCATGAACACTCCCAGGGCAGGTACAGGGGTTTAGATACAGAGTAATGCTCCCTCTACACTGTCCCATCAAACACTCCCAGGCCAGGTACAGCACAGGTTAGAGACAGAGTAAAGCTCCCTCTACACTCTCCCATCAAACACTCCCAGGCCAGGTACAGGGGGTTAGATAAAGAGTAAATCTCCCTCGACACTGTACCATCAAACACTCACAGGGCAGGTACAGCACGGGTTTAGATGCAGAGCAAAGCTCCCTCGACACTGTCCCATCAAAAACTCCCAGGGCTGGTACAGGGGGTTAGATACAGAGTAAAGCTCCCTCTACACTGTCCCATCAACCACTCCCAGGGCAGGTACATGGGGTTAGATACAGAGTAAATCTCCCTCGAAACTGTACCATTAAACACTCACAGGGCAGGTACAGCACGGGGTTAGATGCAGAGTAAAGCTCCCTCGACACTGTCCCATCAAAAACACCCAGGGCTGGCACAGGGGGTTAGATACAGAGTAAAGCTCCCTCCACACTGTCCCGGTAAACACTCCCACGGCAGGTACAGGGGGTTAGAAACAGAGTAAAGCTCCCTCTACACTGTCCCATCAACACTCCCAGGGCAGGTACAGGGGGTTAGATACAGAGTAATGCTCCCTCTACACTGTCCCATTAAACACTCCCAGGGCAGGTACAGCACAGTTTAGATACAGAGTAAAGCTCCCTCTACACTGTCCAATCAAACACTCACAGGGCAGGTACAGGGGGTTAGATACAGAGTAAAGCTCCCTCTACACTGTCCCATCAAATACTCCCAGTGCAGGTACAGGGGTTAGATACAAAGTAAAGCTCCCTCTACAGTGTCCCATCAAACACTCCCAGGTCCTGTACAGGGGGTTCGATACAGGGTAAAGCTCCCTCTACACTGTCCCATCAAAAACTCCCAGGGCAGGTACAGGGGGTTAGATACAGAGTAAAGCTCCCTCTACACTGTCCCATCAAACACTCCCAGGGCAGGTACAGCACAGGTTAGATACAGAGTAAAGCTCCCTCTACACTGTCCCTTCAAACACTCCCAGGGCAGGTACAGGTGGTTAGATACAGAGTAAAGCTCCCTCTACAATGTCCCATCAAATACTCCCAGGGCAGGTACAGGGGGTTAGATACAGAGTAAATCTCCCTCGATACTGTCCCATCAAACAGTCACAGGGCAGGTACAGCACGGGGTTAGATACAGAGTAAAGCTCCCTCCACACTGTCCCAGTAAACATTCCCAGGGCAGGTACAGGGGTTCAGATACAGAGTAAAGCTCCCTCCACACTGTCCCATCAAACACTCGCAGGGCAGGTACAGGGGGTTAGATACAGAGTAAAGCTCCCTCTACACTGTCCCATCAAATATTCCCAGGGCTGGTACAGGGGGGTAGATACAGAGTAAAGCTCGCTCTACACTGCCCCATCAAACACTCCCAGGGCAGGTACAGGGGGTTAGATACAGAGTAAAGCTCCCTCCACACTGTCCCGTTAAACACTACCAGTGCAGGTACAGCACGGGGTTAGATACAGAGTAAAGCTCCCTCTACACTGTCCCATCAAACACTCCCAGGGCAGGTACAGGGGGTTAGATACAGAGTAAATCTCCCTCTACACTGTCCCATCAAAAAATCCCAGGGCAGGTACATGGGGTTAGAAACAGAGGAAAGCTCCCTCTACACTGTCCCATCAAACACTCCCAGGGCAGGTACAGGGGGTTAGATACAGAATAAAGCTCCCTCTACACTGTCCCATCAAACACTCCCAGGGCAGGTACAGCACAGGTTAGATACAGAGTAAAGCTTCCTCTACACTGTCCCATCAAACACTCCCAGGGCAGGTGCAGGGGGTTAGATACAGAGTAAAGCTCCCTCTACACTGTCCCATCAAACACACCCAGGGCAGGTACAGGGGTTAAGATACAGAGTAAAGCTCCCTCTACACTCTCCCATCAACACTCCCAGGGCAGGTACAGGGGGTTTGATACAGAGTAATGCTCCGTCTACACTGTCCCATCAAACACTCCCAGGGCAGGTACAGCACAGGTTAGACACAAACTAAAGCTCCCTCTACACTGTCCCATCGAACACTCCCAGGGCAGGTACAAGGGGTTAGATACAGAGTCAAGCTTCCTCTACACTGTCCCATCAAACACTCCCAGGGCAGGTACAGGGGGTTAGATACAGAGTAAAGTTACCTCTACATTGTCCCATCAAACTCTCCCAAGGCAGGTACAGCATAGGTTAGATACAGAGTAAAGCTCACTCTACACTGCCCCATCAAACAATCCCAGGGCAGGTACAGGGGGTTAGATACAGAGTAAAGCTCCCTCTACACTGTCCCATCAAATACTCCCAGGGCAGGTACAGGGGGTTGGATACAGAGTAGAGCTCCCTCTACACTGTCCCATCAAACACTCCAAGGGCAGGTACAGGGGGCTAGATACAGAGTAAAGCTCCCTCTACACTGTCCCATCAAACACTCCCAGGGCAGGTACAGCACAGGTTAGATACAGAGTAAAGCTCCCTCTACACTGTCCCATCAAACACTCCCAGGGCAGGTACAGCACAGGTTAGATACAGAGTAAAGCTTCCTCTACACTGTCCCATCACACACTCGCAGGGCAGGTACAGGGGGTTAGATACAGAGTAAAGCTCCCTCTACACTGTCCCATCAAACATTCCCAGGGCAGGTACAGGGGGTAAGATACAGAGTAAAGCTCCCTCTACACTGTCCCATCAAACACTCCCAGGGCAGGTACAGCACAGGTTAGATACAGAGTAAAGCTTCCTCTACACTGTCCCAACAAACACTCCCAGGGCAGGTACAGCACAGGTTAGATACAGAGTAAAGCTTCCTCTACACTGTCCCATCATACACGTCCAAGGCAGGTACAGGGGGTTAGATACAGAGTAAAGCTCCATCTACACTGTCCCATCAAACATTCCCAGGGCAGGTACAGGGGGTAAGATACAGAGTAAAGCTCCCTCTACACTGTCCCTTCAACACTCCCAGGGCAGGTACAGGGGCTTAGATACAGAGTAATGCTCCCTCCACACTGTCCCGTTAAACACTACCAGTGCAGGTACAGCACGGGGTTAGATATAGAGCAAAGCTCCCTCTACACTGTCCCATCAAACACTCCCAGGGCAGGTACAGGGGGTTAGATACAGAGTAAATCTCCCTCTACACTGTCCCATCAAAAACTCCCAGGGCAGGGACATGGGGTTAGAAATAGAGTAAAGCTCCCTCTACACTGTCCCATCAAACACTCTCATGGCAGGTACAGGGTGTTAGATACAGAATAAAGCTCCCTCTACACTGTCCCATCAAACACTCCCAGGGCAGGTACAGCACAGGTTAGATACAGAGTAAAGCTTCCTCTACACTGTCCCATCAAACACTCCCAGGGCAGGTACAGGGGGTTAGATACAGAGTATGACTCCCTCTACACTGTCCAATCAAAAACTCCCAAGGCTGGTACAGGGGGTTCGATAAAGAGTAAAGCTCCCTCTACACTGTCCCATCAAACACTCCCAGGGCAGGTACAGGGGGTTAGATACAGAGTAAAGCTCTCTCTACACTGTCCCATCAAACACTCCCAGGGCAGGTACAGGGGGTTAGATACAGAGTAATGCTCCCTCTACACTGTCCCATTAAACACTCCCAGGGCAGGTACAGCACAGTTTAGATACAGAGTAAAGCTCCCTCTACACTGTCCAATCAAACACTCCCAGGGCAGGTACAGGGGGTTAGATACAGAGTAAAGCTCCCTCTACACTGTCCCATCAAATACTCCCAGTGCAGGTACAGGGGTTAGATACAAAGTAAAGCTCCCTCTACAGTGTCCCATCAAACACTCCCAGGTCCTGTACAGGGGGTTCGATACAGGGTAAAGCTCCCTCTACACTGTCCCATCAAAAACTCCCAGGGCAGGTACAGGGGGTTAGATACAGAGTAAAGCTCCCTCTACACTGTCCCATCAAACACTCCCAGGGCAGGTACAGCACAGGTTAGATACAGAGTAAAGCTCCCTCTACACTGTCCCTTCAAACACTCCCAGGGCAGGTACAGGTGGTTAGATACAGAGTAAAGCTCCCTCTACAATGTCCCATCAAATACTCCCAGGGCAGGTACAGGGGGTTAGATACAGAGTAAATCTCCCTCGATACTGTCCCATCAAACAGTCACAGGGCAGGTACAGCACGGGGTTAGATACAGAGTAAAGCTCCCTCCACACTGTCCCAGTAAACATTCCCAGGGCAGGTACAGGGGTTCAGATACAGAGTAAAGCTCCCTCCACACTGTCCCATCAAACACTCGCAGGGCAGGTACAGGGGGTTAGATACAGAGTAAAGCTCCCTCTACACTGTCCCATCAAATATTCCCAGGGCTGGTACAGGGGGGTAGATACAGAGTAAAGCTCGCTCTACACTGCCCCATCAAACACTCCCAGGGCAGGTACAGGGGGTTAGATACAGAGTAAAGCTCCCTCCACACTGTCCCGTTAAACACTACCAGTGCAGGTACAGCACGGGGTTAGATACAGAGTAAAGCTCCCTCTACACTGTCCCATCAAACACTCCCAGGGCAGGTACAGGGGGTTAGATATAGAGTAAATCTCCCTCTACACTGTCCCATCAAAAAATCCCAGGGCAGGTACATGGGGTTAGAAACAGAGGAAAGCTCCCTCTACACTGTCCCATCAAACACTCCCAGGGCAGGTACAGGGGGTTAGATACAGAATAAAGCTCCCTCTACACTGTCCCATCAAACACTCCCAGGGCAGGTACAGCACAGGTTAGATACAGAGTAAAGCTTCCTCTACACTGTCCCATCAAACACTCCCAGGGCAGGTGCAGGGGGTTAGATACAGAGTAAAGCTCCCTCTACACTGTCCCATCAAACACACCCAGGGCAGGTACAGGGGTTAAGATACAGAGTAAAGCTCCCTCTACACTCTCCCATCAACACTCCCAGGGCAGGTACAGGGGGTTTGATACAGAGTAATGCTCCGTCTACACTGTCCCATCAAACACTCCCAGGGCAGGTACAGCACAGGTTAGACACAAACTAAAGCTCCCTCTACACTGTCCCATCGAACACTCCCAGGGCAGGTACAAGGGGTTAGATACAGAGTCAAGCTTCCTCTACACTGTCCCATCAAACACTCCCAGGGCAGGTACAGGGGGTTAGATACAGAGTAAAGTTACCTCTACATTGTCCCATCAAACTCTCCCAAGGCAGGTACAGCATAGGTTAGATACAGAGTAAAGCTCACTCTACACTGCCCCATCAAACAATCCCAGGGCAGGTACAGGGGGTTAGATACAGAGTAAAGCTCCCTCTACACTGTCCCATCAAATACTCCCAGGGCAGGTACAGGGGGTTGGATACAGAGTAGAGCTCCCTCTACACTGTCCCATCAAACACTCCAAGGGCAGGTACAGGGGGCTAGATACAGAGTAAAGCTCCCTCTACACTGTCCCATCAAACACTCCCAGGGCAGGTACAGCACAGGTTAGATACAGAGTAAAGCTCCCTCTACACTGTCCCATCAAACACTCCCAGGGCAGGTACAGCACAGGTTAGATACAGAGTAAAGCTTCCTCTACACTGTCCCATCACACACTCGCAGGGCAGGTACAGGGGGTTAGATACAGAGTAAAGCTCCCTCTACACTGTCCCATCAAACATTCCCAGGGCAGGTACAGGGGGTAAGATACAGAGTAAAGCTCCCTCTACACTGTCCCATCAAACACTCCCAGGGCAGGTACAGCACAGGTTAGATACAGAGTAAAGCTTCCTCTACACTGTCCCAACAAACACTCCCAGGGCAGGTACAGCACAGGTTAGATACAGAGTAAAGCTTCCTCTACACTGTCCCATCATACACGTCCAAGGCAGGTACAGGGGGTTAGATACAGAGTAAAGCTCCATCTACACTGTCCCATCAAACATTCCCAGGGCAGGTACAGGGGGTAAGATACAGAGTAAAGCTCCCTCTACACTGTCCCTTCAACACTCCCAGGGCAGGTACAGGGGCTTAGATACAGAGTAATGCTCCCTCCACACTGTCCCGTTAAACACTACCAGTGCAGGTACAGCACGGGGTTAGATATAGAGCAAAGCTCCCTCTACACTGTCCCATCAAACACTCCCAGGGCAGGTACAGGGGGTTAGATACAGAGTAAATCTCCCTCTACACTGTCCCATCAAAAACTCCCAGGGCAGGGACATGGGGTTAGAAATAGAGTAAAGCTCCCTCTACACTGTCCCATCAAACACTCTCATGGCAGGTACAGGGTGTTAGATACAGAATAAAGCTCCCTCTACACTGTCCCATCAAACACTCCCAGGGCAGGTACAGCACAGGTTAGATACAGAGTAAAGCTTCCTCTACACTGTCCCATCAAACACTCCCAGGGCAGGTACAGAGGGTTAGATACAGAGTAAAGCTCCCTCTACACTGTCCCATCAAACACACCCAGGGCAGGTACAGGGGTTAAGATACAGTGTAAAGCTCCCTCTACACTGTCCCATCAACACTCCCAGGGCAGGTACATGGGGTTTGATACAGAGTAAAGCTCCGTCTACACTGTCCCATCAAACACTCCCAGGGCAGGTACAGCACAGGTTAGATACAGAGTAAAGCACCCTCTACACTGTCCCACCAAACAATCTCAGGGCAGGTACAGGTGGTTAGATACAGAGTAAAGCTCCCTCTACACTGTCCCATCAAATACTCCCAGGGCAGGTACAGGGGGTTAGATACAGAGTAAATCTCCCTCGACACTGTCCCATCAAACACTCCCAGGGCAGGTACAGGGGGTTAGATACAGAGTATGACTCCCTCTACACTGTCCAATCAAAAACTCCCAAGGCTGGTACAGGGGGTTCGATAAAGAGTAAAGCTCCCTCTACACTGTCCCATCAAACACTCCCAGGGCAGGTACAGGGGGTTAGATACAGAGTAAAGCTCTCTCTACACTGTCCCATCAAACACTCCCAGGGCAGGTACAGGGGGTTAGATACAGAGTAAAGCTTCCTCTACACTGTCCCATCAAACACTCCGAGGGCAGGTACAGGGGGTTAGATACAGAGTAAAGCTCCCTCTCCACTGTCCCATCAAACACTCCCAGGGCAGGCGCAGCACAGGTTAGATACAGAGTAAAGCTCACTCTACACTGCCCCATCAAACACTCCCAGGGCAGGTACAGGGGGTTAGATACAGAGTAAAGCTCCCTCTACACTGTCCCATCAAATACTCCCAGTGCAGGTACAGGGGGTTAGATACAGAGTAGAGCTCCCTCTACACTGTCCCATCAAACACTCACAGGGCAGGTACAGGGGGTTAGATACAGAGTAAAGCTCCCTCTACACTGTCCCATCAAACACTCCCAGGGCAGGTACAGCACAGGTTAAATACAGAGTAAATCTCCCTCTACACTGTCCCATCAAACACTCCCTGGGCAGGTACAGCACAGGTTAGATACAGAGTAAAGCTTCCTCTACACTGTCCCATCACACACTCCCAGGGCAGGTACAGGGGGTTAGATACAGAGTAAAGCTCCCTCTACACTGTCCCATCAAACATTCCCAGGGCAGGTACAGGGGGTAAGATACAGAGTAAAGCTCCCTCTACACTGTCCCATCAAACACTCCCAGGGCAGGTACAGCACAGGTTAGATACAGAGTAAAGCTTCCTCTACAATGTCCCAACAAACACTCCCAGGGCAGGTACAGCACAGGTTACATACAGAGTAAAGCTTCCTCTACACTGTCCCATCATACACACCCAAGGCAGGTACAGTGGGTTAGATACAGAGTAAAGCTCCATCTACACTGTCCCATCAAACATTCCCAGGGCACGTACAGGGGGTAAGATACAGAGTAAAGCTCCCTCTACACTGTCCCTTCAACACTCCCAGGGCAGGTACAGGGGGTTAGATACAGAGTAATGCTCCCTCTACACTGTCCCATCAAACACTCCCAGGGCAGGTACAGCACAGGTTAGATACACAGTAAAGCTCCCTCTACACTGTCCCATCAAACACTCCCAGGGCAGGTACAGGGGGTTAGATACAGAGTAAAGCTCCCTCTACACTGTCCCATCAAATACTCCCATTGCAGGTACAGGGGGTTAGATACAGAGTAAAGCTGCCTCTACACTGTCCCACCAAACACCCCCAGGGCAGGTACAGGGGGTTAGATACAGAGTAAATCTCCCTCGACACTGTCCCCTCAAACACTCACAGGGCAGATACAGCACGGGGTTAGATGCAGAGTAGAGCTCCCTCTACACTGTCCCGTCAAAAACTCCCACGGCTGGTACAGTGGGTTAGATACAGAGTAAAGCTCCCTCTACACTGTCCCATCAAACACTCCCAGGGCAGGTACAGGGGGTTAGATACAGAGTAAATCTCCCTCGACAATGTCCCAACAAAAACTCACAGGCAGGTACAGCACGGGGTTAGATACAGAGCAAAGCTCCCTCTACACTGTCCCATCAAACACTCTCATGGCAGGTACAGGGTGTTAGATACAGAATAAAGTTCCCTCTACACTGTCCCATCAAACACTCCCAGGGCAGGTACAGCACAGGTTAGATACAGAGTAAAGCTTCCTCCACACTGTCCCATCAAACACTCCCAGGGCAGGTACAGGAGGTTAGATACAGAGTAATGCTCCCTCTACACTGTCCCATCAAACACACCCAGGGAAGGTACAGGGGTTAAGATACAGAGTAAAGCTCCCTCTACACTGTCCCATCAACACTCCCAGGGCAGGTACAGGGGGTTAGATACAGAGTAAATCTCCCTCAACACTGTCCCATCAAACACTCACAGGGCAGGTACAGCACGGGGTTAGATGCAGAGTAGAGCTCACTCTGCACTGTCCCATCAAACACTCCCAGGGCAGGTACAGGGGGTTAGATACAGAGTAGAGCTCCCTCTACACTGTCCCATCAAACACTCACAGGGCAGGTACAGGGGGTTAGATACAGTGTAAAGCTCCCCCTACACTGTGACATCAAACACTCCCTGGACAGGTACAGCACAGGTTAGATACAGAGTAAAGCTTCCTCTACACTGTCCCATCACACACTCCCAGGGCAGGTACAGTGGGTTAGATACAGAGTAAATCTCCCTCTACACTGTCACATCAAACATTCCCAGGGCAGGTACAGGGGGTAAGATACAGAGTAAAGCTCCCTCTACACTGTCCCATCAAACACTCCCAGGGCAGGTACAACACAGGTTAGATACAGAGTAAAGCTTCCTCTACACTGTCCCAACAAACACTCCCAGGGCAGGTACAGCACAGATTACATACAGAGTAAAGCTTCGTCTAAACTGTCCCATCATACACACCCAAGGCAGGTACAGGGGGTTAGATACAGAGTAAAGCTCCATCTACACTGTCCCATCAAACATTCCCAGGGCACGTACAGGGGGTAAGATACAGAGTAAAGCTCCCTCTACACTGTCCCTTCAACACTCCCAGGGCAGGTACAGGGGGTTAGATACAGAGTAATGCTCCCTCTACACTGTCCCATCAAACACTCCCAGGGCAGGTACAGCACAGGTTAGATACACAGTAAAGCTCCCTCTACACTGTCCCATCAAACACTCCCAGGGCAGGTACAGGGGGTTAGATACAGAGTAAAGCTCCCTCTACACTGTCCCATCAAATACTCCCAGAGCAGATACAGAGGGTTAGATACAGAGTAAAGCTGCCTCTACAATGTCCCATCAAACACTCCCAGGGCAGGTACAGGGGGTTAGATACAGAGTAAATCTCCCTCGACACTGTCCAATCAAACACTCACAGGGCAGATACAGCACGGGGTTAGATGCAGAGTAGAGCTCCCTCTACACTGTCCCGTCATAAACTCCCACGGCTGGTACAGTGGGTTAGATACAGAGTAAAGCTCCCTCTACACTGTCCCATCAAACACTCCCAGCGCAGGTACAGGGGGTTAGATACAGAGTAAAGCTCACTCTACACTGTCCCATCAAACACTCCCAGGGCAGGTACAGCACAGGTTAGATACAGAGTAAAGCTCCCTCTACACTGTCCCATCAAACACTCCCAGGGCAGGTACAGCACAGGTTAGATACAGAGTAAAGCTTCCTCTACGCTGTCCCATCATACACTCCCAGGGCAGGTACAGAGGGTTAGATACAGAGTAATGCTCCCTCTACACTGTCCCATCAAAAACTCCCAGGGCTGGTACAGGGGGTTATATACAGGGTAAAGCTACCTCCACACTGTCCCATTAAACACTCCCAGGTCAGGTACAGGGGGTTAGATACAGAGTAAAGCTCCCTCTACCCTGTCCCATGAACACTCCCAGGGCAGGTACAGGGGTTTATATACAGAGTAATGCTCCCTCTAAACTGTCCCATCAAACACTCCCAGGGCAGGTACAGCGCAGGTTAGATACAGAGTAAAGCTCCCTCTAAACTCTCCCATCAAACACTCCCAGGGCAGGTACAGAGGGTTAGATACAGAGTAAAGCTCCCTCTACACTGTCCCATCAACACTCCCAGGGCAGGTACAGGGGGTTAGATACAGAGTAATGCTCCCTCTACACTGTCCCATCAAACACTCCCAGGGCAGGTACAGCACAGGTTAGATACAGAGTAAAGCTCCCTCCACACTGTCCCATCAAACACTCCCGGGGCAGGTGCAGGGGTTAGATACAGAGTAAAGCTCCCTCTACATTGTCCCATCAAACACTCCCAGGGCTGGTACAGGGGGTTAGATACAGAGTAAAGCTCCCTCTACACTGTCCCATCAAATACTCCCAGTGCAGGTACAGGGGGTTAGATGCAGAGTAAAGCTCCCTCTACACTGTCCCATCAAAAACTCCCAGGGCTGGTACAGGGGGTTAGATACAGAGTAAAGCTCCCTCTACACTGTCCCATCAAACACTCCCAGGGCAGGTACAGGGGGTTAGATACAGAGTAAAGCTCCCTCTACACTGTCCCATCAACACTCCCAGGGCAGGTACAGGGGGTTAGATACAGAGTAAATCTCCCTCAACACTGTCCCAACAAACACTCACAGGGCAGGTACAGCACGGGGTTAGATGCAGAGTAGAGCTCAATCTGCACTGTCCCATCAAACACTCCCAGGGCAGGTACAGGGGGTTAGATACAGAGTAGAGCTCCCTCTACACTGTCCCATCAAACACTCACAGGGCAGGTACAGGGGGTTAGATACAGTGTAAAGCTCCCTCTACACTGTCCCATCAAACACTCCCAGGGCAGGTACAGCACAGGTTAGATACAGAGTAAAGCTCCCCCTACACTGTGACATCAAACACTCCCTGGACAGGTACAGCACAGGTTAGATACAGAGTAAAGCTTCCTCTACACTGTCCCATCACACACTCCCAGGGCAGGTACAGGGGGTTAGATACAGAGTAAATCTCCCTCTACACTGTCACATCAAACATTCCCAGGGCAGGTACAGGGGGTAAGATACAGAGTAAAGCTCCCTCTACACTGTCCCATCAAACACTCCCAGGGCAGGTACAACACAGGTTAGATACAGAGTAAAGCTTCCTCTACACTGTCCCAACAAACACTCCCAGGGCAGGTACAGCACAGATTACATACAGAGTAAAGCTTCGTCTAAACTGTCCCATCATACACACCCAAGGCAGGTACAGGGGGTTAGATACAGAGTAAAGCTCCATCTACACTGTCCCATCAAACATTCCCAGGGCACGTACAGGGGGTAAGATACAGAGTAAAGCTCCCTCTACACTGTCCCTTCAACACTCCCAGGGCAGGTACAGGGGGTTAGATACAGAGTAATGCTCCCTCTACACTGTCCCATCAAACACTCCCAGGGCAGGTACAGCACAGGTTAGATACACAGTAAAGCTCCCTCTACACTGTCCCATCAAACACTCCCAGGGCAGGTACAGGGGGTTAGATACAGAGTAAAGCTCCCTCTACACTGTCCCATCAAATACTCGCAGAGCAGATACAGAGGGTTAGATACAGAGTAAAGCTGCCTCTACAATGTCCCATCAAACACTCCCAGGGCAGGTACAGGGGGTTAGATACAGAGTAAATCTCCCTCGACACTGTCCCATCAAACACTCACAGGGCAGATACAGCACGGGGTTAGATGCAGAGTAGAGCTCCCTCTACACTGTCCCGTCATAAACTCCCACGGCTGGTACAGTGGGTTAGATACAGAGTAAAGCTCCCTCTACACTGTCCCATCAAACACTCCCAGCGCAGGTACAGGGGGTTAGATACAGAGTAAAGCTCGCTCTACACTGTCCCATCAAACACTCCCAGGGCAGGTACAGCACAGGTTAGATACAGAGTAAAGCTCCCTCTACACTGTCCCATCAAACACTCCCAGGGCAGGTACAGCACAGGTTAGATACAGAGTAAAGCTTCCTCTACGCTGTCCCATCATACACTCCCAGGTCAGGTACAGAGGGTTAGATACAGAGTAATGCTCCCTCTACACTGTCCCATCAAAAACTCCCAGGGCTGGTACAGGGGGTTATATACAGGGTAAAGCTACCTCCACACTGTCCCATTAAACACTCCCAGGTCAGGTACAGGGGGTTAGATACAGAGTAAAGCTCCCTCTACCCTGTCCCATGAACACTCCCAGGGCAGGTACTGGGGTTTTATACAGAGTAATGCTCCCTCTAAACTGTCCCATCAAACACTCCCAGGGCAGGTACAGCGCAGGTTAGATACAGAGTAAAGCTCCCTCTAAACTCTCCCATCAAACACTCCCAGGGCAGGTACAGAGGGTTAGATACAGAGTAAAGCTCCCTCTACACTGTCCCATCAACACTCCCAGGGCAGGTACAGGAGGTTAGATACAGAGTAATGCTCCCTCTACACTGTCCCATCAAACACTCCCAGGGCAGGTACAGCACAGGTTAGATACAGAGTAAAGCTCCCTCCACACTGTCCCATCAAACACTCCCGGGGCAGGTGCAGGGGTTAGATACAGAGTAAAGCTCCCTCTACATTGTCCCATCAAACACTCCCAGGGCTGGTACAGGGGGTTAGATACAGAGTAAAGCTCCCTCTACACTGTCCCATCAAATACTCCCAGTGCAGGTACAGGGGGTTAGATACAGAGTAAAGCTCCCCCTACACTGTCCCATCAAACACTCCCAGGGCAGGTACAGGGGGTTAGATACAGAGTAAACCTCCCTCGACACTGTCCCATCAAACACTCACAGGTCAGGTACAGCACGGGGTTAGATGCAGAGTAAAGCTCCCTCTACACTGTCCCATCAAAAACTCCCAGGGCTGGTACAGGGGGTTAGATACAGAGTAAAGCTCCCTCTACACTGTCCCATCAAACACTCCCAGGGCAGGTACAGGGGGTTAGATACAGAGTAAAGCTTCCTCTGCACTGTCCCATCAAACACTCCCAGGGCAGGGACCGGGGTTAGATACAGAGTAAATCTCCCTCGACAATGTCCCATCAAACACTCACAGGGCAGGTACAGCACGGGGTTAGATGCAGAGTAACGCTCCCTCTACACTGTCCCATCAAAAACTCCCAAGGCTGGTACAGGGGGTTCGATACAGAGTAAAGCTCCCTCTACACTGTCCCATCAAACACTCCCAGGGCAGGTACAGGGGGTTAGATACAGAGTAAAGCTCCCTCTACAATGTCCCATCAAAAACTCCCAGGGCAGGTACAGGGGGTTAGATACAGAGTAAAGCTTCCTCTACACTGTCCCATGAAACACTCCCAGGGCAGGTACAGGAGGTTAGATACAGAGTAAAGCTCCCTCTACACTGTCCCATCAAACACTCCCAGGGCAGGTGCAGCACAGGTTAGATACAGAGTAAAACTCCCTCTACACTGTCCCTTCTAACACTCCTAGGGCAGGTACAGGTGGTTAGATACAGAGTAAAGCTCCCTCTACACTGTCCCATCAAATAATCCCAGGGCAGGTACAGGGGGTTAGATACAGAGTAAAGCTCCCTCTACACTGTCCCATCAAACAATCCTAGGGCAGGTACAGGGGGTTGGATACAGAGTAAATCTCCCTCGACACTGTCCCATCAAACAGTCACAGGGCAGGTACAGCACGGGGTTAGATGCAGAGTAATGCTCCCTCTGCACTGTCCCATCAAAAGCTCCCAGTGCTGGTACAGGGGGTTAGACACAGAGTAAAGCTCCCTCTACACTGTCCCATCAAACACTCACAGGGCAGGTACAGGGGGTTAGATACAGAGTAAAGCTCCCTCCACACTGTCCCATCAAACCTCCCTGGGCAGGTACAGGGGGTTAGATACAGAGTAAAGCCCACTCCACACTGTCCCATCAAACACTCCCAGGGCAGTTACAGGGGGTTAGATACAGAGTAAATCTCAATCTACACTGTATCATCAAACAATCCCAGGCCATGTACAGCACGGGGTTAGATACAGAGTAAAGCTCCCTCCACACTGTCCCAGTAAACACTCACAGGGCACGTACAGGGTGTTAGATACAGAGTAAAGCACCCTCTACACTGTCCCATCAAACACTCCCAGGGCAGGTACAGGGGGCAAGACACAGAGTAAAGCTCCCTCTATACTGTCCCATCAAACACTCCCAGGGCATGTACAGCACGGGGTTAGATACAGAGTAAAGCTCCCTCTACACTGTCCCATCAAACACATCCAGGGCAGGTACCGGGGGTTAGATACAGAGTAAATCTCCCTCGACACGGTCCCATCAAACACTCCCAGGGCAGGTACAGGGGGTAAGATACAGAGTAAATCTACCTCGACACTGTCCCATCAAACAAACCCAGGGCAGGTACAGGGGGTAAGATTCAGAGTAAAGCTCCCTCTACACTGTCCCATCAACACTCCAAGGGCAGGTACAGGGGGTTAGATACAGAGTAAAGCTCCCTCTACCCTGTCCCATGAACACTCCCAGGGCAGGTACAGGGGTTTATATACAGAGTAATGCTCCCTCTAAACTGTCCCATCAAACACTCCCAGGGCAGGTACAGCACAGGTTAGATACAGAGTAAAGCTCCCTCTAAACTCTCCCATCAAACACTCCCAGGGCAGGTACAGAGGGTTAGATACAGAGTAAAGCTCCCTCTACACTGTCCCATCAACACTCCCAGGGCAGGTACAGGGGGTTAGATACAGAGTAATGCTCCCTCTACACTGTCCCATCAAACACTCCCAGGGCAGGTACAGCACAGGTTAGATACAGAGTAAAGCTCCCTCCACACTGTCCCATCAAACACTCCCGGGGCAGGTGCAGGGGTTAGATACAGAGTAAAGCTCCCTCTACATTGTCCCATCAAACACTCCCAGGGCTGGTACAGGGGGTTAGATACAGAGTAAAGCTCCCTCTACACTGTCCCATCAAATACTCCCAGTGCAGGTACAGGGGGTTAGATACAGAGTAAAGCTCCCCCTACACTGTCCCATCAAACACTCCCAGGGCAGGTACAGGGGGTTAGATACAGAGTAACCCTCCCTCGACACTGTCCCATCAAACACTCACAGGTCAGGTACAGCACGGGGTTAGATGCAGAGTAAAGCTCCCTCTACACTGTCCCATCAAAAACTCCCAGGGCTGGTACAGGGGGTTAGATACAGAGTAAAGCTCCCTCTACACTGTCCCATCAAACACTCCCAGGGCAGGTACAGGGGGTTAGATACAGAGTAAAGCTTCCTCTGCACTGTCCCATCAAACACTCCCAGGGCAGGGACGGGGGTTAGATACAGAGTAAATCTCCCTCGACAATGTCCATTCAAACACTCACAGGGCAGGTACAGCACGGGGTTAGATGCAGAGTAACGCTCCCTCTACACTGCCCCATCAAAAACTCCCAAGGCTGGTACAGGGGGTTCGATACAGAGTAAAGCTCCCTCTACACTGTCCCATCAAACACTCCCAGGGCAGGTACAGGGGGTTAGATACAGAGTAAAGCTCCCTCTACAATGTCCCATCAAAAACTCCCAGGGCAGGTACAGGGGGTTAGATACAGAGTAAAGCTTCCTCTACACTGTCCCATCAAACACTCTCAGGGCAGGTACAGGAGGTTAGATACAGAGTAAAGCTCCCTCTACACTGTCCCATCAAACACTCCCAGGGCAGGTGCAGCACAGGTTAGATACAGAGTAAAGCTCCCTCTACACTGTCCCTTCTAACACTCCCAGGGCAGGTACAGGTGGTTAGATACAGAGTAAAGCTCCCTCTACACTCTCCCATCAAATAATCCCAGGGCAGGTACAGGGGGTTAGATAAAGAGTAAAGCTCCCTCTACACTGTCCCATCAAACAATCCTAGGGCAGGTACAGGGGGTTGGATACAGAGTAAATCTCCCTCGACACTGTCCCATCAAACAGTCACAGGGCAGGTACAGCACGGGGTTAGATGCAGAGTAATGCTCCCTCTGCACTGTCCCATCAAAAGCTCCCAGTGCTGGTACAGGGGGTTAGACACAGAGTAAAGCTCCCTCTACACTGTCCCATCAAATACTCACAGGGCAGGTACAGGGGGTTAGATACAGAGTAAAGCTCCCTCCACACTGTCCCATCAAACCTCCCTGGGCAGGTACAGGGGGTTAGATACAGAGTAAAGCCCACTCCACACTGTCCCATCAAACATTCCCAGGGCAGTTACAGGGGGTTAGATACAGAGTAAATCTCAATCTACACTGTATCATCAAACAATCCCAGGCCATGTACAGCACGGGGTTAGATACAGAGTAAAGCTCCCTCCACACTGTCCCAGTAAACACTCACAGGGCACGTTCAGGGTGTTAGACACAGAGTAAAGCACCCTCTACACTGTCCCATCAAACACTCCCAGGGCATGTACAGCACGGGGTTAGATACAGAGTAAAGCTCCCTCTACACTGTCCCATCAAACACTCACAGGGCAGGTACAGGGGGTTAGATACAGAGTAAAGCTCCCTCCACACTGTCCCATCAAACCTCCCTGGGCAGGTACAGGGGGTTAGATACAGAGTAAAGCCCACTCCACACTGTCCCATCAAACACTCCCAGGGCAGGTACAGGGGGCAAGATAAAGAGAAAAGCTCCCTCTACACTGTCCCATCAAACACTCCCAGGGCAGGAACAGCACGGGGTTAGACACAGAGTAAAGCTCCCTCTACACTGTCCCATCAAAAACTCCCAGGGCTGGTACAGGGGGTTAGATACAGAGTAAAGCTCCCTCTACACTGTCCCATCAAACACTCCCAGGGCAGGTACAGGGGGTTAGATACAGAGTAAAGCTCCCTCTGCACTGTCCCATCAAACACTCCCAGGGCAGGGACGGGGTTTAGATACAGAGTAAATCTCCCTCGACAATGTCCCATCAAACACTCACAGGGCAGGTACAGCACGGGGTTAGATGCAGAGTAAAGCTCCATCTACACTGTCCCATCAACACTCCCAGGGCAGGTACAGGGGGTTAGATACAGAGTAATGCTCCCTCTACACTGTCCCATCAAACACTCCCAGGGCAGGTACAGGGGGTTAGATACAGAGTAAAGCTCCCTCTGCAATGTCCCATCATAAACGCCCAGGGCAGGTACAGGGGGTTAGATACAGAGTAAAGCTTCCTCTACACTGTCCCATCAAACACTCCCAGGGCAGGTACAGGAGGTTAGATACAGAGTAAAGCTCCCTCTACACTGTCCCATCAAACACTCCCAGGGCAGGTGCAGCACAGGTTAGATACAGAGTAAAGCTCCCTCTACACTGTCCCTTCTAACACTCCCAGGGCAGGTACAGGTGGTTAGATACAGAGTAAAGCTCCCTCTACACTGTCCCATCAAATAATCCCAGGGCAGGTACAGGGGGTTAGATACAGAGTAAAGCTCCCTCTACACTGTCCCGTCAAACAATCCTAGGGCAGGTACAGGGGGTTAGATACAGAGTAAATCTCCCTCGACACTGTCCCATCAAACAGTCACAGGGCAGGTACAGCACGGGGTTAGATGCAGAGTAATGCCCCTCTGCACTGTCCCATCAAAAGCTCCCAGTGCTGGTACAGGGGGTTAGCCACAGACTAAAGCTCCCTCTACACTGTCCCATCCAACACTCACAGGGCAGGTACAGGGGGTTAGATACAGAGTAAAGCTCCCTCCACACTGTCCCATCAAACCTCCCTGGGCAGGTACAGGGGGTTAGATACAGAGTAAAGCCACTCCACACTATCCCATCAAACACTACCAGGGCAGTTACAGGGGGTTAGATACAGAGTAAATCTCAATCTACACTGTATCATCAAACAATCCCAGGCCATGTACAGCACGGGGTTAGATACAGAGTAAAGCTCCCTCCACACTGTCCCAGTAAACACTCACAGGGCACGTACAGGGTGTTAGATACAGAGTAAAGCACCCTCTACACTGTCCCATCAAACACTCCCAGGGCAGGTACAGGGGGCAAGACACAGAGTAAAGCTCCCTCTACACTGTCCCATCAAACACTCCCAGGGCATGTACAGCACGGGGTTAGATACAGAGTAAAGCTCCCTCTACACTGTCCCATCAAACAGTCCCAGGGCAGGTACCGGGGGTTAGATACAGAGTAAATCTCCCTCGACACGGTCCCATCAAACACTCCCAGGGCAGGTACAGGGGGTAAGATACAGAGTAAATCTCCCTCGACACTGTCCCATCAAACAAACCCAGGGCAGATACAGGGGGTAAGATACAGAGTAAAGCTCCCTCTACACTGTCCCATCAACACTCCAAGGGCAGGTACAGGGGGTTAGATACAGAGTAATGTTCCCTCTAAACTGTCCCATCAAACACTCCCAGGGCAGGTACAGCACATGTTAAATACAGAGTAAAGCTCCCTCTACACTGTCCCATCAAACACTCCCAGGGCAGGTACAGGGGGTTAGATACAGATTAAAGCTCCCTCTACACTGTCCCATCAAACACTCCCAGGGCAGGTACAGGGGGCAAGATACAGAGAAAAGCTCCCTCTACACTGTCCCATCAAACACTCCCAGGGCAGGAACAGCACGGGGTTAGACACAGAGTAAAGCTCCCTCTACACTGTCCCATCAAACACTCCAAGGGCAGGTACAGGGGGTTAGATACAGAGTAAAGCTCCCTCTACACTGTCCCATCAAACACTCCCAGGGCAGGTACAGCACAGGTTAGATACAGAGTAAAGCTTCCTCTACGCTCTCCCATCATACACTCCCAGGGCAGGTACAGAGGGTTAGATACAGAGTAATGCTCCCTCTACACTGTCCCATCAAAAACTCCCAGGGCTGGTACAGGGGGTTATATACAGTGTAAAGCTCCCTCCACACTGTCCCATTAAACACTCCCAGGTCAGGTACAGGGGGTTAGATACAGAGTAAAGCTCCCTCTACCCTGTCCCATGAACACTCCCAGGGCAGGTACAGGGGTTTATATACAGAGTAATGCTCCCTCTAAACTGTCCCATCAAACACTCCCAGGGCAGGTACAGCACAGGTTAGATACAGAGTAAAGCTCCCTCTAAACTCTCCCATCAAACACTCCCAGGGCAGGTACAGAGGGTTAGATACAGAGTAAAGCTCCCTCTACACTGTCCCATCAACACTCCCAGGGCAGGTACAGGGGGTTAGATACAGAGTAATGCTCCCTCTACACTGTCCCATCAAACACTCCCAGGGCAGGTACAGCACAGGTTAGATACAGAGTAAAGCTTCCTTTACGCTGTCCCATCATACACTCCCAGGGCAGGTACAGAGGGTTAGATACAGAGTAATGCTCCCTCTACACTGTCCCATCAAAAACTCCCAGGGCTGGTACAGGGGGTTATATACAGGGTAAAGCTCCCTCCACACTGTCCCATTAAACACTCCCAGGTCAGGTAAAGGGGGTTAGATACAGAGTAAACCTCCCTCTACCCTGTCCCATGAACACTCCCAGGGCAGGTACAGGGGTTTATATACAGAGTAATGCTCCCTCTAAACTGTCCCATCAAACACTCCCAGGGCAGGTACAGCACAGGTTAGATACAGAGTAAAGCTCCCTCTAAACTCTCCCATCAAACACTCCCAGGGCAGGTACAGAGGGTTAGATACAGAGTAAAGCTCCCTCTACACTGTCCCATCAACACTCCCAGGGCAGGTACAGGGGGTTAGATACAGAGTAATGCTCCCTCTACACTGTCCCATCAAACACTCCCAGGGCAGGTACAGCACAGGTTAGATACAGAGTAAAGCTCCCTCTACACTGTCCCATCAAACACTCCCGGGGCAGGTGCAGGGGTTAGATACAGAGTAAAGCTCCCTCTACATTGTCCCATCAAACACTCCCAGGGCTGGTACAGGGGGTTAGATACAGGGTAAAGCTCCCTCTACACTGTCCCATCAAATACTCCCAGTGCAGGTACAGGGGGTTAGATACAGAGTAAAGCTCCCCCTACACTGTCCCAACAAACACTCCCAGGGCAGGTACAGGGGGTTAGATACAGAGTAAACCTCCCTCGACACTGTCCCATCAAACACTCACAGGTCAGGTACAGCACGGGGTTAGATGCAGAGTAAAGCTCCCTCTACACTGTCCCATCAAAAACTCCCAGGGCTGGTACAGGGGGTTAGATACAGAGTAAAGCTCCCTCTACACTGTCCCATCAAACACTCCCAGGGCAGGTACAGGGGGTTAGATACAGAGTAAAGCTCCCTCTGCACTGTCCCATCAAACACTCCCAGGGCAGGGACGGGGGTTAGATACAGAGTAAATCTCCCTCGACAATGTCCCATCAAACACTCACAGGGCAGGTACAGCACGGGGTTAGATGCAGAGTAACGCTCCCTCTACACTGTCCCATCAAAAACTCCCAAGGCTGGTACAGGGGGTTCGATACAGAGTAAAGCTCCCTCTACACTGTCCCATCAAACACTCCCAGGGCAGGTACAGGGGGTTAGATACAGAGTAAAGCTCCCTCTACAATGTCCCATCAAAAACTCCCAGGGCAGGTACAGGGGGTTAGATACAGAGTAAAGCTTCCTCTACACTGTCCCATCAAACACTCCCAGGGCAGGTACAGGAGGTTAGATACAGAGTAAAGCTCCCTCTACACTGTCCCATCAAACACTCCCAGGGCAGGTGCAGCACTGGTTAGATACAGAGTAAAGCTCCCTCTACACTGTCCTTTCTAACACTCCCAGGGCAGGTACAGGTGGTTAGATACAGAGTAAAGCTCCATCTACACTGTCCCATCAAATAATCCCAGGGCAGGTACAGGGGGTTAGATACAGAGTAAAGCTCCCTCTACACTGTCCCATCAAACAATCCTAGGGCAGGTACAGGGGGTTGGATACAGAGTAAATCTCCCTCGACACTGTCCCATCAAACAGTCACAGGGCAGGTACAGCACGGGGTTAGATGCAGAGTAATGCTCCCTCTGCACTGTCCCATCAAAAGCTCCCAGTGCTGGTACAGGGGGTTAGACAAAGAGTAAAGCTCCCTCTACACTGTCCCATCAAACACTCACAGGGCAGGTACAGGGGGTTAGATACAGAGTAAAGCTCCCTCCACACTGTCCCATCAAACCTCCCTGGGCAGGTACAGGGGGTTAGATACAGAGTAAAGCCCACTCCACACTGTCCCATCAAACACTCCCAGGGCAGTTACAGGGGGTTAGATACAGAGTAAATCTCAATCTACACTGTATCATCAAACAATCCCAGGCCATGTACAGCACGGGGTTAGATACAGAGTAAAGCTCCCTCCACACTGTCCCAGTAAACACTCACAGGGCACGTACAGGGTGTTAGATACAGAGTAAAGCACCCTCTACACTGTCCCATCAAACACTCCCAGGGCAGGTACAGGGGGCAAGACACAGAGTAAAGCTCCCTCTACACTGTCCCATCAAACACTCCCAGGGCATGTACAGCACGGGGTTAGATACAGATAAAGCTCCCTCTACACTGTCCCATCAAACACTCCCAGGGCAGGTACCGGGGGTTAGATACAGAGTAAATCTCCCTCGACACGGTCCCATCAAACACTCCCAGGGCAGGTACAGGGGGTAAGATACAGAGTAAATCTCCCTCGACACTGTCCCATCAAACAAACCCAGGGCAGGTACAGGGGGTAAGATAAAGAGTAAAGCTCCCTCTACACTGTCCCATCAACACTCCAAGGGCAGGTACAGGGGGTTAGATACAGAGTAATGTTCCCTCTACACTGTCCCATCAAACACTCCCAGGGCAGGTACAGCACATGTTAAATACAGAGTAAAGCTCCCTCTACACTGTCCCATCAAACACTCCCAGGGCAGGTACAGGGGGTTAGATACAGATTAAAGCTCCCTCTACACTGTCCCATCAAACACTCCCAGGGCTGGTACAGGGGGCAAGATACAGAGAAAAGCTCCCTCTACACTGTCCCATCAAACACTCCCAGGGCAGGAACAGCACGGGGTTAGACACAGAGTAAAGCTCCCTCTACACTGTCCCATCAAAAACTCCCAGGGCTGGTACAGGGGGTTAGATACAGAGTAAAGCTCCCTCTACACTGTCCCATCAAACACTCCCAGGGCAGGTACAGGGGGTTAGATACAGAGTAAAGCTCCCTCTGCACTGTCCCATCAAACACTCCCAGGGCAGGGACGGGGGTTAGATACAGAGTAAATCTACCCTCGACAATGTCCCATCAAACACTCACAGGGCAGGTACAGCACGGGGTTAGATGCAGAGTAAAGCTCCATCTACACTGTCCCATCAAAAACTCCCAAGGTTGGTACAGGGGGTTCGATACAGAGTGAAGCTTCCTCTACACTGTCCCATCAAACACTCCCAGGGCAGGTACAGGGGGTTAGATACAGAGTAAAGCTCCCTCTACAATGTCCCATCAAAAACTCCCAGGGCAGGTACAGGGGGTTAGATACAGAGTAAAGCTTCCTCTACACTGTCCCATCAAACACTCCCAGGGCAGGTACAGGAGGTTAGATACAGAGTAAAGCTCCCTCTACACTGTCCCATCAAACACTCCCAGGGCAGGTGCAGCACAGGTTAGATACAGAGTAAAGCTCCCTCTACACTGTCCCTTCTAACACTCCCAGGGCAGGTACAGGTGGTTAGATACAGAGTAAAGCTCCCTCTACACTGTCCCATCAAATAATCCCAGGGCAGGTACAGGGGGTTAGATACAGAGTAAAGCTCCCTCTACACTGTCCCATCAAACAATCCTAGGGCAGGTACAGGGGGTTAGATACAGAGTAAATCTCCCTCGACACTGTCCCATCAAACAGTCACAGGGCAGGTACAGCACGGGGTTAGATGCAGAGTAATGCTCCCTCTGCACTGTCCCATCAAAAGCTCCCAGTGCTGGTACAGGGGGTTAGACACAGAGTAAAGCTCCCTCTACACTGTCCCATCAAACACTCACAGGGCAGGTACAGGGGGTTAGATACAGAGTAAAGCTCCCTCCACACTGTCCCATCAAACCTCCCTGGGCAGGTACAGGGGGTTAGATACAGAGTAAAGCCACTCCACACTATCCCATCAAACACTCCCAGGGCAGTTACAGGGGGTTAGATACAGAGTAAATCTCAATCTACACTGTATCATCAAACAATCCCAGGCCATGTACAGCACGGGGTTAGATACAGAGTAAAGCTCCCTCCACACTGTCCCAGTAAACACTCACAGGGCACGTACAGGGTGTTAGATACAGAGTAAAGCACCCTCTACACTGTCCCATCAAACACTCCCAGGGCAGGTACAGGGGGCAAGACACAGAGTAAAGCTCCCTCTACACTGTCCCATCAAACACTCCCAGGGCATGTACAGCACGGGGTTAGATACAGAGTAAAGCTCCCTCTACACTGTCCCATCAAACACTCCCAGGGCAGGTACCGGGGGTTAGATACAGAGTAAATCTCCCTCGATACGGTCCCATCAAACACTCCCAGGGCAGGTACAGGGGGTAAGATACAGAGTAAATCTCCCTCGACATGTCCCATCAAACAAACCCAGGGCAGGTACAGGGGGTAAGATACAGAGTAATGTTCCCTCTACACTGTCCCATCAAACACTCCCAGGGCAGGTACAGCACATGTTAAATACAGAGTAAAGCTCCCTCTACACTGTCCCATCAAACACTCCCAGGGCAGGTACAGGGGGTTAGATACAGATTAAAGCTCCCTCTACACTGTCCCATCAAACACTCCCAGGGCAGGTACAGGGGGCAAGATACAGAGAAAAGCTCCCTCTACACTGTCCCATCAAACACTCCCAGGGCAGGAACAGCACGGGGTTAGACACAGAGTAAAGCTCCCTCTACACTGTTCCATCAAACACTCCAAGGGCAGGTACAGGGGGTTAGATACAGAGTAAAGCTCCCTCTACACTGTCCCATCAAACATTCCCAGGGCAGGTACAGGGGGTAAGATACAGAGTAAAGCTCCCTCTACACTGTCCCATCAACACTCCCAGGGCAGGTACAGGGGGTTAGATACAGAGTAATGCTCCCTCTACACTGTCCCATCAAACACTCCCAGGGCAGGTGCAGGGGTTAGATACAGAGTAAAGCTCCCTCTACACTGTCTCATCAAACACTCCCAGGGCTGGTACGGGGGGTTAGATACAGAGTAAAGCTCCCTCTACACTGTCCCATCAAATACTCCCAGTGCAGGTACAGGGGGTTAGATACAGAGTAAAGCTCCCCCTACACTGTCCCATCAAACACTCCCAGGGCAGGTCCAGGGGGTTAGATACAGAGTAAACCTCCCTCGACACTGTCCCATCAAACACTCACAGGGCAGGTACAGCACGGGGTTAGATGCAGAGTAAAGCTCCCTCTACACTGTCCCATCAAAAACTCCCAGGGCTGGTACAGGGGGTTAGATACAGAGTAAAGCTCCCTCTACACTGTCCCATCAAACACTCCCAGGGCAGGTACAGGGGGTTAGATACAGAATAAAGCTCCCTCTACACTGTCCCATCAAACAATCCCAGGGCAGGGACAGGGGTTAGATACAGAGTAAATCTCCCTCGACACTGTCCCATCAAACACTCACAGGGTAGGTACTGCACGGGGTTAGATGCAGAGTAAAGCTCCCTCTACACTGTCCCATTAAAAACTCCCAAGGCTGGTACAGGGGGTTCGAAACAGAGTAAAGCTCCCTCTACACTGTCCCATCAAACACTCCCAGGGCAGGTACAGGGGGTTAGATACAGAGTAAAGCTCCCTCGACACTGTCCCATCAAACAGTCACAGGGCAGGTAGAGCACGGGGTTAGATGCAGAGTAATGCTCCCTCTGCACTGTCCCATCAAAAACTCCCAGTGCTGGTACAGGGGGTTAGACACAGAGTAAAGCTCCCTCTACACTGTCCCATCAAACACTCACAGGGCAGGTACAGGGGGTTAGATACAGAGTAAAGCTCCCTCCACACTGTCCCATCAAACCTCCCTGGGCAGGTACAGAGGGTTAGATACAGAATAAAGCCCACTCCACACTGTCCCATCAAACACTCCCAGGGCAGTTACAGGGGGTTAGATACAGAGTAAATCTCAATCTACACTGTATCATCAAACAATCCCAGGCCATGTACAGCACGGGGTTAGATACAGAGTAAAGCTCCCTCCACACTGTCCCAGTAAACACTCCCAGGGCAGGTACAGGGGGTTAGATACAGATTAAAGCTCGCTCTACACTGTCCCATCAAACACTCCCAGGGCAGGTACAGGGGGCAAGATACAGAGAAAAGCTCCCTCTACACTGTCCCATCAAACACTCCCAGGGCAGGTACAGGGGGTTAGATACAGAGTAAAGCTCCCTCTACACTGTCCCATCAAACACTCCCAGGGCAGGTACAGGGGGTTAGATACAGAGTAAATCTCCCTCGACACTGTCCCATCAAACACTCACAGGGCAGGTACAGCACGGGGTTAGATGCAAAGTAAAGCTCCCTCTACACTGTCCCATCAAAAACTCCCAGGGCTGGTACAGGGGGTTCGATACAGAGTAAAGCTCCCTCTACACTGTCCCATCATACACTCCCAGGGCAGGTACAGGGGGTTAGATACAGAGTATAGCTCCCTCTACAATGTCCCATCATACACTCCCAGGGCAGGTACAGGGGGTTAGATTCAGAGTAAAGCTCCCTCTACAATGTCCCATCAAAAACTCCCAGGGCAGGTACAGGGGGTTAGATACAGAGTAATGCTCCCTCTACACTGTCCCATCAAACACTCCCAGGGCAGGTACAGCACATGTTAGATACAGAGTAAAGCTCCCTCTACACTGTCCCATCAAACACTCCCAGGGCAGGTGCAGGGGTTAGATACAGAGTAAAGCTCCCTCTACACTGTCCCATCAAACACTCCCAGGGCTGGTACGGGGGGTTAGATACAGAGTAAAGCTCCCTCTACACTGTCCCATCAAATACTCCCAGTGCAGGTACAGGGGGTTAGATACAGAGTAAAGCTCCCCCTACACTGTCCCATCAAACACTCCCAGGGCAGGTACAGGGGGTTAGATACAGAGTAAACCTCCCTCGACACTGTCCCATCAAACACTCACAGGGCAGGTATAGCACGGGGTTGATGCAGAGTAAAGCTCCCTCTACACTGTCCCATCAAACACTCCCAGGGCAGGTACAGGGGGTTAGATACAGAATAAAGTTCCCTCAACACTGTCCCATCAAACAATCCCAGGGCAGGGACAGGGGTTAGATACAGAGTAAATCTCCCTCGACACTGTCCCATCAAACACTCACAGGGCAGGTACAGCACGGGGTTAGATGCAGAGTAATGCTCCCTCTGCACTGTCCCATCAAAAACTCCCAGTGCTGGTACAGGGGGTTAGACACAGAGTAAAGCTCCCTCTACACTGTCCCATCAAACACTCACAGGGCAGGTACAGGGGGTTAGATACAGAGTAAAGCTCCCTCCACACTGTCCCATCAAACCTCCCTGGGCAGGTACAGAGTGTTTGATACAGAATAAAGCCCACTCCACACTGTCCCATCAAACACTCCCAGGGCAGTTACAGGGGGTTAGATATAGAGTAAATCTCAATCTACACTGTATCATCAAACAATCCCAGGCCATGTACAGCACGGGGTTAGATACAGAGTAAAGCTCGCTCCACACTGTCCCAGTAAACACTCACAGGGCACGGACAGGGTGTTAGATACAGAGTAAAGCACCCTCTACACTGTCCCATCAAACACTCCCAGGGCAGGTACAGGGGGCAAGACACAGAGTAAAGCTCCCTCTACACTGTCCCATCAAACACTCCCAGGGCAGGTACAGCACGGGGTTAGATACAGAGTAAAGCTCCCTCTACACTGTCCCATCAAACACTCCCAGGGCAGGTACAGGGGGTTAGATACAGAGTAAATCTCCCTCGACACTGTCCCATCAAACACTCCCAGGGCAGGTACAGGGGGTAAGATACAGAGCAAATCTCCCTCGACACTGTCCCATCAAACACACCCAGGGCAGGTACAGGGGGTAAGATACAGAGTAAAGCTCCCTCTACACTGTCCCATCAACACTCCCAGGGCAGGTACAGGGGGTTAGATACAGAGTAATGCTCCCTCTACACTGTCCCATCAAACACTCCCAGGGCAGGTACAGCACAGGTTAAATACAGAGTAAAGCTCCCTCTACACTGTCCCATCAAACAGTCCCAGGGCAGGTACAGGGGGTTAGATACAGATTAAAGCTCGCTCTACACTGTCCCATCAAACACTCCCAGGGCAGGTACAGGGGGCAAGATACAGAGAAAAGCTCCCTCTACACTGTCCCATCAAACACTCCCAGGGCAGGAACAGCACGGGGTTAGACACAGAGTAAAGCTCCCTCTACACTGTCCCATCAAACACTCCCAGGGCAGGTACAGGGGGTTAGATACAGAGTAAAGCTCCCTATACACTGTCCCATCAAACACTCCCAGGGCAGGTACAGGGGGTTAGATACAGAGTAAATCTCCCTCGACACTGTCCCATCAAACACTCACAGGGCAGGTACAGCACGGGGTTAGATGCAGAGTAAAGCTCCCTCTAAACTGTCCCATCAAAAACTCCCAGGGCTGGGACAGGGGGTTAGATACAGAGTAAAGCTCCCTCTACACTGTCCCATCAAACACTCCCAGGGCAGGTACAGGGGGTTAGATACAGAGTAAAGCTCCCTCTACACCGTCCCATCAAACACTCCCAGGGCAGGTACAGGGGGCAAGATACAGAGAAAAGCTCCCTCTACACTGTCCCATCAAACACTCCCAGGGCAGGAACAGCACGGGGTTAGACACAGAGTAAAGCTCCCTCTACACTGTCCCATCAAACACTCCAAGGGCAGGTACAGGGGGTTAGATACAGAGTAAAGCTCCCTCTACACTGTCCCATCGAACATTCCCAGGGCAGGTACAGGGGGTAAGATACAGAGTAAAGCTCCCTCTACACTGTCCCATCAACACTCCCAGGGCAGGTACAGGGGGTTAGATACAGAGTAAAACTCCCTCGACACTGTCCCATCAAACACTCACAGGGCAGGTACAGCACGGGGTTAGATGCAGAGTAAAGCTCCCTCTACACTGTCCCATCAAAAACTCCCAGGGCTGGTACAGGGGGTTAGATACAGAGTAAAGCTCCCTCTACACTGTCCCATCAAACACTCCCAGGGCAGGTACAGGGGGTTAGATACAGAATAAAGCTCCCTCTACACTGTCCCATCAAACAATCCCAGGGCAGGGACAGGGGTTAGATACAGAGTAAATCGCCCTCGACACTGTCCCATCAAACACTCACAGGGCAGGTACTGCACGGGGTTAGATGCAGAGTAAAGCTCCCTCTACACTGTCCCATCAAAAACTCCCAAGGCTGGTACAGGGGGTTCGATACAGAGTAAAGCTCCCTCTACAGTGTCCCATCAAACACTCCCAGGGCAGGTACAGGGGGTTAGATACAGAGTAAAGCTCCCTCGACACTGTCCCATCAAACAGTCACAGGGCAGGTACAGCACGGGGTTAGATGCAGAGTAATGCTCCCTCTGCACTGTCCCATCAAAAACTCCCAGTGCTGGTACAGGGGGTTAGACACAGAGTAAAGCTCCCTCTACACTGTCCCATCAAACACTCACAGGGCAGGTACAGGGGGTTAGATACAGAGTAAAGCTCCCTCCACACTGTCCCATCAAACCTCCCTGGGCAGGTACAGAGGGTTAGATACAGACTAAAGCCCACTCCACACTGTCCCATCAAACACTCCCAGGGCAGTTACAGGGGGTTAGATACAGAGTAAATCTCAATCTACACTGTATCATCAAACAATCCCAGGCCATGTACAGCACGGGGTTAGATACAGAGTAAAGCTCCCTCCACACTGTCCCAGTAAACACTCACAGGGCACGGACAGGGTGTTAGATACAGAGTAAAGCACCCTCTACACTGTCCCATCAAACACTCCCAGGGCAGGTACAGGGGGCAAGACACAGAGTAAAGCTCCCTCTACACTGTCCCATCAAACACTCCCAGGGCAGGTACAGCACGGGGTTAGATACAGAGTAAAGCTCCCTCTACACTGTCCCATCAAACACTCCCAGGGCAGGTACAGGGGGTTAGATACAGAGTAAATCTCTCTCGACACTGTCCCATCAAACACTCCCAGGGCAGGTACAGGGGGTAAGATACAGAGCAAATCTCCCTCGACACTGTCCCATCAAACACACCCAGGGCAGGTACAGGGGGTAAGATACAGAGTAAAGCTGCCTCTACACTGTCCCATCAACACTCCCAGGGCAGGTACAGGGGGATGGATACAGAGTAATGCTCCCTCTACACTGTCCCATCAAACACTCCCAGGGCAGGTACAGCACAGGTTAAATACAGAGTAAAGCTCCCTCTACACTGTCCCATCAAACACTCCCAGGGCAGGTACCGGGGGTTAGATACAGAGTAAATCTCCCTCGACACTGAACCATCAAACACTCACAGGGCAGGTACAGCACGGGGTTAGATGCAGAGTAAAGCTCCCTCTACACTGTCCCATCAAAAACTCCCAGGGCTGGTACAGGGGGTTAGATACAGAGTAAAGCTCCCTCTGCACTGTCCCATCAAACACTCCCAGGGCAGGTACAGGGGGTTAGATACAGAGTAAAGCTCCCTCTACACTGTCGCATCAAACACTCCCAGGGCAGGGACAGGGGTTAGATACAGAGTAAATCTCCCTCGACACTGTCCCATCAAACCACTTACAGGGCAGGTACAGCACGGGGTTAGATGCAGAGTAAAGCTCCCTCTACACTGTCCCATCAAAAACTCCCAAGGCTGGTACAGGGGGTTCGATACAGAGTAAAGCTCCCTCTACACTGTCCCATCATACACTCCCAGGGCAGGTACAGGGGGTTAGATACAGAGTAAAGCTCCCTCTACAATGTCCCATCAAAAACTCCCAGGGCAAGTACAGGGGGTTAGATACAGAGTAAAGCTTCCTCTACACTGTCCCATCAAACACTCCCAGGGCAGGTACAGGGGGTTAGATACAGAGTAAAGCTCCCTCTGCACTGTCCCATCAAACACTCCCAGGGCAGGTGCAGCACAGGTTAGATACAGAGTAAAGCTCCCTCTACACTGTCCCTTCTAACACTCCCAGGGCAGGTACAGGGGGTTAGATACAGAGTAAAGCTCCCTCTACACTGTCCCATCAAATAATCCCAGGGCAGGTACAGGGGGTTAGATACAGAGTAAAGCTCCCTCTACATTGTCCCATCAAACATTCCTAGGGCAGGTACAGGGGGTTAGATACAGAGTAAATCTCCCTCGACACTGTCCCATCAAACAGTCACAGGGCAGGTACAGCACGGGGTTAGATGCAGAGTAATGCTCCCTCTACACTGTCCCATCAAAAACTCCCAGGGCTGGTACAGGGGATTAGACACAGAGTAAAGCTCCCTCTGCACTGTCCCATCAAACACTCACAGGGCAGGTACAGGGGGTTAGATACAGAGTAAAGCTCCCTCCACACTGTCCCATCAATCCTCCCTGGGCAGGTACAATGGGTTAGATACAGAGTAAAGCCCACTCCACACTGTCCCATCAAACACTGCAGGGCAGTTACAGGGGGTTAGATACAGAGTAAATCTCAATCTACACTGTATCATCAAACACTCCCAGGCCATGTACAGCACGGGGTTAGATACAGAGTAAAGCTCCCTCCACACTGTCCCATCAAACACTCCCAGGGCAGGTACAGGGGGCAAGACACAGAGTAAAGCTCCCTCTACACTGTCCCATCAAACACTCCCAGGGCAGGTACAGCACGGGGTTCGATACAGAGTAAAGCTCCCTCTAAATTGTCCCATCAAACACTCCCAGGGCAGGTACAGGGGGTTAGATACAGAGTAGTGCTCCCTCTACACTGTCCCATCAAACACTCCCAGGGCAGGTACAGCATAGGTTAAATACAGAGTAAAGCTCCCTCTACACTGTCCCATCAAACACTCCCAGGGCAGGAACAGCACGGGGTTAGACACAGAGTAAAGCTCCCTCTACACTGTCCCATTAAACACTCCCAGGGCAGGTACAGGGGGTTAGATACAGAGTAAAGCTCCCTCTACACTGTCCCATCAAACACTCCCAGGGCAGGTACAGGGGGTTAGATACAGAGTAAATCTCCCTCGACACTGTCCCATCAAACACTCACAGGGCAGGTACAGCACGGGGTTAGATGCAGAGTAAAGCTCCCTCTCCACTGTCCCATCAAAAACTCCCAGGGCTGGTACAGGGGGTTAGATACAGAGTAAAGCTCCCTCTACACTGTCCCATCAAACACTCCCAGGGCAGGTACAGGGGGTTAGATACAGAGTAAAGCTCCCTCTACACTGTCCCATCAAACACTCCCAGGGCAGGTACAGGGGGTTAGATACAGAGTAAAGCTCCCTCTACACTGTCCCATCAAACACTCCCAGGGCAGGTACAGGGGGTTAGATACAGAGTAAATCTCCCTCGACACTGTCCCATCAAACACTCACAGGGCAGGTACAGCACGGGGTTTGATGCAGAGTAAAGCTCCCTCTACACTGTCCCATCAAAAACTCCCAGGGCTGGTACAGGGGGTTAGATACAGAGTAAAGCTCCCTCTACACTGTCCCATCAAACACTCCCAGGGCAGGTACAGGGGGTTATATACAGAGTAAAGCTCCCTCTACACTGTCCCATCAAACACTCCCAGGGCAGGGACAGGGGTTAGATACAGAGTAAATCTCCCTCGACACTGTCCCATCAAACACTTCCAGGGCAGGTACAGCACGGGGTTAGATGCAGAGTAAAGCTCCCTCTACACTGTCCCATCAAAAACTCCCAAGGCTGGTACAGGGGGTTCGATACAGAGTAAAGCTCCCTCTACACTGTCCCATCATACACTCCCAGGGCAGGTACAGGGGGTTAGATACAGAGTAAAGCTCCCTCTGCAATGTCCCATCAAAAACTCCCAGGGCAGGTACAGGGGGTTAGATACAGAGTAAAGCTCCCTCTACACTGTCCCATCAAACACTCCTAGGGCAGGTACAGGGGGTTAGATACAGAGTAAATCTCCCTCGACACTGTCCCATCAAACAGTCACAGGGCAGGTACAGCACGGGGTTAGATGCAGAGTAATGCTCCCTCTACACTGTCCCATCAAAAACTCCCAGGGCTGGTACAGGGGATTAGACACAGAGTAAAGCTCCCTCTGCACTGTCCCATCAAACACTCACAGGGCAGGTACAGGGGGTTAGATACAGAGTAAAGCTCCCTCCACACTGTCCCATCAATCCTCCCTGGGCAGGTACAATGGGTTAGATACAGAGTAAAGCCCACTCCACACTGTCCCATCACACACTCCCAGGCCATGTACAGCACGGGGTTAGATACAGAGTAAAGCTCCCTCCACACTGTCCCAGTAAACACTCACAGGGCACGTACTGGGTGTTAGATACAGAGTAAAGCACCCTCTACACTGTCCCATCAAACACTCCCAGGGCAGGTACAGGGGGCAAGACACAGAGTAAAGCTCCCTCTACACTGTCCCATCAAACACTCCCAGGGCAGGTACAGCACGGGGTTCGATACAGAGTAAAGCTCCCTCTACACTGTCCCATCAAACACTCCCAGGGCAGGTACAGGGGGTTAGATCCAGAGTAAATCTCCCTCGACACTGTCCCATCAAAAACTCCCAGGGCAGGTACAGGGGGTAAGATACAGACTAAATCTCCCTCGACACTGTCCCATCAAACACACCCAGGGCAGGTACAGGGGGAAAGATACAGAGTAAAGCTCCCTCTACACTGTCCCATCAACACTCCCAGGGCAGGTACAGGGGGTTAGATACAGAGTAATGCTCCCTCTACACTGTCCCATCAAACAATCCCAGGGCTGGTACAGCACAGGTTAGATACAGAGTAAAGCTCCCTCTAAATTGTCCCATCAAACACTCCCAGGGCAGGTACAGGGGGTTAGATACAGATTAAAGCTCCCTCTACACTGTCCCATCAAACACTCCCAGGGCAGGTCCAGGGGGCAAGATACAGAGTAAAGCTCCCACTACACTGTCCCATCAAACACTCCCAGGGCAGGAACAGCACGGGGTTAGACACAGAGTAAAGCTCCCTCTACACTGTCCCATCAAACACTCCCAGGGCAGGTATAGGGGGTTAGATACAGAGTAAAGCTCCCTCTACACTGTCCCATCAAATACTCCCACGGCTGGTACAGGGGGTTTGATACAGAGTAAAGCTCCCTCTACACTGTCCCATCAAACATTCCCAGGGCAGGTACAGGGGGTAAGATACAGAGTAAAGCTCCCTCTACACTGTCCCATCAACACTCCCAGGGCAGGTACAGGGGGTTAGATACAGAGTAATGCTCCCTCTACACTGTCCCATCAAAAACTCCCAGGGCTGGTACAGGGGGTTAGATACAGAGTAAAGCTCCGTCTACACTGTCCCATCAATTCTCCCAGGGCAGGTACAGGGGGTTAGATACAGAGAAAAGCTCCCTCTACACTGTCCCATCAAACACTCACAGGGCAGGAACAGCACGGGGTTAGACACAGAGTAAAGCTCCCTCTACACTGTCCCATCAAACACTCCCAGGGCAGGTACAGGGGGTTAGATACAGAGTAAAGCTCCCCCTACACTGTCCCATCAAACACTCCCAGGGCAGGTACAGGGGGTTAGATACAGAGTAAAGCTCCCTCTACACTGTCCCATCAAACACTCCCAGGGCAGGTACAGGGGGTTAGATACAGAGTAAAGCTCCCTCTACACTGTCCCATCAAACACTCGCAGGGCAGGGACAGGGGTTAGATACAGAGTAAATCTCCCTCGACACTGTCCCATCAAACACTTACAGGGCAGGTACAGCACGGGGTTAGATGCAGAGTAAAGCTCCCTCTACACTGTCCCATCAAAAACTCCCAAGGCTGGTACAGGGGGTTCGATACAGAGTAAAGCTCCCTATACACTGTCCCATCAAACACTCCCAGGGCAGGTGCAGCACAGGTTAGATACAGAGTAAAGCTCCCTCTACACTGTCCCTTCTAACACTCCCAGGGCAGGTACAGGGGGTTAGATACAGAGTAAAGCTCCCTCTACACTGTCCCATCAAATAATCCCAGGGCAGGTACAGGGGGTTAGATACAGAGTAAAGCTCCCTCTACACTGTCCCATCAAACACTCCTAGGGCAGGTACAGGGGGTTAGATACAGAGAAAATCTCCCTCGACACTGTCCCATCAAACAGTCACAGGGCAGGTACAGCACGGGGTTAGATGCAGAGTAATGCTCCCTCTACACTGTCCCATCAAAAACTCCCAGGGCTGGTACAGGGGATTAGACACAGAGTAAAGCTCCCTCTGCACTGTCCCATCAAACACTCACAGGGCAGGTACAGGGGGTTAGATACAGAGTAAAGCTCCCTCCACACTGTCCCTTCAATCCTCCCTGGGCAGGTACAATGGGTTAGATACAGAGTAAAGCCCACTCCACACTGTCCCATCAAACACTCCCAGGGCAGTTACAGGGGGTTAGATACAGAGTAAATCTCAATCTACACTGTATCATCAAACACTCCCAGGCCATGTACAGCACGGGGTTAGATACAGAGTAAAGCTCCCTCCACACTGTCCCAGTAAACACTCACAGGGCACGTACACGGTGTTAGATACAGAGTAAAGCACCCTCTACACTGTCCCATCAAACACTCCCAGGGCAGGTACAGGGGGCAAGATACAGAGTAAATCTCCCTCTACACTGTCCCATCAAACACTCCCAGGGCAGGTACAGGGGGAAAGATACAGAGTAAAGCTCCCTCTACACTGTCCCATCAACACTCCCAGGGCAGGTACAGGGGGTTAGATACAGAGTAATGCTCCCTCTACACTGTCCCATCAAACAATCCCAGGGCAGGTACAGCACAGGTTAGATACAGAGTAAAGCTCCCTCTAAACTGTCCCATCAAACACTCCCAGGGCAGGTACAGGGGGTTAGATACAGATTAAAGCTCCCTCTACACTGTCCCATCAAACACTCCCAGGGCAGGTACAGGGGGCAAGATACAGAGAAAACCTCCCTCTACACTGTCCCATCAAACACTCACAGGGCAGGAACAGCACGGGGTTAGACACAGAGTAAAGCTCCCTCTACACTGTCCCATCAAACACTCCCAGGGCAGGTACAGGGGGTTAGATACAGAGTAAAGCTCCCCCTACACTGTCCCATCAAACACTCCCAGGGCAGGTACAGGGGGTTAGATACAGAGTAAATCTCCCTCGACACTGTCCCATCAAACACTCACAGGGCAGGTACAGCACGGGGTTAGATGCAGAGTAAAGGTCCCTCTACACTGTCCCATCAAAAACTCCCAGGGCTGGTACAGGGGGTTAGATACAGAGTAAAGCTCCCTCTACACTGTCCCATCAAACACTCCCAGGGCAGGTACAGGGGGTTAGATACAGAGTAAAGCTCCCTCTACACTGTCCCATCAAACACTCGCAGGGCAGGGACAGGGGTTAGATACAGAGTAAATCTCCCTCGACACTGTCCCATCAAACACTTACAGGGCAGGTACAGCACGGGGTTAGATGCAGAGTAAAGCTCCCTCTACACTGTCCCATCAAAAACTCCCAAGGCTGGTACAGGGGGTTCGATACAGAGTAAAGCTCCCTATACACTGTCCCATCAAACACTCCCAGGGCAGGTGCAGCACAGGTTAGATACAGAGTAAAGCTCCCTCTACACTGTCCTTTCTAACACTCCCAGGGCAGGTACAGGGGGTTAGATACAGAGTAAAGCTCCCTCTACACTGTCCCATCAAATTATCCCAGGGCAGGTACAGGGGGTTAGATACAGAGTAAAGCTCCCTCTACACTGTCCCATCAAACATTCCTAGGGCAGGTACAGGGGGTTAGATACAGAGTAAATCTCCCTCGACACTGTCCCATCAAACAGTCACAGGGCAGGTACAGCACGGGGTTAGATGCAGAGTAATGCTCCCTCTACACTGTCCCATCAAAAACTCCCAGGGCTGGTACAGGGGATTAGACACAGAGTAAAGCTCCCTCTGCACTGTCCCATCAAACACTCACAGGGCAGGTACAGGGGGTTGGATACAGAGTAAAGCTCCCTCCACACTGTCCCTTCAATCCTCCCTGGGCAGGAACAATGGGTTAGATACAGAGTAAAGCCCACTCCACACTGTCCCATCAAACACTCCCAGGGCAGTTACAGGGGGTTAGATACAGAGTAAATCTCAATCTACACTGTATCATCAAACACTCCCAGGCCATGTACAGCACGGGGTTAGATACAGAGTAAAGCTCCCTCCACACTGTCCCAGTAAACACTCACAGGGCACGTACAGGGTGTTAGATACAGAGTAAATCTCCCTCTACACTGTCCCATCAAACACTCCCAGGGCAGGTACAGGGGGAAAGATACAGAGTAAAGCTCCCTCTACACTGTCCCATCAACACTCCCAGGGCAGGTACAGGGGGTTAGATACAGAGTAATGCTCCCTCTACACTGTCCCATCAAACAATCCCAGGGCAGGTACAGCACAGGTTAGATACAGAGTAAAGCTCCCTCTAAACTGTCCCATCAAACACTCCCAGGGCAGGTACCGGGGGTTAGATACAGATTAAAGCTCCCTCTACACTGTCCCATCAAACACTGCCAGGGCAGGTCCAGGGGGCAAGATACAGAGTAAAGCTCCCTCTACACTGTCCCATCAAACACTCCCAGGGCAGGTATAGGGGGTTAGATACAGAGTAAAGCTCCCTCTACACTGTCCCATCAAAAACTCCCACGGCTGTTACAGGGGGTTTGATACAGAGTAAAGCTCCCTCTACACTGTCCCATCAAACATTCCCAGGGCAGGTACAGGGGGTAAGATACAGAGTAAAGCTCCCTCTACACTGTCCCATCAACACTCCCAGGGCAGGTACAGGGGGTTAGATACAGAGTAATGCTCCCTCTACACTGTCCCATTAAAAACTCCCAGGGCTGGTACAGGGGGTTAGATACAGAGTAAAGCTCCGTCTACACTGTCCCATCAATTCTCCCAGGGCAGGTACAGGGGGTTAGATGCAGGGCAATGCTCCCTCTACACTGTCCCATCAAACACTCCCAGGGCAGGTACAGCACAGGTTAGATACAGAGTAAAACTCCCTCTACACTGTCCCATCTAACACTCCCAGGGCTGGTACAGGGGGTTAGATACAGAGTAAAGCTCCCTCTACACTGTCCCATCAAACACTCCCAGGGCAGGTACAGGGGGTTAGATACAGAGTAAAGCTCCCTCTACACTATCCCATCAAACACTCCCAGGGCAGGGACAGGGGTTAGATACAGCGTAAATCTCACTCGACACTGTCCCATCAAACACTCACAGGGCAGGTACAGCACGGGGTTAGATGCAGAGTAAAGCTCCCTCTACACTGTCCCATCAAAAACTCCCAAGGCTGGTACAGGGGGTTCGATACAGAGTAAAGCTCCCTCTACACTGTCCCATCAAACACTCCCAAGGCAGGTACAGGGGGTTAGATACAGAGTAAAGCTCCCTCTACAATGTCCCATCAAAAACTCCCAGGGCAGGTACAGGGGGTTAGATACAGAGTAAAGCTTCCTCTACACTGTCCCATCAAACACTCCCAGGGCAGGTACAGGGGGTTAGATACAGAGTAAAGCTCCCTCTACACTGTCCCGTCAAACACTCCCAGGGCAGGTGCAGCACAGGTTAGATACAGAGTAAAGCTCCCTCTACACTTTCCCATCAAACACTCCCAAGGTAGGTACAGCACAGGTTCGATACAGAGTAAAGCTTCCTCTACACTGTCCCATCATACACTCCCAGGGCAGGTACAGGGGGTTAGATACAGAGTAAAGCTCCCTCGACACTGTCCCATCAAACATTCCCAGGGCAGGTACAGGGGGTAAGATGCAGAGTAAATCTCCCTCTACACTGTCCCATCAACACTCCCAGGGCAGGTACAGGGGGTTAGATACAGAGTAATGCTCCCTCTACACTGTGCAATCAAAAACTCCCAGGGCTGGTACAGGGGGTTAGATACAGAGTAAAGCTCCGTCTACACTGTCCCATCAATTCTCCCAGGGCAGGTACAGGGGGTTAGATACAGAGCAACGCTCCCTCTACACTGTCCCAACATCATTCCCAGGGCAGGTACAGCACAGGTTAGATACAGAGTAAAGCTCCCTCTACACTGTCCCATCAAACACTCCCAGGGCTGGTACAGGGGGTTAGATACAGAGTAAAGCTCCCTCTACACTGTCCCATCAAATACTCCCAGTGCAGGTACAGGGGGTTAGATACAGAGTAAAGCTCCCCCTACACTGTCCTATCAAACACTGCCAGGGCAGGTACAGGGGGTTAGATACAGAGTAAATCTCCCTCGACACTGTCCCATCAAACACTCACAGGGCAGGTACAGCACGGGGTAGGATGCAGAGTAAAGCTTCCTCTACACTGTCCCATCAAAAACTCCCAGGGCTGGTACAGGTGGTTAGATACAGAGTAAACCTCCCTCGACACTGTCCCATCAAACACTCCCAGGGCAGGTACAGGGGGTTAGATACAGAGTAAAGCTCCCTCTACACTGTCCCATCAAACACTCTCAGGGCAGGGACAGGGGTTAGATACAGAGTAAATCTCCCTCGACACTGTCCCATCAAACACTCACAGGGCAGGTACAGCACGGGGTTAGATGCAGAGTAAAGCTCCCTCTACACTGTCCCATCAAAAACTCCCAAGGCTGGTACAGGGGGTTCGATACAGAGTAAAGCTCCCTCTACACTGTCCCATCAAACACTCCCAGGGCAGGTACAGGGGGTTAGATACAGAGTAAAGCTCCCTCTACAATGTCCCATCAAAAACTCCCAGGGCAGGTACAGGGGGTTAGATACAGAGTAAAGCTTCCTCTATACTGTCCCATCAAACACTCCCAGGGCAGGTACAGGGGGTTAGATATAGAGTAAAGCTCCCTCTACACTGTCCCATCAAACACTTCCAGGGCAGGGGCAGCACAGGTTAGATACAGAGTAAAGCTCACTATACACTGTCCCTTCTAACACTCCCAGGGCAGGTACAGGGGGTTAGATACAGAGTAAAGCTCCCTCTACACTGTCCCATCAAACACTCCTAGGGCAGGTACAGGGGGTTAGATACAGAGTAAAGCTCCCTCTACACTGTCCCATCAAACACTCCCAGGGCAGGTACAGGGTGTTAGATACAGAGTAAAGCTCCCTCTACACTGTCCCATCAAACACTCCCAAGGCAGGTACAGCACAGGTTAGATACAGAGTAAAGCTCCCTCTACATTGTCCCATCAAACACTCCCAGGGCAGGTACAGCACAGGTTAGATACAGAGTAAAGCTTCCTCTACACTGTCCCATCATACACTCCCAGGGCAGGTACAGGGGTTTAGATACAGAGTAAAGCTCCCTCTACACAGTCCCATCAAACATTCCCAGGGCAAGTACAGGGGGTAAGGTACAGAGTAAAGCTCCCTCTACACTGTCCCATCAAACACTCCCAGGGCAGGTACAGGGGGTTAGATACAGAGTAAAGCTCCCTCTAACTGTCCCATCAAACACTCCCATGGGTGTTACAGGGGGTTAGATACAGAGTAAATCTCCCTCGACACTGTCCCATCAAACACTTACAGGGCAGGTACAGCACGGGGTTAGATGCAGAGTAAAGCTCCCTCTACACTGTCCCATCAAAAACTCCCAAGGCTGGTACAGGGGGTTCGATACAGAGTAAAGCTCCCTTTACACTGTCCCATCAAATACTCCCAGGGCAGGTGCAGCACAGGTTAGATACAGAGTAAAGCTCCCTCTACACTTTCCCTTCTAACACTCCCAGGGCAGGTACAGGGGGTTAGATACAGAGTAAAGCTCCCTCTACACTGTCCCATCAAATAATCCCAGGGCAGGTATAGGGGGTTAGATACAGAGTAAAGCTCCCTCTACACTGTCCCATCAAACACTCCTAGGGCAGATACAGGGGGTTAGATACAGAGTAAATCTCCCTCGACACTGTCCCATCAAACAGTCACAGGGCAGGTACAGCACGGGGTTAGATGCAGAGTAATGCTCCCTCTACACTGTCCCATCAAAAACTCCCAGGGCTGGTACAGGGGATTAGACACAGAGTAAAGCTCCCTCTGCTCTGTCCCATCAAACACTCACAGGGCAGGTACAGCACGGGGTTAGATACAGAGTAAAGCTCCCTCCACACTGTCCCAGTAAACACTCACAGGGCACGTACAGGGTGTTAGATACAGAGTAAAGCTCCCTCTACACTGTCCCATCAAACACTCCCAGGGCTGGTACAGGGGGTTAGATACAGAGTAAAGCTCCCTCTACACTGTCCCATCAAATACTCCCAGTGCAGGTACAGGGGGTTAGATACAGAGTAAAGCTCCCCCTACACTGTCCTATCAAACACTGCCAGGGCAGGTACAGGGGGTTAGATACAGAGTAAATCTCCCTCGACACTGTCCCATCAAACACTCACAGGGCAGGTACAGCACGGGGTAGGATGCAGAGTAAAGCTTCCTCTACACTGTCCCATCAAAAACTCCCAGGGCTGGTACAGGTGGTTAGATACAGAGTAAAGCTCCCTCGACACTGTCCCATCAAACACTCCCAGGGCAGGTACAGGGGGTTAGATACAGAGTAAAGCTCCCTCTACACTGTCCCATCAAACACTCTCAGGGCAGGGACAGGGGTTAGATACAGAGTAAATCTCCCTCGACACTGTCCCATCAAACACTCACAGGGCAGGTACAGCACGGGGTTAGATGCAGAGTAAAGCTCCCTCTACACTGTCCCATCAAAAACTCCCAAGGCTGGTACAGGGGGTTCGATACAGAGTAAAGCTCCCTCTACACTGTCCCATCAAACACTCCCAGGGCAGGTACAGGGGGTTAGATACAGAGTAAAGCTCCCTCTACAATGTCCCATCAAAAACTCCCAGGGCAGGTACAGGGGGTTAGATACAGAGTAAAGCTTCCTCTATACTGTCCCATCAAACACTCCCAGGGCAGGTACAGGGGGTTAGATATAGAGTAAAGCTCCCTCTACACTGTCCCATCAAACACTTCCAGGGCAGGGGCAGCACAGGTTAGATACAGAGTAAAGCTCACTATACACTGTCCCTTCTAACACTCCCAGGGCAGGTACAGGGGGTTAGATACAGAGTAAAGCTCCCTCTACACTGTCCCATCAAACACTCCTAGGGCAGGTACAGGGGGTTAGATACAGAGTAAAGCTCCCTCTACACTGTCCCATCAAACACTCCCAGGGCAGGTACAGGGTGTTAGATACAGAGTAAAGCTCCCTCTACACTGTCCCATCAAACACTCCCAAGGCAGGTACAGCACAGGTTAGATACAGAGTAAAGCTCCCTCTACATTGTCCCATCAAACACTCCCAGGGCAGGTACAGCACAGGTTAGATACAGAGTAAAGCTTCCTCTACACTGTCCCATCATACACTCCCAGGGCAGGTACAGGGGTTTAGATACAGAGTAAAGCTCCCTCTACACAGTCCCATCAAACATTCCCAGGGCAAGTACAGGGGGTAAGGTACAGAGTAAAGCTCCCTCTACACTGTCCCATCAAACACTCCCAGGGCAGGTACAGGGGGTTAGATACAGAGTAAAGCTCCCTCTAACTGTCCCATCAAACACTCCCATGGGTGTTACAGGGGGTTAGATACAGAGTTAAGCTCCCTCTACACTGTCCCATCAAATACTCCCAGTGCAGGTACAGGGGGTTAGATACAGAGTAAAGCTCCCCCTGCACTGTCCCATCAAACACTCCCAGGGCAGGTACAGGGGGTTAGATACAGAGTAAATCTCCCTCGACACTGTCCCATCAAACACTTACAGGGCAGGTACAGCACGGGGTTAGATGCAGAGTAAAGCTCCCTCTACACTGTCCCATCAAAAACTCCCAAGGCTGGTACAGGGGGTTCGATACAGAGTAAAGCTCCCTTTACACTGTCCCATCAAATACTCCCAGGGCAGGTGCAGCACAGGTTAGATACAGAGTAAAGCTCCCTCTACACTTTCCCTTCTAACACTCCCAGGGCAGGTACAGGGGGTTAGATACAGAGTAAAGCTCCCTCTACACTGTCCCATCAAATAATCCCAGGGCAGGTATAGGGGGTTAGATACAGAGTAAAGCTCCCTCTACACTGTCCCATCAAACACTCCTAGGGCAGATACAGGGGGTTAGATACAGAGTAAATCTCCCTCGACACTGTCCCATCAAACAGTCACAGGGCAGGTACAGCACGGGGTTAGATGCAGAGTAATGCTCCCTCTACACTGTCCCATCAAAAACTCCCAGGGCTGGTACAGGGGATTAGACACAGAGTAAAGCTCCCTCTGCTCTGTCCCATCAAACACTCACAGGGCAGGTACAGCACGGGGTTAGATACAGAGTAAAGCTCCCTCCACACTGTCCCAGTAAACACTCACAGGGCACGTACAGGGTGTTAGATACAGAGTAAATCTCCCTCTACACTGTCCCATCAAACACTCCCAGGGCAGGTACAGGGGGAAAGATACAGAGTAAATCTCAATCTACACTGTCCCATCAAACACTCCCAGGGCAGTTACAGGGGGTTAGATACAGAGTAAATCTCAATCTACACTGTATCATCAAACACTCCCAGGCCATGTACAGCACGGGGTTAGATACAGAGTAAAGCTCCCTCCACACTGTCCCAGTAAACACTCACAGGGCACGTACAGGGTGTTAGATACAGAGTAAATCTCCCTTACACTGTCCCATCAAACACTCCCAGGGCAGGTACAGGGGGAAAGATACAGAGTAAAGCTCCCTCGACACTGTCCCATCAACACTCCCAGGGCAGGTACAGGGGGTTAGATACAGAGTAATGCTCCCTCTACACTGTCCCATCAAACAATCCCAGGGCAGGTACAGCACAGGTTAGATACAGAGTAAAGCTCCCTCTAAACTGTCCCATCAAACACTCCCAGGGCAGGTACAGGGGGTTAGATACAGATTAAAGCTCCCTCTACACTGTCCCATCAAACACTGCCAGGGCAGGTCCAGGGGGCAAGATACAGAGTAAAGCTCCCTCTACACTGTCCCATCAAACACTCCCAGGGCAGGTATAGGGGGTTAGATACAGAGTAAAGCTCCCTCTACACTGTCCCATCAAAAACTCCCACGGCTGTTACAGGGGGTTTGATACAGAGTAAAGCTCCCTCTACACTGTCCCATCAAACATTCCCAGGGCAGGTACAGGGGGTAAGATACAGAGTAATGCTCCCTCTACACTGTCCCATTAAAAACTCCCAGGGCTGGTACAGGGGGTTAGATACAGAGTAAAGCTCCGTCTACCACTGTCCCATCAATTCTCCCAGGACAGGTACAGGGGGTTAGATACAGAGCAATGCTCCCTCTACACTGTCCCATCAAACACTCCCAGGGCAGGTACAGCACAGGTTAGATACAGAGTAAAGCTCCCTCTACACTGTCCCATCTAACACTCCCAGGGCTGTTACAGGGGTTTAGATACAGAGTAAAGCTCCCTCTACACTGTCCCATCAAATAATCCCAGTGCAGGTACAGGGGGTTAGATACAGAGTAAAGCTCCCCCTACACTGTCCCATCAAACACTCCCAGGGCAGGTACAGGGGGTTAGATACAGAGTAAATCTCCCTCGACACTGTCCCATCAAACACTCACAGGGCAGGTACAGCACGGGGTTAGATGCAGAGTAAAGGTCCCTCTACACTATCCCATCAAAAACTCCCAGGGCTGGTACAGGGGGTTAGATACAGAGTAAAGCTCCCTCTACACTGTCCCATCAAACACTCCCAGGGCAGGGACAGGGGTTAGATACAGAGTAAATCTCACTCGACACTGTCCCATCAAACACTCACAGGGCAGGTACAGCACGGGGTTAGATGCAGAGTAAAGCTCCCTCTACACTGTCCCATCAAAAACTCCCAAGGCTGGTACAGGGGGTTCGATACAGAGTAAAGCTCCCTCTACACTGTCCCATCAAACACTCCCAGGGCAGGTACAGGGGGTTAGATACAGAGTAAAGCTCCCTCTACAATGTCCCATCAAAAACTCCCAGGGCAGGTACAGGGGGTTAGATACAGAGTAAAGCTTCCTCTACACTGTCCCATCAAACACTCCCAGGGCAGGTACAGGGGGTTAGATACAGAGTAAAGCTCCCTCTACACTGTCCCGTCAAACACTCCCAGGGCAGGTGCAGCACAGTTTAGATACAGAGTAAAGCTCCCTCTACACTTTCCCATCAAACACTCCCAAGGTAGGTACAGCACAGGTTAGATACAGAGTAAAGCTTCCTCTACACTGTCCCATCATACACTCCCAGGGCAGGTACAGGGGGTTAGATACAGAGTAAAGCTCCCTCGACACTGTCCCATCAAACATTCCCAGGGCAGGTACAGGGGGTAAGATGCAGAGTAAATCTCCCTCTACACTGTCCCATCAACACTCCCAAGGCAGGTACAGGGGGTTAGATACAGAGTAATGCTCCCTCTACACTGTGCAATCAAAAACTCCCAGGGCTGGTACAGGGGGTTAGATACAGAGTAAAGCTCCGTCTACACTGTCCCATCAATTCTCCCAGGGCAGGTACAGGGGGTTAGATACAGAGCAACGCTCCCTCTACACTGTCCCATCATCATTCCCAGGGCAGGTACAGCACAGGTTAGATACAGAGTAAAGCTCCCTCTACACTGTCCCATCAAACACTCCCAGGGCTGGTACAGGGGGTTAGATACAGAGTAAAGCTCCCTCTACACTGTCCCATCAAATAATCCCAGTGCAGGTACAGGGGGTTAGATACAGAGTAAAGCTCCCCCTACACTGTCCTATCAAACACTGCCAGGGCAGGTACAGGGGGTTAGATACAGAGTAAATCTCCCTCGACACTGTCCCATCAAACACTCACAGGGCAGGTACAGCACGGGGTAGGATGCAGAGTAAAGCTCCCTCTACACTGTCCCATCAAAAACTCCCAGGGCTGGTACAGGGGGTTAGTTACAGAGTAAAGCTCCCTCGACACTGTCCCATCAAACACTCCCAGGGCAGGTACAGGGGGTTAGATACAGAGTAAAGCTCCCTCTACACTGTCTCATCAAACACTCCCAGGGCAGGGACAGGGGTTAGATACAGAGTAAATCTCCCTCGACACTGTCCCATCAAACACTCACAGGGCAGGTACAGCACGGGGTTAGATGCAGAGTAAAGCTCCCTCTACACTGTCCCATCAAAAACTCCCAAGGCTGGTACAGTGGGTTCGATACAGAGTAAAGCTCCCTCTACACTGTCCCATCAAACACTCCCAGTGCAGGTACAGGGGGTTAGATACAGAGTAAAGCTCCCTCTACAATGTCCCATCAAAAACTCCCAGGGCAGGTACAGGGGGTTAGATACAGAGTAAAGCTTCCTCTATACTGTCCCATCAAACCCTCCCAGGGCTGGTACAGGGGGTTCGATACAGAGTAAAGCTCCCTCTACACTGTCCCATCAAACACTCCCAGGGCAGATACAGGGGGTTAGATACAGAGTAAAGCTCCCTCTACAATGTCCCATCAAAAACTCCCAGGGCAGGTACAGGGGGTTAGATACAGAGTAAAGCTCCCTCTACACTGTCCCATCAAATAATCCCAGGGAAGGTACAGGGCGTTAGATACAGAGTAAAGCTCCCTCTACACTGTCCCATCAAACACTCCTAGGGCAGGTACAGGGGGTTAGATACAGAGTAAAGCTCCCTCTACACTGTCCCATCAAACACTCCCAGGGCAGGTACATGGTGTTAGATACAGAGTAAAGCTCCCTCTACACTGTCCCATCAAACACTCCCAAGGCAGGTACAGCACAGGTTAGATACAGAGTAAAGCTCCCTCTACACTGTCCCATCAAACACTCCCAGGGCAGGTACAGCACAGGTTAGATACAGAGTAAAGCTTCCTCTACACTGTCCCATCATACACTCCCAGGGCAGGTACAGGGGTTTAGATACAGAGTAAAGCTCCCTCTACACTGTCCCATCAAACATTCCCAGGGCAAGTACAGGGGGTAAGGTACAGAGTAAAGCTCCCTCTACACTGTCCCATCAAACACTCCCAGGGCAGGTACAGGGGGTTAGATACAGAGTAAAGCTCCCTCTACACTGTCCCATCAAACACTCCCATGGGTGGTACAGGGGGTTAGATACAGAGTTAAGCTCCCTCTACACTGTCCCATCAAATACTCCCAGTGCAGGTACAGGGGGTTAGATACAGAGTAAAGCTCCCCCTACATTGTCCCATCAAACACTCCCAGGGCAGGTACAGGGGGTTAGATACAGATTAATCTCCCTCGACACTGTCCCATCAAACACTCACAGGGCAGGTATTGCACGGGGTTAGATGCAGAGTAAAGGTCCCTCTACACTGTCCCATCAAAAACTCCCAGGGCTGGTACAGGGGGTTAGATACAGAGTAAAGCTCCCTCTACACTGTCCCATCAAACACTCCCAGGGCAAGTACAGGGGGTAAGGTACGGAGTAAAGCTCCCTCTACACTGTCCCATCAAACATTCCCAGGGCAAGTACAGGGGGTAAGGTACAGAGTAAAGCTCCCTCTACACTGTCCCATCAAACACTCCCAGGGCAGGTACAGGGGGTTAGATACAGAGTAAAGCTCCGTCTACACTGTCCCATCAATTCTCCCAGGGCAGGTACAGGGGGTTAGATACAGAGCACTGCTCCCTCTACACTGTCCCATCAGACACTCCGAGGGCAGGTACAGCACAGGTTAGATACACAGTAAAGCTCCCTCTACACTGTCCCATCTAACACTCCCAGGGCTGTTACAGGGGTTTAGATACAGAGTAAAGCTCCCTCTACACTGTCCCATCAAATAATCCCAGTGCAGGTACAGGGGGTTAGATACAGAGTAAAGCTCCCCCTACACTGTCCCATCAAACACTCCCAGGGCAGGTACAGGGGGTTAGATACAGAGTAAATCTCCCTCGACACTGTCCCATCAAACACTCACAGGGCAGGTACAGCACGGGGTTAGATGCAGAGTAAAGGTCCCTCTACACTATCCCATCAAAAACTCCCAGGGCTGGTACAGGGGGTTAGATACAGAGTAAAGCTCCCTCTACACTGTCCCATCAAACACTCCCAGGGCAGGGACAGGGGTTAGATACAGAGTAAATCTCACTCGACACTGTCCCATCAAACACTCACAGGGCAGGTACAGCACGGGGTTAGATGCAGAGTAAAGCTCCCTCTACACTGTCCCATCAAAAACTCCCAAGGCTGGTACAGGGGGTTCGATACAGAGTAAAGCTCCCTCTACACTGTCCCATCAAACACTCCCAGGGCAGGTACAGGGGGTTAGATACAGAGTAAAGCTCCCTCTACAATGTCCCATCAAAAACTCCCAGGGCAGGTACAGGGGGTTAGATACAGAGTAAAGCTTCCTCTACACTGTCCCATCAAACACTCCCAGGGCAGGTACAGGGGGTTAGATACAGAGTAAAGCTCCCTCTACACTGTCCCGTCAAACACTCCCAGGGCAGGTGCAGCACAGTTTAGATACAGAGTAAAGCTCCCTCTACACTTTCCCATCAAACACTCCCAAGGTAGGTACAGCACAGGTTAGATACAGAGTAAAGCTTCCTCTACACTGTCCCATCATACACTCCCAGGGCAGGTACAGGGGGTTAGATACAGAGTAAAGCTCCCTCGACACTGTCCCATCAAACATTCCCAGGGCAGGTACAGGGGGTAAGATGCAGAGTAAATCTCCCTCTACACTGTCCCATCAACACTCCCAAGGCAGGTACAGGGGGTTAGATACAGAGTAATGCTCCCTCTACACTGTGCAATCAAAAACTCCCAGGGCTGGTACAGGGGGTTAGATACAGAGTAAAGCTCCGTCTACACTGTCCCATCAATTCTCCCAAGGCAGGTACAGGGGGTTAGATACAGAGCAACGCTCCCTCTACACTGTCCCATCATCATTCCCAGGGCAGGTACAGCACAGGTTAGATACAGAGTAAAGCTCCCTCTACACTGTCCCATCAAACACTCCCAGGGCTGGTACAGGGGGTTAGATACAGAGTAAAGCTCCCTCTACACTGTCCCATCAAATAATCCCAGTGCAGGTACAGGGGGTTAGATACAGAGTAAAGCTCCCCCTACACTGTCCTATCAAACACTGCCAGGGCAGGTACAGGGGGTTAGATACAGAGTAAATCTCCCTCGACACTGTCCCATCAAACACTCACAGGGCAGGTACAGCACGGGGTAGGATGCAGAGTAAAGCTCCCTCTACACTGTCCCATCAAAAACTCCCAGGGCTGGTACAGGGGGTTAGTTACAGAGTAAAGCTCCCTCGACACTGTCCCATCAAACACTCCCAGGGCAGGTACAGGGGGTTAGATACAGAGTAAAGCTCCCTCTACACTGTCTCATCAAACACTCCCAGGGCAGGGACAGGGGTTAGATACAGAGTAAATCTCCCTCGACACTGTCCCATCAAACACTCACAGGGCAGGTACAGCACGGGGTTAGATGCAGAGTAAAGCTCCCTCTACACTGTCCCATCAAAAACTCCCAAGGCTGGTACAGTGGGTTCGATACAGAGTAAAGCTCCCTCTACACTGTCCCATCAAACACTCCCAGTGCAGGTACAGGGGGTTAGATACAGAGTAAAGCTCCCTCTACAATGTCCCATCAAAAACTCCCAGGGCAGGTACAGGGGGTTAGATACAGAGTAAAGCTTCCTCTATACTGTCCCATCAAACCCTCCCAGGGCTGGTACAGGGGGTTCGATACAGAGTAAAGCTCCCTCTACACTGTCCCATCAAACACTCCCAGGGCAGATACAGGGGGTTAGATACAGAGTAAAGCTCCCTCTACAATGTCCCATCAAAAACTCCCAGGGCAGGTACAGGGGGTTAGATACAGAGTAAAGCTCCCTCTACACTGTCCCATCAAATAATCCCAGGGCAGGTACAGGGCGTTAGATACAGAGTAAAGCTCCCTCTACACTGTCCCATCAAACACTCCTAGGGCAGGTACAGGGGGTTAGATACAGAGTAAAGCTCCCTCTACACTGTCCCATCAAACACTCCCAGGGCAGGTACATGGTGTTAGATACAGAGTAAAGCTCCCTCTACACTGTCCCATCAAACACTCCCAAGGCAGGTACAGCACAGGTTAGATACAGAGTAAAGCTCCCTCTACACTGTCCCATCAAACACTCCCAGGGCAGGTACAGCACAGGTTAGATACAGAGTAAAGCTTCCTCTACACTGTCCCATCATACACTCCCAGGGCAGGTACAGGGGTTTAGATACAGAGTAAAGCTCCCTCTACACTGTCCCATCAAACATTCCCAGGGCAAGTACAGGGGGTAAGGTACAGAGTAAAGCTCCCTCTACACTGTCCCATCAAACACTCCCAGGGCAGGTACAGGGGGTTAGATACAGAGTAAAGCTCCCTCTACACTGTCCCATCAAACACTCCCATGGGTGGTACAGGGGGTTAGATACAGAGTTAAGCTCCCTCTACACTGTCCCATCAAATACTCCCAGTGCAGGTACAGGGGGTTAGATACAGAGTAAAGCTCCCCCTACATTGTCCCATCAAACACTCCCAGGGCAGGTACAGGGGGTTAGATACAGATTAATCTCCCTCGACACTGTCCCATCAAACACTCACAGGGCAGGTATTGCACGGGGTTAGATGCAGAGTAAAGGTCCCTCTACACTGTCCCATCAAAAACTCCCAGGGCTGGTACAGGGGGTTAGATACAGAGTAAAGCTCCCTCTACACTGTCCCATCAAACACTCCCAGGGCAAGTACAGGGGGTAAGGTACGGAGTAAAGCTCCCTCTACACTGTCCCATCAAACATTCCCAGGGCAAGTACAGGGGGTAAGGTACAGAGTAAAGCTCCCTCTACACTGTCCCATCAAACACTCCCAGGGCAGGTACAGGGGGTTAGATACAGAGTAAAGCTCCGTCTACACTGTCCCATCAATTCTCCCAGGGCAGGTACAGGGGGTTAGATACAGAGCACTGCTCCCTCTACACTGTCCCATCAGACACTCCGAGGGCAGGTACAGCACAGGTTAGATACACAGTAAAGCTCCCTCTACACTGTCCCATCAAACACTCCCATGGGTGGTACAGGGGGTTAGATACAGAGTTAAGCTCCCTCTACACTGTCCCATCAAATACTCCCAGTGCAGGTACAGGGGGTTAGATACAGAGTAAAGCTCCCCCTACACTGTCCCATCAAACACTCCCAGGGCAGGTACAGGGGGTTAGATACAGAGTAAATCTCCCTCGACACTGTCCCATCAAACACTCACAGGGCAGGTACAGCACGGGGTTAGATGCAGAGTAAAGTTCCCTCTACACTGTCCCATCAAAAACTCCCAGGGCTGGTACAGGGGGTTAGATACAGAGTAAAGCTCCCTCTACACTGTCCCATCAAACACTCCCAGGGCAGGTACAGGGGGTTAGATACAGAGTAAAGCTCCCGCTACACTGTCCCTTCAAACACTCCCAGGGCAGGGACAGGGGTTAGATACAGAGTAAATCTCCCTCGACACTGTCCCATCAAACACTCACAGGACAGGTACAGCACGGGGTTAGATGCAGAGTAAAGCTCCCTCTACACTGTCCCATCAAAACTCCCAAGGCTGGTACAGGGGGTTCGATACAGAGTAAAGCTCCCTCTACACTGTCCCATCAAACACTCCCAGGGCAGGTACAGGGGGTTAGATACAGAGTAAAGCTCCCTCTACAATGTCCCATCAAAAACTCCCAGGGCAGGTACAGGGGGTTAGATACAGAGTAACGCTTCCTCTACACTGTCCCATCAAACACTCCCAGGGCAGGTACAGGGGTTTAGATACAGAGTAATGCTCCCTCTACACTGTCCCGTCAAACACTCCCAGGGCAGGTGCAGCACAGATTAGATACAGAGTAAAGCTCCCTCTACACTGTCCCTTCTAACACTCCCAGGGCAGGTACAGGGGGTTAGATACAGAGTAAAGCTCCGTCTACACTGTCCCATCAAATAATCCAGGGCAGGTACAGGGGGTTAGATACAGAGTAAATCTCCCTCTACACTGTCCCATCAAACACTCCTAGGGCAGGTATAGGGGGTTAGATACATAGTAAATCTCGCTCGACACTGTCCCATCAAACAGTCACAGGGCAGATACAGCACGGGGTTAGATGCAGAGTAATGCAACATCTACACTGTCCCATCAAAACTCCCAGGGCTGGTACAGGGGGTTAGATAGAGAGTAATGCTCCCTCTCCACTGTCCCATCAAAAAGTCCCAGGGCAGGTACAGCACAGGTTAGATACAGAGTAAAGCTTCCTCTACACTGTCCCATCAAACACTCCCAGGGCAGGTACATGGGGTTAGATACAGAGTAAATCTCCCTCGACACTGTCCCATCAAACACTCCCAGGGCAGGTACAGGGGGTTACATACAGAGTAAAGCTCCCTCTACACTGTCCCATCAAAAACTCCCAAGGCTGGTACAGGGGGTTCGATACAGAGTAAAGCTCCCTCTACACTGTCCCATCAAACACTCCCAGGGCAGGTACAGGGGGTTAGATACAGAGTAAAGCTCCCTCTACAATGTCCCATCAAAAACTCCCAGGGCAGGTACAGGGGGTTAGATACAGAGTAAAGCTTCCTCTATACTGTCCCATCAAACACTCCCAGGGCAGGTACAGGGGGTTAGATACAGAGTAAAGCTCCCTCTACACTGTCCCATCAAACACTTCCAGGGCAGGTGCAGCACAGGTTAGATACAGAGTAAAGCTCCCTCTACACTGTCCCTTCTAACACTCCCAGGGCAGGTACAGGGGGTTAGATACAGAGTAAAGCTCCCTCTACACTGTCCCATCAAATAATCCCAAGGCAGGTACAGGGGGTTAGATACAGAGTAAAGCTCCCTCTACACTGTCCCATCAAACACTCCTAGGGCAGGTACAGGGGGTTAGATACAGATTAATCTCCCTCGACACTGTCCCATCAAACAGTCACAGGGCAGGTACAGCACGGGGTTAGATGCAGAGTAATGCTCCCTCTGCACTGTCCCATCAAAAACTCCCAGTGCTGGTACAGGGGGTTAGACACAGAGTAAAGCTCCCTCTACACTGTCCCATCAAACACTCACAGGGCAGGTACAGGGTGTTAGATACAGAGTAAAGCTCCCTCCACACTGTCCCATCAAACCTCCCTGGGCAGGTACAGGGGGTTAGATACAGAGTAAAGCCCACTCCACACTGTCCCATCAAACACTCCCAGGGCAGTTACAGGGGGTTAGATACAGAGTAAATCTCAATCTACACTGTATCATCAAACAATCCCAGGCCATGTACAGCACGGGGTTAGATACAGAGTAAAGATCCCTCCACACTGTCCCAGTACACACTCACAGGGCACGTACAGGGTGTTAGATACAGAGTAAAGCACCCTCTACACTGTCCCATCAAACACTCCCAGGGCAGGTACAGGGGGCAAGACACAGAGTAAAGCTCCCTCTACACTGTCCCATCAAACACTCCCAGGGCAGGTACAGCACGGGATTAGATACAGAGTAAAGCTCCCTCTACACTGTCCCATCAAACACTCCCAGGGCAGGTACAGGGGGTTAGATACAGAGTAAATCTCCCTCGACACTGTCCCATCAAACACTCCCAGGGCAGGTACAGGGAGTAAGATACAGAGCAAATCTCCCTCGACACTATCCCATCAAACACACCCAGAGCAGGTACAGGGCGTAAGATACAGAGTAAAGCTCCCTCTACACTGTCCCATCAACACTCCCAGGGCAGGTACAGGGGGTTAGATACAGAGTAATGCTCCCTCTACACTGTCCCATCAAACACTCCCAGGGCAGGTACAGCACAGGTTAAATACAGAGTAAAGCTCCCTCTACACTGTCCCATCAAACACTCCCAGGGCAGGTACAGGGGGTTAGATACAGATTAAAGCTCCCTCTACACTGTCCCATCAAACACTCCCAGGGCAGTTACAGGGGGTTAGATACAGAGTAAATCTCAATCTACACTGTATCATCAAACAATCCCAGGCCATGTACAGCACGGGGTTAGATACAGAGTAAATCTCCCTCGGCACTGTCCCATCAAACACTCCCAAGGCAGGTACAGGGAGTAAGATACAGAGCAAATCTCCCTCGACACTGTCCCATCAAACACTCCCAGGGCAGGTACAGGGGGCAAGATACAGAGAAAAGCTCCCTCTACACTGTCCCATCAAACACTCCCAGGGCAGGAACAGCACGGGGTTAGACACAGAGTAAAGCTCCCTCTACACTGTCCCATCAAACACTCCCAGGGCAGGTACAGGGGGTTAGATACAGAGTAAAGCTCCCTCTACACTGTCCCATCAAACACTCCCAGGGCAGGTACAGGGGGTTAGATACAGAGTAAATCTCCCTCGACACTGTCCCATCAAACACTCACAGGGCAGGTACAGCACGGGGTTAGATGCAGAGTAAAGCTCCCTCTACACTGTCCCATCAAAAACTCCCAGGGCTGGTACAGGGGTTTAGATACAGAGTAAAGCTCCCTCTACACTGTCCCATCAAACACTCCCAGGGCAGGTACAGGGGGTTAGATACAGAGTAAAGCTCCCTCTACACTGTCCCATCAAACACTCCCAGGGCAGGGACAGGGGTTAGATACAGAGTAAATCTCCATCGACACTATCCCATCAAACACTTACAGGGCAGGTACAGCACGGGGTTAGATGCAGAGTAAAGCTCCCTCTACACTGTCCCATCAAAAACTCCCAAGGCAGGTACAGGGGGTGAGATACAGAGTAAAGCTCCCTCTACAATGTCCCATCAAAAACTCCCAGGGCAGGTACAGGGGGTTAGATACAGAGTTAAGCTCCCTCTGCACTGTCCCATCAAACAATCCCAGGGCAGGTGCAGCACAGGTTAGATACAGAGTAAAGCTCCCTCTACACTGTCCCTTCTAACACTCCCAGGGCAGGTACAGGGTGTTAGATACAGAGTAAAGCTCCCTCTACACTGTCCCATCAAATAATCCCAGGACAGGTACAGGGGGTTAGATACAGAGTAAAGCTCCCTCTACACTGTCCCATCAAACACTCCTAGGGCAGGTACAGGGGGTTAGATACAGAGTAAATCTCCCTCGACACTGTCCCATCAAACAGTCACAGGGCAGGTACAGCACGGGGTTAGATGCAGAGTAATGATCCCTCTACATGTCCCATCAAAAACTCCCAGGGCTGGTACAGGGGGTTAGACACAGAGTAAAGCTCCCTCTACACTGTCCCATCAAACACTCCCAGGGCAGGTACAGGGGGTTAGATACAGAGTAAAGCTCCCTCCACACTGTCCCATCAATCCTGCCTGGGCAGGTACAGGGGGTTAGATACAGAGTAAAGCCCACTCCACACTGTCCCATCAAACACTCCCGGGGCTGTTACAGGGGGTTAGATACAGAGTAAATCTCAATCTACACTGTATCATCAAACACTCCCAGGCTATGTACAGCACGGGGTTAGATACAGAGTAAAGCCCCCTCCACACTGTCCCAGTAAACACTCACAGGGCACGTACAGGGTGTTAGATACAGAGTAAAGCACCCTCTACACTGTCCCATCAAACACTCCCAGGGCAGGTACAGGGGGCAAGACACAGAGTAAAGCTCCCTCTACACTGTCCCATCAAACACTCCCAGGGCAGGTACAGCACGGGGTTAGTTACAGAGTAAAGCTCCCTCTACACTGTCCCATCAAACACTCCCAGGGCAGGTACAGGGGGTTAGATACAGAGTAAATCTCCCTCGACACTGTCCCATCAAAAACTCCCAGGGCAGGTACAGGGGGTAAGATACAGAGTAAATCTCCCTCGACACTGTCCCATCAAACACTCCCAGGGCAGGTACAGCACAGGTTAGATACAGAGTAAGCTCCCTCTAAACTGTCCCATCAAACACTCCCAGGGCAGGTACAGGGGGTTAGATACAGATTAAAGCTCCCTCGACACTGTCCCATCAAACACTCCCAGGGCAGGTCCAGGGGCCAAGATACAGAGTAAAGCTCCCTCTACACTGTCCCAACCAGCACTCCCAGGGCAGGTATAGGGGGTTAGATACAGAGTAAAGCTCCCTCTACACTGTCCCATCAAAAACTCCCACGGCTGGTACAGGGGGTTAGATACAGAGTAAAGCTCCCTCTACACTGTCCCATCAAACACTCCCAGGGCAGGTACAGGGTGTTAGATACAGAGTAAAGCTCCCTCTACACTGTCCCATCAAACACTCCCAAGGCAGGTACAGCACAGGTTAGATACAGAGTAAAGCTCCCTCTACACTGTCCCATCAAACACTCAGAGGCAGGTACAGCACAGGTTAGATACAGATTAAAGCTTCCTCTACACTGTCCCATCATACACTCCCAGGGCAGGTACAGGGGGTTAGATACAGAGTAAAGCTCCCTCTACACTGTCCCATCAAACATTCCCAGGGCAGGTACAGGGGGTAAGGTACAGAGTAAAGCTCCCTCTACACTGTCCCATCAAACACTCCCAGGGCAGGTACAGGGGGTTAGATACAGAGTAAAGCTCCCTCTACACTTTCCTATCAATTCTCCCAGGGCAGGTACAGGGGGTTAGATACAGAGCACTGCTCCCTCTACACTGTCCCATCAAACACTCCTAGGGCAGGTACAGCACAGGTTAGATACAGAGTAAAGCTCCCTCTACACTGTCCCATCAAACACTCCCATGGGTGGTACAGGGGGTTAGATACAGAGTTAAGCTCCCTCTACACTGTCCCATCAAATACTCCCAGTGCAGGTACAGGGGGTTAGATACAGAGTAAAGCTCCCCCTACACTGTCCCATCAAACACTCCCAGGGCAGGTACAGGGGGTTAGATACAGAGTAAATCTCCCTCGACACTGTCCCATCATCCAGTCACAGGGCAGGTACAGCACGGGGTTAGATGCAGAGTAAAGGTCCCTCTACACTGTCCCATCAAAAACTCCCAGGGCTGGTACAGGGGGTTAGATACAGAGTAAAGCTCCCTCTACACTGTCCCATCAAACACTCCCAGGGCAGGTACAGGGGGTTAGATACAGAGTAAAGCTCCCGCTACACTTTCCCATCAAACACTCACAGGGCAGGGACAGGGGTTAGATACAGAGTAAATCTCCCTCGACACTGTCCCATCAAACACTCACAGGACAGGTACAGCACGGGGTTAGATGCAGAGTAAAGCTCCCTCTACACTGTCCCATCAAAAACTCCCAAGGCTGGTACAGGGGGTTCGATACAGAGTAAAGCTCCCTCTACACTGTCCCATCAAACACTCCCATGGCAGGTACAGGTGGTTAGATACGGAGTAAAGCTCCCTCTACAATGTCCCATCAAAAACTCCCAGGGCAGGTACAGGGGGTTAGATACAGAGTAAAGCTTCCTCTACACTGTCCCATCAAACACTCCCAGGGCAGGTACAGGGGGTTAGATACAGAGTAAAGCTCCCTCTACACTGTCCCGTCAAACACTCCCAGGGCAGGTGCAGCACAGATTAGATACAGAGTAAAGCTCCCTCTACACTGTCCCTTCTAACATTCCCAGGGCAGGTACAGGGGGTTAGATACAGAGTAAAGCTGCGTCTACACTGTCCCATCAAATAATCCAGGGCAGGTACAGGGGGTTAGATACAGAGTAAATCTCCCTCTACACTGTCCCATCAAACACTCCTATGGCAGGTACAGGGGGTTAGATACAGAGTAAATCTCGCTCGACACTGTCCCATCAAACAGTCACAGGGCAGATACAGCACGGGGTTAGATGCAGAATAATGCTCCCTCTACACTGTCCCATCAAAAACTCCCAGGGCTGGTACAGGGGGTTAGACACAGTTTAAAGCTCCCTCTACACTGTCCCATCAAACACTCCCAGGGCAGGTACAGGGGGTTAGATACAGAGTAAAGCTCCCTCTACACTGTCCCATCAAACATTCCCAGGGCAGGTACAGGGGGTTAGATACAGAGTAAAGCTCCCTCTACACTGTCCCATCAACACTCGCAGGGTAGGTACAGGGGGTTAGATAGAGAGTAATGCTCCCTCTCCACCGTCCCATCAAAAAGTCCCAGGGCAGGTACAGCACAGGTTAGATACAGAGTAAAGCTTCCTCTACACTGTCCCATCAAACACTCCCAGGGCAGGTACATGGGGTTAGATACAGAGTAAATCTCCCTCGACACTGTCCCATCAAACACTCCCAGGGCAGGTACATGGGGTTAGATACAGAGTAAAGCTCCCTCTACACTGTCCCATCAAAAACTCCCAAGGCTGGTACAGGGGGTTCGATACAGAGTAAAGCTCCCTCTACACTGTCCCATCAAACACTCCCAGGGCAGGTACAGGGGGTTAGATACAGAGTAAAGCTCCCTCTACAATGTCCCATCAAACCTCCCTGGGCAGGTACAGGGGGTTAGATAGAGAGTAAATCTCAATCTACACTCTATCATCAAACAATCCCAGGCCATGTACAGCACGGGGTTAGATACAGAGTAAAGATCCCTCCACACTGTCCCAGTACACACTCACAGGGCACGTACAGGGTGTTAGATACAGAGTAAAGCACCCTCTACACTGTCCCATCAAACACTCCCAGGGCAGGTACAGGGGGCAAGACACAGAGTAAAGCTCCCTCTACACTGTCCCATCAAACACTCCCAGGGAAGGTATAGCACGGGGTTAGATAAAGAGTAAAACTCCCTCTACACTGTCCCATCAAACACTCCCAGGGCAGGTACAGGGGGTTAGATACAGAGTAAATCTCCCTCGACACTGTCCCATCAAACACTCCCAGGGCAGGTACAGGGGGTAAGATACAGAGCAAATCTCCCTCGACACTGTCCCATCAAACACACCCAGGGCAGGTACAGGGGGTAAGATACAGAGTAAAGCTCCCTCTACACTGTCCCATCAACACTCCCAGGGCAGGTACAGGGGGTTAGATACAGAGTAATGCTCCCTCTACACTGTCCCATCAAACACTCCCAGGGCAGGTACAGCACAGGTTAAATACAGAGTAAAGCTCCCTCTACACTGTCCCATCAAACACTCCCAGGGCAGGTACAGGGGGTTAGATACAGATTAAAGCTCCCTCTACACTGTCCCATCAAACACTCCCAGGGCAGGTACAGGGGGCAAGATAAAGAGAAAAGCTCCCTCTACACTGTCCCATCAAACACTCCCAGGGCAGGAACAGCACGGGGTTAGACACAGAGTAAAGCTCCCTCTACACTGTCCCATCAAACACTCCCAGGGCAGGTACAGGGGGTTAGATACAGAGTAAAGCTCCCTCTACACTGTCCCATCAAACACTCCCAGGGCAGGTACAAGGGATTAGATACAGAGTAAAGCTCCCTCTACACTGTCCCATCAAACACTCCCAGGGCAGGGACAGGGGTTAGATACAGAGTAAATCTCCATCGACACTATCCCATCAAACACTTACAGGGCAGGTACAGCACGGGGTTAGATGCAGAGTAAAGCTCCCTCTACACTGTCCCATCAAAAACTCCCAAGGCTGGTACAGGGGGTAAGATACAGAGTAAAGCTCCCTCTACACTGTCCAATAAAACACTCGCAGGGCAGGTACAGGGGGTGAGATACAGAGTAAAGCTCCCTCTACAATGTCCCATCAAAAACTCCCAGGGCAGGTACAGGGGGTTAGATACAGAGTAAAGCTTCCTCTACACTGTCCCATCAAACACTCCCATGGCAGGTACAGGGGGTTAGATACAGAGTAAAGCTCCCTCTACACTGTCCCATCAAAAACTCCCAGGGCAGGTACAGGGGGTGAGATACAGAGTAAAGCTCCCTCTACAATGTCCCATCAAAAACTCCCAGGGCAGGTACAGGGGGTTAGATACAGAGTAAAGCTCCCTCTACACTGTCCCATCAATACTCCCAGGGCAGGTACAGGGGGTTAGATACAGAGCACTGCTCCCTCTACACTGTCCCATCAAACACTCCTAGGGCAGGTACAGCACAGGTTAGATACAGATTAAAGCTCCCTCTACACTGTCCCATCAAACACTCCCATGGGTGGTACAGGGGGTTAGATACAGAGTTAAGCTCCCTCTACACTGTCCCATCAAATACTCCCAGTGCAGGTACAGGGGGTTAGATACAGAGTAAAGCTCCCCCTACACTGTCCCATCAAACACTCCCAGGGCAGGTACAGGGGGTTAGATACAGAGTAAATCTCCCTCGACAATGTCCCATCAAACAGTCACAGGGCAGATACAGCACGGGGTTAGATGCAGAGTAAAGGTCCCTCTACACTGTCCCATCAAAAACTCCCAGGGCTGGTACAGGGGGTTAGATACAGAGTAAAGCTCCCTCTACACTGTCCCATCAAACACTCCCAGGGCAGGTACAGGGGGTTAGATACAGAGTAAAGCTCCCGCTACACTGTCCCATCATACACTCACAGGGCAGGGACAGGGGTTAGATACAGAGTAAATCTCCCTCGACACTGTCCCATCAAACACTCACAGGACAGGTACAGCACGGGGTTAGATGCAGAGTAAAGCTCCCTCTACACTGTCCCATCAAAAACTCCCAAGGCTGGTACAGGGGGTTCGATACAGAGTAAAGCTCCCTCTACACTGTCCCATCAAACACTCCCAGGGCAGGTACAGGGGGTTAGATACGGAGTAAAGCTCCCTCTACAATGTCCCATCAAAAACTCCCAGGGCAGGTACAGGGGGTTAGATACAGAGTAAAGCTTCCTCTACACTGTCCCATCAAACACTCCCAGGGCAGGTACAGGGGGTTAGATACAGAGTAAAGCTCCCTCTACACTGTCCCGTCAAACACTCCCAGGGCAGGTGCAGCACAGATTAGATACAGAGTAAAGCTCCCTCTACACTGTCCCTTCTAACACTCCCAGGGCAGGTACAGGGGGTTAGATACAGAGTAAAGCTGCATCTACACTGTCCCATCAAATAATCCAGGGCAGGTACAGGGGGTTAGATACAGAGTAAATCTCCCTCTACACTGTCCCATCAAACACTCCTAGGGCAGGTACAGGGGGTTAGATACAGAGTAAATCTCGCTCGACACTGTCCCATCAAACAGTCACAGGGCAGATACAGCAAGGGGTTAGATGCAGAGTAATGCTCCCTCTACACTGTCCCATCAAAAACTCCCAGGGCAGGTACAGGGAGTTAGATACAGAGTAAGTTCCCTCTACACTGTCCCATCAAACATTCCCAGGGCAGGTACAGGGGGTTAGATACAGAGTAAAGCTCCCTCTACACTGTCCCATCAACACTCCCAGGGTAGGTACAGGGGGTTAGATAAAGAGTAATGCTCCCTCTCCACTTTCCCATCAAAAAGACCCAGGGCAGGTACAGCACAGGTTAGATACAGAGTAAAGCTTCCTCTACACTGTCCCATCAAACACTCCCAGGGCAGGTACATGGGGTTAGATACAGAGTAAATCTCCCTCGACACTGTCCCATCAAACACTCCCAGGGCAGGTACAGGGGGTTAGATACAGAGTAAAGCTCCCTCTACACTGTCCCATCAAAAACTCCCAAGGCTGGTACAGGGGGTTCGATACAGATTAAAGCTCCCTCTACACTGTCCCATCAAACACTCCCAGGGCAGGTACAGGGGGTTAGATACAGAGTAAAGCTCCCGCTACACTGTCCCATCAAACACTCACAGGGCAGGGACAGGGGTTAGATCCAGAGTAAATCTCCCTCGACACTGTCCCATCAAACACTCACAGGACAGGTACAGCACGGGGTTAGATGCAGAGTAAAGCTCCCTCTACACTGTCCCATCAAAAACTCCCAAGGCTGGTACAGGGGGTTCGATACAGAGTAAAGCTCCCTCTACACTGTCCCATCAAACACTCCCAGGGCAGGTACAGGGGGTTAGATACAGAGTAAAGCTCCCTCTACACTGTCCCGTCAAACACTCCCAGGGCAGGTGCAGCACAGATTAGATACAGAGTAAAGCTCCCTCTACACTGTCCCTTCTAACACTCCCAGGGCAGGTACAGGGGGTTAGATACAGAGTAAAGCTGCGTCTACACTGTCCCATCAAATAATCCAGGGCAGGTACAGGGGGTTAGATACAGAGTAAATCTCCCTCTACACTGTCCCATCAAACACTCCTAGGGCAGGTACAGAGGGTTAGACACAGAGTAAATCTCGCTCGACACTGTCCCATCAAACAGTCACAGGGCAGATACAGCACGGGGTTAGATGCAGAGTAATGCTCCCTCTACACTGTCCCATCAAAAACTCCCAGGGCTGGTACAGGGGGTTAGACACAGAGTAAAGCTCCCTCTACACTGTCCCATCAAACACTCCCAGGGCAGGTACAGGGAGTTAGATACAGAGTAAAGCTCCCTCTACACTGTCCCATCAAACATTCCCAGGGCAGGTACAGGGGGTTAGATACAGAGTAAAGCTCCCTCTACACTGTCCCATCAACACTCCCAGGGTAGGTACAGGGGGTTAGATAGAGAGTAATGCTCCCTCTCCACTTTCCCATCAAAAAGTCCCAGGGCAGGTACAGCACAGGTTAGATACAGAGTAAAGCTTCCTCTACACTGTCCCATCAAACACTCCCAGGGCAGGTACATGGGGTTAGATACAGAGTAAATCTCCCTCGACACTGTCCCATCAAACACTCCCAGGGCAGGTACAGGGGGTTAGATACAGAGTAAAGCTCCCTCTACACTGTCCCATCAAAAACTCCCAAGGCTGGTACAGGGGGTTCGATACAGAGTAAAGCTCCCTCTACACTGTCCCATCAAACACTCCCAGGGCAGGTACAGGGGGTTAGATACAGAGTAAAGCTCCCTCTACAATGTCCCATCAAACCTCCCTGGGCAGGTACAGGGGGTTAGATACAGAGTAAAGCCCACTCCACACTGTCCCATCAAACACTCCCAGGGCAGTTACAGGGGGTTAGATACAGAGTAAATCTCAATCTACACTGTATCATCAAACAATCCCAGGCCATGTATAGCACGGGGTTAGATACAGAGTAAAGATCCCTCCACACTGTCCCAGTACACACTCACAGGGCACGTACAGGGTGTTAGATACAGAGTAAAGCACCCTCTACACTGTCCCATCAAACACTCGCAGGGCAGGTACAGGGGGCAAGACACAAAGTAAAGCTCCCTCTACACTGTCCCATCAAACACTCCCAGGGCAGGTATAGCACGGGGTTAGATACAGAGTAAAACTCCCTCTACACTGTCCCATCAAACACTCCCAGGGCAGGTACAGGGGGTTAGATACAGAGTAAATCTCCCTCGACACTGTCCCATCAAACACTCCCAGGGCAGGTACAGGGGGTAAGATACAGAGCAAATCTCCCTCGACACTGTCCCATCAAACACATCCAGGGCAGGTACAGGGGGTAAGATACAGAGTAAAGCTCCCTCTACACTGTCCCATCAACACTCCCAGGGCAGGTACAGGGGGTTAGATACAGAGTAATGCTCCCTCTACACTGTCCCATCAAACACTCCCAGGGCAGGTACAGCACAGCTTAAATACAGAGTAAAGCTCCCTCTACACTGTCCCATCAAACACTCCCAGGGCAGGTACAGGGGATTAGATACAGAGTAAAGTTCCCTCTACACTGTCCCATCAAACACTCCCAGGGCAGGGACAGGGGTTAGATACAGAGTAAATCTCCATCGACACTATCCCATCAAACACTTACAGGGCAGGTACAGCACGGGGTTAGATGCAGAGTAAAGCTCCCTCTACACTGTCCCATCAAAAACTCCCAAGGCTGGTACAGGGGGTAAGATACAGAGTAAAGCTCCCTCTACACTGTCCAATAAAACACTCCCAGGGCAGGTACAGGGGGTGAGATACAGAGTAAAGCTCCCTCTACAATGTCCCATCAAAAACTCCCAGGGCAGGTACAGGGGGTTAGATACAGAGTAAAGCTTCCTCTACACTGTCCCATCAAACACTCCCAGGGCAGGTACAGGGGGTTAGATACAGAGTAAAGCTCCCTCTACACTGTCCCATAAAAACTCCCAGGGCAGGTACAGGGGGTTAGATACAGAGTAAAGCTCCCGCTACAATGTCCCATCAAAAACTCCCAGGGCAGGTACAGGGGGTTAGATACAGAGGAAAGCTTCCTCTACACTGTCCCATCAAACACTCCCAGGGCAGGTACAGGGGGTTAGATACAGAGTAAAGCTCCCTCTACACTGTCCCATCAAACACTCCTAGGGCAGGTACAGCACAGGTTAGATACAGAGTAAAGCTCCCTCTACACTGTCCCATCATACACTCCCATGGGTGGTACAGGGGGTTAGATACAGAGTTAAGCTCCCTCTACACTGTCCCATCAAATACTCCCAGTGCAGGTACAGGGGGTTAGATACAGAGTAAAGCTCCCCCTACACTGTCCCATCAAACACTCCCAGGGCAGGTACAGGGGGTTAGATACAGAGTAAATCTCCCTCGACACTGTCCCATCATCCAGTCACAGGGCAGGTACAGCACGGGGTTAGATGCAGAGTAAAGGTCCCTCTACACTGTCCCATCAAAAACTCCCAGGGCTGGTACAGGGGGTTAGATACAGAGTAAAGCTCCCTCTACACTGTCCCATCAAACACTCCCAGGGCAGGTACAGGGGGTTGGATACAGAGTAAAGCTCCCGCTACACTTTCCCATCAAACACTCACAGGGCAGGGACAGGGGTTAGATACAGAGTAAATCTCCCTCGACACTGTCCCATCAAACACTCACAGGACAGGTACAGCACGGGGTTAGATGCAGAGTAAAGCTCCCTCTACACTGTCCCAACAAAAACTCCCAAGGCTGGTACAGGGGGTTCGATACAGAGTAAAGCTCCCTCTACACTGTCCCATCAAACACTCCCATGGCAGGTACAGGTGGTTAGATACGGAGTAAAGCTCCCTCTACAATGTCCCATCAAAAACTCCCAGGGCAGGTACAGGGGGTTAGATACAGAGTAAAGCTTCCTCTACACTGTCCCATCAAACACTCCCAGGGCAGGTACAGGGGATTAGATACAGAGTAAAGTTCCCTCTACACTGTCCCATCAAACACTCCCAGGGCAGGGACAGGGGTTAGATACAGAGTAAATCTCCATCGACACTATCCCATCAAACACTTACAGGGCAGGTACAGCACGGGGTTAGATGCAGAGTAAAGCTCCCTCTACACTGTCCCATCAAAAACTCCCAAGGCTGGTACAGGGGGTAAGATACAGAGTAAAGCTCCCTCTACACTGTCCAATAAAACACTCCCAGGGCAGGTACAGGGGGTGAGATACAGAGTAAAGCTCCCTCTACAATGTCCCATCAAAAACTCCCAGGGCAGGTACAGGGGGTTAGATACAGAGTAAAGCTTCCTCTACACTGTCCCATCAAACACTCCCAGGGCAGGTACAGGGGGTTAGATACAGAGTAAAGCTCCCTCTACACTGTCCCATCAAAAACTCCCAGGGCAGGTACAGGGGGTTAGATACAGAGTAAAGCTCCCGCTACAATGTCCCATCAAAAACTCCCAGGGCAGGTACAGCACAGGTTAGATACAGAGTAAAGGTCCCTCTACACTGTCCCATCAAAAACTCCCAGGGCTGGTACAGGGGGTTAGATACAGAGTAAAGCTCCCTCTACACTGTCCCATCAAACACTCCCAGGGCAGGTACAGGGGGTTAGATACAGAGTAAATCTCCCTCGACACTGTCCCATCATCCAGTCACAGGGCAGGTACAGCACGGGGTTAGATGCAGAGTAAAGGTCCCTCTACACTGTCCCATCAAAAACTCCCAGGGCTGGTACAGGGGGTTAGATACAGAGTAAAGCTCCCTCTACACTGTCCCATCAAACACTCCCAGGGCAGGTACAGGGGGTTAGATACAGAGTAAAGCTCCCGCTACACTTTCCCATCAAACACTCACAGGGCAGGGACAGGGGTTAGATACAGAGTAAATCTCCCTCGACACTGTCCCATCAAACACTCACAGGACAGGTACAGCACGGGGTTAGATGCAGAGTAAAGCTCCCTCTACACTGTCCCATCAAAAACTCCCAAGGCTGGTACAGGGGGTTCGATACAGAGTAAAGCTCCCTCTACACTGTCCCATCAAACACTCCCATGGCAGGTACAGGTGGTTAGATACGGAGTAAAGCTCCCTCTACAATGTCCCATCAAAAACTCCCAGGGCAGGTACAGGGGGTTAGATACAGAGTAAAGCTTCCTCTACACTGTCCCATCAAACACTCCCAGGGCAGGTACAGGGGGTTAGATACAGAGTAAAGCTCCCTCTACACTGTCCCGTCAAACACTCCCAGGGCAGGTGCAGCACAGATTAGATACAGAGTAAAGCTCCCTCTACACTGTCCCTTCTAACACTCCCAGGGCAGGTACAGGGGGTTAGATACAGAGTAAAGCTGCGTCTACACTGTCCCATCAAATAATCCAGGGCAGGTACAGGGGGTTAGATACAGAGTAAATCTCCCTCTACACTGTCCCATCAAACACTCCTATGGCAGGTACAGGGGGTTAGATACAGAGTAAATCTCGCTCGACACTGTCCCATCAAACAGTCACAGGGCAGATACAGCACGGGGTTAGATGCAGAGTAATGCTCCCTCTACACTGTCCCATCAAAAACTCCCAGGGCTGGTACAGGGGGTTAGACACAGTTTAAAGCTCCCTCTACACTGTCCCATCAAACACTCCCAGGGCAGATACAGGGGGTTAGATACAGAGTAAAGCTCCCTCTACACTGTCCCATCAAACATTCCCAGGGCAGGTACAGGGGGTTAGATACAGAGTAAAGCTCCCTCTACACTGTCCCATCAACACTCGCAGGGTAGGTACAGGGGGTTAGATAGAGAGTAATGCTCCCTCTCCACCGTCCCATCAAAAAGTCCCAGGGCAGGTACAGCACAGGTTAGATACAGAGTAAAGCTTCCTCTACACTGTCCCATCAAACACTCCCAGGGCAGGTACATGGGGTTAGATACAGAGTAAATCTCCCTCGACACTGTCCCATCAAACACTCCCAGGGCAGGTACAGGGGGTTAGATACAGAGTAAAGCTCCCTCTACACTGTCCCATCAAAAACTCCCAAGGCTGGTACAGGGGGTTCGATACAGAGTAAAGCTCCCTCTACACTGTCCCATCAAACACTCCCAGGGCAGGTACAGGGGGTTAGATACAGAGTAAAGCTCCCTCTACAATGTCCCATCAAACCTCCCTGGGCAGGTACAGGGGGTTAGATACAGAGTAAAGCCCACTCCACACTGTCCCATCAAACACTCCCAGGGCAGTTACAGGGGGTTAGATAGAGAGTAAATCTCAATCTACACTGTATCATCAAACAATCCCAGGCCATGTACAGCACGGGGTTAGATACAGAGTAAAGATCCCTCCACACTGTCCCAGTACACACTCACAGGGCACGTACAGGGTGTTAGATACAGAGTAAAGCACCCTCTACACTGTCCCATCAAACACTCCCAGGGCAGGTACAGGGGGCAAGACACAGAGTAAAGCTCCCTCTACACTGTCCCATCAAACACTCCCAGGGAAGGTATAGCACGGGGTTAGATAAAGAGTAAAACTCCCTCTACACTGTCCCATCAAACACTCCCAGGGCAGGTACAGGGGGTTAGATACAGAGTAAATCTCCCTCGACACTGTCCCATCAAACACTCCCAGGGCAGGTACAGGGGGTAAGATACAGAGCAAATCTCCCTCGACACTGTCCCATCAAACACACCCAGGGCAGGTACAGGGGGTAAGATACAGAGTAAAGCTCCCTCTACACTGTCCCATCAACACTCCCAGGGCAGGTACAGGGGGTTAGATACAGAGTAATGCTCCCTCTACACTGTCCCATCAAACACTCCCAGGGCAGGTACAGCACAGGTTAAATACAGAGTAAAGCTCCCTCTACACTGTCCCATCAAACACTCCCAGGGCAGGTACAGGGGGTTAGATACAGATTAAAGCTCCCTCTACACTGTCCCATCAAACACTCCCAGGGCAGGTACAGGGGGCAAGATAAAGAGAAAAGCTCCCTCTACACTGTCCCATCAAACACTCCCAGGGCAGGAACAGCACGGGGTTAGACACAGAGTAAAGCTCCCTCTACACTGTCCCATCAAACACTCCCAGGGCAGGTACAGGGGGTTAGATACAGAGTAAAGCTCCCTCTACACTGTCCCATCAAACACTCCCAGGGCAGGTACAAGGGATTAGATACAGAGTAAAGCTCCCTCTACACTGTCCCATCAAACACTCCCAGGGCAGGGACAGGGGTTAGATACAGAGTAAATCTCCATCGACACTATCCCATCAAACACTTACAGGGCAGGTACAGCACGGGGTTAGATGCAGAGTAAAGCTCCCTCTACACTGTCCCATCAAAAACTCCCAAGGCTGGTACAGGGGGTAAGATACAGAGTAAATCTCCCTCTACTCTGTCCAATCAAACACTCCCAGGGCAGGTACAGGGGGTGAGATACAGAGTAAAGCTCCCTCTACAATGTCCCATCAAAAACTCCCAGGGCAGGTACAGGGGGTTAGATACAGAGTAAAGCTTCCTCTACACTGTCCCATCAAACACTCCCATGGCAGGTACAGGGGGTTAGATACAGAGTAAAGCTCCCTCTACACTGTCCCATCAAAAACTCCCAGGGCAGGTACAGGGGGTGAGATACAGAGTAAAGCTCCCTCTACAATGTCCCATCAAAAACTCCCAGGGCAGGTACAGGGGGTTAGATACAGAGTAAAGCTCCCTCTACACTGTCCCATCAATACTCCCAGGGCAGGTACAGGGGGTTAGATACAGAGCACTGCTCCCTCTACACTGTCCCATCAAACACTCCTAGGGCAGGTACAGCACAGGTTAGATACAGATTAAAGCTCCCTCTACACTGTCCCATCAAACACTCCCATGGGTGGTACAGGGGGTTAGATACAGAGTTAAGCTCCCTCTACACTGTCCCATCAAATACTCCCAGTGCAGGTACAGGGGGTTAGATACAGAGTAAATCTCCCCCTACACTGTCCCATCAAACACTCCCAGGGCAGGTACAGGGGGTTAGATACAGAGTAAATCTCCCTCGACACTGTCCCATCAAACAGTCACAGGGCAGGTACAGCACGGGGTTAGATGCAGAGTAAAGGTCCCTCTACACTGTCCCATCAAAAACTCCCAGGGCTGGTACAGGGGGTTAGATACAGAGTAAAGCTCCCTCTACACTGTCCCATCAAACACTCCCAGGGCAGGTACAGGGGGTTAGATACAGAGTAAAGCTCCCGCTACACTGTCCCATCATACACTCACAGGGCAGGGACAGGGGTTAGATACAGAGTAAATCTCCCTCGACACTGTCCCATCAAACACTCACAGGACAGGTACAGCACGGGGTTAGATGCAGAGTAAAGCTCCCTCTACACTGTCCCATCAAAAACTCCCAAGGCTGGTACAGGGGGTTCGATACAGAGTAAAGCTCCCTCTACACTGTCCCATCAAACACTCCCAGGGCAGGTACAGGGGGTTAGATACGGAGTAAAGCTCCCTCTACAATGTCCCATCAAAAACTCCCAGGGCAGGTACAGGGGGTTAGATACAGAGTAAAGCTTCCTCTACACTGTCCCATCAAACACTCCCAGGGCAGGTACAGGGGGTTAGATACAGAGTAAAGCTCCCTCTACACTGTCCCGTCAAACACTCCCAGGGCAGGTGCAGCACAGATTAGATACAGAGTAAAGCTCCCTCTACACTGTCCATTCTAACACTCCCAGGGCAGGTACAGGGGGTTAGATACAGAGTAAAGCTGCGTCTACACTGTCCCATCAAATAATCCAGGGCAGGTACAGGGGGTTAGATACAGAGTAAATCTCCCTCTACACTGTCCCATCAAACACTCCTAGGGCAGGTACAGGGGGTTAGATACAGAGTAAATCTCGCTCGACACTGTCCCATCAAACAGTCACAGGGCAGATACAGCACGGGGTTAGATGCAGAGTAATGCTCCCTCTACACTGTCCCATCAAAAACTCCCAGGGCAGGTACAGGGAGTTAGATACAGAGTAAAGCTCCCTCTACACTGTCCCATCAAACATTCCCAGGGCAGGTACAGGGGGTTAGATACAGAGTAAAGCTCCCTCTACACTGTCCCATCAACACTCCCAGGGTAGGTACAGGGGGTTAGATAAAGAGTAATGCTCCCTCTCCACTTTCCCATCAAAAAGACCCAGGGCAGGTACAGCACAGGTTAGATACAGAGTAAAGCTTCCTCTACACTGTCCCATCAAACACTCCCAGGGCAGGTACATGGGGTTAGATACAGAGTAAATCTCCCTCGACACTGTCCCATCAAACACTCCCAGGGCAGGTACAGGGGGTTAGATACAGAGTAAAGCTCCCTCTACACTGTCCCATCAAAAACTCCCAAGGCTGGTACAGGGGGTTCGATACAGAGTAAAGCTCCCTCTACACTGTCCCATCAAACACTCCCAGGGCAGGTACAGGGGGTTAGATACAGAGTAAAGCTCCCGCTACACTGTCCCATCAAACACTCACAGGGCAGGGACAGGGGTTAGATACAGAGTAAATCTCCCTCGACACTGTCCCATCAAACACTCACAGGACAGGTACAGCACGGGGTTAGATGCAGAGTAAAGCTCCCTCTACACTGTCCCATCAAAAACTCCCAAGGCTGGTACAGGGGGTTCGATACAGAGTAAAGCTCCCTCTACACTGTCCCATCAAACACTCCCAGGGCAGGTACAGGGGGTTAGATACAGAGTAAAGCTCCCTCTACACTGTCCCGTCAAACACTCCCAGGGCAGGTGCAGCACAGATTAGATACAGAGTAAAGCTCCCTCTACACTGTCCCTTCTAACACTCCCAGGGCAGGTACAGGGGGTTAGATACAGAGTAAAGCTGCGTCTACACTGTCCCATCAAATAATCCAGGGCAGGTACAGGGGGTTAGATACAGAGTAAATCTCCCTCTACACTGTCCCATCAAACACTCCTAGGGCAGGTACAGGGGGTTAGACACAGAGTAAATCTCGCTCGACACTGTCCCATCAAACAGTCACAGGGCAGATACAGCACGGGGTTAGATGCAGAGTAATGCTCCCTCTACACTGTCCCATCAAAAACTCCCAGGGCTGGTACAGGGGGTTAGACACAGAGTAAAGCTCCCTCTACTCTGTCCCATCAAACACTCCCAGGGCAGGTACAGGGAGTTAGATACAGAGTAAAGCTCCCTCTACACTGTCCCATCAAACATTCCCAGGGCAGGTACAGGGGGTTAGATACAGAGTAAATCTCAATCTACACTGTATCATCAAACAATCCCAGGCCATGTATAGCACGGGGTTAGATACAGAGTAAAGATCCCTCCACACTGTCCCAGTACACACTCACAGGGCACGTACAGGGTGTTAGATACAGAGTAAAGCACCCTCTACACTGTCCCATCAAACACTCGCAGGGCAGGTACAGGGGGCAAGACACAGAGTAAAGCTCCCTCTACACTGTCCCATCAAACACTCCCAGGGCAGGTATAGCACGGGGTTAGATACAGAGTAAAACTCCCTCTACACTGTCCCATCAAACACTCCCAGGGCAGGTACAGGGGGTTAGATACAGAGTAAATCTCCCTCGACACTGTCCCATCAAACACTCCCAGGGCAGGTACAGGGGGTAAGATACAGAGCAAATCTCCCTCGACACTGTCCCATCAAACACATCCAGGGCAGGTACAGGGGGTAAGATACAGAGTAAAGCTCCCTCTACACTGTCCCATCAACACTCCCAGGGCAGGTACAGGGGGTTAGATACAGAGTAATGCTCCCTCTACACTGTCCCATCAAACACTCCCAGGGCAGGTACAGCACAGCTTAAATACAGAGTAAAGCTCCCTCTACACTGTCCCATCAAACACTCCCAGGGCAGGTACAGGGGGTTAGATAAAGAGAAAAGCTCCCTCTACACTGTCCCATCAAACACTCCCAGGGCAGGAACAGCACGGGGTTAGACACAGAGTAAAGCTCCCTCTGCACTGTCCCATCAAACACTCCCAGGGCAGGTACAGGGGGTTAGATACAGAGTAAAGCTCCCTCTACACTGTCCCATCAAACACTCCCAGGGCAGGTACAGGGGATTAGATACAGAGTAAAGCTCCCTCTACACTGTCCCATCAAAAACTCCCAGGGCAGGTACAGCACGGGGTTAGATGCAGAGTAAAGCTCCCGCTACAATGTCCCATCAAAAACTCCCAGGGCAGGTACAGGGGGTTAGATACAGAGGAAAGCTTCCTCTACACTGTCCCATCAAACACTCCCAGGGCAGGTACAGGGGGTTAGATACAGAGTAAAGCTCCCTCTACACTGTCCCATCAAAAACTCCCAAGGCTGGTACAGGAGGTAAGATACAGAGTAAAGCTCCCTCTACACTGTCCCTTCTAACACTCCCAGGGCAGGTACAGGGGGTTAGATACAGAGTTAAGCTCCCTCTACACTGTCCCATCAAATACTCCCAGTGCAGGTACAGGGGGTTAGATACAGAGTAAAGCTCCCCCTACACTGTCCCATCAAACACTCCCAGGGCAGGTACAGGGGGTTAGATACAGAGTAAATCTCCCTCGACACTGTCCCATCATCCAGTCACAGGGCAGGTACAGCACGGGGTTAGATGCAGAGTAAAGGTCCCTCTACACTGTCCCATCAAAAACTCCCAGGGCTGGTACAGGGGGTTAGATACAGAGTAAAGCTCCCTCTACACTGTCCCATCAAACACTCCCAGGGCAGGTACAGGGGGTTAGATACAGAGTAAAGCTCCCGCTACACTTTCCCATCAAACACTCACAGGGCAGGGACAGGGGTTAGATACAGAGTAAATCTCCCTCGACACTGTCCCATCAAACACTCACAGGACAGGTACAGCACGGGGTTAGATGCAGAGTAAAGCTCCCTCTACACTGTCCCATCAAAAACTCCCAAGGCTGGTACAGGGGGTTCGATACAGAGTAAAGCTCCCTCTACACTGTCCCATCAAACACTCCCATGGCAGGTACAGGTGGTTAGATACGGAGTAAAGCTCCCTCTACAATGTCCCATCAAAAACTCCCAGGGCAGGTACAGGGGGTTAGATACAGAGTAAAGCTTCCTCTACACTGTCCCATCAAACACTCCCAGGGCAGGTACAGGGGGTTAGATACAGAGTAAAGCTCCCTCTACACTGTCCCGTCAAACACTCCCAGGGCAGGTGCAGCACAGATTAGATACAGAGTAAAGCTCCCTCTACACTGTCCCTTCTAACACTCCCAGGGCAGGTACAGGGGGTTAGATACAGAGTAAAGCTGCGTCTACACTGTCCCATCAAATAATCCAGGGCAGGTACAGGGGGTTAGATACAGAGTAAATCTCCCTCTACACTGTCCCATCAAACACTCCTATGGCAGGTACAGGGGGTTAGATACAGAGTAAATCTCGCTCGACACTGTCCCATCAAACAGTCACAGGGCAGATACAGCACGGGGTTAGATGCAGAGTAATGCTCCCTCTACACTGTCCCATCAAAAACTCCCAGGGCTGGTACAGGGGGTTAGACACAGTTTAAAGCTCCCTCTACACTGTCCCATCAAACACTCCCAGGGCAGGTACAGGGGGTTAGATACAGAGTAAAGCTCCCTCTACACTGTCCCATCAAACATTCCCAGGGCAGGTACAGGGGGTTAGATACAGAGTAAAGCTCCCTCTACACTGTCCCATCAACACTCGCAGGGTAGGTACAGGGGGTTAGATAGAGAGTAATGCTCCCTCTCCACCGTCCCATCAAAAAGTCCCAGGGCAGGTACAGCACAGGTTAGATACAGAGTAAAGCTTCCTCTACACTGTCCCATCAAACACTCCCAGGGCAGGTACATGGGGTTAGATACAGAGTAAATCTCCCTCGACACTGTCCCATCAAACACTCCCAGGGCAGGTACAGGGGGTTAGATACAGAGTAAAGCTCCCTCTACACTGTCCCATCAAAAACTCCCAAGGCTGGTACAGGGGGTTCGATACAGAGTAAAGCTCCCTCTACACTGTCCCATCAAACACTCCCAGGGCAGGTACAGGGGGTTAGATACAGAGTAAAGCTCCCTCTACAATGTCCCATCAAACCTCCCTGGGCAGGTACAGGGGGTTAGATACAGAGTAAAGCCCACTCCACACTGTCCCATCAAACACTCCCAGGGCAGTTACAGGGGGTTAGATAGAGAGTAAATCTCAATCTACACTGTATCATCAAACAATCCCAGGCCATGTACAGCACGGGGTTAGATACAGAGTAAAGATCCCTCCACACTGTCCCAGTACACACTCACAGGGCACGTACAGGGTGTTAGATACAGAGTAAAGCACCCTCTACACTGTCCCATCAAACACTCCCAGGGCAGGTACAGGGGGCAAGACACAGAGTAAAGCTCCCTCTACACTGTCCCATCAAACACTCCCAGGGAAGGTATAGCACGGAGTTAGATAAAGAGTAAAACTCCCTCTACACTGTCCCATCAAACACTCCCAGGGCAGGTACAGGGGGTTAGATACAGAGTAAATCTCCCTCGACACTGTCCCATCAAACACTCCCAGGGCAGGTACAGGGGGTAAGATACAGAGCAAATCTCCCTCGACACTGTCCCATCAAACACACCCAGGGCAGGTACAGGGGGTAAGATACAGAGTAAAGCTCCCTCTACACTGTCCCATCAACACTCCCAGGGCAGGTACAGGGGGTTAGATACAGAGTAATGCTCCCTCTACACTGTCCCATCAAACACTCCCAGGGCAGGTACAGCACAGGTTAAATACAGAGTAAAGCTCCCTCTACACTGTCCCATCAAACACTCCCAGGGCAGGTACAGGGGGTTAGATACAGATTAAAGCTCCCTCTACACTGTCCCATCAAACACTCCCAGGGCAGGTACAGGGGGCAAGATAAAGAGAAAAGCTCCCTCTACACTGTCCCATCAAACACTCCCAGGGCAGGAACAGCACGGGGTTAGACACAGAGTAAAGCTCCCTCTACACTGTCCCATCAAACACTCCCAGGGCAGGTACAGGGGGTTAGATACAGAGTAAAGCTCCCTCTACACTGTCCCATCAAACACTCCCAGGGCAGGTACAAGGGATTAGATACAGAGTAAAGCTCCCTCTACACTGTCCCATCAAACACTCCCAGGGCAGGGACAGGGGTTAGATACAGAGTAAATCTCCATCGACACTATCCCATCAAACACTTACAGGGCAGGTACAGCACGGGGTTAGATGCAGAGTAAAGCTCCCTCTACACTGTCCCATCAAAAACTCCCAAGGCTGGTACAGGGGGTAAGATACAGAGTAAAGCTCCCTCTACACTGTCCAATAAAACACTCCCAGGGCAGGTACAGGGGGTGAGATACAGAGTAAAGCTCCCTCTACAATGTCCCATCAAAAACTCCCAGGGCAGGTACAGGGGGTTAGATACAGAGTAAAGCTTCCTCTACACTGTCCCATCAAACACTCCCATGGCAGGTACAGGGGGTTAGATACAGAGTAAAGCTCCCTCTACACTGTCCCATCAAAAACTCCCAGGGCAGGTACAGGGGGTGAGATACAGAGTAAAGCTCCCTCTACAATGTCCCATCAAAAACTCCCAGGGCAGGTACAGGGGGTTAGATACAGAGTAAAGCTCCCTATACACTGTCCCATCAATACTCCCAGGGCAGGTACAGGGGGTTAGATACAGAGCACTGCTCCCTCTACACTGTCCCATCAAACACTCCTAGGGCAGGTACAGCACAGGTTAGATACAGATTAAAGCTCCCTCTACACTGTCCCATCAAACACTCCCATGGGTGGTACAGGGGGTTAGATACAGAGTTAAGCTCCCTCTACACTGTCCCATCAAATACTCCCAGTGCAGGTACAGGGGGTTAGATACAGAGTAAATCTCCCCCTACACTGTCCCATCAAACACTCCCAGGGCAGGTACAGGGGGTTAGATACAGAGTAAAGCTCCCTCTACACTGTCCCATCAAAAACTCCCAAGGCTGGTACAGGGGGTTCGATACAGAGTAAAGCTCCCTCTACACTGTCCCATCAAACACTCCCAGGGCAGGTACAGGGGGTTAGATACAGAGTAAAGCTCCCGCTACACTGTCCCATCAAACACTCACAGGGCAGGGACAGGGGTTAGATACAGAGTAAATCTCCCTCGACACTGTCCCATCAAACACTCACAGGACAGGTACAGCACGGGGTTAGATGCAGAGTAAAGCTCCCTCTACACTGTCCCATCAAAAACTCCCAAGGCTGGTACAGGGGGTTCGATACAGAGTAAAGCTCCCTCTACACTGTCCCATCAAACACTCCCAGGGCAGGTACAGGGGGTTAGATACAGAGTAAAGCTCCCTCTACACTGTCCCGTCAAACACTCCCAGGGCAGGTGCAGCACAGATTAGATACAGAGTAAAGCTCCCTCTACACTGTCCCTTCTAACACTCCCAGGGCAGGTACAGGGGGTTAGATACAGAGTAAAGCTGCGTCTACACTGTCCCATCAAATAATCCAGGGCAGGTACAGGGGGTTAGATACAGAGTAAATCTCCCTCTACACTGTCCCATCAAACACTCCTAGGGCAGGTACAGGGGGTTAGACACAGAGTAAATCTCGCTCGACACTGTCCCATCAAACAGTCACAGGGCAGATACAGCACGGGGTTAGATGCAGAGTAATGCTCCCTCTACACTGTCCCATCAAAAACTCCCAGGGCTGGTACAGGGGGTTAGACACAGAGTAAAGCTCCCTCTACTCTGTCCCATCAAACACTCCCAGGGCAGGTACAGGGAGTTAGATACAGAGTAAAGCTCCCTCTACACTGTCCCATCAAACATTCCCAGGGCAGGTACAGGGGGTTAGATACAGAGTAAATCTCAATCTACACTGTATCATCAAACAATCCCAGGCCATGTATAGCACGGGGTTAGATACAGAGTAAAGATCCCTCCACACTGTCCCAGTACACACTCACAGGGCACGTACAGGGTGTTAGATACAGAGTAAAGCACCCTCTACACTGTCCCATCAAACACTCGCAGGGCAGGTACAGGGGGCAAGACACAGAGTAAAGCTCCCTCTACACTGTCCCATCAAACACTCCCAGGGCAGGTATAGCACGGGGTTAGATACAGAGTAAAACTCCCTCTACACTGTCCCATCAAACACTCCCAGGGCAGGTACAGGGGGTTAGATACAGAGTAAATCTCCCTCGACACTGTCCCATCAAACACTCCCAGGGCAGGTACAGGGGGTAAGATACAGAGCAAATCTCCCTCGACACTGTCCCATCAAACACATCCAGGGCAGGTACAGGGGGTAAGATACAGAGTAAAGCTCCCTCTACACTGTCCCATCAACACTCCCAGGGCAGGTACAGGGGGTTAGATACAGAGTAATGCTCCCTCTACACTGTCCCATCAAACACTCCCAGGGCAGGTACAGCACAGCTTAAATACAGAGTAAAGCTCCCTCTACACTGTCCCATCAAACACTCCCAGGGCAGGTACAGGGGGTTAGATAAAGAGAAAAGCTCCCTCTACACTGTCCCATCAAACACTCCCAGGGCAGGAACAGCACGGGGTTAGACACAGAGTAAAGCTCCCTCTGCACTGTCCCATCAAACACTCCCAGGGCAGGTACAGGGTGTTAGATACAGAGTAAAGCTCCCTCTACACTGTCCCATCAAACACTCCCAGGGCAGGTACAGGGGATTAGATACAGAGTAAAGCTCCCTCTACACTGTCCCATCAAAAACTCCCAGGGCAGGTACAGCACGGGGTTAGATGCAGAGTAAAGCTCCCGCTACAATGTCCCATCAAAAACTCCCAGGGCAGGTACAGGGGGTTAGATACAGAGGAAAGCTTCCTCTACACTGTCCCATCAAACACTCCCAGGGCAGGTACAGGGGGTTAGATACAGAGTAAAGCTCCCTCTACACTGTCCCATCAAAAACTCCCAAGGCTGGTACAGGGGGTAAGATACAGAGTAAAGCTCCCTCTACACTGTCCCTTCTAACACTCCCAGGGCAGGTACAGGGGGTTAGATACAGAGTTAAGCTCCCTCTACACTGTCCCATCAAATACTCCCAGTGCAGGTACAGGGGGTTAGATACAGAGTAAAGCTCCCCCTACACTGTCCCATCAAACACTCCCAGGGCAGGTACAGGGGGTTAGATACAGAGTAAATCTCCCTCGACACTGTCCCATCATCCAGTCACAGGGCAGGTACAGCACGGGGTTAGATGCAGAGTAAAGGTCCCTCTACACTGTCCCATCAAAAACTCCCAGGGCTGGTACAGGGGGTTAGATACAGAGTAAAGCTCCCTCTACACTGTCCCATCAAACACTCCCAGGGCAGGTACAGGGGGTTAGATACAGAGTAAAGCTCCCGCTACACTTTCCCATCAAACACTCACAGGGCAGGGACAGGGGTTAGATACAGAGTAAATCTCCCTCGACACTGTCCCATCAAACACTCACAGGACAGGTACAGCACGGGGTTAGATGCAGAGTAAAGCTCCCTCTACACTGTCCCATCAAAAACTCCCAAGGCTGGTACAGGGGGTTCGATACAGAGTAAAGCTCCCTCTACACTGTCCCATCAAACACTCCCATGGCAGGTACAGGTGGTTAGATACGGAGTAAAGCTCCCTCTACAATGTCCCATCAAAAACTCCCAGGGCAGGTACAGGGGGTTAGATACAGAGTAAAGCTTCCTCTACACTGTCCCATCAAACACTCCCAGGGCAGGTACAGGGGGTTAGATACAGAGTAAAGCTCCCTCTACACTGTCCCGTCAAACACTCCCAGGGCAGGTGCAGCACAGATTAGATACAGAGTAAAGCTCCCTCTACACTGTCCCTTCTAACACTCCCAGGGCAGGTACAGGGGGTTAGATACAGAGTAAAGCTGCGTCTACACTGTCCCATCAAATAATCCAGGGCAGGTACAGGGGGTTAGATACAGAGTAAATCTCCCTCTACACTGTCCCATCAAACACTCCTATGGCAGGTACAGGGGGTTAGATACAGAGTAAATCTCGCTCGACACTGTCCCATCAAACAGTCACAGGGCAGATACAGCACGGGGTTAGATGCAGAGTAATGCTCCCTCTACACTGTCCCATCAAAAACTCCCAGGGCTGGTACAGGGGGTTAGACACAGTTTAAAGCTCCCTCTACACTGTCCCATCAAACACTCCCAGGGCAGGTACAGGGGGTTAGTTACAGAGTAAAGCTCCCTCTACACTGTCCCATCAAACATTCCCAGGGCAGGTACAGGGGGTTAGATACAGAGTAAAGCTCCCTCTACACTGTCCCATCAACACTCGCAGGGTAGGTACAGGGGGTTAGATAGAGAGTAATGCTCCCTCTCCACCGTCCCATCAAAAAGTCCCAGGGCAGGTACAGCACAGGTTAGATACAGAGTAAAGCTTCCTCTACACTGTCCCATCAAACACTCCCAGGGCAGGTACATGGGGTTAGATACAGAGTAAATCTCCCTCGACACTGTCCCATCAAACACTCCCAGGGCAGGTACAGGGGGTTAGATACAGAGTAAAGCTCCCTCTACACTGTCCCATCAAAAACTCCCAAGGCTGGTACAGGGGGTTCGATACAGAGTAAAGCTCCCTCTACACTGTCCCATCAAACACTCCCAGGGCAGGTACAGGGGGTTAGATACAGAGTAAAGCTCCCTCTACAATGTCCCATCAAACCTCCCTGGGCAGGTACAGGGGGTTAGATACAGAGTAAAGCCCACTCCACACTGTCCCATCAAACACTCCCAGGGCAGTTACAGGGGGTTAGATAGAGAGTAAATCTCAATCTACACTGTATCATCAAACAATCCCAGGCCATGTACAGCACGGGGTTAGATACAGAGTAAAGATCCCTCCACACTGTCCCAGTACACACTCACAGGGCACGTACAGGGTGTTAGATACAGAGTAAAGCACCCTCTACACTGTCCCATCAAACACTCCCAGGGCAGGTACAGGGGGCAAGACACAGAGTAAAGCTCCCTCTACACTGTCCCATCAAACACTCCCAGGGAAGGTATAGCACGGAGTTAGATAAAGAGTAAAACTCCCTCTACACTGTCCCATCAAACACTCCCAGGGCAGGTACAGGGGGTTAGATACAGAGTAAATCTCCCTCGACACTGTCCCATCAAACACTCCCAGGGCAGGTACAGGGGGTAAGATACAGAGCAAATCTCCCTCGACACTGTCCCATCAAACACACCCAGGGCAGGTACAGGGGGTAAGATACAGAGTAAAGCTCCCTCTACACTGTCCCATCAACACTCCCAGGGCAGGTACAGGGGGTTAGATACAGAGTAATGCTCCCTCTACACTGTCCCATCAAACACTCCCAGGGCAGGTACAGCACAGGTTAAATACAGAGTAAAGCTCCCTCTACACTGTCCCATCAAACACTCCCAGGGCAGGTACAGGGGGTTAGATACAGATTAAAGCTCCCTCTACACTGTCCCATCAAACACTCCCAGGGCAGGTACAGGGGGCAAGATAAAGAGAAAAGCTCCCTCTACACTGTCCCATCAAACACTCCCAGGGCAGGAACAGCACGGGGTTAGACACAGAGTAAAGCTCCCTCTACACTGTCCCATCAAACACTCCCAGGGCAGGTACAGGGGGTTAGATACAGAGTAAAGCTCCCTCTACACTGTCCCATCAAACACTCCCAGGGCAGGTACAAGGGATTAGATACAGAGTAAAGCTCCCTCTACACTGTCCCATCAAACACTCCCAGGGCAGGGACAGGGGTTAGATACAGAGTAAATCTCCATCGACACTATCCCATCAAACACTTACAGGGCAGGTACAGCACGGGGTTAGATGCAGAGTAAAGCTCCCTCTACACTGTCCCATCAAAAACTCCCAAGGCTGGTACAGGGGGTAAGATACAGAGTAAAGCTCCCTCTACACTGTCCAATAAAACACTCCCAGGGCAGGTACAGGGGGTGAGATACAGAGTAAAGCTCCCTCTACAATGTCCCATCAAAAACTCCCAGGGCAGGTACAGGGGGTTAGATACAGAGTAAAGCTTCCTCTACACTGTCCCATCAAACACTCCCATGGCAGGTACAGGGGGTTAGATACAGAGTAAAGCTCCCTCTACACTGTCCCATCAAAAACTCCCAGGGCAGGTACAGGGGGTGAGATACAGAGTAAAGCTCCCTCTACAATGTCCCATCAAAAACTCCCAGGGCAGGTACAGGGGGTTAGATACAGAGTAAAGCTCCCTCTACACTGTCCCATCAATACTCCCAGGGCAGGTACAGGGGGTTAGATACAGAGCTCTGCTCCCTCTACACTGTCCCATCAAACACTCCTAGGGCAGGTACAGCACAGGTTAGATACAGATTAAAGCTCCCTCTACACTGTCCCATCAAACACTCCCATGGGTGGTACAGGGGGTTAGATACAGAGTTAAGCTCCCTCTACACTGTCCCATCAAATACTCCCAGTGCAGGTACAGGGGGTTAGATACAGAGTAAATCTCCCCCTACACTGTCCCATCAAACACTCCCAGGGCAGGTACAGGGGGTTAGATACAGAGTAAATCTCCCTCGACACTGTCCCATCAAACAGTCACAGGGCAGGTACAGCACGGGGTTAGATGCAGAGTAAAGGTCCCTCTACACTGTCCCATCAAAAACTCCCAGGGCTGGTACAGGGGGTTAGATACAGAGTAAAGCTCCCTCTACACTGTCCCATCAAACACTCCCAGGGCAGGTACAGGGGGTTAGATACAGAGTAAAGCTCCCGCTACACTGTCCCATCATACACTCACAGGGCAGGGACAGGGGTTAGATACAGAGTAAATCTCCCTCGACACTGTCCCATCAAACACTCACAGGACAGGTACAGCACGGGGTTAGATGCAGAGTAAAGCTCCCTCTACACTGTCCCATCAAAAACTCCCAAGGCTGGTACAGGGGGTTCGATACAGAGTAAAGCTCCCTCTACACTGTCCCATCAAACACTCCCAGGGCAGGTACAGGGGGTTAGATACGGAGTAAAGCTCCCTCTACAATGTCCCATCAAAAACTCCCAGGGCAGGTACAGGGGGTTAGATACAGAGTAAAGCTTCCTCTACACTGTCCCATCAAACACTCCCAGGGCAGGTACAGGGGGTTAGATACAGAGTAAAGCTCCCTCTACACTGTCCCGTCAAACACTCCCAGGGCAGGTGCAGCACAGATTAGATACAGAGTAAAGCTCCCTCTACACTGTCCATTCTAACACTCCCAGGGCAGGTACAGGGGGTTAGATACAGAGTAAAGCTGCGTCTACACTGTCCCATCAAATAATCCAGGGCAGGTACAGGGGGTTAGATACAGAGTAAATCTCCCTCTACACTGTCCCATCAAACACTCCTAGGGCAGGTACAGGGGGTTAGATACAGAGTAAATCTCGCTCGACACTGTCCCATCAAACAGTCACAGGGCAGATACAGCACGGGGTTAGATGCAGAGTAATGCTCCCTCTACACTGTCCCATCAAAAACTCCCAGGGCAGGTACAGGGAGTTAGATACAGAGTAAAGCTCCCTCTACACTGTCCCATCAAACATTCCCAGGGCAGGTACAGGGGGTTAGATACAGAGTAAAGCTCCCTCTACACTGTCCCATCAACACTCCCAGGGTAGGTACAGGGGGTTAGATAAAGAGTAATGCTCCCTCTCCACTTTCCCATCAAAAATACCCAGGGCAGGTACAGCACAGGTTAGATACAGAGTAAAGCTTCCTCTACACTGTCCCATCAAACACTCCCAGGGCAGGTACATGGGGTTAGATACAGAGTAAATCTCCCTCGACACTGTCCCATCAAACACTCCCAGGGCAGGTACAGGGGGTTAGATACAGAGTAAAGCTCCCTCTACACTGTCCCATCAAAAACTCCCAAGGCTGGTACAGGCGGTTCGATACAGAGTAAAGCTCCCTCTACACTGTCCCATCAAACACTCCCAGGGCAGGTACAGGGGGTTAGATACAGAGTAAAGCTCCCGCTACACTGTCCCATCAAACACTCACAGGGCAGGGACAGGGGTTAGATACAGAGTAAATCTCCCTCGACACTGTCCCATCAAACACTCACAGGACAGGTACAGCACGGGGTTAGATGCAGAGTAAAGCTCCCTCTACACTGTCCCATCAAAAACTCCCAAGGCTGGTACAGGGGGTTCGATACAGAGTAAAGCTCCCTCTACACTGTCCCATCAAACACTCCCAGGGCAGGTACAGGGGGTTAGATACAGAGTAAAGCTCCCTCTACACTGTCCCGTCAAACACTCCCAGGGCAGGTGCAGCACAGATTAGATACAGAGTAAAGCTCCCTCTACACTGTCCCTTCTAACACTCCCAGGGCAGGTACAGGGGGTTAGATACAGAGTAAAGCTGCGTCTACACTGTCCCATCAAATAATCCAGGGCAGGTACAGGGGGTTAGATACAGAGTAAATCTCCCTCTACACTGTCCCATCAAACACTCCTAGGGCAGGTACAGGGGGTTAGACACAGAGTAAATCTCGCTCGACACTGTCCCATCAAACAGTCACAGGGCAGATACAGCACGGGGTTAGATGCAGAGTAATGCTCCCTCTACACTGTCCCATCAAAAACTCCCAGGGCTGGTACAGGGGGTTAGACACAGAGTAAAGCTCCCTCTACTCTGTCCCATCAAACACTCCCAGGGCAGGTACAGGGAGTTAGATACAGAGTAAAGCTCCCTCTACACTGTCCCATCAAACATTCCCAGGGCAGGTACAGGGGGTTAGATACAGAGTAAATCTCAATCTACATTGTATCATCAAACAATCCCAGGCCATGTATAGCACGGGGTTAGATACAGAGTAAAGATCCCTCCACACTGTCCCAGTACACACTCACAGGGCACGTACAGGGTGTTAGATACAGAGTAAAGCACCCTCTACACTGTCCCATCAAACACTCGCAGGGCAGGTACAGGGGGCAAGACACAGAGTAAAGCTCCCTCTACACTGTCCCATCAAACACTCCCAGGGCAGGTATAGCACGGGGTTAGATACAGAGTAAAACTCCCTCTACACTGTCCCATCAAACACTCCCAGGGCAGGTACAGGGGGTTAGATACAGAGTAAATCTCCCTCGACACTGTCCCATCAAACACTCCCAGGGCAGGTACAGGGGGTAAGATACAGAGCAAATCTCCCTCGACACTGTCCCATCAAACACATCCAGGGCAGGTACAGGGGGTAAGATACAGAGTAAAGCTCCCTCTACACTGTCCCATCAACACTCCCAGGGCAGGTACAGGGGGTTAGATACAGAGTAATGCTCCCTCTACACTGTCCCATCAAACACTCCCAGGGCAGGTACAGCACAGCTTAAATACAGAGTAAAGCTCCCTCTACACTGTCCCATCAAACACTCCCAGGGCAGGTACAGGGGGTTAGATAAAGAGAAAAGCTCCCTCTACACTGTCCCATCAAACACTCCCAGGGCAGGAACAGCACGGGGTTAGACACAGAGTAAAGCTCCCTCTGCACTGTCCCATCAAACACTCCCAGGGCAGGTACAGGGGGTTAGATACAGAGTAAAGCTCCCTCTACACTGTCCCATCAAACACTCCCAGGGCAGGTACAGGGGATTAGATACAGAGTAAAGCTCCCTCTACACTGTCCCATCAAAAACTCCCAGGGCAGGTACAGCACGGGGTTAGATGCAGAGTAAAGCTCCCGCTACAATGTCCCATCAAAAACTCCCAGGGCAGGTACAGGGGGTTAGATACAGAGGAAAGCTTCCTCTACACTGTCCCATCAAACACTCCCAGGGCAGGTACAGGGGGTTAGATACAGAGTAAAGCTCCCTCTACACTGTCCCATCAAAAACTCCCAAGGCTGGTACAGGGGGTAAGATACAGAGTAAAGCTCCCTCTACACTGTCCCTTCTAACACTCCCAGGGCAGGTACAGGGTGTTAGATATAGAGTAAAGCTCCCTCTACACTGTCCCATCAAATAATCCCAGGGCAGGTACAGGGGGTTAGATACAGAGTAAAGCTCCCTCTACACTGTCCCATCAAACACTCCTAGGGCAGGTACAGGGGGTTAGATACAGAGTAAATCTCCCTCGATACTGTCCCATCAAACAGTCACAGGGCAGGTACAGCACGGGGTTAGATGCAGAGTAATGATCCCTCTACATGTCCCATCAAAAACTCCCAGGGCTGGTACAGGGGGTTAGACACAGAGTAAAGCTCCCTCTACACTGTCCCATCAAACACTCCCAGGGCAGGGACAGCACAGGTTAAATACAGAGTAAAGCTCCCTCTACACTGTCCCATCAAACACTCCCAGGGCAGGTACAGGGGGTTAGATACAGAGTAAAGCTCCCTCTACACTGTCCCATCAAACACTCCCAGGGCAGGTACAGGGGGTTAGATACAGAGTAAAGCTCCGTCTACACTGTCCCGTCAAACACTCCCAGGGCAGGTGCAGCACAGATTAGATACAGAATAAAGCTCCCTCTACACTGTCCCTTCTAACACTCCCAGGGCAGGTACAGGGGGTTAGATACAGAGTAAAGCTGCGTCTACACTGTCCCATCAAATAATCCAGGGCAGGTACAGGGGGTTAGATACAGAGTAAATCTCCCTCTACACTGTCCCATCAAACACTCCTAGGGCAGGTACAGGGGGTTAGATACAGAGTAAATCTCGCTCGACACTGTCCCATCAAACAGTCACAGGGCAGATACAGCACGGGGTTAGATGCAGAGTAATGCTCCCTCTACACTGTCCCATCAAAAACTCCCAGGGCTGGTACAGGGGGTTAGACACAGAGTAAAGCTCCCTCTACACTGTCCCATCAAACACTCCCAGGGCAGGTACAGGGGGTTAGATACAGAGTAAAGCTCCCTCTACACTGTCCCATCAAACATTCCCAGGGCAGGTACAGGGGGTTAGATACAGAGTAAAGCTCCCTCTACACTGTCCCATCAACACTCCCAGGGTAGGTACAGGGGGTTAGATAGAGGGTAATGCTCCCTCTCCACTGTCCCATCAAAAAGTCCCAGGGCAGGTACAGCACAGGTTAGATACAGAGTAAAGCTTCCTCTACACTGTCCCATCAAACACTCCCAGGGCAGGTACATGGGGTTAGATACAGAGTAAATCTCCCTCGACACTGTCCCATCAAACACTCCCAGGGCAGGTACAGGGGGTTAGATACAGAGTAAAGCTCCCTCTACACTGTCCCATCAAAAACTCCCAAGGCTGGTACAGGGGGTTCGATACAGAGTAAAGCTCCCTCTACACTGTCCCATCAAACACTCCCAGGGCAGGTACAGGGGGTTAGATACAGAGTAAAGCTCCCTCTACAATGTCCCATCAAAAACTCCCAGGGCAGGTACAGGGGGTTAGATACAGAGTAAAGCTTCCTCTATACTGTCCCATCAAACACTCCCAGGGCAGGTACAGGGGGTTAGATACAGAGTAAAGCTCCCTCTACACTGTCCCATCAAACACTTCCAGGGCAGAAGCAGCACAGGTTAGATACAGAGTAAAGCTCCCTCTACACTGTCCCTTCTAACACTCCCAGGGCAGGTACAGGGGGTTAGATACAGAGTAAAGCTCCCTCTACACTGTCCCATCAAATAATCCCAGGGCAGATACAGGGGGTTAGATACAGAGTAAAGCTCCCTCTACACTGTCCCATCAAACACTCCTAGGGCAGGTACAGGGGGTTAGATACAGTTTAATCTCCCTCGACACTGTCCCTTCAAACAGTCACAGGGCAGGTACAGCACGGGGTTAGATGCAGAGTAATGCTCCCTCTGCACTGTCCCATCAAAAACTCCCAGTGCTGGTACAGGGGGTTAGACACAGAGTAAAGCTCCCTCTACACTGTCCCATCAAACACTCCCAGGGCAGGTACAGGGTGTTAGATACAGAGTAAAGCTCCCTCCACACTGTCCCATCAAACCTCCCTGGGCAGGTACAGGGGGTTAGATACAGAGTAAATCTCCCTCTACACTGTCCCATCAAATAATCCCAGGGCAGGTACAGGGGGTTAGATACAGAGTAAAGCTCCCTCTACACTGTCCCATCAAACACTCCTAGGGCATGTACAGTGGGTTAGATACAGTTTAATCTCCCTCGACACTGTCCCATCAAACAATCCCAGGCCATGTACAGCACGGGGTTAGATACAGAGTAAAGATCCCTCCACACTGTCCCAGTACACACTCACAGGGCACGTACAGGGTGTTAGATACAGAGTAAAGCACCCTCTACACTGTCCCATCAAACACTCCCAGGGCAGGTACAGGGGGCAAGACACAGAGTAAAGCTCCCTCTACACTGTCCCATCAAACACTCCCAGGGCAGGTATAGCACGGGGTTAGATACAGAGTAAAACTCCCTCTGCACTGTCCCATCAAACACTCCCAGGGCAGGTACAGGGGGTTAGATACAGAGTAAATCTCCCTCGACACTGTCCCATCAAACACTCCCAGGGCAGGTACAGGGGGTAAGATACAGAGCAAATCTCCCTCGACACTGTCCCATCAAACACACCCAGGGCAGGTACAGGGGGTAAGATACAGAGTAAAGCTCCCTCTACACTGTCCCATCAACACTCCCAGGGCAGGTACAGGGGGTTAGATACAGAGTAATGCTCCCTCTACACTGTCCCATCAAACACTCCCAGGGCAGGTACAGCACAGGTTAAATACAGAGTAAAGCACCCACTACACTGTCCCATCAAACACTCCCAGGGCAGGTACAGGGGGTTAGATACAGATTAAAGCTCCCTCTACACTGTCCCATCAAACACTCCCAGGGCAGGTACAGGGGGCAAGATAAAGAGAAAAGCTCCCTCTACACTGTCCCATCAAACACTCCCAGGGCAGGAACAGCACGGGGTTAGACACAGAGTAAAGCTCCCTCTACACTGTCCCATCAAAAACTCACAGGGCAGATACAGGTGGTTAGATACAGAGTAAAGCTCCCTCTACACTGTCCCATCAAACACTCCCAGGGCAGGTACAGGGGATTAGATACAGAGTAAAGCTCCCTCTACACTGTCCCATCAAACACTCCCAGGGCAGGGACAGGGGTTAGATACAGAGTAAATCTCCATCGACACTATCCCATCAAACACTTACAGGGCAGGTACAGCACGGGGTTAGATGCAGAGTAAAGCTCCCTCTACACTGTCCCATCAAAAACTCCCAAGGCTGGTACAGGGGATAAGATACAGAGTAAAGCTCCCTCTACACTGTCCAATCAAACACTCCCAGGGCAGGTACAGGGGGTGAGATACAGAGTAAAGCTCCCTCTACAATGTCCCATCAAAAACTCCCAGAGCAGGTACAGGGGGTTAGATACAGAGTAAAGCTTCCTCTACACTGTCCCATCAAACACTCCCAGGGCAGGTACAGGGGGTTAGATACAGAGTAAAGCTCCCTCTACACTGTCCCATCAAAAACTCCCAGGGCAGGTACAGGGGGTGAGATACAGAGTAAAGCTCCCTCTACACTGTCTCATCAAAAACTCCCACGGCTGGTACAGGGGGTTAGATACAGAGTAAAGCTCCCTCTACACTGTCCCATCAAACACTCCCAGGGCAGGTACAGGGTGTTAGATACAGAGTAAAGCTCCCTCTACACTGTCCCATCAAACACTCCCAAGGAAGGTACAGCACAGGTTAGATACAGAGTAAAGCTCCCTCTACACTGTCCCATCAAACACTCCCAGGGCAGGTACAGCACAGGTTAGATACAGATTAAAGCTTCCTCTACACTGTCCCATCATACACTCCCAGGGCAGGTACAGGGGGTTAGATACAGAGTAAAGCTCCCTCTACACTGTCCCATCAAACATTCCCAGGGCAGGTACAGGGGGTAAGGTACAGAGTAAAGCTCCCTCTACACTGTCCCATCAAACACTCCCAGGGCAGGTACAGGGGGTTAGATACAGAGTAAAGCTCCCTCTACACTGTCCCATCAATTCTCCCAGGGCAGGTACAGGGGGTTAGATACAGAGCACTGCTCCCTCTACACTGTCCCATCAAACACTCCTAGGGCAGGTACAGCACAGGTTAGATACAGAGTAAAGCTCCCTCTACACTGTACCATCAAAAACTCCCATGGGTGGTACAGGGGGTTAGATACAGAGTTAAGCTCCCTCTACACTGTCCCATCAAATACTCCCAGTGCAGGTACAGGGGGTTAGATACAGAGTAAAGCTCCCCCTACACTGTCCCATCAAACACTCCCAGGGCAGGTACAGGGGGTTAGATACAGAGTAAATCTCCCTCGACACTGTCCCATCAAACAGTCACAGGGCAGGTACAGCACGGGGTTAGATGCAGAGTAAAGGTCCCTCTACACTGTCCCATCAAAAACTCCCAGGGCTGGTACAGGGGGTTAGATACAGAGTAAAGCTCCCTCTACACTGTCCCATCAAACACTCCGAGGGCAGGTACAGGGGGTTAGATACAGAGTAAAGCTCCCGCTACACTGTCCCATCAAACACTCACAGGGCAGGGACAGGGGTTAGATACAGAGTAAATCTCCCTCGACACTGTCCCATCAAACACTCACAGGACAGGTACAGCACGGGGTTAGATGCAGAGTAAAACTCCCTCTACACTGTCCCATCAAAAACTCCCAAGGCTGGTACAGGGGGTTCGATACAGAGTAAAGCTCCCTCTACACTGTCCCATCAAACACTCCCAGGGCAGGTACAGGGGGTTAGATACGGAGTAAAGCTCCCTCTACAATGTCCCATCAAAAACTCCCAGGGCAGGTACAGTGGGTTAGATACAGAGTAAAGCTTCCTCTACACTGTCCCATCAAACACTCCCAGGGCAGGTACAGGGGGTTAGATACAGAGTAAAGCTCCCTCTACACTGTCCCGTCAAACACTCCCAGGGCAGGTGCAGCACAGATTAGATACAGAGTAAAGCTCCCTCTACACCGTCCCTTCTAACACTCCCAGGGCAGGTACAGGGGGTTAGATACAGAGTAAAGCTGCGTCTACACTGTCCCATCAAATAATCCAGGGCAGGTACAGGGGGTTAGATACAGAGTAAATCTCCCTCTACACTGTCCCATCAAACACTCCTAGGGCAGGTACAGGGGGTTAGATACAGAGTAAATCTCGCTCGACACTGTCCCATCAAACAGTCACAGGGCAGATACAGCACGGGGTTAGATGCAGAGTAATGCTCCCTCTACACTGTCCCATCAAAAACTCCCAGGGCTGGTACAGGGTGTAAGACACAGAGTAAAGCTCCCTCTACACTGTCCCATCAAACACTCCCAGGGCAGGTACAGGGGGTTAGATACAGAGTAAAGCTCCCTCTACACTGTCCCATCAAACATTCCCAGGGCAGGTACAGGGGGTTAGATACAGAGTAAAGCTCCCTCTACACTGTCCCATCAACACTCCCAGGGTAGGTACAGGGGGTTAGATAGAGAGTAATGCTCCCTCTCCACTGTCCCATCAAAAAGTCCCAGGGCAGGTACAGCACAGGTTAGATACAGAGTAAAGCTTCCTCTACACTGTCCCATCAAACACTCCCAGGGCAGGTACATGGGGTTAGATACAGAGTAAATCTCCCTCGACACTGTCGCATCAAACACTCCCAGGGCAGGTACAGGGGGTTAGATACAGAGTAAAGCTCCCTCGACACTGTCCCATCAAAAACTCCCAAGGCTGGTACAGGGGGTTCGATACAGAGTAAAGCTACCTCTACACTGTCCCATCAAACACTCCCAGGGCAGGTACAGGGGGTTAGATACAGAGTAAAGCTCCCTCTACAATGTCCCATCAAAAACTCCCAGGGCAGGTACAGGGGGTTAGATACAGAGTAAAGCTTCCTCTATACTGTCCCATCAAACACTCCCAGGGCAGGTACAGGGGGTTAGATACAGAGTAAAGCTCCCTCTACACTGTCCCATCAAACACGTCCAGGACAGGTGCAGCACAGGTTAGATACAGAGTAAAGCTCCCTCTACACTGTCCCTTCTAACACTCCCAGGGCAGGTACAGGGGGTTAGATACAGAGTAATGCTCCCTCTACACTGTCCCATCAAATAATCCCAGGGCAGGTACAGGGGGTTAGATACAGAGTAAAGCTCCCTCTACACTGTCCCATCAAACAATCCTAGGGCAGGTACAGGGGGTTAGATACAGTTTAATCTCCCTCGACACTGTCCCATCAAACAGTCACAGGGCAGGTACAGCACGGGGTTAGATGCAGAGTAATGCTCCCTCTGCACTGTCCCATCAAAAACTCCCAGTGCTGGTACAGGGGGTTAGACACAGAGTAAAGCTCCCTCTACACTGTCCCATCAAACATTCACAGGGCAGGTACAGGGTGTTAGATACAGAGTAAAGCTCCCTCCACACTGTCCCATCAAACCTCCCTGGGCAGGTACAGGGGGTTAGATACAGAGTAAAGCCCACACCACACTGTCCCATCAAACACTCCCAGGGCAGTTACAGGGGGTTGGATACAGAGTAAATCTCAATCTACACTGTATCATCAAACAATCCCAGGCCATGTACAGCACGGGGTTAGATACAGAGTAAAGATCCCTCCACACTGTCCCAGTACACACTCACAGGGCACGTACAGGGTGTTAGATACAGAGTAAAGCACCCTCTACACTGTCCCATCAAACACTCCCAGGGCAGGTACAGGGGGCAAGACACAGAGTAAAGCTCCCTCTACACTTTCCCATCAAACACTCCCAGGGCAGGTATACCACGGGGTTAGATACAGAGTAAAACTCCCTCTACACTGTCCCATCAAACACTCCCAGGGCAGGTACAGGGGGTTAGATACAGAGTAAATCTCCCTCGACACTGTCCCATCAAACACTCCCAGGGCAGGTACAGGGGGTAAGATACAGAGCAAATCTCCCTCGACACTGTCCCATCAAACACACCCAGGGCAGGTACAGGGGGTAAGATACAGAGTAAAGCTCCCTCTACACTGTCCCATCAACACTCCCAGGGCAGGTACAGGGGGTTAGATACAGAGTAATGCTCCCTCTACACTGTCCCATCAAACACTCCCAGGGCAGGTACAGCACAGGTTAAATACAGAGTAAAGCTCTCTCTATACTGTCCCATCAAACACTCCCAGGGCAGGTACAGGGGGTTAATACAGATTAAAGCTCCCTCTACACTGTCCCATCAAACACTCCCAGGGCAGGTACAGGGGGAAAGATAAAGAGAAAAGCTCCCTCTACACTGTCCCATCAAACACTCCCAGGGCAGGAACAGCACGGGAGTAGACACAGAGTAAAGCTTCCTCTACACTGTCCCATCAAACACTCCCAGGGCAGGAACAGCACGGGGTTAGACACAGAGTAAAGCTCCCTCTACACTGTCCCATCAAACACTCCCAGGGCATGTACAGGGGGTTAGATACAGAGTAAAGCTCCCTCTACACTGTCCCATCAAACACTCCCAGGGCAGGTACAGGGGATTAGATACAGAGTAAAGCTCCCTCTACACTGTCCCATCAAACACTCCCAGGGCAGGGACAGGGGTTAGATACAGAGTAAATCTCCATCGACACTATCCCATCAAACACTTACAGGGCAGGTACAGCACGGGGTTAGATGCAGAGTAAAGCTCCCTCTACACTGTCCCATCAAAAACTCCCAAGGCTGGTACAGGGGGTAAGATACAGAGTAAAGCTCCCTCTACACTGTCCAATCAAACACTCCCAGGGCAGGTACAGGGGGTGAGATACAGAGTAAAGCTCCCTCTACAATGTCCCATCAAAAACTCCCAGGGCAGGTACAGGGGGTTAGATACAGAGTAACGCTTCCTCTACACTGTCCCATGAAACACTCCCAGGGCAGGTACAGGGGGTTAGATACAGAGTAAAGCTCCCTCTACACTGTCCCATCAAAAACTCCCAGGGCAGGTACAGGGGGTTAGATACAGAGTAAAGCTTCCTCTACACTGTCCCATCAAACACTCCCAGGGCAGGTACAGGGGGTGAGATACAGAGTAAAGCTCCCTCTACACTGTCCCATCAAAAACTCCCACGGCTGGTACAGGGGCTTAGATACAGAGTAAAGCTCCCTCTACACTGTCCCATCAAACACTCCCAGGGCAGGTACAGGGTGTTAGATACAGAGTAAAGCTCCCTCTACACTGTCCCATCAAACAATCCCAAGGCAGGTACAGCACAGGTTAGATACAGAGTAAAGCTCCCTCTACACTGTCCCATCAAACACTCCCAGGGCAGGTACAGCACAGGTTAGATACAGATTAAAGCTTCCTCTACACTGTCCCATCATACACTCCCAGGGCAGGTACAGGGGGTTAGATACAGAGTAAAGCTCCCTCTACACTGTCCCATCAAACATTCCCAGGGCAGGTACAGGGGGTAAGGTACAGAGTAAAGCTCCCTCTACACTGTCCCATCAAACACTCCCAGGGCAGGTACAGGGGGTTAGATACAGAGTAAAGCTCCCTCTACACTGTCCCATCAATTCTCCCAGGGCAGGTACAGGGGGTTAGATACAGAGCACTGCTCCCTCTACACTGTCCCATCAAACACTCCTAGGGCAGGTACAGCACAGGTTAGATACAGAGTAAAGCTCCCTCTACACTGTCCCATCAAACACTCCCATGGGTGGTACAGGGGGTTAGATACAGAGTTAAGCTCCCTCTACACTGTCCCATCAAATACTCCCAGTGCAGGTACAGGGGGTTAGATACAGAGTAAAGCTCCCCCTACACTGTCCCATCAAACACTCCCAGGGCAGGTACAGGGTGTTAGATACAGAGTAAATCTCCCTCTACAATGTCCCATCAAAAACTCCCAGGGCAGGTACAGGGGGTTAGATAGAGAGTAACGCTTCCTCTACACTGTCCCATCAAACACTCCCAGGGCAGGTACAGGGGGTTAGATACAGAGTAAAGCTCCCTCTACACTGTCCCATCAAAAACTCCCAGGGCAGGTACAGGGGGTTAGATACAGAGTAAAGCTTCCTCTACACTGTCCCATCAAACACTCCCAGGGCAGGTACAGGGGGTGAGATACAGAGTAAAGCTCCCTCTACACTGTCCCATCAAAAACTCCCACGGCTGGTACAGGGGCTTAGATACAGAGTAAAGCTCCCTCTACACTGTCCCATCAAACACTCCCAGGGCAGGTACAGGGTGTTAGATACAGAGTAAAGCTCCCTCTACACTGTCCCATCAAACAATCCCAAGGCAGGTACAGCACAGGTTAGATACAGAGTAAAGCTCCCTCTACACTGTCCCATCAAACACTCCCAGGGCAGGTACAGCACAGGTTAGATACAGATTAAAGCTTCCTCTAAACTGTCCCATCATACACTCCCAGGGCAGGTACAGGGGGTTAGATACAGAGTAAAGCTCCCTCTACACTGTCCCATCAAACATTCCCAGGGCAGGTACAGGGGGTAAGGTACAGAGTAAAGCTCCCTCTACACTGTCCCATCAAACACTCCCAGGGCAGGTACAGGGGGTTAGATACAGAGTAAAGCTCCCTCTACACTGTCCCATCAATTCTCCCAGGGCAGGTACAGGGGGTTAGATACAGAGCACTGCTCCCTCTACACTGTCCCATCAAACACTCCTAGGGCAGGTACAGCACAGGTTAGATACAGAGTAAAGCTCCCTCTACACTGTCCCATCAAACACTCCCATGGGTGGTACAGGGGGTTAGATACAGAGTTAAGCTCCCTCTACACTGTCCCATCAAATACTCCCAGTGCAGGTACAGGGGGTTAGATACAGAGTAAAGCTCCCCCTACACTGTCCCATCAAACACTCCCAGGGCAGGTACAGGGGGTTAGATACAGAGTAAATCTCCCTCGACACTGTCCCATCAAACAGTCACAGGGCAGGTACAGCACGGGGTTAGATGCAGAGTAAAGGTCCCTCTACACTGTCCCATCAAAAACTCCCAGGGCTGGTACAGGGGGTTAGATACAGAGTAAAGCTCCCTCTACACTGTCCCATCAAACACTCCCAGGGCAGGTACAGGGGGTTAGATACAGAGTAAAGCTCCCGCTACACTGTCCCATCAAACACTCACAGGGCAGGGACAGGGGTTAGATACAGAGTAAATCTCCCTCGACACTGTCCCATCAAACACTCACAGGACAGGTACAGCACGGGGTTAGATGCAGAGTAAAGCTCCCTCTACACTGTCCCATCAAAAACTCCCAAGGCTGGTACAGGGGGTTCGATACAGAGTAAAGCTCCCTCTACACTGTCCCATCAAACACTCCCAGGGCAGGTACAGGGGGTTCGATACGGAGTAAAGCTCCCTCTACAATGTCCCATCAAAAACTCCCAGGGCAGGTACAGGGGGTTAGATACAGAGTAAAGCTTCCTCTACACTGTCCCATCAAACACTCCCAGGGCAGGTACAGGGGGTTAGATACAGAGTAAAGCTCCCTCTACACTGTCCCGTCAAACACTCCCAGGGCAGGTGCAGCACAGATTAGATACAGAGTAACGCTCCCTCTACACTGTCCCTTCTAACACTCCCAGGGCAGGTACAGGGGTTTAGATACAGAGTAAAGCTGCGTCTACACTGTCCCATCAAATAATCCAGGGCAGGTACAGGGGGTTAGATACAGAGTAAATCTCCCTCTACACTGTCCCATCAAACACTCCTAGGGCAGGTACAGGGGGTTAGATACAGAGTAAATCTCGCTCGACACTGTCCCATCAAACAGTCACAGGGCAGATACAGCACGGGGTTAGATGCAGAGTAATGCTCCCTCTACACTGTCCCATCAAAAACTCCCAGGGCTGGTACAGGGGGTTAGACACAGAGTAAAGCTCCCTCTACACTGTCCCATCAAACACTCCCAGGGCAGGTACAGGGGGTTAGATACAGAGTAAAGCTCCCTCTACACTGTCCCATCAAACATTCCCAGGGCAGGTACAGGGGGTTAGATACAGAGTAAAGCTCCCTCTACACTGTCCCATCAACACTCCCAGGGTAGGTACAGGGGGTTAGATAGAGAGTAATGCTCCCTCTCCACTGTCTCATCAAAAAGTCCCAGGGCAGGTACAGCACAGGTTAGATACAGAGTAAAGCTTCCTCTACACTGTCCCATCAAACACTCCCAGGGCAGGTACATGGGGTTAGATACAGAGTAAATCTCCCTCGACACTGTCGCATCAAACACTCCCAGGGCAGGTACAGGGGGTTAGATACAGAGTAAAGCTCCCTCTACACTGTCCCATCAAAAACTCCCAAGGCTGGTACAGGGGGTTCGATACAGAGTAAAGCTCCCTCTACACTGTCCCATCAAACACTTCCAGGGCAGGTGTAGCACAGGTTAGATACAGAGTAAAGCTCCCTCTACACTGTCCCTTCTAACACTCCCAGGGCAGGTACAGGGGTTTAGATACAGAGTAAAGCTCCCTCTACACTGTCCCATCAAATAATCCCAGGGCAGGTACAGGGGGTTAGATACAGAGTAAAGCTCCCTCTACACTGTCCCATCAAACACTCCTAGGGCAGGTACAGGGGGTTAGATACAGTTTAATCTCCCTCGACACTGTCCCATCAAACAGTCACAGGGCAGGTACAGCACGGGGTTAGATGCAGAGTAATGCTCCCTCTGCACTGTCCCATCAAAAACTCCCAGTGCTGGTACAGGGGGTTAGACACAGAGTAAAGCTCCCTCTACACTGTCCCATCAAACACTCACAGGGCAGGTACAGGATGTTAGATACAGAGTAAAGCACCCTCCACACTGTCCCATCAAACCTCCCTGGGCAGGTACAGGGGGTTAGATACAGAGTAAAGCTCCCTCTACACTGTCCCATCAATTCTCCCAGGGCAGGTACAGGGGGTTAGATACAGAGCACTGCTCCCTCTACACTGTCCCATCAAACACTCCTAGGGCAGGTACAGCACAGGTTAGATACAGAGTAAAGCTCCCTCTACACTGTCCCATCAAACACTCCCATGGGTGGTACAGGGGGTTAGATACAGAGTTAAGCTCCCTCTACACTGTCCCATCAAATACTCCCAGTGCAGGTACAGGGGGTTAGATACAGAGTAAAGCTCCCCCTACACTGTCCCATCAAACACTCCCAGGGCAGGTACAGGGGGTTAGATACAGAGTAAATCTCCCTCGACACTGTCCCATCAAACAGTCACAGGGCAGGTACAGCACGGGGTTAGATGCAGAGTAAAGGTCCCTCTACACTGTCCCATCAAAAACTCCCAGGGCTGGTACAGGGGGTTAGATACAGAGTAAAGCTCCCTCTACACTGTCCCATCAAACACTCCCAAGGCAGGTACAGCACAGGTTAGATACAGAGTAAAGCTCCCTCTACACTGTCCCATCAAACACTCCCAGGGCAGGTACAGCACAGGTTAGATACAGATTAAAGCTTCCTCTACACTGTCCCATCATACACTCCCAGGGCAGGTACAGGGGGTTAGATACAGAGTAAAGCTCCCTCTACACTGTCCCATCAAACATTCCCAGGGCAGGTACAGGGGGTAAGGTACAGAGTAAAGCTCCCTCTACACTGTCCCATCAAACACTCCCAGGGCAGGTACAGTGGGTTAGATACAGAGTAAAGCTCCCTCTACACTGTCCCATCAATTCTCCCAGGGCAGGTACAGGGGGTTAGATACAGAGCACTGCTCCCTCTACACTGTCCCATCAAACATTCCTAGGGCAGGTACAGCACAGGTTAGATACAGAGTAAAGCTCCCTCTACACTGTCCCATCAAACACTCCCATGGGTGGTACAGGGGGTTAGATACAGAGTAAAGCTCCCTCTACACTGTCCCATCAAATACTCCCAGTGCAGGTACAGGTGGTTAGATACAGAGTAAAGCTCCCCCTAAACAGTCCCATCAAACACTCCCAGGGCAGGTACAGGGGGTTAGATAAAGAGTAAATCTCCCTCGACACTGTCCCATCAAACAGTCACAGGGCAGGTACAGCACGGGGTTAGATGCAGAGTAAAGGTCCCTCTACACTGTCCCATCAAAAACTCCCAGGGCTGGTACAGGGGGTTAGATACAGAGTAAAGCTCCCTCTACACTGTCCCATCAAACACTCCCAGGGCAGGTACAGGGGGTTAGATACAGAGTAAAGCTCCCGCTACACTGTCCCATCAAACACTCTCAGGGCAGGGACAGGGGTTAGATACAGAGTAAATCTCCCTCGACACTGTCCCATCAAACACTCACAGGACAGGTACAGCACGGGGTTAGATGCAGAGTAAAGCTCCCTCTACACTGTCCCATCAAAAACTCCCAAGGATGGTACAGGGGGTTCGATACAGAGTAAAGCTCCCTCTACACTGTCCCATCAAACACTCCCAGGGCAGGTACAGGGGTTTAGATACAGAGTAAAGCTCCCTCTACACTGTCCCATCAAACATTCCCAGGGCAGGTACAGGGGGTTAGATACAGAGTAATGCTCCCTCTACACTGTCCCATCAACACTCCCAGGGTAGGTACAGGGGGTTAGATAGAGAGTAAAGCTCCCTCTACACTGTCCCATCAAACACTTCCAGGGCAGGTGCAGCACAGGTTAGATACAGAGTAAAGCTCCCTCTACACTGTCCCTTCTAACACTCCCAGGGCAGGTACAGGGGGTTAGATACAGAGTAAAGCTCCCTCTACACTGTCCCATCAAATAATCCCAGGGCAGGTACAGGGGGTTAGATACAGAGTAAAGCTCCCTCTACACTGTCCCATCAAACACTCCTAGGGCAGGTACAGGGGGTTAGATACAGTTTAATCTCCCTCGACACTGTCCCATCAAACAGTCACAGGGCAGGTACAGCACGGGGTTAGATGCAGAGTAATGCTCCCTCTGCACTGTCCCATCAAAAACTCCCAGTGCTGGTACAGGGGGTTAGACACAGAGTAAAGCTCCCTCTACACTGTCCCATCAAACACTCACAGGGCAGGTACAGGGTGTTAGATACAGAGTAAAGCTCCCTCCACACTGTCCCATCAAACCTCCCTGGGCAGGTACAGGGGGTTAGATACAGAGTAAAGCCCACTCCACACTGTCCCATCAAACACTCCCAGGGCAGTTACAGGGGGTTAGATACAGAGTAAATCTCAATCTACACTGTATCATCAAACAATCCCAGGCCATGTACAGCACGGGGTTAGATACAGAGTAAAGATCCCTCCACACTGTCCCAGTACACACTCACAGGGCACGTACAGGGTGTTAGATACAGAGTAAAGCACCCTCTACACTGTCCCATCAAACACTCCCAGGGCAGGTACAGGGGGCAAGACACAGAGTAAAGCTCCCTCTACACTGTCCCATCAAACACTCCCAGGGCAGGTATAGCACGGGGTTAGATACAGAGTAAAACTCCCTCTACACTGTCCCATCAAACACTCCCAGGGCAGGTACAGGGGGTTAGATACAGAGTAAATCTCCCTCGACACTGTCCCATCAAACACTCCCAGGGCAGGTACAGGGGGTAAGATACAGAGCAAATCTCCCTCGACACTGTCCCATCAAACACACCCAGGGCAGGTACAGGGGGTAAGATACAGAGTAAAGCTCCCTCTACACTGTCCCATCAACACTCCCAGGGCAGGTACAGGGGGTTAGATACAGAGTAATGCTCCCTCTAGACTGTCCCATCAAACACTGCCAGGGCAGGTACAGCACAGGTTAAATACAGAGTAAAGCTCTCTCTACACTGTCCCATCAAACACTCCCAGGGCAGGTACAGGGGGTTAGACACAGAGTGAAGCTCCCTCTACACTGTCCCATCAAACACTCCCAAGGCTGGGACAGGGGGTAAGATACAGAGTAAAGCTCCCTCTACACTGTCCAATCAAACACTCCCAGGGCAGGTACAGGGGGTGAGATACAGAGTAAAGCTCCCTCTACAATGTCCCATCAAAAACTCCCAGGGCAGGTACAGGGGGTTAGATACAGAGTAAAGCTTCCTCTACACTGTCCCATCAAACACTCCCAGGGCAGGTACAGGGGGTTAGATACAGAGTAAAGCTCCCTCTACACTGTCCCATCAAAAACTCCCAGGGCAGGTACAGGGGGTTAGATACAGAGTAAAGCTTCCTCTACACTGTCCCATCAAACACTCCCAGGGCAGGTACAGGGGGTGAGATACAGAGTAAAGCTCCCTCTACAATGTCCCATCAAAAACTCCCAGGGCAGGTACAGGGGGTTAGATACAGAGTAAAGCTTCCTCTACACTGTCCCATCAAACACTCCCAGGGCAGGTACAGGGGGTTAGATACAGAGTAAAGCTCCCCCTAAACAGTCCCATCAAACACTCCCAGGGCAGGTACAGGGGGTTAGATAAAGAGTAAATCTCCCTCGACACTGTCCCATCAAACAGTCACAGGGCAGGTACAGCACGGGGTTAGATGCAGAGTAAAGGTCCCTCTACACTGTCCCATCAAAAACTCCCAGGGCTGGTACAGGGGGTTAGATACAGAGTAAAGCTCCCTCTACACTGTCCCATCAAACACTCCCAGGGCAGGTACAGGGGGTTAGATACAGAGTAAAGCTCCCGCTACACTGTCCCATCAAACACTCACAGGTCAGGGACAGGGGTTAGATACAGAGTAAATCTCCCTCGACACTGTCCCATCAAACACTCACAGGACAGGTACAGCACGGGGTTAGATGCAGAGTAAAGCTCCCTCTACACTGTCCCATCAAAAACTCCCAAGGATGGTACAGGGGGTTCGATACAGAGTAAAGCTCCCTCTACACTGTCCCATCAAACACTCCCAGGGCAGGTACAGGGGGTTAGATACGGAGTAAAGCTCCCTCTACAATGTCCCATCAAAAACTCCCAGGGCAGGTACAGGGGGTTAGATACAGAGTAAAGCTTCCTCTACACTGTCCCATCAAACACTCCCAGGGCAGGTACAGGGGGTTAGATACAGAGCAAAGCTCCCTCTACACTGTCCCGTCAAACACTCCCAGGGCAGGTGCAGCACAGATTAGATACAGAGTAAAGCTCCCTCTACACTGTCCCTTCTAACACTCCCAGGGCAGGTACAGGGGGTTAGATACAGAGTAAAGCTGCGTCTACACTGTCCCATCAAATAATCCAGGGCAGGTACAGGGGGTTAGATACAGAGTAAATCTCCCTCTACACTGTCCCATCAAACACTCCTAGGGCAGGTACAGGGGGTTAGATACAGAGTAAATCTCGCTCGACACTGTCCCATCAAACAGTCACAGGGCAGATACAGCACGGGGTTAGATGCAGAGTAATGCTCCCTCTACACTGTCCCATCAAAAACTCCCAGGGCTGGTACAGGGGGTTAGATACAGAGTAAATCTCCCTCTACACTGTCCCATCAAACACTCCTAGGGCAGGTACAGGGGGTTAGATACAGAGTAAATCTCCCTCGACACTGTCGCATCAAACACTCCCAGGGCAGGTACAGGGGGTTAGATACAGAGTAAAGCTCCCTCTACACTGTCCCATCAAAAACTCCCAAGGCTGGTACAGGGGGTTCGATACAGAATAAAGCTCCCTCTACACTGTCCCATCAAACACTCCCAGGGCAGGTACAGGGGGTTAGATACAGAGTAAAGCTCCCTCTACAATGTCCCATCAAAAACTCCCAGGGCAGGTACAGGGGGTTAGATACAGAGTAAAGCTTCCTCTATACTGTCCCATCAAACACTCCCAGGGCAGGTACAGGGGGTTAGATACAGAGTAAAGCTCCCTCTACACTGTCCCATCAAACACTTCCAGGGCAGGTGCAGCACAGGTTAGATACAGAGTAAAGCTCCCTCTACACTGTCCCTTCTAACACTCCCAGGGCAGGTACAGGGGGTTAGATACAGAGTAAAGCTCCCTCTACACTGTCCCATCAAATAATCCCAGGGCAGGTACAGGGGGTTAGATACAGAGTAAAGCTCCCTCTACACTGTCCCATCAAACACTCCTAGGGCAGGTACAGGGGGTTAGATACAGTTTAATCTCCCTCGACACTGTCCCATCAAACAGTCACAGGGCAGGTACAGCACGGGGTTAGATGCAGAGTAATGCTCCCTCTGCACTGTCCCATCAAAAACTCCCAGTGCTGGTACAGGGGGTTAGACACAGAGTAAAGCTCCCTCTACACTGTCCCATCAAACACTCACAGGGCAGGTACAGGGTGTTAGATACAGAGTAAAGCTCCCTCCACACTGTCCCATCAAACCTCCCTGGGCAGGTACAGGGGGTTAGATACAGAGTAAAGCCCACTCCACACTGTCCCATCAAACACTCCCAGGGCAGTTACAGGGGGTTAGATACAGAGTAAATCTCAATCTACACTGTATCATCAAACAATCCCAGGCCATGTACAGCACGGGGTTAGATACAGAGTAAAGATCCCTCCACACTGTCCCAGTACACACTCACAGGGCACGTACAGGGTGTTAGATACAGAGTAAAGCACCCTCTACACTGTCCCATCAAACACTCCCAGGGCAGGTACAGGGGGCAAGACACAGAGTAAAGCTCCCTCTACACTGTCCCATCAAACACTCCCAGGGCAGGTATAGCACGGGGTTAGATACAGAGTAAAACTCCCTCTACACTGTCCCATCAAACACTCCCAGGGCAGGTACAGGGGGTTAGATACAGAGTAAATCTCCCTCGACACTGTCCCATCAAACACTCCCAGGGCAGGTACAGGGGGTAAGATACAGAGCAAATCTCCCTCGACACTGTCCCATCAAACACACCCAGGGCAGGTACAGGGGGTAAGATACAGAGTAAAGCTCCCTCTACACTGTCCCATCAACACTCCCAGGGCAGGTACAGGGGGTTAGATACAGAGTAATGCTCCCTCTACACTGTCCCATCAAACACTGCCAGGGCAGGTACAGCACAGGTTAAATACAGAGTAAAGCTCTCTCTACACTGTCCCATCAAACACTCCCAGGGCAGGTACAGGGGGTTAGACACAGAGTGAAGCTCCCTCTACACTGTCCCATCAAACACTCCCAAGGCTGGTACAGGGGGTAAGATACAGAGTAAAGCTCCCTCTACACTGTCCAATCAAACACTCCCAGGGCAGGTACAGGGGGTGAGATACAGAGTAAAGCTCCCTCTACAATGTCCCATCAAAAACTCCCAGGGCAGGTACAGGCGGTTAGATACAGAGTAAAGCTTCCTCTACACTGTCCCATCAAACACTCCCAGGGCAGGTACAGGGGGTTAGATACAGAGTAAAGCTCCCTCTACACTGTCCCATCAAAAACTCCCAGGGCAGGTACAGGGGGTTAGATACAGAGTAAAGCTTCCTCTACACTGTCCCATCAAACACTCCCAGGGCAGGTACAGGGGGTGAGATACAGAGTAAAGCTCCCTCTACAATGTCCCATCAAAAACTCCCAGGGCAGGTAAAGGGGGTTAGATACAGAGTAAAGCTTCCTCTACACTGTCCCATCAAACACTCCCAGGGCAGGTACAGGGGGTTAGATACAGAGTAAAGCTCCCTCTACACTGTCCCATCAAACACTCCTAGGGCAGGTACAGGGGGTTAGATACAGAGTAAATTTCCCTCGACACTGTCCCATCAAACAGTCACAGGGCAGGTACAGCACGGGGTTAGATGCAGAGTAATGATCCCTCTACATGTCCCATCAAAAACTCCCAGGGCTGGTACAGGGGGTTAGACACAGAGTAAAGCTCCCTCTACACTGTCCCATCAAATACTCCCAGGGCAGGGACAGGGGTTAGATACATAGTAAATCTCCATCGACACTATCCCATCAAACACTTACAGGGCAGGTACAGCACGGGGTTAGATGCAGAGTAAAGCTCCCTCTACACTGTCCCATCAAAAACTCCCAAGGCTGGTACAGGGGGTAAGATACAGAGTAAAGCTTCCTCTACACTGTCCCATCAAACACTCCCAGGGCAGGTACAGGGGGTGAGATACAGAGTAAAGCTCCCTCTACAATGTCCCATCAAAAACTCCCAGGGCAGGTACAGGGGGTTAGATACAGAATAAAGCTTCCTCTACATTGTCCCATCAAACACTCCCAGGGCAGGTACAGGGGGTTAGATACAGAGTAAAGCTCCCTCTGCACTGTCCCATCAAACACTCCCAGGGCAGGTACAGCACGGGGTTAGATGCCGAGTAATGCTCCCTCTGCACTGTCCCATCAAAAACTCCCAGTGCTGGTACAGGGGGTTAGACACAGAGTAAAGCTTCCTCTACACTGTCCCATCAAACACTCCCAGGGCAGGTACAGGGGGTTAGATACAGAGTAAATCTCCCTCGACACTGTCCCATCAAACAGTCACAGGGCAGGTACAGGGGGTTAGATACAGAGTAAAGCTCCCTCTACACTGTCCCATCAAAAACTCCCAAGGCAGGTACAGGGGGTTAGACACAGAGTAAAGCTCCCTCTACACTGTCCCATCAAACACTCACAGGGCAGGTACAGGGTGTTAGATACAGAGTAAAGCTCCCTCCACACTGTCCCATCAAACCTCCCTGGGCAGGTACAGGGGGTTAGATACAGAGTAAAGCCCATTCCACACTGTCCCATCAAACACTCCCAGGGCAGTTACAGGGGGTTAGATACAGAGTAAATCTCAATCTACACTGTATCATCAAACAATCCCAGGCCATGTACAGCACGGGGTTAGATACAGAGTAAAGATCCCTCCACACTGTCCCTGTACACACTCACAGGGCACGTACAGGGTGTTAGATACAGAGTAAAGCACCCTCTACACTGTCCCATCAAACACTCCCAGGGCAGGTACAGGGGGCAAGACACAGAGTAAAGCTCCCTCTACACTGTCCCATCAAACACTCCCAGGGCAGGTATAGCACGGGGTTAGATACAGAGTAAAACTCTCTCTACACTGTCCCATCAAACACTCCCAGGGCAGGTACAGGGGGTTAGATACAGAGTAAATCTCCCTCGACACTGTCCCATCAAACACTCCCAGGGCAGGTACAGGGGGTAAGATACAGAGCAAATCTCCCTCGACACTGTCCCATCAAACACACCCAGGGCAGGTACAGGTGGTAAGATACAGAGTAAAGCTCCCTCTACACTGTCCCATCAACACTCCCAGGGCAGGTACAGGGGGTTAGATACAGAGTAATGCTCCCTCTACACTGTCCCATCAAACACTCCCAGGGCAGGTACAGCACAGGTTAAATACAGAGTAAAGCTCTCTCTACACTGTCCCATCAAACACTCCCAGGTCAGGTACAGGGGGTTAGATACAGATTAAAGCTCCCTCTACACTGTCCCATCAAACACTCCCAGGGCAGGTACAGGGGGCAAGATAAAGAGAAAAGCTCCCTCTACACTGTCCCATCAAACACTCCCAGGGCAGGAACAGCACGGGGTTAGACACAGAGTGAAGCTCCCTCTACACTGTCCCATCAAACACTCCCAAGGCTGGTACAGGGGGTAAGATACAGAGTAAAGCTCCCTCTACACTGTCCAATCAAACACTCCCAGGGCAGGTACAGGGGGTGAGATACAGAGTAAAGCTCCCTCTACAATGTCCCATCAAAAACTCCCAGGGCAGGTACAGGGGGTTAGATACAGAGTAAAGCTTCCTCTACACTGTCCCATCAAACACTCCCAGGGCAGGTACAGGGGGTTAGATACAGAGTAAAGCTCCCTCTACACTGTCCCATCAAAAACTCCCAGGGCAGGTACAGGGGGTTAGATACAGAGTAAAGCTTCCTCTACACTGTCCCATCAAACACTCCCAGGGCAGGTACAGGGGGTGAGATACAGAGTAAAGCTCCCTCTACAATGTCCCATCAAAAACTCCCAGGGCAGGTACAGGGGGTTAGATACAGAGTAAAGCTTCCTCTACACTGTCCCATCAAACACTCCCAGGGCAGGTACAGGGGGTTAGATACAGAGTAAAGCTCCCTCTACACTGTCCCATCAAAAACTCCCAAGGCTGGTACAGGGGGTAAGATACAGAGTAAAGCTCCCTCTACACTGTCCCTTCTAACACTCCCAGGGCAGGTACAGGGTGTTAGATACAGAGTAAAGCTCCCTCTACACTGTCCCATCAAATAATCCCAGGGCAGGTACAGGGGGTTAGATACAGAGTAAAGCTCCCTCTACACTGTCCCATCAAACACTCCTAGGGCAGGTACAGGGGGTTAGATACAGAGTAAATCTCCCTCGACACTGTCCCATCAAACAGTCACAGGGCAGGTACAGCACGGGGTTAGATGCAGAGTAATGATCCCTCTACATGTCCCATCAAAAACTCCCAGGGCTGGTACAGGGGGTTAGACACAGAGTAAAGCTCCCTCTACACTGTCCCATCAAACACTCCCAGGGCAGGGACAGGGGTTAGATACAGAGTAAATCTCCATCGACACTATCCCATCAAACACTTACAGGGCAGGTACAGCACGGGGTTAGATGCAGAGTAAAGCTCCCTCTACACTGTCCCATCAAAAACTCCCAAGGCTGGTACAGGGGGTAAGATACAGAGTAAAGCTTCCTCTACACTGTCCCATCAAACACTCCCAGGGCAGGTACAGGGGGTGAGATACAGAGTAAAGCTCCCTCTACAATGTCCCATCAAAAACTCCCAGGGCAGGTACAGGGGGTTAGATACAGAGTAAAGCTTCCTCTACTTTGTCCCATCAAACACTCCCAGGGCAGGTACAGGGGGTTAGATACAGAGTAAAGCTCCCTCTGCACTGTCCCATCAAACACTCCCAGGGCAGGTACAGCACGGGGTTAGATGCAGAGTAATGCTCCCTCTGCACTGTCCCATTAAAAAACTCCCAGTGCTGGTACAGGGGGTTAGACACAGAGTAAAGCTTCCTCTACACTGTCCCATCAAACACTCCCAGGGCAGGTACAGGGGGTTAGATACAGAGTAAATCTCCCTCGACACTGTCCCATCAAACAGTCACAGGGCAGGTACAGGGGGTTAGATACAGAGTAAAGCTCCCTCTACACTGTCCCATCAAAAACTCCCAAGGCTGGTACAGGGGGTTAGATACAGAGTAAAGCTCCCTCTACACTGTCCCATCAAAAACTCCCAAGGCTGGTACAGGGGGTAAGATACAGAGTAAAGCTCCCTCTACACTGTCCCTTCTAACACTCCCAGGGCAGGTACAGGGTGTTAGATACAGAGTAAAGCTCCCTCTACACTGTCCCATCAAATAATCCCAGGGCAGGTACAGGGGGTTAGATACAGAGTAAAGCTCCCTCTACACTGTCCCATCAAACACTCCTAGGGCAGGTACAGGGGGTTAGATACAGAGTAAATCTCCCTCGACACTGTCCCATCAAACAGTCACAGGGCAGGTACAGCACGGGGTTAGATGCAGAGTAATGATCCCTCTACATGTCCCATCAAAAACTCCCAGGGCTGGTACAGGGGGTTAGACACAGAGTAAAGCTCCCTCTACACTGTCCCATCAAACACTCCCAGGGCAGGGACAGCACAGGTTAAATACAGAGTAAAGCTCCCTCTACACTGTCCCATCAAACACTCCCAGGGCAGGTACAGGGGGTTAGATACAGAGTAAAGCTCCCTCTACACTGTCCCATCAAACACTCCCAGGGCAGGTACAGGGGGTTAGATACAGAGTAAAGCTCCCTCTACACTGTCCCGTCAAACACTCCCAGGGCAGGTGCAGCACAGATTAGATACAGAGTAAAGCTCCCTCTACACTGTCCCTTCTAACACACCCAGGGCAGGTACAGGGGGTTAGATACAGAGTAAAGCTGCGTCTACACTGTCCCATCAAATAATCCAGGGCAGGTACAGGGGGTTAGATACAGAGTAAATCTCCCTCTACACTGTCCCATCAAACAATCCTAGGGCAGGTACAGGGGGTTAGATACAGAGTAAATCTCGCTCGACACTGTCCCATCAAACAGTCACAGGGCAGATACAGCACGGGGTTAGATGCAGAGTAATGCTCCCTCTACACTGTCCCATCAAAAACTCCCAGGGCTGGTACAGGGGGTTAGACACAGAGTAAAGCTCCCTCTACACTGTCCCATCAAACACTCCCAGGGCAGGTACAGGGGGTTAGATACAGAGTAAAGCTCCCTCTACACTGTCCCATCAAACATTCCCAGGGCAGGTACAGGGGGTTAGATGCAGAGTAAAGCTCCCTCTACACTGTCCCATCAACACTCCCAGGGTAGGTACAGGGGGTTAGATAGAGGGTAATGCTCCCTCTCCACTGTCCCATCAAAAAGTCCCAGGGCAGGTACAGCACAGGTTAGATACAGAGTAAAGCTTCCTCTACACTGTCCCATCAAACACTCCCAGGGCAGGTACATGGGGTTAGATACAGAGTAAATCTCCCTCGACAATGTCCCATCAAACACTCCCAGGGCAGGTACAGGGGGTTAGATACAGAGTAAAGCTTCCTCTACACTGTCCCATCAAAAACTCCCAAGGCTGGTACAGGGGGTTAGACACAGAGTAAAGCTCCCTCTACACTGTCCCATCAAACACTCACAGGGCAGGTACAGGGTGTTAGATACAGAGTAAAGCTCCCTCCACACTGTCCCATCAAACCTCCCTGGGCAGGTACAGGGAGTTAGATACAGAGTAAAGCCCACTCCACACTGTCCCATCAAACACTCCCAGGGCAGGTATAGCACGGGGTTAGATACAGAGTAAAACTCCCTCTGCACTGTCCCATCAAACACTCCCAGGGCAGGTACAGGGGGTTAGATACAGAGTAAATCTCCCTCTACACTGTCCCATCAAACACTCCCAGGGCAGGTACAGCACAGGTTAAATACAGAGTAAAGCTCCCTCTACACTGTCCCATCAAACACTCCCAGGGCAGGTACAGGGGGTTAGATACAGATTAAAGCTCCCTCTACACTGTCCCATCAAACACTCCCAGGGCAGGTACAGGGGGCAAGATAAAGAGAAAAGCTCCCTCTACACTGTCCCATCAAACACTCCCAGGGCAGGAACAGCACGGGGTTAGACACAGAGTAAAGCTCCCTCTACACTGTCCCATCAAACACTCCCAGGGCAGGTACAGGGGGTTAGATACAGAGTAAAGCTCCCTCTACACTGTCCCATCAAACACTCCCAGGGCAGGTACAGGTGATTAGATACAGAGTAAAGCTCCCTCTACACTGTCCCATCAAATACTCCCAGGGCAGGGACAGGGGTTAGATACAGAGTAAATCTCCATCGACACTATCCCATCAAACACTTACAGGGCAGGTACAGCACGGGGTTAGATACAGAGTAAAACTCCCTCTGCACTGTCCCATCAAACACTCCCAGGGCAGGTACAGGGGGTTAGATACAGAGTAAATCTCCCTCGACACTGTCCCATCAAACACTCCCAGGGCAGGTACAGGGGGTAAGATACAGAGCAAATCTCCCTCGACACTGTCCCATCAAACACACCCAGGGCAGGTACAGGGGGTAAGATACAGAGTAAAGCTCCCTCTACACTGTCCCATCAACACTCCCAGGGCAGGTACAGGGGGTTAGATACAGATTAATGCTCCCTCTACACTGTCCCATCAAACACTCCCAGGGCAGGTACAGCACAGGTTAAATACAGAGTAAAGCTCCCTCTACACTGTCCCATCAAACACTCCCAGGGCAGGTACAGGGGGTTAGATACAGATTAAAGCTCCCTCTACACTGTCCCATCAAACACTCCCAGGGCAGGTACAGGGGGCAAGATAAAGAGAAAAGCTCCCTCTACACTGTCCCATCAAACTCTCCCAGGGCAGGAACAGCACGGGGTTAGACACAGAGTAAAGCTCCCTCTACACTGTCCCATCAAACACTCCCAGGGCAGGTACAGGGGGTTAGATACAGAGTAAAGCTCCCTCTACACTGTCCCATCAAACACTCCCAGGGCAGGTACAGGTGATTAGATACAGAGTAAAGCTCCCTCTACACTGTCCCTTCTAACACTCCCAGGGCAGGTACAGGGGGTTAGATACAGTTTAATCTCCCTCGACACTGTCCCATCAAACAGTCACAGGGCAGGTACAGCACTGGGTTAGATGCAGAGTAATGCTCCCTCTGCACTGTCCCATCAAAAACTCCCAGTGCTGGTACAGGGGGTTAGACACAGAGTAAAGCTCCCTCTACACTGTCCCATCAAACACTCACAGGGCAGGTACAGGGTGTTAGATACAGAGTAAAGCTCCCTCCACACTGTCCCATCAAACCTCCCTGGGCAGGTACAGGGAGTTAGATACAGAGTAAAGCCCACTCCACACTGTCCCATCAAACACTCCCAGGGCAGGTATAGCACGGGGTTAGATACAGAGTAAAACTCTCTCTACACTGTCCCATCAAACACTCCCAGGGCAGGTACAGGGGGTTAGTTACAGAGTAAATCTCCCTCGACACTGTCCCATCAAACACTCCCAGGGCAGGTACAGGGGGTAAGATACAGAGCAAATCTCCCTCGACACTGTCCCATCAAACACACCCAGGGCAGGTACAGGTGGTAAGATACAGAGTAAAGCTCCCTCTACACTGTCCCATCAACACTCCCAGGGCAAGTACAGGGGGTTAGATACAGAGTAATGCTCCCTCTACACTGTCCCATCAAACACTCCCAGGGCAGGTACAGCACAGGTTAAATACAGAGTAAAGCTCTCTCTACACTGTCCCATCAAACACTCCCAGGTCAGGTACAGGGGGTTAGATACAGATTAAAGCTCACTCTACACTGTCCCATCAAACACTCCCAGGGCAGGTACAGGGGGCAAGATAAAGAGAAAAGCTCCCTCTACACTGTCCCATCAAACACTCCCAGGGCAGGAACAGCACGGGGTTAGACACAGAGTGAAGCTCCCTCTACACTGTCCCATCAAACACTCCCAAGGCTGGTACAGGGGGTAAGATACAGAGTAAAGCTCCCTCTACACTGTCCAATCAAACACTCCCAGGGCAGGTACAGGGGGTGAGATACAGAGTAAAGCTCCCTCTACAATGTCCCATCAAAAACTCCCAGGGCAGGTACAGGGGGTTAGATACAGAGTAAAGCTTCCTCTACACTGTCCCATCAAACACTCCCAGGGCAGGTACAGGGGGTTAGATACAGAGTAAAGCTCCCTCTACACTGTCCCATCAAAAACTCCCAGGGCAGGTACAGGGGGTTAGATACAGAGTAAAGCTTCCTCTACACTGTCCCATCAAACACTCCCAGGGCAGGTACAGGGGGTGAGATACAGAGTAAAGCTCCCTCTACAATGTCCCATCAAAAACTCCCAGGGCAGGTACAGGGTGTTAGATACAGAGTAAAGCTTCCTCTACACTGTCCCATCAAACACTCCCAGGGCAGGTACAGGGGGTTAGATACAGAGTAAAGCTCCCTCTACACTGTCCCATCAAAAACTCCCAAGGCTGGTACAGGGGGTAAGATACAGAGTAAAGCTCCCTCTACACTGTCCCTTCTAACACTCCCAGGGCAGGTACAGGGTGTTAGATACAGAGTAAAGCTTCCTCTACACTGTCCCATCAAATAATCCCAGGGCAGGTACAGGGGGTTAGATACAGAGTAAAGCTCCCTCTACACTGTCCCATCAAACACTCCTAGGGCAGGTACAGGGGGTTAGATACAGAGTAAATCTCCCTCGACACTGTCCCATCAAACAGTCACAGGGCAGGTACAGCACGGGGTTAGATGCAGAGTAATGATCCCTCTACATGTCCCATCAAAAACTCCCAGGGCTGGTACAGGGGGTTAGACACAGAGTAAAGCTCCCTCTACACTGTCCCATCAAACACTCCCAGGGCAGGGACAGGGGTTAGATACAGAGTAAATCTCCATCGACACTATCCCATCAAACACTTACAGGGCAGGTACAGCACGGGGTTAGATGCAGAGTAAAGCTCCCTCTACACTGTCCCATCAAAAACTCCCAAGGCTGGTACAGGGGGTAAGATACAGAGTAAAGCTTCCTCTACACTGTCCCATCAAACACTCCCAGGGCAGGTACAGGGGGTGAGATACAGAGTAAAGCTCCCTCTACAATGTCCCATCAAAAACTCCCAGGGCAGGTACAGGGGGTTAGATACAGAGTAAAGCTTCCTCTACACTGTCCCATCAAACACTCCCAGGGCAGGTACAGGGGGTTAGATACAGAGTAAAGCTCCCTCTGCACTGTCCCATCAAACACTCCCAGGGCAGGTACAGCACGGGGTTAGATGCAGAGTAATGCTCCCTCTGCACTGTCCCATCAAAAACTCCCAGTGCTGGTACAGGGGGTTAGACACAGAGTAAAGCTTCCTCTACACTGTCCCATCAAACACTCCCAGGGCAGGTACAGGGGGTTAGATACAGAGTAAATCTCCCTCGACACTGTCCCATCAAACAGTCACAGGGCAGGTACAGGGGGTTAGATACAGAGTAAAGCTCCCTCTACACTGTCCCATCAAAAACTCCCAAGGCTGGTACAGGGGGTTAGATACAGAGTAAAGCTCCCTCTACACTGTCCCATCAAAAACTCCCAAGGCTGGTACAGGGGGTAAGATACAGAGTAAAGCTCCCTCTACACTGTCCCTTCTAACACTCCCAGGGCAGGTACAGGGTGTTAGATACAGAGTAAAGCTCCCTCTACACTGTCCCATCAAATAATCCCAGGGCAGGTACAGGGGGTTAGATACAGAGTAAAGCTCCCTCTACACTGTCCCATCAAACACTCCTAGGGCAGGTACAGGGGGTTAGACACAGAGTAAAGCTCCCTCTACACTGTCCCATCAAACACTCCCAGGGCAGGGACAGCACAGGTTAAATACAGAGTAAAGCTCCCTCTACACTGTCCCATCAAACACTCCCAGGGCAGGTACAGGGGGTTAGATACAGAGTAAAGCTCCCTCTACACTGTCCCATCAAACACTCCCAGGGCAGGTACAGGGAGTTAGATACAGAGTAAAGCTCCCTCTACACTGTCCCGTCAAACACTCCCAGGGCAGGTGCAGCACAGATTAGATACAGAGTAAAGCTCCCTCTACACTGTCCCTTCTAACACACCCAGGGCAGGTACAGGGGGTTAGATACAGAGTAAAGCTTTGTCTACACTGTCCCATCAAATAATCCAGGGCAGGTACAGGGGGTTAGATACAGAGTAAATCTCCCTCTACACTGTCCCATCAAACAATCCTAGGGCAGGTACAGGGGGTTAGATACAGAGTAAATCTCGCTCGACACTGTCCCATCAAACAGTCACAGGGCAGATACAGCACGGGGTTAGATGCAGAGTAATGCTCCCTCTACACTGTCCCATCAAAAACTCCCAGGGCTGGTACAGGGGGTTAGACACAGAGTAAAGCTCCCTCTACACTGTCCCATCAAACACTCCCAGGGCAGGTACAGGGGGTTAGATACAGAGTAAAGCTCCCTCTACACTGTCCCGTCAAACACTCCCAGGGCAGGTGCAGCACAGATTAGATACAGAGTAAAGCTCCCTCTACACTGTCCCTTCTAACACACCCAGGGCAGGTACAGGGGGTTAGATACAGAGTAAAGCTGCGTCTACACTGTCCCATCAAATAATCCAGGGCAGGTACAGGGGGTTAGATACAGAGTAAATCTCCCTCTACACTGTCCCATCAAACAATCCTAGGGCAGGTACAGGGGGTTAGATACAGAGTAAATCTCGCTCGACACTGTCCCATCAAACAGTCACAGGGCAGATACAGCACGGGGTTAGATGCAGAGTAATGCTCCCTCTACACTGTCCCATCAAAAACTCCCAGGGCTGGTACAGGGGGTTAGACACAGAGTAAAGCTCCCTCTACACTGTCCCATCAAACACTCCCAGGGCAGGTACAGGGGGTTAGATACAGAGTAAAGCTCCCTCTACACTGTCCCATCAAACATTCCCAGGGCAGGTACAGGGGGTTAGATACAGAGTAAAGCTCCCTCTACACTGTCCCATCAACACTCCCAGGGTAGGTACAGGGGGTTAGATAGAGGGTAATGCTCCCTCTCCACTGTCCCATCAAAAAGTCCCAGGGCAGGTACAGCACAGGTTAGATACAGAGTAAAGCTTCCTCTACACTGTCCCATCAAACACTCCCAGGGCAGGTACATGGGGTTAGATACAGAGTAAATCTCCCTCGACAATGTCCCATCAAACACTCCCAGGGCAGGTACAGGGGGTTAGATACAGAGTAAAGCTTCCTCTACACTGTCCCATCAAAAACTCCCAAGGCTGGTACAGGGGGTTAGACACAGAGTAAAGCTCCCTCTACACTGTCCCATCAAACACTCACAGGGCAGGTACAGGGTGTTAGATACAGAGTAAAGCTCCCTCCACACTGTCCCATCAAACCTCCCTGGGCAGGTACAGGGAGTTAGATACAGAGTAAAGCCCACTCCACACTGTCCCATCAAACACTCCCAGGGCAGGTATAGCACGGGGTTAGATACAGAGTAAAACTCCCTCTGCACTGTCCCATCAAACACTCCCAGGGCAGGTACAGGGGGTTAGATACAGAGTAAATCTCCCTCGACACTGTCCCATCAAACACTCCCAGGGCAGGTACAGGGGGTAAGATACAGAGCAAATCTCCCTCGACACTGTCCCATCAAACACACCCAGGGCAGGTACAGGGGGTAAGATACAGAGTAAAGCTCCCTCTACACTGTCCCATCAACACTCCCAGGGCAGGTACAGGGGGTTAGATACAGAGTAATGCTCCCTCTACACTGTCCCATCAAACACTCCCAGGGCAGGTACAGCACAGGTTAAATACAGAGTAAAGCTCCCTCTACACTGTCCCATCAAACACTCCCAGGGCAGGTACAGGGGGTTAGATACAGATTAAAGCTCCCTCTACACTGTCCCATCAAACACTCCCAGGGCAGGTACAGGGGGCAAGATAAAGAGAAAAGCTCCCTCTACACTGTCCCATCAAACACTCCCAGGGCAGGAACAGCACGGGGTTAGACACAGAGTAAAGCTCCCTCTACACTGTCCCATCAAACACTCCCAGGGCAGGTACAGGGGGTTAGATACAGAGTAAAGCTCCCTCTACACTGTCCCATCAAACACTCCCAGGGCAGGTACAGGTGATTAGATACAGAGTAAAGCTCCCTCTACACTGTCCCATCAAATACTCCCAGGGCAGGGACAGGGGTTAGATACAGAGTAAATCTCCATCGACACTATCCCATCAAACACTTACAGGGCAGGTACAGCACGGGGTTAGATACAGAGTAAAACTCCCTCTGCACTGTCCCATCAAACACTCCCAGGGCAGGTACAGGGGGTTAGATACAGAGTAAATCTCCCTCGACACTGTCCCATCAAACACTCCCAGGGCAGGTACAGGGGGTAAGATACAGAGCAAATCTCCCTCGACACTGTCCCATCAAACACACCCAGGGCAGGTACAGGGGGTAAGATACAGAGTAAAGCTCCCTCTACACTGTCCCATCAACACTCCCAGGGCAGGTACAGGGGGTTAGATACAGATTAATGCTCCCTCTACACTGTCCCATCAAACACTCCCAGGGCAGGTACAGCACAGGTTAAATACAGAGTAAAGCTCCCTCTACACTGTCCCATCAAACACTCCCAGGGCAGGTACAGGGGGTTAGATACAGATTAAAGCTCCCTCTACACTGTCCCATCAAACACTCCCAGGGCAGGTACAGGGGGCAAGATAAAGAGAAAAGCTCCCTCTACACTGTCCCATCAAACACTCCCAGGGCAGGAACAGCACGGGGTTAGACACAGAGTAAAGCTCCCTCTACACTGTCCCATCAAACACTCCCAGGGCAGGTACAGGGGGTTAGATACAGAGTAAAGCTCCCTCTACACTGTCCCATCAAACACTCCCAGGGCAGGTACAGGTGATTAGATACAGAGTAAAGCTCCCTCTACACTGTCCCTTCTAACACTCCCAGGGCAGGTACAGGGGGTTAGATACAGTTTAATCTCCCTCGACACTGTCCCATCAAACAGTCACAGGGCAGGTACAGCACTGGGTTAGATGCAGAGTAATGCTCCCTCTGCACTGTCCCATCAAAAACTCCCAGTGCTGGTACAGGGGGTTAGACACAGAGTAAAGCTCCCTCTACACTGTCCCATCAAACACTCACAGGGCAGGTACAGGGTGTTAGATACAGAGTAAAGCTCCCTCCACACTGTCCCATCAAACCTCCCTGGGCAGGTACAGGGAGTTAGATACAGAGTAAAGCCCACTCCACACTGTCCCATCAAACACTCCCAGGGCAGGTATAGCACGGGGTTAGATACAGAGTAAAACTCTCTCTACACTGTCCCATCAAACACTCCCAGGGCAGGTACAGGGGGTTAGTTACAGAGTAAATCTCCCTCGACACTGTCCCATCAAACACTCCCAGGGCAGGTACAGGGGGTAAGATACAGAGCAAATCTCCCTCGACACTGTCCCATCAAACACACCCAGGGCAGGTACAGGTGGTAAGATACAGAGTAAAGCTCCCTCTACACTGTCCCATCAACACTCCCAGGGCAAGTACAGGGGGTTAGATACAGAGTAATGCTCCCTCTACACTGTCCCATCAAACACTCCCAGGGCAGGTACAGCACAGGTTAAATACAGAGTAAAGCTCTCTCTACACTGTCCCATCAAACACTCCCAGGTCAGGTACAGGGGGTTAGATACAGATTAAAGCTCCCTCTACACTGTCCCATCAAACACTCCCAGGGCAGGTACAGGGGGCAAGATAAAGAGAAAAGCTCCCTCTACACTGTCCCATCAAACACTCCCAGGGCAGGAACAGCACGGGGTTAGACACAGAGTGAAGCTCCCTCTACACTGTCCCATCAAACACTGCCAAGGCTGGTACAGGGGGTAAGATACAGAGTAAAGCTCCCTCTACACTGTCCAATCAAACACTCCCAGGGCAGGTACAGGGGGTGAGATACAGAGTAAAGCTCCCTCTACAATGTCCCATCAAAAACTCCCAGGGCAGGTACAGGGGGTTAGATACAGAGTAAAGCTTCCTCTACACTGTCCCATCAAACACTCCCAGGGCAGGTACAGGGGGTTAGATACAGAGTAAAGCTCCCTCTACACTGTCCCATCAAAAACTCCCAGGGCAGGTACAGGGGGTTAGATACAGAGTAAAGCTTCCTCTACACTGTCCCATCAAACACTCCCAGGGCAGGTACAGGGGGTGAGATACAGAGTAAAGCTCCCTCTACAATGTCCCATCAAAAACTCCCAGGGCAGGTACAGGGTGTTAGATACAGAGTAAAGCTTCCTCTACACTGTCCCATCAAACACTCCCAGGGCAGGTACAGGGGGTTAGATACAGAGTAAAGCTCCCTCTACACTGTCCCATCAAAAACTCCCAAGTCTGGTACAGGGGGTAAGATACAGAGTAAAGCTCCCTCTACACTGTCCCTTCTAACACTCCCAGGGCAGGTACAGGGTGTTAGATACAGAGTAAAGCTTCCTCTACACTGTCCCATCAAATAATCCCAGGGCAGGTACAGGGGGTTAGATACAGAGTAAAGCTCCCTCTACACTGTCCCATCAAACACTCCTAGGGCAGGTACAGGGGGTTAGATACAGAGTAAATCTCCCTCGACACTGTCCCATCAAACAGTCACAGGGCAGGTACAGCACGGGGTTAGATGCAGAGTAATGATCCCTCTACATGTCCCATCAAAAACTCCCAGGGCTGGTACAGGGGGTTAGACACAGAGTAAAGCTCCCTCTACACTGTCCCATCAAACACTCCCAGGGCAGGGACAGGGGTTAGATACAGAGTAAATCTCCATCGACACTATCCCATCAAACACTTACAGGGCAGGTACAGCACGGGGTTAGATGCAGAGTAAAGCTCCCTCTACACTGTCCCATCAAAAACTCCCAAGGCTGGTACAGGGGGTAAGATACAGAGTAAAGCTTCCTCTACACTGTCCCATCAAACACTCCCAGGGCAGGTACAGGGGGTGAGATACAGAGTAAAGCTCCCTCTACAATGTCCCATCAAAAACTCCCAGGGCAGGTACAGGGGGTTAGATACAGAGTAAAGCTTCCTCTACACTGTCCCATCAAACACTCCCAGGGCAGGTACAGGGGGTTAGATACAGAGTAAAGCTCCCTCTGCACTGTCCCATCAAACACTCCCAGGGCAGGTACAGCACGGGGTTAGATGCAGAGTAATGCTCCCTCTGCACTGTCCCATCAAAAACTCCCAGTGCTGGTACAGGGGGTTAGACACAGAGTAAAGCTTCCTCTACACTGTCCCATCAAACACTCCCAGGGCAGGTACAGGGGGTTAGATACAGAGTAAATCTCCCTCGACACTGTCCCATCAAACAGTCACAGGGCAGGTACAGGGGGTTAGATACAGAGTAAAGCTCCCTCTACACTGTCCCATCAAAAACTCCCAAGGCTGGTACAGGGGGTTAGATACAGAGTAAAGCTCCCTCTACACTGTCCCATCAAAAACTCCCAAGGCTGGTACAGGGGGTAAGATACAGAGTAAAGCTCCCTCTACACTGTCCCTTCTAACACTCCCAGGGCAGGTACAGGGTGTTAGATACAGAGTAAAGCTCCCTCTACACTGTCCCATCAAATAATCCCAGGGCAGGTACAGGGGGTTAGATACAGAGTAAAGCTCCCTCTACACTGTCCCATCAAACACTCCTAGGGCAGGTACAGGGGGTTAGACACAGAGTAAAGCTCCCTCTACACTGTCCCATCAAACACTCCCAGGGCAGGGACAGCACAGGTTAAATACAGAGTAAAGCTCCCTCTACACTGTCCCATCAAACACTCCCAGGGCAGGTACAGGGGGTTAGATACAGAGTAAAGCTCCCTCTACACTGTCCCATCAAACACTCCCAGGGCAGGTACAGGGAGTTAGATACAGAGTAAAGCTCCCTCTACACTGTCCCGTCAAACACTCCCAGGGCAGGTGCAGCACAGATTAGATACAGAGTAAAGCTCCCTCTACACTGTCCCTTCTAACACACCCAGGGCAGGTACAGGGGGTTAGATACAGAGTAAAGCTTTGTCTACACTGTCCCATCAAATAATCCAGGGCAGGTACAGGGGGTTAGATACAGAGTAAATCTCCCTCTACACTGTCCCATCAAACAATCCTAGGGCAGGTACAGGGGGTTAGATACAGAGTAAATCTCGCTCGACACTGTCCCATCAAACAGTCACAGGGCAGATACAGCACGGGGTTAGATGCAGAGTAATGCTCCCTCTACACTGTCCCATCAAAAACTCCCAGGGCTGGTACAGGGGGTTAGACACAGAGTAAAGCTCCCTCAACACTGTCCCATCAAACACTCCCAGGGCAGGTACAGGGGGTTAGATACAGAGTAAAGCTCCCTCTACACTGTCCCATCAAACATTCCCAGGGCAGGTACAGGGGGTTAGATACAGAGTAAAGCTCCCTCTACACTGTCCCATCAACACTCCCAGGGTAGGTACAGGGGGTTAGATAGAGGGTAATGCTCCCTCTCCACTGTCCCATCAAAAAGTCCCAGGGCAGGTACAGCAAAGGTTAGATACAGAGTAAAGCTTCCTCTACACTGTCCCATCAAACACTCCCAGGGCAGGTACATGGGGTTAGATACAGAGTAAATCTCCCTCGACACTGTCCCATCAAACACTCCCAGGGCAGGTACAGGGGGTTAGATACAGAGTAAAGCTTCCTCTACACTGTCCCATCAAAAACTCCCAAGGCTGGTACAGGGGGTTAGACACAGAGTAAAGCTCCCTCTACACTGTCCCATCAAACACTCACAGGGCAGGTACAGGGTGTTAGATACAGAATAAAGCTCCCTCCACACTGTCCCATCAAACCTCCCTGGGCAGGTACAGGGAGTTAGATACAGAGTAAAGCCCACTCCACACTGTCCCATCAAACACTCCCAGGGCAGGTATAGCACGGGGTTAGATACAGAGTAAAACTCCCTCTGCACTGTCCCATCAAACACTCCCAGGGCAGGTACAGGGGGTTAGATACAGAGTAAATCTCCCTCGAACCTGTCCCATCAAACACTCCCAGGGCAGGTACAGGGGGTAAGATACAGAGCAAATCTCCCTCGACACTGTCCCATCAAACACACCCAGGGCAGGTACAGGGGGTAAGATACAGAGTAAAGCTCCCTCTACACTGTCCCATCAACACTCCCAGGGCAGGTACAGGGGGTTAGATACAGAGTAATGCTCCCTCTACACTGTCCCATCAAACACTCCCAGGGCAGGAACAGCACAGGTTAAATACAGAGTAAAGCTCCCTCTACACTGTCCCATCAAACACTCCCAGGGCAGGTACAGGGGGTTAGATACAGATTAAAGCTCCCTCTACACTGTCCCATCAAACACTCCCAGGGCAGGTACAGGGGGCAAGATAAAGAGAAAAGCTCCCGCTACACTGTCCCATCAAACACTCCCAGGGCAGGAACAGCACGGGGTTAGACACAGAGTAAAGCTCCCTCTACACTGTCCCATCAAACACTCCCAGGGCAGGTACAGGGGGTTAGATACAGAGTAAAGCTCCCTCTACACTGTCCCATCAAACACTCCCAGGGCAGGTACAGGTGATTAGATACAGAGTAAAGCTCCCTCTACACTGTCCCATCAAACACTCCCAGGGCAGGGACAGGGGTTAGATACAGAGTAAATCTCCATCGACACTATCCCATCAAACACTTACAGGGCAGGTACAGCACGGGGTTAGATACAGAGTAAAACTCCCTCTGCACTGTCCCATCAAACACTCCCAGGGCAGGTACAGGGGGTTAGATACAGAGTAAATCTCCCTCGACACTGTCCCATCAAACACTCCCAGGGCAGGTACAGGGGGTAAGATACAGAGCAAATCTCCCTCGACACTGTCCCATCAAACACACCCAGGGCAGGTACAGGGGGTAAGATACAGAGTAAAGCTCCCTCTACACTGTCCCATCAACACTCCCAGGGCAGGTACAGGGGGTTAGATACAGATTAATGCTCCCTCTACACTGTCCCATCAAACACTCCCAGGGCAGGTACAGGGGGCAAGATAAAGAGAAAAGCTCACTCTACACTGTCCCATCAAACACTCCCAGGGCAGGAACAGCACGGGGTTAGACACAGAGTAAAGCTCCCTCTACACTGTCCCATCAAACACTCCCAGGGCAGGTACAGGGGGTTAGATACAGAGTAAAGCTCCCTCTACACTGTCCCATCAAACACTCCCAGGGCAGGTACAGGTGATTAGATACAGAGTAAAGCTCCCTCTACACTGTCCCTTCTAACACTCCCAGGGCAGGTACAGGGGGTTAGATACAGTTTAATCTCCCTCGACACTGTCCCATCAAACAGTCACAGGGCAGGTACAGCACTGGGTTAGATGCAGAGTAATGCTCCCTCTGCACTGTCCCATCAAAAACTCCCAGTGCTGGTACAGGGGGTTAGACACAGAGTAAAGCTCCCTCTACACTGTCCCATCAAACACTCACAGGGCAGGTACAGGGTGTTAGATACAGAGTAAAGCTCCCTCCACACTGTCCCATCGAATCTCCCTGGGCAGGTACAGGGAGTTAGATACAGAGTAAAGCCCACTCCACACTGTCCCATCAAACACTCCCAGGGCAGGTATAGCACGGGGTTAGATACAGAGTAAAACTCCCTCTGCACTGTCCCATCAAACACTCCCAGGGCAGGTACAGGGGGTTAGATACAGAGTAAATCTCCCTCGACACTGTCCCATCAAACACTCCCAGGGCAGGTACAGTGGGTAAGATACAGAGCAAATCTCCCTCGACACTGTCCCATCAAACACACCCAGGGCAGGTACAGGGGGTAAGATACAGAGTAAAGCTCCCTCTACACTGTCCCATCAACACTCCCAGGGCAGGTACAGGGGGTTAGATACAGAGTAATGCTCCCTCTACACTGTCCCATCAAACACTCCCAGGGCAGGTACAGCACAGGTTAAATACAGAGTAAAGCTCCCTCTACACTGTCCCATCAACACTCCCAGGGCAGGTACAGGGGGTTAGATACAGAGTAAAGCTCCCTCTACACTGTCCCATCAAACACTCCCAGGGCAGGGACAGGGGTTAGATACAGAGTAAATCTCCATCGACACTATCCCATCAAACACTTACAGGGCAGGTACAGCACGGGGTTAGATGCAGAGTAAAGCTCCCTCTACACTGTCCCATCAAAAACTCCCAAGGCTGGTACAGGGGGTAAGATACAGAGTAAAGCTCCCTCTACACTGTCCAATCAAACACTCCCAGGGCAGGTACAGGGGGTGAGATACAGAGTAAAGCTCCCTCTACAATGTCCCATCAAAAACTCCCAGGGCAGGTACAGGGGGTTAGATACAGAGTAAAGCTTCCTCTACACTGTCCCATCAAACACTCCCAGGGCAGGTACAGGGGGTTAGATACAGAGTAAAGCTCCCTCTACACTGTCCCATCAAAAACTCCCAGGGCAGGTACAGGGGGTTAGATACAGAGTAAAGCTTCCTCTACACTGTCCCATCAAACACTCCCAGGGCAGGTACAGGGGGTGAGATACAGAGTAAAGCTCCCTCTACAATGTCCCATCAAAAACTCCCAGGGCAGGTACAGGGGGTTAGATACAGAGTAAAGCCTCCTCTACACTGTCCCATCAAACACTCCCAGGGCAGGTACAGGGGGTTAGATACAGAGTAAAGCTCCCTCTACACTGTCCCATCAAAAACTCCCAAGGCTGGTACAGGGGGTAAGATACAGAGTAAAGCTCCCTCTACACTGTCCCTTCTAACACTCCCAGGGCAGGTACAGGGTGTTAGATACAGAGTAAAGCTCCCTCTACACTGTCCCATCAAATAATCCCAGGGCAGGTACAGGGGGTTAGATACAGAGTAAAGCTCCCTTTACACTGTCCCATCAAACACTCCTAGGGCAGGTACAGGGGGTTAGATACAGAGTAAATTTCCCTCGACACTGTCCCATCAAACAGTCACAGGGCAGGTACAGCACGGGGTTAGATGCAGAGTAATGATCCCTCTACATGTCCCATCAAAAACTCCCAGGGCTGGTACAGGGGGTTAGACACAGAGTAAAGCTCCCTCTACACTGTCCCATCAAACACTCCCAGGGCAGGGACAGGGGTTAGATACAGAGTAAATCTCCATCGACACTATCCCATCAAACACTTACAGGGCAGGTACAGCACGGGGTTAGATGCAGAGTAAAGCTCCCTCTACACTGTCCCATCAAAAACTCCCAAGGCTGGTACAGGGGGTAAGATACAGAGTAAAGCTTCCTCTACACTGTCCCATCAAACACTCCCAGGGCCAGGTACAGAGGGTGAGATACAGAGTAAAGCTCCCTCTACAATGTCCCATCAAAAACTCCCAGGGCAGGTACAGGGGGTTAGATACAGAGTAAAGCTTCCTCTACACTGTCCCATCAAACACTCCCAGGGCAGGTACAGGGGGTTAGATACAGATTAAAGCTCCCTCTGCACTGTCCCATCAAACATTCCCAGGGCAGGTACAGCACGGGGTTAGATGCAGAGTAATGCTCCCTCTGCACTGTCCCATCAAAAACTCCCAGTGCTGGTACAGGGGGTTAGACACAGAGTAAAGCTTCCTCTACACTGTCCCATCAAACACTCCCAGGGCAGGTACAGGGGGTTAGATACAGAGTAAATCTCCCTCGACACTGTCCCATCAAACAGTCACAGGGCAGGTACAGCACGGGGTTAGATGCAGAGCAATGATCCCTCTACATGTCCCATCAAAAACTCCCAGGGCTGGTACAGGGGGTTAGACACAGAGTGAAGCTCCATCTACACTGTCCCATCAAACACTCACAGGGCAGGTACAGGGGGTTAGATACAGAGTAAAGCTCCCTCCACTCTATCCCATCAATCCTCCCAGGGCAGGTACAGGGCGTTAGATACAGAGTAAAGACCACTCCACACTGTCCCATCAAACACTCCCAGGGCTGTTACAGGGGGTTAGATACAGAGTAAATCTCAATCTACACTGTATCATCAAACACTCCCAGGCTATGTACAGCACGGGGTTAGATACAGAGTAAAGCTCCCTCCACGCTGTCCCAGTAAACACTCACAGGGCACGTACAGGGTGTTAGATACAGAGTAAAGCACCCTCTACTGTCCCATCAAACACTCCCAGGGCAGGTACAGGGGGTTAGATAGAGGGTAATGCTCCCTCTCCACTGTCCCATCAAAAAGTCCCAGGGCAGGTACAGCACAGGTTAGATACAGAGTAAAGCTTCCTCTACACTGTCCCATCAAACACTCCCAGGGCAGGTACATGGGGTTAGATACAGAGTAAATCTCCCTCGACACTGTCCCATCAAACACTCCCAGGGCAGGTACAGGGGGTTAGATACAGAGTAAAGCTCCCTCTACACTGTCCCATCAAAAACTCCCAAGGCTGGTACAGGGGGTTCGATACAGAGTAAAGCTCCCTCTACACTGTCCCATCAAACACTCCCAGGGCAGGTACAGGGGGTTAGATACAGAGTAAAGCTCCCTCTACAATGTCCCATCAAAAACTCCCAGGGCAGGTACAGGGGGTTAGATACAGAGTAAAGCTTCCTCTATACTGTCCCATCAAACACTCCCAGGGCAGGTACAGGGGGTTAGATACAGAGTAAAGCTCCCTCTACACTGTCCCATCAAACACTTCCAGGGCAGGTGCAGCACAGGTTAGATACAGAGTAAAGCTCCCTCTACACTGTCCCTTCTAACACTCCCAGGGCAGGTACAGGGGGTTAGATACAGAGTAAAGCTCCCTCTACACTGTCCCATCAAATAATCCCAGGGCAGGTACAGGGGGTTAGATACAGAGTAAAGCTCCCTCTACACTGTCCCATCAAACACTCCTAGGGCAGGTACAGGGGGTTAGATACAGTTTAATCTCCCTCGACACTGTCCCATCAAACAGTCACAGGGCAGGTACAGCACGGGGTTAGATGCAGAGTAATGCTCCCTCTGAACTGTCCCATCAAAACCTCCCAGTGCTGGTACAGGGGGTTAGACACAGAGTAAAGCTCCCTCTACACTGTCCCATCAAACACTCACAGGGCAGGTACAGGGTGTTAGATACAGAGTAAAGCTCCCTCCACACTGTCCCATCAAACCTCCCTGGGCAGGTACAGGGGGTTAGATACAGAGTAAAGCCCACTCCACACTGTCCCATCAAACACTCCCAGGGCAGTTACAGGGGGTTAGATACAGAGTAAATCTCAATCTACACTGTATCATCAAACAATCCCAGGCCATGTACAGCACGGGGTTAGATACAGAGTGAAGATCCCTCCACACTGTCCCAGTACACACTCACAGGGCACGTACAGGGTGTTAGATACAGAGTAAAGCACCCTCTACACTGTCCCATCAAACACTCCCAGGGCAGGTACAGGGGGCAAGACACAGAGTAAAGCTCCCTCTACACTGTCCCATCAAACACTCCCAGGGCAGGTATAGCACGGGGTTAGATACAGAGTAAAACTCCCTCTACACTGTCCCATCAAACACTCCCAGGGCAGGTACAGGGGGTTAGATACAGAGTAAATCTCCCTCGACACTGTCCCATCAAACACTCCCAGGGCAGGTACAGGGGGTAAGATACAGAGCAAATCTCCCTCGACACTGTCCCATCAAACACACCCAGGGCAGGTACAGGGGGTAAGATACAGAGTAAAGCTCCCTCTACACTGTCCCATCAACACTCCCAGGGCAGGTACAGGGGGTTAGATACAGAGTAATGCTCCCTCTACACTGTCCCATCAAACACTCCCAGGGCAGGTACAGCACAGGTTAAATACAGAGTAAAGCTCCCTCTGCACTGTCCCATCAAACACTCCTAGGGCAGGTACAGGGGGTTAGATACAGATTAAAGCTCCCTCTACACTGTCCCATCAAACACTTACAGGGCAGGTACAGCACGGGGTTAGATGCAGAGTAAAGCTCCCTCTACACTGTCCCATCAAAAACTCCCAAGGCTGGTACAGGGGGTAAGATACAGAGTAAAGCTTCCTCTACACTGTCCCATCAAACACTCCCAGGGCAGGTACAGAGGGTTAGATACAGAGTAAATCTCCCTCGACGCTGTCCCATAAAACACTCCCAGGGCAGGTACAGGGGGTAAGATACAGAGCAAATCTCCCTCGACACTGTCCCATCAAACACACCCAGATCAGGTACAGGGGGTAAGATACAGAGTAAAGCTCCCTCTACACTGTCCCATCAACACTCCCAGGGCAGGTACAGGGGGTTAGATACAGAGTAATGCTCCCTCTACACTGTCCCATCAAACACTCCCAGGGCAGGTACAGCACAGGTTAAATACAGAGTAAAGCTCCCTCTACACTGTCCCATCAAACACTCCCAGGGCAGGTACAGGGGGTTAGATACAGGTTAAAGCTCCCTCTACACTGTCCCATCAAACACTCCCAGGGCAGGTACAGGGGGCAAGATAAAGAAAAAAGCTCCCTCTACACTGTCCCATCAAACACTCCCAGGGCAGGAACAGCACGGGGTTAGACACAGAGTAAAGCTCCCTCTACACTTTCCCATCAAACACTCCCAGGGCAGGTACAGGGGGTTAGATACAGAGTTATGCTCCCTCTACACTGTCCCATCAAACACTCCCAGGGCAGGTACAGGGGATTAGATACAGAGTAAAGCTCCCTCTACACTGTCCCATCAAACACTCCCAGGGCAGGGACAGGGGTTAGATACAGAGTAAAGCTCCCTCTACACTGTCACATCAAAAACTCCCAAGGCTGGTACAGGGGGTAAGATACAGAGTAAAGCTCCCTCTACACTGTCCAATCAAACACTCCCAGGGCAGGTACAGGGGGTGAGATACAGAGTAAAGCTCCCTCTACAATGTCCCATCAAAAACTCCCAGGGCAGGTACAGGGGGTTAGATACAGAGTAAAGCTTCCTCCACACTGTCCCATCAAACACTCCCAGGGCAGGTACAGGGGGTTAGATACAGAGTAAAGCTCCCTCTACACTGTCCCATCAAAAACTCCCAGGGCAGGTACAGGGGGTTAGATACAGAGTAAAGCTTCCTCTACACTGTCCCATCAAACACTCCCAGGGCAGGTACAGGGGGTGAGATACAGAGTAAAGCTCCCTCTACAATGTCCCATCAAAAACTCCCAGGGCAGGTACAGGGGGTCAGATACAGAGTAAAGCTTCCTCTACACTGTCCCATCAAACACTCCCAGGGCAGGTACAGGGGGTTAGATACAGAGTAAAGCTCCCTCTACACTGTCCCATCAAAAACTCCCAAGGCAGGTACAGGGAGTAAGATACAGAGTAAAGCTCCCTCTACACTGTCCCTTCTAACACTCCCAGGGCAGGTACAGGGTGTTAGATACAGAGTAAAGCTCCCTCTACATTGTCCCATCAAATAATCCCAGGGCAGGTACAGGGGGTTAGATACAGAGTAAAGCTCCCTCTACACTGTCCCATCAAACACTCCCAGGGCAGGGACAGGGGGTTAGACACAGAGTAAAGCTCCCTCTACACTGTCCCATCAAACACTCCCAGGGCAGGGACAGGGGTTAGATACAGAGTAAATCTCCATCGACACTATCCCATCAAACACTTACAGGGCAGGTACAGCACGGGGTTAGATGCAGAGTAAAGCTCCCTCTACACTGTCCCATCAAAAACTCCCAAGGCTGGTACAGAAGGTAAGATACAGAGTAAAGCTTCCTCTACACTGTCCCATCAAACACTCCCAGGGCAGGTACAGGGGGTGAGATACAGAGTAAAGCTCCCTCTACAATGTCCCATCAAAAACTCCCAGGGCAGGTACAGGGGGTTAGATACAGAGTAAAGCTTCCTCTACACTGTCCCATCAAACACTCCCAGGGCAGGTACAGGGGGTTAGATACAGAGTAAAGCTCCCTCTGCACTGTCCCATCAAACACTCCCAGGGCAGGTACAGCACGGGGTTAGATGCAGAGTAATGCTCCCTCTGCACTGTCCCATCAAAAACTCCCAGTGCTGGTACAGGGGGTTAGACACAGAGTAAAGCTTCCTCTACACTGTCCCATCAAACACTCCCAGGGCAGGTACAGGGGGTTAGATACAGAGTAAATCTCCCTCGACACTGTCCCATCAAACAGTCACAGGGCAGGTACAGCACGGGGTTAGATGCAGAGTAATGATCCCTCTACATGTCCCATCAAAAATTCCCAGGGCTGGTACAGGGGGTTAGACACAGAGTGAAGCTCCATCTACACTGTCCCATCAAACACTCACAGGGCAGGTACAGGGCGTTAGATACAGAGTAAAGCTCCCTCCACACTGTCCCATCAATCCTCCCAGGGCAGGTACAGGGGGTTAGATACAGAGTAAAGACCACTCCACACTGTCCCATCAAACACTCCCAGGGCTGTTACAGGGGGTTAGATACAGAGTAAATCTCAATCTACACTGTATCATCAAACACTCCAAGGCTATGTACAGCACGGGGTTAGATACAGAGTAAAGCTCCCTCCACGCTGTCCCAGTAAACACTCACAGGGCACGTACAGGGTGTTAGATACAGAGTAAAGCACCCTCTACTGTCCCATCAAACACTCCCAGGGCAGGTACAGGGGGCAAGACACAGAGTAAAGCTCCCTGTACACTGTCCCATCAAACACTCCCAGGGCAGGTACAGCACGGGGTTAGTTACAGATTAAAGCTCCCTCTACACTGTCCCATCAAACACTCCCAGGGCAGGAACAGCACGGGGTTAGACACAGAGTAAAGCTCCCTCTACACTGTCCCTTCTAACACTCCCAGGGCAGGTACAGGGGGTTAGATACAGAGTAAATCTCCCTCGACACTGTCCCATCAAACACTCACAGGGCAAGTACAGCACGGGGTTAGATGCAGAGTAAAGCTCCCTCTACACTGTCCCATCAAAAACTCCCAGGGCTGGTACAGGGGGTTAGATACAGAGTAAAGCTCCCTCTACACTGTCCCATCAAACACTCCCAGGGCAGGTACAGGGGATTAGATACAGAGTAAAGCTCCCTCTACACTGTCCCATCAAACGCTCCCAGGGCAGGGACAGGGGTTAGATACAGAGTAAATCTCCATCGACACTATCCCATCAAACACTTACAGGGCAGGTACAGCACGGGGTTAGATGCAGAGTAAAGCTCCCTCTACACTGTCCCATCAAAAACTCCCAAGGCTGGTACAGGGGGTAAGATACAGAGTAAAGCTCCCTCTACACTGTCCCATCAAACACTCCCAGGGCAGGTACAGGGGTTGAGATACAGAGTAAAGCTCCCTCTACAATGTCCCATCAAAAACTCCCAGGGCAGGTACAGGGGGTTAGATAAAGAGTAAAGCTTCCTCTACACTGTCCCATCAAACACTCCCAGGGCTGGTACAGGGGGTTAGATACAGAGTAAAGCTCCATCTGCACTGTCCCATCAAACACTCCCAGGGCAGGTGCAGCACAGGTTAGATACAGAGTAAAGCTCCCTCTACACTGTCCCTTCTAACACTCCCAGGGCAGGTACAGGGTGTTAGATACAGAGTAAAGCTCCCTCTACACTGTCCCATCAAATAATCCCAGGGCAGGTACAGGGGGTTAGATACAGAGTAAAGCTCCCTCTACACTGTCCCATCAAACACTCCTAGGGCAGGTACAGGGGGTTAGATACAGAGTAAATCTCCCTCGACACTGTCCCATCAAACAGTCACAGGGCAGGTACAGCACGGGGTTAGATGCAGAGTAATGATCCCTCTACATATCCCATCAAAAACTCCCAGGGCTGGTACAGGGGGTTAGACACAGAGTAAAGCTCCCTCTACACTGTCCCATCAAACACTCCCAGGGCAGGGACAGGGGTTAGATACAGAGTAAATCTCCATCGACACTATCCCATCAAACACTTACAGGGCAGGTACAGCACGGGGTTAGATGCAGAGTAAAGCTCCCTCTACACTGTCCCATCAAAAACTCCCAAGGCTGGTACAGGGGGTAAGATACAGAGTAAAGCTCCCTCTACACTGTCCCATCAAACACTCCCAGGGCAGGTACAGGGGGTGAGATACAGAGTAAAGCTCCCTCTACAATGTCCCATCAAAAACTCCCAGGGCAGGTACAGGGGATTAGATACAGAGTAAAGCTTCCTCTACACTGTCCCATCAAAAACTCCCAGGGCAGGTACAGGGGGTTAGATACAGAGTAAAGCTCCCTCTGCACTGTCCCATCAAACACTCCCAGGGCAGGTGCAGCACAGGTTAGATACAGAGTAAAGTAACCCTCTACACTGTCCCTTCTAACACTCCCAGGGCAGGTACAGGGTGTTAGATACAGAGTAAAGCTCCCTCTACAATGTCCCATCAAATAATCCCAGGGCAGGTACAGGGGGTTAGATACAGAGTAAAGCTCCCTCTACACTGTCCCTTCAAACATTCCTAGGGCAGGTACAGGGGGTTAGATACAGAGTAAATCTCCCTCGACACTGTCCCATCAAACAGTCACAGGGCAGGTACAGCACGGGGTTAGATGCAGAGTAATGATCCCTCTACATGTCCCATCAAAAACTCCCAGGGCTGGTACAGGGGGTTAGACACAGAGTAAAGCTCCCTCTACACTGTCCCATCAAACACTCACAGGGCAGGTACAGGGGGTTAGATACAGAGTAAAGCTCCCTCCACACTGTCCCATCAATCCTCCCTGGGCAGGTACAGATGGTTAGATACAGAGTAAAGCCCACTCCACACTGTCCCATCAAACACTCCCAGGGCTGTTACAGGGGGTTAGATACAGAGTAAATCTCAATCTACACTGTATCATCAAACACTCCCAGGCTATGTACAGCACGGGGTTAGATACAGAGTAAAGCTCCCTCAACACTGTTCCAGTAAACACTCATAGGGCACGTACAGGGTGTTAGATACAGAGTAAAGCACCCTCTACACTGTCCCATCATACACTCCCAGGGCAGGTACAGGGGGTTAGATGCAGAGTAAAGCTCCCTCTACACTGTCCCATCAAACATTCCCAGGGCAGGTACAGGGGGTAAGGTACAGAGTAAAGCTCCCTCTACACTGTCCCATCAACACTCCCAGGGCAGGTACAGGGGGTTAGATACAGAGTAATGCTCCCTCTACACTGTCCCATCAAAAACTCCCAGGGCTGGTACAGGGGGTTAGATACAGAGTAAAGCTCCGTCTACACTGTCCCATCAATTCTCCCAGGGCAGGTACAGGGGGTTAGATACAGAGCACTGCTCCCTCTACACTGTCCCATCAAACACTCCTAGGGCAGGTACAGCACAGGTTAGATACAGAGTAAAGCTCCCTCTACACTGTCCCATCAAACACTCCCATGGGTGGTACAGGGGGTTAGATACAGAGTTAAGCTCCCTCTACACTGTCCCAACAAATACTCCCAGTGCAGGTACAGGGGGTTAGATACAGAGTAAAGCTCCCCCTACACTGTCACATCAAACACTCCCAGGGCAGGTACAGGGGGTTAGATACAGAGTAAATCTCCCTCGACACTGTCCAATCAAACACTCACAGGGCAGGTACAGCACGGGGTTAGATGCAGAGTAAAGGTCCCTATTCACTGTCCCATCAAAAACTCCCAGGGCTGGTACAGGGGGTTAGATACAGAGTAAAGCTCCCTCTACACTGTCCCATCAAACACTCCCAGGGCAGGTACAGGGGGTTAGATACAGAGTAAAGCTCCCGCTACACTGTCCCATCAAACACTCCCAGGGCAGGGACAGGGGTTGGATACAGAGTAAATCTCCCTCGACACTGTCCCATCAAACACTCACAGGACTGGTACAGCACGGGGTTAGATGCAGAGTAAAGCTCCCTCTGCACTGTCCCATCAAAAACTCCCAAGGCTGCTACAGGGGGTTCGATACAGAGTAAAGCTCCCTCTACACTGTCCCATCAAACACTCCCAGGGCAGGTACAGGGGGTTAGATACAGAGTAAAGTCCCTCTACAATGTCCCATCAAAAACTCCCAGGGCAGGTACAGGGGGTTAGATACAGAGTAAAGCTTCCTCTACACTGTCCCATCAAACACTCCCAGGGCAGGTACAGGGGGTTAGATACAGAGTAAAGCTCCCTCTACACTGTCCCGTCAAACACTCCAAGGGCAGGTGCAGCACAGATTAGATACAGAGTAAAGCTCCCTCTACACTGACCCTTCTAACACTCCCAGGGCAGGTACAGGGGGTTAGATACAGAGTAAATCTCGCTCGACACTGTCCCATCAAACAGTCACAGGGCAGATACAGCACGGGGTTAGATGCAGAGTAATGCTCCCTCTACACTGTCCCATCAAAAACTCCCAGGGCTGGTACAGGGGGTTAGACACAGAGTAAAGCTCCCTCTACACTGTCCCATCAAACACTCCCAGGGCAGGTACAGGGGGTTAGATACAGAGTAAAGCTCCCTCTACACTGTCCCATCAAACACTCCCAGGGCAGGTACAGGGCGTTAGATACAGAGTAAAGCTCCCTCTACACTGTCCCATCAACACTTCCAGGGTAGGTACAGGGGGTTAGATAGAGAGTAATGCTCTCTCTCCACTGTCCCATCAAAAAGTCCCAGGGCAGGTACAGCACGGGGTTAAATGCAGAGTAAAGCTCCCTCTACACTGTCCCATCAAAAACTCCCAAGACTGGTACAGGGGGTTCGATACAGAGTAAAGCTCCCTCTACACTGTCCCATCAAACACTCCCAGGGCAGCTACAGGGGGTTAGATACAGAGTAAAGTCCCTCTACAATGTCCCATCAAAAACTCCCAGGGCAGGTACAGGGGGTTAGATACAGAGTAAAGCTTCCTCTACACTGTCCCATCAAACACTCCGAGGGCAGGTACAGGGGGTTAGATACAGAGTAAAGCTCCCTCTACACTGTCCCGTCAAACACTCCCAGGGCAGGTGCAGCACAGATTAGATACAGAGTAAAGCTCCCTCTACACTGTCCCTTCTAACACTCCCAGGGCAGGTACAGGGGGTTAGATACAGAGTAAAGCTCCGTCTACACTGTCCCATCAAATAATCCAGGGCAGGTACAGGGGGTTAGATACAGAGTAAATCTCCCTCTACACTGTCCCATCAAACACTCCTAGGGCAGGTACAGGGGGTTAGATACAGAGTAAATCTCGCTCGACACTGTCCCATCAAACAGTCACAGGGCAGATACAGCACGGGGTTAGATGCAGAGTAATGCTCCCTCTACACTGTCCCATCAAAAACTCCCAGGGCTGGTACAGGGGGTTAGACACAGAGTAAAGCTCCCTCTACACTGTCCCATCAAACACTCCCAGGGCAGGTACAGGGGGTTAGATACAGAGTAAAGCTCCCTCTACACTGTCCCATCAAACACTCCCAGGACAGGTACAGGGGGTTAGATACAGAGTAAAGCTCCCTCTACACTGTCCCATCAACACTCCCAGGGTAGGTACAGGGGGTTAGATAGAGAGTAATGCTCTCTCTCCACTGTCCCATCAACAAGTCCCAGGGCAGGTACAGCACGGGGTTAGATGCAGAGTAAAGCTCCCTCTACACTGTCCCATCAAAAACTCCCAGGGCTGGTACAGGGGGTTAGATACAGAGTAAAGCTCCCTCCACACTGTCCCGTTAAACACTCCCAGGGCAGGTACAGGGGGTTAGTTACAGAGTAAAGCTCCCTCTACACTGTCCCTTCAACACTCCCAGGGCAGGTACAGGGGGTTAGATACAGAGTAATGCTCCCTCTACACTGTCCCATTAAACATTCCCAGGGCAGGTACAGCACAGGTTATATACAGAGTAAACCTCCCTCTACACTGTCCCATCAAACACTCCCAGGGGAGGTACAGGGGGTTAGATACAGAGTAAAGCTCCCTCTACAATGTCCCATCAAATACTCCCAGGGCAGGTACAGGGGGATAGATACAGAGTAAAGTTCCCTCTACACTGTCCCATCAAACACTCCAAGGGCAGGGACAGGGGTTAGATACAGAGTAAATCTCCCTCGACACTGTCCCATCAAACACTCACACGGCAGGTACAGCACGCGGTTAGATGCAGAGTAAAGCTCCCTCTACACTGTCCCATCAAAAACTCCCAAGGCTGGTACAGGGGGTTCGATTCTGAGTAAAGCTCCCTCTACACTGTCCCATCAAACACTCCCAGGGCAGGTACAGGGGGTTAGATACAGAGTAAAGCTCCCTCTACACTGTCCCATCAAACACTCCCAGGGCAGGTACAGGGGGTTAGATGCAGAGTAAAGCTCCCTCTACACTGTCCCAACAAAAACTCCCAAGGCTGGTACAGGGGGTTCGATACTGAGTAAAGCTCCCTCTACACTGTCCCATCAAACACTCCCAGGGCAGGTACAGGGGGTTAGATACAGAGTAAAGCTCCCTTTACACTGTCCCATCAAACACTCACAGGGCAGGTACAGGGGGTTAGATACAGAGTAAAGCTCCCTCTACACTGTCACATCATACCTCTCTGGGCAGGTACAGAGGATTAGATACAGAGTGTAGCCCACTCCACACTGTCCCATCAAACAATCCCAGGGCAGTTACAGGGGGTTAGATACAGAGTAAATCTCAATCTACAATGTCCCATCAAACACTCCAAGGCCATGTACAGCACGGGGTTAGATACAGAGTAAAGCTCCCTCCACACTGTCCCAGTAAACACTCACAGGGCAGGTACAGGGGGTTAGATACAGAGTAAAGCACCCTCTGCATAGTCCCATCAAACACTCCCAGGGCAGGTACCGGGGGCAAGACACAGAGTAAAGCTCCCTCTACAATGTCCCATCAAACACTCCCAGGGCAGGTACAGCACGGGGTTAGATACAGAGTAAAGCTCCCTCTACACTGTCCCATCAAACAATCCCAGGGCAGGTACAGGGGGTAAGATACAGAGTAAATCTCCCCCTACACTGTCCCATCAAACACTCCCAGGGCAGGTACATGGGGTTAGAAACAGAGTAAAGCTCCCACTACACTGTCCCATCAAACACTCCCAGGGCAGGTACAGGGGGTTAGATACAGAGTAAAGCTCCCTCTACACTGTCCCATCAAACACTCCCAGGGCAGGTACAGAGGGTTTGAGACAGAGTAAATCTCCCTCGGCACTGTCCCATCAAACACTCACTGGGCAGGTGCAGGACGGGGTTAGATGCAGAGTAATGCTCCCTCTACACTGTCCCATCAAACACTCCCAGGGCAGGTACAGGGGGTTAGATACAGAGTAAAGCTTCCTCTACACTGTCCCATCAAACACTCCCAGGGCAGGTACAGGGGTTTAGATACAGAGTAAAGCTCCCTCAACACTGACCCATCAAACACTCCCAGGGCAGGTTCAGGGGGAAAGATACAGAGTAAAGCTCCTTCTACACTGTCCCATCAACACTCCCAGGTCAGGTACAGGGGGCTAGATACTGAGTAATGCTCCCTCTACACTTTCCCATCAAACACTCCCAGGGCAGGTACAGCGCAGGTTAGATACAGAGTAAAGCTCCCTCTACACTGTCCCATCAAACACTCCCAGGGCAGGTACAGGGGGTTAGATACAGATTAAAGCTCCCTCTACACTGTCCCATCAAACACTCCCAGGGCAGGTACAGGGGGTAAGATACAGAGTAAAGCTCCCTCTACACTGTCCCATCAAACACTCCCAGGGCAGGAACAGCACGGGGTTAGACACAGAGTAAAGCTCCCTCTACACTGTCCCATCAAACACTCCCAGGGCAGGTACAGGGGGTTAGATACAGAGTAAAGCTCCCTCTACACTGTCCCATCAAACACTCCCAGGGCAGGAACAGGGGGTAAGATACAGAGTAAAGCTCCCTCTACACTGTCCCATCAAACACTCCCAGGGCAGGTACAGGGGGTTAGATACAGAGCAAATCTCCCTCGACACTGTCCCATCAAACACTCACAGGGCAGTTACAGCATGGGGTTAGATGCAGAGTAAAGCTCCCTCCACACTGTCCCATCAAAAACTCCCAGGGCAGGTACAGGGGGTTAGATACAGAGTAAAGCTCCCTCTACATTGTCCCATCAAACACTCCCAGGGCAGGGACAGGGGTTAGATACAGAGTAACGTCCCTCGACACTGTCCCATCAAACACTCACAGGGCAGGTACAGCACGGGGTTAGATGCAGTGTAAAGCACCCTCTACACTGTCCCATCAAACTCCCAAGGCTGGTACAGGGGGTTCGATACAGAGTAAAGCTCCCTCTACACTGTCCCATCAAACACTCCCAGGGCAGTTACAGGGAGTTAGATACAGAGTAAACCTCCCTCTACAATGTCCCATCAAACAATCCCAGGGCAGGTACAGGGGGTTAGATACAGAGTAAAGCTTCCACTACACTGTCCCATCAAACACTCCCAGGGCAGGTACAGGGGTTTAGATACAGAGTAAAGCTCCCTCTATACTGTCCCATCAAACACTCCCAGGGCAGGTACAGCACAGGTTAGATACAGAGTAAAGCTCCCTCTACACTGTCCCTTCTAACACTCCCAGGGCAGGTACAGGGGGTTAGATACAGAGTAAAGCTCCCTCCACACTGTCCCATCAAACACTCCCAGGGCTGTTACAGGGGGTTAGATACAGAGTAAATCTCAATCTACACTGTATCATCAAACACTCCCAGGCTATGTACAGCACGGGGTTAGATACAGAGTAAAGCTCCCTCAACACTGTTCCAGTAAACACTCATAGGGCACGTACAGGGTGTTAGATACAGAGTAAAGCACCCTCTACACTGTCCCATCATACACTCCCAGGGCAGGTACAGGGGGTTAGATGCAGAGTAAAGCTCCCTCTACACTGTCCCATCAAACATTCCCAGGGCAGGTACAGGGGGTAAGGTACAGAGTAAAGCTCCCTCTACACTGTCCCATCAACACTCCCAGGGCAGGTACAGGGGGTTAGATACAGAGTAATGCTCCCTCTACACTGTCCCATCAAAAACTCCCAGGGCTGGTACAGGGGGTTAGATACAGAGTAAAGCTCCGTCTACACTGTCCCATCAATTCTCCCAGGGCAGGTACAGGGGGTTAGATACAGAGCACTGCTCCCTCTACACTGTCCCATCAAACACTCCTAGGGCAGGTACAGCACAGGTTAGATACAGAGTAAAGCTCCCTCTACACTGTCCCATCAAACACTCCCATGGGTGGTACAGGGGGTTAGATACAGAGTTAAGCTCCCTCTACACTGTCCCAACAAATACTCCCAGTGCAGGTACAGGGGGTTAGATACAGAGTAAAGCTCCCCCTACACTGTCACATCAAACACTCCCAGGGCAGGTACAGGGGGTTAGATACAGAGTAAATCTCCCTCGACACTGTCCAATCAAACACTCACAGGGCAGGTACAGCACGGGGTTAGATGCAGAGTAAAGGTCCCTATTCACTGTCCCATCAAAAACTCCCAGGGCTGGTACAGGGGGTTAGATACAGAGTAAAGCTCCCTCTACACTGTCCCATCAAACACTCCCAGGGCAGGTACAGGGGGTTAGATACAGAGTAAAGCTCCCGCTACACTGTCCCATCAAACACTCCCAGGGCAGGGACAGGGGTTGGATACAGAGTAAATCTCCCTCGACACTGTCCCATCAAACACTCACAGGACTGGTACAGCACGGGGTTAGATGCAGAGTAAAGCTCCCTCTGCACTGTCCCATCAAAAACTCCCAAGGCTGCTACAGGGGGTTCGATACAGAGTAAAGCTCCCTCTACACTGTCCCATCAAACACTCCCAGGGCAGGTACAGGGGGTTAGATACAGAGTAAAGTCCCTCTACAATGTCCCATCAAAAACTCCCAGGGCAGGTACAGGGGGTTAGATACAGAGTAAAGCTTCCTCTACACTGTCCCATCAAACACTCCCAGGGCAGGTACAGGGGGTTAGATACAGAGTAAAGCTCCCTCTACACTGTCCCGTCAAACACTCCAAGGGCAGGTGCAGCACAGATTAGATACAGAGTAAAGCTCCCTCTACACTGACCCTTCTAACACTCCCAGGGCAGGTACAGGGGGTTAGATACAGAGTAAATCTCGCTCGACACTGTCCCATCAAACAGTCACAGGGCAGATACAGCACGGGGTTAGATGCAGAGTAATGCTCCCTCTACACTGTCCCATCAAAAACTCCCAGGGCTGGTACAGGGGGTTAGACACAGAGTAAAGCTCCCTCTACACTGTCCCATCAAACACTCCCAGGGCAGGTACAGGGGGTTAGATACAGAGTAAAGCTCCCTCTACACTGTCCCATCAAACACTCCCAGGGCAGGTACAGGGCGTTAGATACAGAGTAAAGCTCCCTCTACACTGTCCCATCAACACTTCCAGGGTAGGTACAGGGGGTTAGATAGAGAGTAATGCTCTCTCTCCACTGTCCCATCAAAAAGTCCCAGGGCAGGTACAGCACGGGGTTAAATGCAGAGTAAAGCTCCCTCTACACTGTCCCATCAAAAACTCCCAAGACTGGTACAGGGGGTTCGATACAGAGTAAAGCTCCCTCTACACTGTCCCATCAAACACTCCCAGGGCAGCTACAGGGGGTTAGATACAGAGTAAAGTCCCTCTACAATGTCCCATCAAAAACTCCCAGGGCAGGTACAGGGGGTTAGATACAGAGTAAAGCTTCCTCTACACTGTCCCATCAAACACTCCGAGGGCAGGTACAGGGGGTTAGATACAGAGTAAAGCTCCCTCTACACTGTCCCGTCAAACACTCCCAGGGCAGGTGCAGCACAGATTAGATACAGAGTAAAGCTCCCTCTACACTGTCCCTTCTAACACTCCCAGGGCAGGTACAGGGGGTTAGATACAGAGTAAAGCTCCGTCTACACTGTCCCATCAAATAATCCAGGGCAGGTACAGGGGGTTAGATACAGAGTAAATCTCCCTCTACACTGTCCCATCAAACACTCCTAGGGCAGGTACAGGGGGTTAGATACAGAGTAAATCTCGCTCGACACTGTCCCATCAAACAGTCACAGGGCAGATACAGCACGGGGTTAGATGCAGAGTAATGCTCCCTCTACACTGTCCCATCAAAAACTCCCAGGGCTGGTACAGGGGGTTAGACACAGAGTAAAGCTCCCTCTACACTGTCCCATCAAACACTCCCAGGGCAGGTACAGGGGGTTAGATACAGAGTAAAGCTCCCTCTACACTGTCCCATCAAACACTCCCAGGACAGGTACAGGGGGTTAGATACAGAGTAAAGCTCCCTCTACACTGTCCCATCAACACTCCCAGGGTAGGTACAGGGGGTTAGATAGAGAGTAATGCTCTCTCTCCACTGTCCCATCAACAAGTCCCAGGGCAGGTACAGCACGGGGTTAGATGCAGAGTAAAGCTCCCTCTACACTGTCCCATCAAAAACTCCCAGGGCTGGTACAGGGGGTTAGATACAGAGTAAAGCTCCCTCCACACTGTCCCGTTAAACACTCCCAGGGCAGGTACAGGGGGTTAGTTACAGAGTAAAGCTCCCTCTACACTGTCCCTTCAACACTCCCAGGGCAGGTACAGGGGGTTAGATACAGAGTAATGCTCCCTCTACACTGTCCCATTAAACATTCCCAGGGCAGGTACAGCACAGGTTATATACAGAGTAAACCTCCCTCTACACTGTCCCATCAAACACTCCCAGGGGAGGTACAGGGGGTTAGATACAGAGTAAAGCTCCCTCTACAATGTCCCATCAAATACTCCCAGGGCAGGTACAGGGGGATAGATACAGAGTAAAGTTCCCTCTACACTGTCCCATCAAACACTCCAAGGGCAGGGACAGGGTTAGATACAGAGTAAATCTCCCTCGACACTGTCCCATCAAACACTCACACGGCAGGTACAGCACGCGGTTAGATGCAGAGTAAAGCTCCCTCTACACTGTCCCATCAAAAACTCCCAAGGCTGGTACAGGGGGTTCGATTCTGAGTAAAGCTCCCTCTACACTGTCCCATCAAACACTCCCAGGGCAGGTACAGGGGGTTAGATACAGAGTAAAGCTCCCTCTACACTGTCCCATCAAACACTCCCAGGGCAGGTACAGGGGGTTAGATGCAGAGTAAAGCTCCCTCTACACTGTCCCAACAAAAACTCCCAAGGCTGGTACAGGGGGTTCGATACTGAGTAAAGCTCCCTCTACACTGTCCCATCAAACACTCCCAGGGCAGGTACAGGGGGTTAGATACAGAGTAAAGCTCCCTTTACACTGTCCCATCAAACACTCACAGGGCAGGTACAGGGGGTTAGATACAGAGTAAAGCTCCCTCTACACTGTCACATCATACCTCTCTGGGCAGGTACAGAGGATTAGATACAGAGTGTAGCCCACTCCACACTGTCCCATCAAACAATCCCAGGGCAGTTACAGGGGGTTAGATACAGAGTAAATCTCAATCTACAATGTCCCATCAAACACTCCAAGGCCATGTACAGCACGGGGTTAGATACAGAGTAAAGCTCCCTCCACACTGTCCCAGTAAACACTCACAGGGCAGGTACAGGGGGTTAGATACAGAGTAAAGCACCCTCTGCATAGTCCCATCAAACACTCCCAGGGCAGGTACCGGGGGCAAGACACAGAGTAAAGCTCCCTCTACAATGTCCCATCAAACACTCCCAGGGCAGGTACAGCACGGGGTTAGATACAGAGTAAAGCTCCCTCTACACTGTCCCATCAAACAATCCCAGGGCAGGTACAGGGGGTAAGATACAGAGTAAATCTCCCCCTACACTGTCCCATCAAACACTCCCAGGGCAGGTACATGGGGTTAGAAACAGAGTAAAGCTCCCACTACACTGTCCCATCAAACACTCCCAGGGCAGGTACAGGGGGTTAGATACAGAGTAAAGCTCCCTCTACACTGTCCCATCAAACACTCCCAGGGCAGGTACAGAGGGTTTGAGACAGAGTAAATCTCCCTCGGCACTGTCCCATCAAACACTCACTGGGCAGGTGCAGGACGGGGTTAGATGCAGAGTAATGCTCCCTCTACACTGTCCCATCAAACACTCCCAGGGCAGGTACAGGGGGTTAGATACAGAGTAAAGCTTCCTCTACACTGTCCCATCAAACACTCCAGGGCAGGTACAGGGGTTTAGATACAGAGTAAAGCTCCCTCAAAACTGACCCATCAAACACTCCCAGGGCAGGTTCAGGGGGAAAGATACAGAGTAAAGCTCCTTCTACACTGTCCCATCAACACTCCCAGGTCAGGTACAGGGGGCTAGATACTGAGTAATGCTCCCTCTACACTTTCCCATCAAACACTCCCAGGGCAGGTACAGCGCAGGTTAGATACAGAGTAAAGCTCCCTCTACACTGTCCCATCAAACACTCCCAGGGCAGGTACAGGGGGTTAGATACAGATTAAAGCTCCCTCTACACTGTCCCATCAAACACTCCCAGGGCAGGTACAGGGGGTAAGATACAGAGTAAAGCTCCCTCTACACTGTCCCATCAAACACTCCCAGGGCAGGAACAGCACGGGGTTAGACACAGAGTAAAGCTCCCTCTACACTGTCCCATCAAACACTCCCAGGGCAGGTACAGGGGGTTAGATACAGAGTAAAGCTCCCTCTACACTGTCCCATCAAACACTCCCAGGGCAGGAACAGGGGGTAAGATACAGAGTAAAGCTCCCTCTACACTGTCCCATCAAACACTCCCAGGGCAGGTACAGGGGGTTAGATACAGAGCAAATCTCCCTCGACACTGTCCCATCAAACACTCACAGGGCAGTTACAGCATGGGGTTAGATGCAGAGTAAAGCTCCCTCCACACTGTCCCATCAAAAACTCCCAGGGCAGGTACAGGGGGTTAGATACAGAGTAAAGCTCCCTCTACATTGTCCCATCAAACACTCCCAGGGCAGGGACAGGGGTTAGATACAGAGTAACGTCCCTCGACACTGTCCCATCAAACACTCACAGGGCAGGTACAGCACGGGGTTAGATGCAGTGTAAAGCACCCTCTACACTGTCCCATCAAACTCCCAAGGCTGGTACAGGGGGTTCGATACAGAGTAAAGCTCCCTCTACACTGTCCCATCAAACACTCCCAGGGCAGTTACAGGGAGTTAGATACAGAGTAAACCTCCCTCTACAATGTCCCATCAAACAATCCCAGGGCAGGTACAGGGGGTTAGATACAGAGTAAAGCTTCCACTACACTGTCCCATCAAACACTCCCAGGGCAGGTACAGGGGTTTAGATACAGCGTAAAGCTCCCTCTATACTGTCCCATCAAACACTCCCAGGGCAGGTACAGCACAGGTTAGATACAGAGTAAAGCTCCCTCTACACTGTCCCTTCTAACACTCCCAGGGCAGGTACAGGGGGTTAGATACAGAGTAAAGCTCCCTCTACACTGTCCCATCAAATAATCCCAGGGCAGGTACAAGGGGTTAGATACAGAGTAAATCTCCCTCTACACTGTCCCATCAAACACTCCCAGGGCAGGTACAGGAGGTTAAATACAGAGTAAATCTCCCTCGACACTGTCCCATCAAACAGTCACAGGGCAGGTACAGCACGGGGTTAGATGCAGAGTAAAGCTCCCTCTACACTGTCCCATCAAAAACTCACAGGGCTGGTACAGCGGTTTAGACACAGAGTAAAGCTCCCTCTACACTGTCCCATCAAACACTCACAGGGCAGGTACAGGGGGTTAGATACAGAGTAAAGCTCCCTCCACACTGTCCCATCAATCCTCCCTGGGCAGGTACAGGGGGTTAGATACAGAGTAAAGCCCACTCCACACTGTCCCATCAAACACTCCCAGGGCAGTTACAGGGGGTTAGATACAGAGTAAATCTCAATCTACACTGTATCATCAAACACTCCCAGGCCATGTACAGCACGGGGTTAGATACAGAATAAAGCTCCATCCACACTGTCCCAGTAAACACTCACAGGGCAGGTACAGGGGGTTAGATACAGAGTAAAGCACCCTCTAAACTGTCCCATCAAACACTCCCAGCGCAGGTACAGGGGGTAAGATACAGAGTAAATCTCCCTCTACACTGTCCCATCAAACACTCCCAGGGCAGGTACATGGGGTTAGAAACAGAGTAAAGCTCCCACTACACTGTCCCATCAAACACTCCCAGGGCAGGTGCAGGGGGTTAGATACAGAGTAAAGCTCCCTCTACAATGTCCCATCAAACACTCCCAGGGCAGGTACAGAGGGTTTGAGACAGAGTAAATCTCCCTCGGCACTGTCCCATCAAACACTCACTGGGCAGGTGCAGGACGGGGTTAGATGCAGAGTAAAGCTTCCTCTACACTGTCCCATCAAACATTCCCAGGGCAGGTACAGGGGTTTAGATACAAAGTAAAGCTCCCTCAACACTGACCCATCAAACACTCCCAGGGCAGGTTCAGGGGGTAACATACAGAGTAAAGCTCCCTCTACACTGTCCCATCAACACTCCCAGGTCAGGTACAGGGGGTTAGATGCAGAGCAATGCTCCCTCTACACTGTCCCATGAAACACTCCCAGGGCAGGTACAGCACAGGTTAGATACAGAGTAAAGCTCCCTCTACACTGTCCCATCAAACACTCCCAGGGCAGGTACAGGGGGTTAGATACAGATTAAAGCTCCCTCTACACTGTCCCATCAAACACTCCCAGGGCAGGTACAGGGGGTAAGATACAGAGTAAAGCTCCCTCTAAACTGTCCCATCAAACACTCCCAGGGCAGGAACAGCACGGGGTTAGACACAGAGTAAAGCTCCCTCTACACTGTCCCATCAAACACTCCCAGGGCAGGTACAGGGGGTTAGATACAGAGTAAAGCTCCCTCTACACTGTCCCATCAAACACTCCCAGGGCAGGAACAGGGGCTAAGATACAGAGTAAAGCTCCCTCTACACTGTCCCATCCAACACTCCCAGGGCAGGTACAGGGGGTTAGATACAGAGCAAATCTCCCTCGACACTGTCCCATCAAACACTCCCAGGGCAGGTACAGCACGGGGTTAGATGCAGTGTAAAGCTCCCTCTACACTGTCCCATCAAACACTCCCAGGGCAGTTACAGGGGGTTAGATACAGAGTAAAGCTTCCACTACACTGTCCCATCAAACACTCCCAGGGCAGGTACAGGGGTTTAGATACAGAGTAAAGCTCTCTCTATAATGTCCCATCAAACACTCCCAGGGCAGGTACAGCACAGGTTAGATACAGAGTAAAGCTCCCTCTACACTGTCCCTTCTAACACTCCCAGGGCAGGTACAGGGGGTTAGATACAGAGTAAAGCTCCCTCTACACTGTCCCATCAAACACTCCCAGGGCAGGAACAGGGGCTAAGATACAGAGTAAAGCTCCCTCTACACTGTCCCATCCAACACTCCCAGGGCAGGTACAGGGGGTTAGATACAGAGCAAATCTCCCTCGACACTGTCCCATCAAAAACTCCCAGGGCAGGTACAGGGGGTTAGATACAGAGTAAAGCTCCCTCTACACTGTCCCATCAAACACTCCCAGGGCAGTTACAGGGGGTTAGATACAGAGTAAAGCTTCCACTACACTGTCCCATCAAACACTCCCAGGGCAGGTACAGGGGTTTAGATACAGAGTAAAGCTCCCTCTATAATGTCCCATCAAACACTCCCAGGGCAGGTACAGCACAGGTTAGATACAGAGTAAAGCTCCCTCTACACTGTCCCTTCTAACACTCCCAGGGCAGGTACAGGGGGTTAGATACAGAGTAAAGCTCCCTCTACACTGTCCCATCAAATAATCGCAGGGCAGGTACAGGGGGTTAGATACAGAGTAAATCTCCCTCTACACTGTCCCATCAAACACTCCCAGGGCAGGTACGGGGCGTTAAATACAGAGTAAATCTCCCTCGACACTGTCCCATCAAACACTCACAGGGCAGGTACAGGGGGTTAGATACAGAGTAAAGCTCCCTCCACACTGTCCCATCAATCCTCCCTGGGCAGGTACAGGGGGTTAGATACAGAGTAAAGCCCACTCCACACTGTCCCATCAAACACTCCCAGGGCAGTTACAGGGGGTTAGATACAGAGTAAATCTCAATCTACACTGTATCATCAAACACTCCCAGGCCATGTACAGCACGGGGTTAGATACAGAGTAAAGCTCCCTGCACACTGTCCCAGTAAACACTCACAGGGCAGGTACAGGTGTTAGATACAGAGTAAAGCACCCTCTACACTGTCCCATCAAACACTCCCAGGGCAGGTACAAGGGGCAAGACACAGAGTAAAGCTCCCTCTACACTGTCCCATCAAACACTCCCAGGGCAGGTACAGGGGGTTAGATACAGAGCAAATCTCCCTCGACACTGTCCCATCAAACACTCCCAGGGCAGGTTCAGGGGGTAAGATACAGAGTAAATCTCCCTCGACACTGTCCCATCAAACACACCCAGGGCAGGTACATGGGGTAAGATACAGAGTAAAGCTCCCTCTACACTGTCCCATCAACACTCCCAGGGCAGGTACAGTGGGTTAGATACAGAGTAATGCTCCCTCTACACTGTCCCATCAAACACTCCCAGGGCAGGTAGAGCACAGGTTAGATACAGAGTAAAGCTCCCTCTACACTGTCCCATAAAATACTCCCACGGCAGGTACAGGGGGTTAGATACAAAGTAAAGCTCCCTCTACACTGTCCCATCAAACACTCCCAGGGCAGGTACAGGGGGTTAGATACAGAGTAAAGCTCCCTCTACACTGTCCCATCAAACACTCCCAGGGCAGGTACAGGGGGTTAGATAGAGAGTAAATCTCCCTCGACACTGTCCCATCAAACAGTCACAGGGCAGGTACAGCACGGGGTTAGATGCAGAGTAAAGCTCCCTCTACACTGTCCCATCAAAAACTCCCAGGGCTGCTACAGGGGGTTAGATACAGAGTAAAGCTCCCTCTACACTGTCCCATCAAACACTCCCAGGGCAGGGACAGGGGTTAGATACAGAGTAAATCTCCCTCGACACTGTCCCATCAAACACTCACAGGGCAGGTACAGCACGGGGTTAGATGCAGAGTAAAGCTCCCACTACACTGTCCCATCAAAAACTCCCAAGGCTGGTACAGGGGGTGAGATACAGAGTAAAGCTCCCTCCACACTGTCCCGTTAAACACTCCCAGGGCAGGTTCAGGGGGTTAGTTACAGAGTAAAGCTCCCTCTACACTGTCCCATCAAACACTCCCAGGGCAGTTACAGGGGGTTAGATACAGAGTAAAGCTTTTACTACACTGTCCCATCAAACACTCCCAGGGCAGGTACAGGGGTTTAGATACAGAGTAAAGCTCCCTCTATAATGTCCCATCAAACACTCCCAGGGCAGGTACAGCACAGGTTAGATACAGAGTAAAGCTCCCTCTACACTGTCCATTCTAACACTCCCAGGGCAGGTACAGGGGGTTAGATACAGAGTAAAGCTCCCTCTACACTGTCCCATCAAATAATCGCAGGGCAGGTACAGGGGGTTAGATACAGAGTAAATCTCCCTCTACACTGTCCCATCAAACACTCCCAGGGCAGGTACGGGGCGTTAAATACAGAGTAAATCTCCCACGACACTGTCCCATCAGACAGTCACAGGGCAGGTACAGCACGGGGTTAGATGCAGAGTAAAGCTCCCTCTACACTGTCCCATCAAAAACTCCCAGGGCTGGTACAGCGGTTTAGACACAGAGTAAAGCTCCCTCTACACTGTCCCATCAAACACTCACAGGGCAGGTACAGGGGGTTAGATTCAGAGTAAAGCTCCCTCCACACTGTCCCATCAATCCTCCCTGGGCAGGTACAGGGGGTTAGATACAGAGTAAAGCCCACTCCACACTGTCCCATCAAACACTCCCAGGGCAGTTACAGGGGGTTAGATACAGAGTAAATCTCAATCTACACTGTATCATCAAACACTCCCAGGCCATGTACAGCACGGGGTCAGATACAGAGTAAAGCTCCCTCCACACTGTCCCATCAATCCTCCCTGGGCAGGTACAGGGGGTTAGATACAGAGTAAAGCCCACTCCACACTGTCCCATCAAACACTCCCAGGGCAGTTACAGGGGGTTAGATACAGAGTAAATCTCAATCTACACTGTATCATCAAACACTCCCAGGCCATGTACAGCACGGGGTTAGATGCAGAGTAAAGCTCCCACTACACTGTCCCATCAAAAACTCCCAAGGCTGGTACAGGGGGTGAGATACAGAGTAAAGCTCCCTCCACACTGTCCCGTTAAACACTCCCAGGGCAGGTACAGGGGGTTAGTTACAGAGTAAAGCTCCCTCTACACTGTCCCATCAAACACTCCCAGGGCAGTTACAGGGGGTTAGATACAGAGTAAAGCTTCCACTACACTGTCCCATCAAACACTCCCAGGGCAGGTACAGGGGTTTAGATACAGAGTAAAGCTCCCTCTATAATATCCCATCAAACACTCCCAGGGCAGGTACAGCACAGGTTAGATACAGAGTAAAGCTCCCTCTACACTGTCCCTTCTAACACTCCCAGGGCAGGTACAGGGGGTTAGATACAGAGTAAAGCTCCCTCTACACTGTCCCATCAAATAATCGCAGGGCAGGTACAGGGGGTTAGATACAGAGTAAATCTCCCTCTACACTGTCCCATCAAACACTCCCAGGGCAGGTACGGGGCGTTAAATACAGAGTAAATCTCCCTCGACACTGTCCCATCAAACAGTCACAGGGCAGGTACAGCACGGGGTTAGATGCAGAGTAAAGCTCCCTCTACACTGTCCCATCAAAAACTCCCAGGGCTGGTACAGCGGTTTAGACACAGAGTAAAGCTCCCTCTACACTGTCCCATCAAACACTCACAGGGCAGGTACAGGGGGTTAGATACAGAGTAAAGCTCCCTCCACACTGTCCCATCAATCCTCCCTGGGCAGGTACAGGGGGTTAGATACAGAGTAAAGCCCACTCCACACTGTCCCATCAAACACTCCCAGGGCAGTTACAGGGGGTTAGATACAGAGTAAATCTCAATCTACACTGTATCATCAAACACTCCCAGGCCATGTACAGCACGGGGTTAGATACAGAGTAAAGCTCCCTGCACACTGTCCCAGTAAACACTCACAGGGCAGGTACAGGTGTTAGATACAGAGTAAAGCACCCTCTACACTGTCCCATCAAACACTCCCAGGGCAGGTACAAGGGGCAAGACACAGAGTAAAGCTCCCTCTACACTGTCCCATCAAACACTCCCAGGGCAGGTACAGCACGGGGTTAGATACAGAGTAAAGTTCCCTCTACACTGTCCCATCAAACACTCCCAGGGCAGGTACAGGGGGTTAGATACAGAGTAAATCTCCCTCGACACTGTCCCATCAAACACTCCCAGGGCAGGTTCAGGGGGTAAGATACAGAGTAAATCTCCCTCGACACTGTCCCATCAAACACACCCAGGGCAGGTACATGGGGTAAGATACAGAGTAAAGCTCCCTCTACACTGTCCCATCAACACTCCCAGGGCAGGTACAGGGGGTTAGATACAGAGTAATGCTCCCTCTACACTGTCCCATCAAACACTCCCAGGGCAGGTAGAGCACAGGTTAGATACAGAGTAAAGCTCCCTCTACACTGTCCCATAAAATACTCCCACGGCAGGTACAGGGGGTTAGATACAAAGTAAAGCTCCCTCTACACTGTCCCATCAAACACTCCCAGGGCAGGTACAGGGGGTTAGATACAGAGTAAAGCTCCCTCTACACTGTCCCATCAAACACTCCCAGGGCAGGTACAGGGGGTTTGATACAGAGTAAATCTCCCTCGACACTGTCCCATCAAACAGTCACAGGGCAGGTACAGCACGGGGTTAGATGCAGAGTAAAGCTCCCTCTGCACTGTCCCATCAAAAACTCCCAGGGCTGGTACAGGGGGTTAGATACAGAGTAAAGCTCCCTCCACACTGTCCCGTTAAACACTCCCAGGGCAGGTACAGGGGGTTAGTTACAGAGTAATGCTCCCTCTACACTGTCCCATTAAACATTCCCAGGGCAGGTACAGCACAGGATATATACAGAGTAAAGCTCCCTCTACACTGTCCCATCAAACACTCCCAGGGGAGGTACAGGGGGTTAGATACAGAGTAAAGCTCCCTCTACACTGTCCCATCAAATACTCCCAGGGCAGGTACAGGGGGATAGATACAGAGTAAAGTTCCCTCTACACTGTCCCATCAAACACTCCAAGGGCAGGGACAGGGGTTAGATACAGAGTAAATCTCCCTCGACACTGTCCCATCAAACACTCACACGGCAGGTACAGCACGCGGATAGATGCAGAGTAAAGCTCCCTCTACACTGTCCCATCAAAAACTCCCAAGGCTGGTACAGGGGGTTCGATACTGAGTAAAGCTCCCTCTACACTGTCCCATCAAACACTCCCAGGGCAGGTACAGGGGGTTAGATACAGAGTAAATCTCCCTCTACACTGTCCCATCAAACACTCCCAGGGCAGGTACAGGGGGTTAGATACAGAGTAAAGCTTCCTCTACACTGTCCATCAAACACTCCCAGGGCAGGTACAGGGGGTTAGATACAGAGTAAAGCTCCCTCTACACTGTCCCATCAAACACTCACAGGGCAGGTACAGGGGGTTAGATACAGAGTAAAGCTCCCTCTACACTGTCACATCATACCTCTCTGGGCAGGTACAGAGGATTAGATACAGAGTAAAGCCCACTCCACACTGTCCCATCAAACAATCCCAGGGCAGTTACAGGGGGTTAGATACAGAGTAAATCTCAATCTACAATGTCCCATCAAACACTCCAAGGCCATGTACAGCACGGGGTTAGATACAGAGTAAAGCTCCCTCCACACTGTCCCAGTAAACACTCACAGGGCAGGTACAGGGGGTTAGATACAGAGTAAAGCACCCTCTGCATAGTCCCATCAAACACTCCCAGGGCAGGTACCGGGGGCAAGACACAGAGTAAAGCTCCCTCTACAATGTCCCATCAAACACTCCCAGGGCAGGTACAGCACGGGGTTAGATACAGAGTAAAGCTCCCTCTACACTGTCCCATCAAACAATCCCAGGGCAGGTACAGGGGGTAAGATACAGAGTAAATCTCCCTCTACACTGTCCCATCAAACACTCCCAGGGCAGGTACATGGGGTTAGAAACAGAGTAAAGCTCCCACTACACTGTCCCATCAAACACTCCCAGGGCAGGTACAGGGGGTTAGATACAGAGTAAAGCTCCCTCTACACTGTCCCATCAAACACTCCCAGGGCAGGTACAGAGGGTTTGAGACAGAGTAAATCTCCCTCGGCACTGTCCCATCAAACACTCACTGGGCAGGTGCAGGACGGGGTTAGATGCAGAGTAATGCTCCCTCTACACTGTCCCATCAAACACTCCCAGGGCAGGTACAGGGGGTTAGATACAGAGTAAAGCTTCCTCTACACTGTCCCATCAAACACTCCCAGGGCAGGTACAGGGGTTTAGATACAGAGTAAAGCTCCCTCAACACTGACCCATCAAACACTCCCAGGGCAGGTTCAGGGGGAAAGATACAGAGTAAAGCTCCTTCTACACTGTCCCATCAACACTCCCAGGTCAGGTACAGGGGGCTAGATACTGAGTAATGCTCCCTCTACACTTGCCCATCAAACACTCCCAGGGCAGGTACAGCGCAGGTTAGATACAGAGTAAAGCTCCCTCTACACTGTCCCATCAAACACTCCCAGGGCAGGTACAGGGGGTTAGATACAGATTAAAGCTCCCTCTACACTGTCCCATCAAACACTCCCAGGGCAGGTACAGGGGGTAAGATACAGAGTAAAGCTTCCTCTACACTGTCCCATCAAACACTCCCAGGGCAGGAACAGCACGGGGTTAGACACAGAGTAAAGCTCCCTCTACACTGTCCCATCAAACACTCCCAGGGCAGGTACAGGGGGTTAGATACAGAGTAAAGCTCCCTCTACACTGTCCCATCAAACACTCCCAGGGCAGGAACAGGGGGTAAGATACAGAGTAAAGCTCCCTCTACACTGTCCCATCAAACACTCCCAGGGCAGGTACAGGGGGTTAGATACAGAGCAAATCTCCCTCGACACTGTCCCATCAAACACTCACAGGGCAGTTACAGCACGGGGTTAGATGCAGAGTAAAGCTCCCTCCACACTGTCCCATCAAAAACTCCCAGGGCAGGTACAGGGGGTTAGATACAGAGTAAAGCTCCCTCTACATTGTCCCATCAAACACTCCCAGGGCAGGGACAGGGGTTAGATACAGAGTAACGTCCCTCGACACTGTCCCATCAAACACTCACAGGGCAGGTACAGCACGGGGTTAGATGCAGTGTAAAGCACCCTCTACACTGTCCCATCAAACTCCCAAGGCTGGTACAGGGGGTTCGATACAGAGTAAAGCTCCCTCTACACTGTCCCATCAAACACTCCCAGGGCAGTTACAGGGAGTTAGATACAGAGTAAACCTCCCTCTACAATGTCCCATCAAACACTCCCAGGGCAGGTACAGGGGGTTAGATACAGAGTAAAGCTTCCACTACACTGTCCCATCAAACACTCCCAGGGCAGGTACAGGGGTTTAGATACAGAGTAAAGCTCCCTCTATACTGTCCCATCAAACACTCCCAGGGCAGGTACAGCACAGGTTAGATACAGAGTAAAGCTCCCTCTACACTGTCCCTTCTAACACTCCCAGGGCAGGTACAGGGGGTTAGATACAGAGTAAAGCTCCCTCTACACTGTCCCATCAAATAATCCCAGGGCAGGTACAGGGGGTTAGATACAGAGTAAATCTCCCTCTACACTGTCCCATCAAACACTCCCAGGGCAGGTACAGGAGGTTAAATACAGAGTAAATCTCCCTCGACACTGTCCCATCAAACAGTCACAGGGCAGGTACAGCACGGGGTTAGATGCAGAGTAAAGCTCCCTCTACACTGTCCCATCAAAAACTCCCAGGGCTGGTACAGCGGTTTAGACACAGAGTAAAGCTCCCTCTACACTGTCCCATCAAACACTCACAGGGCAGGTACAGGGGGTTAGATACAGAGTAAAGCTCCCTCCACACTGTCCCATCAATCCTCCCTGGGCAGGTACAGGGGGTTAGATACAGAGTAAAGCCCACTCCACACTGTCCCATCAAACACTCCCAGGGCAGTTACAGGGGGTTAGATACAGAGTAAATCTCAATCTACACTGTATCATCAAACACTCCCAGGCCATGTACAGCACGGGGTTAGATACAGAGTAAAGCTCCATCCACACTGTCCCAGTAAACACTCACAGGGCAGGTACAGGGGGTTAGATACAGAGTAAAGCACCCTCTACACTGTCCCATCAAACACTCCCAGGGCAGGTACAGGGGGTACGATACAGAGTAAATCTCCCTCTACACTGTCCCATCAAACACTCCCAGGGCAGGTACATGGGGTTAGAAACAGAGTAAAGCTCCCACTACACTGTCCCATCAAACACTCCCAGGGCAGGTGCAGGGGGTTAGATACAGAGTAAAGCTCCCTCTACAATGTCCCATCAAACACTCCCAGGGCAGGTACAGAGGGTTTGAGACAGAGTAAATCTCCCTCGGCACTGTCCCATCAAACACTCACTGGGCAGGTGCAGGACGGGGTTAGATGCAGAGTAATGCTCCCTCTACACTGTCCCATCAAACACTCCCAGGGCAGGTACAGGGGGTTAGATACAGAGTAAAGCTTCCTCTACACTGTCCCATCAAACACTCCCAGGGCAGGTACAGGGGTTTAGATACAAAGTAAAGCTCCCTCAACACTGACCCATCAAACACTCCCAGGGCAGGTTCAGGGGATAACATACAGAGTAAAGCTCCCTCTACACTGTCCCATCAACACTCCCAGGTCAGGTACAGGGGGTTAGATACAGAGCAATGCTTCCTCTACACTGTCCCATGAAACACTCCCAGGGCAGGTACAGCACAGGTTAGATACAGAGTAAAGCTCCCTCTACACTGTCCCATCAAACACTCCCAGGGCAGGTACAGGGGGTTAGATACAGATTAAAGCTCCCTCTACACTGTCCCATCAAACACTCCCAGGGCAGGTACAGGGGGTAAGATACAGAGTAAAGCTCCCTCTAAACTGTCCCATCAAACACTCCCAGGGCAGGAACAGCACGGGGTTAGACACAGAGTAAAGCTTCCTCTACACTGTCCCATCAAACACTCCCAGGGCAGGTACAGGGGGTTAGATACAGAGTAAAGCTCCCTCTACACTGTCCCATCAAACACTCCCAGGGCAGGAACAGGGGCTAAGATACAGAGTAAAGCTCCCTCTACACTGCCCCATCCAACACTCCCAGGGCAAGTACAGGGGGTTAGATACAGAGCAAATCTCCCTCGACACTGTCCCATCAAACACTCCCAGGGCAGGTACAGCACGGGGTTAGATGCAGTGTAAAGCACCCTCTACACTGTCCCATCAAAAACTCCCAGGGCAGGTACAGGGGGTTAGATACAGAGTAAAGCTCCCTCTACACTGTCCCATCAAACACTCCCAGGGCAGTTACAGTGGGTTAGATACAGAGTAAAGCTTCCACTACACTGTCCCATCAAACACTCCCAGGGACGGTACAGGGGTTTAGATACAGAGTAAAGCACCCTCTATAATGTCCCATCAAACATTCCCAGGGCAGGTACAGCACAGGTTAGATACAGAGTAAAGCTCCCTCTACACTGTCCCTTCTAACACTCCCAGGGCAGGTACAGGGGGTTAGATACAGAGTAAAGCTCCCTCTACACTGTCCCATCAAATAATCGCAGGGCAGGTACAGGGGGTTAGATACAGAGTAAATCTCCCTCTACACTGTCCCATCAAACACTCCCAGGGCAGGTACGGGGCGTTAAATACAGAGTAAATCTCCCTCGACACTGTCCCATCAAACAGTCACAGGGCAGGTAGAGCACGGGGTTAGATGCAGAGTATAGCTCCCTCTACACTGTCCCATCAAAAACTCCCAGGGCTGGTACAGCGGTTTAGACACAGAGTAAAGCTCCCTCTACACTGTCCCATCAAACACTCACAGGGCAGGTACAGGGGGTTAGATACAGAGTAAAGCTCCCTCCACACTGTCCCATCAATCCTCCCTGGGCAGGTACAGGGGGTTAGATACAGAGTAAAGCCCACTCCACACTGTCCCATCAAACACTCCCAGGGCAGTTACAGGGGGTTAGATACAGAGTAAATCTCAATCTACACTGTATCATCAAACACTCCCAGGCCATGTACAGCACGGGGTTAGATACAGAGTAAAGCTCCCTGCACACTGTCCCAGTAAACACTCACAGGGCAGGTACAGGTGTTAGATACAGAGTAAAGCACCCTCTACACTGTCCCATCAAACACTCCCAGGGCAGGTACAAGGGGCAAGACACAGAGTAAAGCTCCCTCTACACTGTCCCATCAAACACTCCCAGGGCAGGTACAGCACGGGGTTAGATACAGAGTAAAGCTCCCTCTACACTGTCCCATCAAACACTCCCAGGGCAGGTACAGGGGGTTAGATACAGAGTAAATCTCCCTCGACACTGTCCCATCAAACACTCCCAGGGCAGGTTCAGGGGGTAAGATACAGAGTAAATCTCCCTCGACACTGTCCCATCAAACACACCCAGGGCAGGTACATGGGGTAAGATACAGAGTAAAGCTCCCTCTACACTGTCCCATCAACACTCCCAGGGCAGGTACAGGGGGTTAGATACAGAGTAATGCTCCCTCTACACTGTCCCATCAAACACTCCCAGGGCAGGTAGAGCACAGGTTAGATACAGAGTAAAGATCCCTCTACACTGTCCCATAAAATACTCCCACGGCAGGTACAGGGGGTTAGATACAAAGTAAAGCTCCCTCTACACTGTCCCATCAAACACTCCCAGGGCAGGTACAGGGGGTTAGATACAGAGAAAAGCTCCCTCTACACTGTCCCATCAAACACTCCCAGGGCAGGTACAGGGGGTTAGATACAGAGTAAATCTCCCTCGACACTGTCCCATCAAACAGTCACAGGGCAGGTACAGCACGGGGTTAGATGCAGAGTAAAGCTCCCTCTACACTGTCCCATCAAAAACTCCCAGGGCTGCTACAGGGGGTTAGATACAGAGTAAAGCTCCCTCTACACTGTCCCATCAAACACTCCCAGGGCAGGGACAGGGGTTAGATACAGAGTAAATCTCCCTCGACACTGTCCCATCAAACACTCACAGGGCAGGTACAGCACGGGGTTAGATGCAGAGTAAAGCTCCCACTACACTGTCCCATCAAAAACTCCCAAGGCTGGTGCAGGGGGTGAGATACAGAGTAAAGCTCCCTCCACACTGTCCCGTTAAACACTCCCAGGGCAGGTACAGGGGGTTAGTTACAGAGTAAAGCTCCCTCTACACTGTCCCATCAAACACTCCCAGGGCAGGTACAGGGGGTTAGATACAGAGTAAAGCTCCCTCTACACTGTCCCGTCAAACACTCCCAGGGCAGGTGCAGCACAGATTAGATACAGAGTAAAGCTCCCTCTACACTGTCCCTTCTAACACTCCCAGGGCAGGTACAGGGGGTTAGATACAGAGTAAAGCTCCGTCTACACTGTCTCATCAAATAATCCAGGGCAGGAACAGGGGGTTAGATACAGAATAAAGCTCCCTCTACACTGTCCCATCAACACTCCCAGGGTAGGTACAGGGGGTTAGATAGAGAGTAATGCTCTCTCTCCACTGTCCCATCAAAAAGTCCCAGGGCAGGTACAGCACAGGTTAGATACAGAGTAAAGCTTCCTCTAAACTGTCCCATCAAACACTCCCAGGGCAGGTACATGGGGTTAGATACAGAGTAAATCTCCCTCGACACTGTCCCATCAAACAGTCACAGGGCAGGTACAGCTCGGGGTTAGATGCAGAGTAAAGCTCCCTCTACACTGTCCCATCAAACACTCACAGGGCAGGTACAGGGGGATAGATACAGAGTAAAGTTCCCTCTACACTGTCCCATCAAACACTCCAAGGGCAGGGACAGGGTTTAGATACAGAGTAAATCTCCCTCGACACTGTCCCATCAAACACTCACACGGCAGGTACAGCACGCGGTTAGATGCAGAGTAAAGCTCCCTCTACACTGTCCCATCAAACAGTCCCAGGGCAGATACAGGGGGTTAGATACAGAGTAAAGCTTCCTCTACACTGTCCATCAAACACTCCCAGGGCAGGTACAGGGGGTTAGATACAGAGTAAAGCTCCCTCTACACTGTCCCATCAAACACTCACAGGGCAGGTACAGGGGGTTAGATACAGAGTAAAGCTCCCTCTACACTGTCACATCAAACCTCTCTGGGCAGGTACAGAGGGTTAGATACAGAGTAAAGCCCACTCCACACTGTCCCATCAAACAATCCCAGGGCAGTTACAGGGGGTTAGATACAGAGTAAATCTCAATCTACAATGTCCCATCAAACACTCCCAGGCCATGAACAGCACGGGGTTAGATACAGAGTAAAGCTCCCTCCACACTGTCCCAGTAAACACTCACAGGGCAGGTACAGGGGGTTAGATACAGAGTAAAGCACCCTCTGCACAGTCCCATCAAACACTCCCAGGGCAGGTACCGGGGGCAAGACACAGAGTAAAGCTCCCTCTACAATGTCCCATCAAACACTCCCAGGGCAGGTACAGCACGGGGTTAGATACAGAGTAAAGCTCCCTCTACACAGTCCCATCAAACACTCCCAGGGCAGGTACCGGGGGCAAGACACAGAGTAAATCTCCCTCTACACTGTCCCATCAAACACTCCCAGGGCAGGTACATGGGGTTAGAAACAGAGTAAAGCTCCCACTACACTGTCCCAACAAACACTCCCAGGGCAGGTACAGGGGGTTAGATACAGAGTAAAGCTCCCTCTACACTGTCCCATCAAACACTCCCAGGGCAGGTACAGGGGGTTAGATACAGAGTAAAGCTTCCTCTACACTGTCCCATCAAACACTCCCAGGGCAGGTACAGGGGTTTAGATACAGAGTAAAGCTCCCTCAACACTGACCCATCAAACACTCCCAGGGCAGGTTCAGGGGGAAAGATACAGAGTAAAGCTCCCTCTACACTGTCCCATCAACACTCCCAGGTCAGGTACAGGGGGTTAGATACTGAGTAATGCTCCCTCTACACTGTCCCATCAAACACTCCCAGGGCAGGTACAGCACAGGTTAGATACAGAGTAAAGCTCCCTGTACACTGTCCCATCAAACACTCCCAGGGCAGGTACAGGGGGTAAGATACAGAGTAAAGCTCCCTCTACACTGTCCCATCAAACACTCCCAGGGCAGGAACAGCACGGGGTTAGACACAGAGTAAAGCTCCCTCTACACTGTCCCATCAAACACTCCCAGGGCAGGTACAGGGGGTTAGATACAGAGCAAATCTCCCTCGACACTGTCCCATCAAACACTCACAGGGCAGTTACAGCACGGGGTTAGATGCAGAGTAAAGCTCCCTCTACACTGTCCCATCAAAAACTCCAGGGCAGGTACAGGGGGTTAGATACAGAGTAAAGCTCCCTCTACATTGTCCCATCAAACACTCCCAGGGCAGGGACAGGGGTTAGATACAGAGTAAATCTCCCTCGACACTGTCCCATCAAACACTCACAGGGCAGGTACAGCACGGGGTTAGATGCAGTGTAAAGCACCCTCTACACTGTCCCATCAAACTCCCAAGGCTGGTACAGGGAGTTCGATACAGAGTAAAGCTCCCTCTACACTGTCCCATCAAACACTCCCAGGGCAGTTACAGGGAGTTAGATACAGAGTAAACATCCCTCTACAATGTCCCATCAAACACTCCCAGGGCAGGTACAGGGGGTTAGATAAAGAGTAAAGCTTCCACTACACTGTCCCATCAAACACTCCCACTGCAGGTACAGGGGTTTAGATACAGAGTAAAGCTCCCTCTATACTGTCCCATCAAACACTCCCAGGGCAGGTACAGCACAGGTTAGATACAGAGTAAAGCTCCCTCTACACTGTCCCTTCTAACACTCCCAGGGCAGGTACAGGGGGTTAGATACAGAGTAAAGCTCCCTCTACACTGTCCCATCAAATAATCCCAGGGCAGGTACAGGGGGTTAGATACAGAGTAAATCTCCCTCTACACTGTCCCATCAAACACTCCCAGGGCAGGTACAGGAGGTTAAATACGGACTAAATCTCCCTCGACACTGTCCCATCAAACAGTCACAGGGCAGGTACAGCACGGGGTTAGATGCAGAGTAAAGCTCCACCTACACTGTCCCATCAAAAACTCCCAGGGCTGGTACAGCGGTTTAGACACAGAGTAAAGCTCCCTCTACACTGTCCCATCAAACACTCACAGGGCAGGTACAGGGGGTTAGATACAGAGTAAAGCTCCCTCCACACTGTCCCATCAATCCTCCCTGGGCAGGTACAGGGGGTTAGATACAGAGTAAAGCCCACTCCACACTGTCCCATCAAACACTCCCAGGGCATTTACAGGGGGTTAGATACAGAGTAAATCTCAATCTACACTGTATCATCAAACACTCCCAGGCCATGTACAGCACGGGGTTAGATACAGAGTAAAGCTCCATCCACACCGTCCCAGTAAACACTCACAGGGCAGGTACAGGGGGTTAGATACAGAGTAAAGCACCCTCTACACTGTCCCATCAAACACTCCCAGGGCAGGTACAGGGGGTAAGATACAGAGTAAATCTCCCTCTACACTGTCCCATCAAACACTCCCAGGGCAGGTACATGGGGTTAGAAACAGAGTAAAGCTCCCACTACACTGTCCCATCAAACACTCCCAGGGCAGGTACAGGGGGTTAGATACAGAGTAAAGCTCCCTCTACACTGTCCCATCAAACAATAACAGGGCAGGTACAGAGGGTTTGAGACAGAGTAAATCTCCCTCGGCACTGTCCCATCAAACACTCACTGGGCAGGTGCAGGACGGGGTTAGATGCAGAGTAATGCTCCCTCTACACTGTCCCATCAAACACTCCCAGGGCAGGTACAGGGGGTTAGATACAGAGTAAAGCTTCCTCTACACTGTCCCATCAAACACTCCCAGGGCAGGTACAGGGGTTTAGATACAAAGTAAAGCTCCCTCAACACTGACCCATCAAACACTCCCAGGGCAGGTTCAGGGGGTAACATACAGAGTAAAGCTCCCTCTACACTGTCCCATCAACACGCCCAGGTCAGGTACAGGGGGTTAGATACAGAGTAATGCTCCCTCTACACTGTCCCATGAAACACTCCCAGGGCAGGTACAGCACAGGTTAGATACAGAGTAAAGCCCCCTCTACACTGTCCCATCAAACACTCCCAGGGCAGGTACAGGGGGTTAGATACAGATTAAAGCTCCCTCTACACTGTCCCATCAAACACTCCCAGGGCAGGAACAGCACGGGGTTAGACACAGAGTAAAGCTCCCTCTACACTGTCCCATCAAACACTCACAGGGCAGGTACAGGGGGTTAGATACAGAGTAAAGCTCCCTCCACACTGTCCCATCAATCCTCCCTGGGCAGGTACAGGGGGTTAGATACAGAGTAAAGCCCACTCCACACTGTCCCATCAAACACTCCCAGGGCAGTTACAGGGGGTTAGATACAGAGTAAATCTCAATCTAAACTGAATCATCAAACACTCCCAGGCCATGTACAGCACGGGGTTAGATACAGAGTAAAGCTCCCTCCAAACTGTCCCAGTAAACACTCACAGGGCAGGTACAGGGTGTTAGATACAGAGTAAAGCACCCTCTACACTGTCCCATCAAACACTCCCAGGGCAGGTACAGGGGGCAAGACACAGAGTAAAGCTCCCTCTACACTGTCCCATCAAACACTCCCAGGGCAGGTACAGCACGGGGTTAGATACAGAGTAAAGCTCCCTCTACACTGTCCCATCAAACACTCCCAGGGCAGGTACAGGGGGTTAGATACAGAGTAAATCTCCCTTCACACTGTCCCATCAAACACTCCCAGGGCAGGTTCAGGGGGTAAGATACAGAGTAAATCTCCCTCGACACTGTCCCATCAAACACACCCAGGGCAGGTACATGGGGTAAGATACAGAGTAAAGCTCCCTCTACACTGTCCCATCAACACTCCCAGGGCAGGTACAGGGGGTTAGATACAGAGTAATGCTCCCTCTACACTGTCCCATCAAAAATTCCCAGGGCAGGTAGAGCACAGGTTAGATACAGAGTAAAGCTCCCTCTACACTGTCCCATCAAATACTCCCACGGCAGGTACAGGGGGTTAGATACAAAGTAAAGCTCCCTCTACACTGTCCCATCAAACACTCCCAGGGCAGGTACAGGGGGTTAGATACAGAGTAAAGCTCCCTCTACACTGTCCCATCAAACACTCCCAGGGCAGGTACAGGGGGTTAGATACAGAGTAAATCTCCCTCGACACTGTCCCATCAAACAGTCACAGGGCAGGTACAGCACGGGGTTAGATGCAGAGTAAAGCTCCCTCTACACTGTCCCATCAAAAACTCCCAGGGCTGCTACAGGGGGTTAGATACAGAGTAAAGCTCCCTCTACACTGTCCCATCAAACACTCCCAGGGCAGGAACAGCACGGGGTTAGACACAGAGTAAAGCTCCCTCTACACTGTCCCATCAAACACTCCCAGGGCAGGTACAGGGGGTTAGATACAGAGCAAATCTCCCTCGACACTGTCCCATCAAACACTCACAGGGCAGTTACAGCACGGGGTTAGATGCAGAGTAAAGCTCCCTCTACACTGTCCCATCAAAAACTCCCAGGGCAGGTACAGGGGGTTAGGTACAGAGTAAAGCTCCCTCTACATTGTCCCATCAAACACTCCCAGGGCAGGGACAGGGGTTAGATACAGATTAAATCTCCCTCGACACTGTCCCATCAAACACTCACAGGGCAGGTACAGCACGGGGTTAGATGCAGTGTAAAGCACCCTCTACACTGTCCCATCAAACTCCCAAGGCTGGTACAGGGGGTTCGATACAGAGTAAAGCTCCCTCTACACTGTCCCATCAAACACTCCCAGGGCAGTTACAGGGAGTTAGATACAGAGTAAACCTCCCTCTACAATGTCCCATCAAACACTCCCAGGGCAGGTACAGGGGGTTAGATACAGAGTAAAGCTTCCACTACACTGTCCCATCAAACACTCCCACTGCAGGTACAGGGGTTTAGATACAGAGTAAAGCTCCCTCTATACTGTCCCATCAAACACTCCCAGGGCAGGTACAGCACAGGTTAGATACAGAGTAAAGCTCCCTCTACACTGTCCCTTCTAACACTCCCAGGGCAGGTACAGGGGGTTAGATACAGAGTAAAGCTCCCTCTACACTGTCCCAGCAAATAATCCCAGGGCAGGTACAGGGGGTTAGATACAGAGTAAATCTCCCTCTACACTGTCCCATCAAACACTCCCAGGGCAGGTACAGGAGGTTAAATACAGACTAAATCTCCCTCGACACTGTCCCATCAAACAGTCACAGGGCAGGTACAGCACGGGGTTAGATGCAGAGTAAAGCTCCCTCTACACTGTCCCATCAAAAACTCCCAGGGCTGGTACAGCGGTTTAGACACAGAGTAAAGCTCCCTCTACACTGTCCCATCAAACACTCACAGGGCAGGTACAGGGGGTTAGATACAGAGTAAAGCTCCCTCCACACTGTCCCATCAATCCTCCCTGGGCAGGTACAGGGGGTTAGATACAGAGTAAAGCCCACTCCACACTGTCCCATCAAACACTCCCAGGGCAGTTACAGGGGGTTAGATACAGAGTAAATCTCAATCTACACTGTATCATCAAACACTCCCAGGCCATGTACAGCACGGGGTTAGATACAGAGTAAAGCTCCATCCACACCGTCCTAGTAAACACTCACAGGGCAGGTACAGGGGGTTAGATACAGAGTAAAGCACCCTCTACACTGTCCCATCAAACACTCCCAGGGCAGGTACAGGGGGTAAGATACAGAGTAAATCTCCCACTACACTGTCCCATCAAACACTCCAAGGGCAGGTACAGGGGGTTAGATACAGAGTAAAGCTCCCTCTACACTGTCCCATCAAACAATCCCAGGGCAGGTACAGAGGGTTTGAGACAGAGTAAATCAACCTCGGCACTGTCCCATCAAACACTCACTGGGCAGGTGCAGGACGGGGTTAGATGCAGAGTAATGCTCCCTCTACACTGTCCCATCAAACACTCCCAGGGCAGGTACAGGGGGTTAGATACAGAGTAAAGCTTCCTCTACACTGTCCCATCAAACACTCCCAGGGCAGGTACAGGGGTTTAGATACAAAGTAAAGCTCCCTCAACACTGACCCATCAAACACTCCCAGGGCAGGTTCAGGGGGTAACATACAGAGTAAAGCTCCCTCTACACTGTCCCATCAACACTCCCAGGTCAGGTACAGGGGGTTAGATACAGAGTAATGCTCCCTCTACACTGTCCCATGAAACACTCCCAGGGCAGGTACAGCACAGGTTAGATACAGAGTAAAGCTCCCTCTACACTGTCCCATCAAACACTCCCAGGGCAGGTACAGGGGGTTAGATACAGATTAAAGCTCCCTCTACACTGTCCCATCAAACACTCCCAGGGCAGGTACAGGGGGTAAGATACAGAGTAAAGCTCCCTCTACACTGTCCCATCAAACACTCCCAGGGCAGGAACAGCACGGGGTTAGACACAGAGTAAAGCTCCCTCTACACTGTCCCATCAAACACTCACAGGGCAGGTACAGGGGGTTAGATACAGAGTAAAGCTCCCTCCACACTGTCCCATCAATCCTCCCTGGGCAGGTACAGGGGGTTAGATACAGAGTAAAGCCCACTCCACACTGTCCCATCAAACACTCCCAGGGCAGTTACAGGGGGTTAGATACAGAGTAAATCTCAATCTACACTGAATCATCAAACACTCCCAGGCCATGTACAGCACGGGGTTAGATACAGAGTAAAGCTCCCTCCACACTGTCCCAGTAAACACTCACAGGGCAGGTACAGGGTGTTAGATACAGAGTAAAGCACCCTCTACACTGTCCCATCAAACACTCCCAGGGCAGGTACAGGGGGCAAGACACAGAGTAAAGCTCCCTCTACACTGTCCCATCAAACACTCCCAGGGCAGGTACAGCACGGGGTTAGATACAGAGTAAAGCTCCCTCTACACTGTCCCATCAAACACTCCCAGGGCAGGTACAGGGGGTTAGATACAGAGTAAATCTCCCTCCACACTGTCCCATCAAACACTCCCAGGGCAGGTTCAGGGGGTAAGATACAGAGTAAATCTCCCTCGACACTGTCCCATCAAACACACCCAGGGCAGGTACATGGGGTAAGATACAGAGTAAAGCTCCCTCTACACTGTCCCATCAACACTCCCAGGGCAGGTACAGGGGGGTAGATACAGAGTAATGCTCCCTCTACACTGTCCCATCAAAAACTCCCAGGGCAGGTAGAGCACAGGTTAGATACAGAGTAAAGCTCCCTCTACACTGTCCCATCAAATACTCCCACGGCAGGTACAGGGGGTTAGATACAAAGTAAAGCTCCCTCTACACTGTCCCATCAAACACTCCCAGGGCAGGTACAGGGGGTTAGATACAGAGTAAAGCTCCCTCTACACTGTCCCATCAAACACTCCCAGGGCAGGTACAGGGGGTTAGATACAGAGTAAATCTCCCTCGACACTGTCCCATCAAACAGTCACAGGGCAGGTACAGCACGGGGTTAGATGCAGAGTAAAGCTCCCTCTACACTGTCCCATCAAAAACTCCCAGGGCTGCTACAGGGGGTTAGATACAGAGTAAAGCTCCCTCTACACTGTCCCATCAAACACTCCCAGGGCAGGTACACGGGGTTAGATACAGAGTAAATCTCCCTCGACACTGTCCCATCAAACACTCACAGGGCAGGTACAGCACGGGGTTAGATGCAGAGTAGAGCTCCCTCGACACTGTCCCATCAAATACTCCAAGGGCAGGTACAGGGGGTTAGATACAGAGTAAAGCTCCCTCTACACTGTCCCATCAAACACTCCCAGGGCAGGGACAGGGGTTAGATACAGAGTAAATCTCCCTCGACACTGTCCCATCAAACACTCACAGGGCAGGTACAGCACGGGGTTAGATGCAGAGTAAAGCTCCCACTACACTGTCCCATCAAAAACTCCCAAGGCTGGTACAGGGGGTTCGATACAGAGTAAAGCTCCCTCTACACTGTCCCATCAAACACTCCCAGGGCAGGTACAGGGCGTTAGATACAGAGTAAAGCTCCCTCGACACTGTCCCATCAAACACTCACAGGCAGGTACAGCACGGGGTTAGATACAGAGTAAAGCTTACTCTACAGTGTCCCATCAAACACTCCCAGGTCAGGTACAGGGGGTTAGATACAGAGTAAAGCTCCCTCTACACTGTCCCATCAAACACTCCCAAGGCAGGAACAGAGGGTAAGATACAGAGTAAAGCTCCCTCTACACTGTCCCATCAAACACTCCCAGGGCAGGTACAGGGGGTTAGATACAGAGCAAATCTCCCTCGACACTGTCCCATCAAACACTCCCAGGGCAGGTACAGCACGGGGTTAGATGCAGAGTAAAGCTCCCTCTACACTGTCCCATCAAACACTCCCAGGGCAGGTACAGGGCGTTAGATACAGAGTAAAGCTCGCTCGACACTGTCCCATCAAACACTCACAGGCAGGTACAGCACGGGGTTAGATACAGAGTAAAGCTTACTCTACAGTGTCCCATCAAACACTCCCAGGTCAGGTACAGGGGGTTAGATACAGAGTAAAGCTCCCTCTACACTGTCCCATCAAACACTCCCAAGGCAGGAACAGAGGGTAAGATACAGAGTAAAGCTCCCTCTACACTGTCCCATCAAACACTCCCAGGGCAGGTACAGGGGGTTAGATACAGAGCAAATCTCCCTCGACACTGTCCCATCAAACACTCCCAGGGCAGGTACAGCACGGGGTTAGATGCAGAGTAAAGCTCCCTCTACACTGTCCCATCAAAAACTCCCAGGGCAGGTACAGGGGGTTAGATACAGAGTAAAGCTCCCTCTGCACTGTCCCATGAAACACTCCGAGGGCAGGGACAGGGGTTAGATACAGAGTAAATCTCCCTCGACACTGTCCCATCAAACACTCACAGGGCAGGTACAGCACGGGGTTAGATGCAGTGTAAAGCACCCTCTACACTGTCCCATCAAAAACTCACAAGGCTGGTACATGGGGTTCGATACAGAGTAAAGCTCCCTCTACACTGTCCCATCAAACACTCCCAGGGCAGGTACAGGGGGTTAGATACAGAGTAAACCTCCCTCTACAATGTCCCATCAAACACTCCCAGGGCAGGTACAGGGGGTTAGATAAAGAGTAAAGCTTCCACTATACTGTCCCATCAAACACTCCCAGGGCAGGTACAGGTGTTTAGATACAGAGTAAAGCTCCCTCTACACTGTCCCATCAAACACTCCCAGGGCAGGTACAGCACATGTTAGATACAGAGTAAAGCTCCCTCTACACTGTCCCTTCTAACATTCCCAGGGCAGGTACAGGGGGTTAGATACAGAGTAAAGCTCCCTCTACACTGTCCCATCAAATAATCCCAGGGCAGGTACAGGGGGTTAGCTACAGAGTAAATCTCCCTCTACACTGTCCCATCAAATACTCCCAGGGCAGGTACAGGGGGTTAAATACAGAGTAAATCTCCCTCGACACTGTCCCATTAAACAGTCACAGGGCAGGTACAGCACGGGGTTAGATGCAGAGTAAAGCTCCCTCTACACTGTCCCATCAAAAACTCCCAGGGCTGGTACAGCGGTTTAGACACAGAGTAAAGCTCCCTCTAAACTGTCCCATCAAACACTCACAGGGCAGGCACAGGGAGTTAGATACAGAGTAAAGCTCCCTCCACACTGTCCCATCAATCCTCCCTGGGCAGGTACAGGGGGTTAGATACAGAGTAAAGCCCACTCCACACTGTCCCATCAAACACTCCCAGGGCAGTTACAGGGGGTTAGATACAGAGTAAATCTCAATCTATACTGTATCATCAAACACTCCCAGGCCATGTACAGCACGGGGTTAGAAACAGAGTGAAGCTCCCTCCACACTGTCCCAGTAAACACTCACAGGGCAGGTACAGGGTGTTAGATACAGAGTAAAGCACCCTCTACACTGTCCCATCAAACACTCCCAGGGCAGGTACAGGGGGCAAGACACAGAGTAAAGCTCCCTCTACACTGTCCCATCAAACACTCCCAGGGCAGGTACAGCACGGGGTTAGATACAGAGTAAAGCTCCCTCTAGACTGTCCCATCAAACACTCCCAGGGCAGGTACAGGGGGTTAGATACAGAGTAAATCTCCCTCGACACTGTCCCATCAAACACTCCCAGGGCAGGTTCAGGGGGTAAGATACAGAATAAATCTCCCTCGACACTGTCCCATCAAACACACCCAGGGCAGGTACATGGGGTAAGATACAGAGTAAAGCTCCCTCTGCACTGTCCCATCAACACACCCAGGGCAGGTACAGGGGGTTAGATACAGAGTAATGCTCCCTCTTCACTGTCCCATCAAACACTCCCAGGGCAGGTACAGCACAGGTTAGATACAGAGTAAAGCTCCCTCTACACTGTCCCATCAAATACTCCCACGGCAGGTACAGGGGGTTAGATACAGAGTAAAGCTCCCTCTACACTGTCCCATCAAACACTCCCAGGGGAGGTACAGGGGGTAAGATACAGAGTAAAGCTCCCTCTACACTGTCCCATCAAACACTCCCAGGGCAGGAACAGCACGGGGTTAGACACAGAGTAAAGCTCCCTCTACACTGTCCCATCAAACACTCCCAGGGCAGGTACAGGGGGTTAGATACAGAGCAAATCTCCCTCGACACTGTCCCATCAAACACTCACAGGGCAGTTACAGCACGGGGTTAGATGCAGAGTAAAGCTCCCTCTACACTGTCCCATCAAAAACTCCAGGGCAGGTACAGGGGGTTAGATACAGAGTAAAGCTCCCTCTACATTGCCCCATCAAACACTCCCAGGGCAGGGACAGAGGTTAGATACAGAGTAAATCTCCCTCGACACTGTCCCATCAAACACTCACAGGGCAGGTACAGCACGGGGTTAGATGCAGTGTAAAGCACCCTCTACACTGTCCCATCAAACTCCCAAGGCTGGTACAGGGGGTTCGATACAGAGTAAAGCTCCCTCTACACTGTCCCATCAAACACTCCCAGGGCAGTTACAGGGAGTTAGATACAGAGTAAACATCCCTCTACAATGTCCCATCAAACACTCCCAGGGCAGGTACAGGGGGTTAGATAAAGAGTAAAGCTTCCACTACACTGTCCCATCAAACACTCCCACTGCAGGTACAGGGGTTTAGATACAGAGTAAAGCTCCCTCTATACTGTCCCATCAAACACTCCCAGGGCAGGTACAGCACAGGTTAGATACAGAGTAAAGCTCCCTCTACACTGTCCCTCCTAACACTCCCAGGGCAGGTACAGGGGGTTAGATACAGAGTAAAGCTCCCTCTACACTGTCCCATCAAATAATCCCAGGGCAGGTACAGGGGGTTAGATACAGAGTAAATCTCCCTCTACACTGTCCCATCAAACACTCCCAGGGCAGGTACAGGAGGTTAAATACAGACTAAATCTCCCTCGACACTGTCCCATCAAACAGTCACAGGGCAGGTACAGCACGGGGTTAGATGCAGAGTAAAGCTCCACCTACACTGTCCCATCAAAAACTCCCAGGGCTGGTACAGCGGTTTAGACACAGAGTAAAGCTCCCTCTACACTGTCCCATCAAACACTCACAGGGCAGGTACAGGGGGTTAGATACAGAGTAAAGCTCCCTCCACACTGTCCCATCAATCCTCCCTGGGCAGGTACAGGGGGTTAGATACAGAGTAAAGCCCACTCCACACTGTCCCATCAAACACTCCCAGGGCAGTTACAGGGGGTTAGATACAGAGTAAATCTCAATCTACACTGTATCATCAAACACTCCCAGGCCATGTACAGCACGGGGTTAGATACAGAGTAAAGCTCCATCCACACCGTCCCAGTAAACACTCACAGGGCAGGTACAGGGGGTTAGATACAGAGTAAAGCACCCTCTACACTGTCCCATCAAACACTCCCAGGGCAGGTACATGGGGTTAGAAACAGAGTAAAGCTCCCACTACACTGTCCCATCAAACACTCCCAGGGCAGGTACAGGGGGTTAGATACAGAGTAAAGCTCCCTCTACACTGTCCCATCAAACAATAACAGGGCAGGTACAGAGGGTTTGAGACAGAGTAAATCTCCCTCGGCACTGTCCCATCAAACACTCACTGGGCAGGTGCAGGACGGGGTTAGATGCAGAGTAATGCTCCCTCTACACTGTCCCATCAAACACTCCCAGGGCAGGTACAGGGGGTTAGATACAGAGTAAAGCTTCCTCTACACTGTCCCATCAAACACTCCCAGGGCAGGTACAGGGGTTTAGATACAAAGTAAAGCTCCCTCAACACTGACCCATCAAACACTCCCAGGGCAGGTTCAGGGGGTAACATACAGAGTAAAGCTCCCTCTACACTGTCCCATCAACACTCCCAGGTCAGGTACAGGGGGTTAGATACAGAGTAATGCTCCCTCTACACTGTCCCATGAAACACTCCCAGGGCAGGTACAGCACAGGTTAGATACAGAGTAAAGCTCCCTCTACACTGTCCCATCAAACACTCCCAGGGCAGGTACAGGGGGTTAGATACAGATTAAAGCTCCCTCTACACTGTCCCATCAAACACTCCCAGGGCAGGTACAGGGGGTAAGATACAGAGTAAAGCTCCCTCTACACTGTCCCATCAAACACTCCCAGGGCAGGAACAGCACGGGGTTAGACACAGAGTAAAGCTCCCTCTACACTGTCCCATCAAACACTCACAGGGCAGGTACAGGGGGTTAGATACAGAGTAAAGCTCCCTCCACACTGTCCCATCAATCCTCCCTGGGCAGGTACAGGGGGTTAGATACAGAGTAAAGCCCACTCCACACTGTCCCATCAAACACTCCCAGGGCAGTTACAGGGGGTTAGATACAGAGTAAATCTCAATCTAAACTGAATCATCAAACACTCCCAGGCCATGTACAGCACGGGGTTAGATACAGAGTAAAGCTCCCTCCAAACTGTCCCAGTAAACACTCACAGGGCAGGTACAGGGTGTTAGATACAGAGTAAAGCACCCTCTACACTGTCCCATCAAACACTCCCAGGGCAGGTACAGGGGGCAAGACACAGAGTAAAGCTCCCTCTACACTGTCCCATCAAACACTCCCAGGGCAGGTACAGCACGGGGTTAGATACAGAGTAAAGCTCCCTCTACACTGTCCCATCAAACACTCCCAGGGCAGGTACAGGGGGTTAGATACAGAGTAAATCTCCCTCCACACTGTCCCATCAAACACTCCCAGGGCAGGTTCAGGGGGTAAGATACAGAGTAAATCTCCCTCGACACTGTCCCATCAAACACACCCAGGGCAGGTACATGGGGTAAGATACAGAGTAAAGCTCCCTCTACACTGTCCCATCAACACTCCCAGGGCAGGTACAGGGGGTTATATACAGAGTAATGCTCCCTCTACACTGTCCCATCAAAAACTCCCAGGGCAGGTAGAGCACAGGTTAGATACTGAGTAAAGCTCCCTCTACACTGTCCCATCAAATACTCCCACGGCAGGTACAGGGGGTTAGATACAAAGTAAAGCTCCCTCTACACTGTCCCATCAAACACTCCCAGGGCAGGTACAGGGGGTGAGATACAGAGTAAAGCTCCCTCTACACTGTCCCATCAAACACTCCCAGGGCAGGTACAGGGGGTTAGATACAGAGTAAATCTCCCTCGACACTGTCCCATCAAACAGTCACAGGGCAGGTACAGCACGGGGTTAGATGCAGAGTAAAGCTCCCTCTACACTGTACCATCAAAAACTCCCAGGGCTGCTACAGGGGGTTAGATACAGAGTAAAGCTCCCTCTACACTGTCCCATCAAACACTCCCAGGGCAGGAACAGCACGGGGTTAGACACAGAGTAAAGCTCCCTCTACACTGTCCCATCAAACACTCCCAGGGCAGGTACAGGGGGTTAGATACAGAGCAAATCTCCCTCGACACTGTCCCATCAAACACTCACAGGGCAGTTACAGCACGGGGTTAGATGCAGAGTAAAGCTCCCTCTACACTGTCCCATCAAAAACTCCCAGGGCAGGTACAGGGGGTTAGATACAGAGTAAAGCTCCCTCTACATTGTCCCATCAAACACTCCCAGGGCAGGGACAGGGGTTAGATACAGAGTAAATCTCCCTCGACACTGTCCCATCAAACACTCACAGGGCAGGTACAGCACGGGGTTAGATGCAGTGTAAAGCACCCTCTACACTGTCCCATCAAACTCCCAAGGCTGGTACAGGGGGTTCGATACAGAGTAAAGCTCCCTCTACACTGTCCCATCAAACACTCCCAGGGCAGTTACAGGGAGTTAGATACAGAGTAAACCTCCCTCTACAATGTCCCAACAAACACTCCCAGGGCAGGTACAGGGGGTTAGATACAGAGTAAAGCTTCCACTACACTGTCCCATCAAACACTCCCACTGCAGGTACAGGGGTTTAGATACAGAGTAAAGCTCCCTGTATACTGTCCCATCAAACACTCCCAGGGCAGGTACAGCACAGGTTAGATACAGAGTAAAGCTCCCTCTACACTGTCCCTTCTAACACTCCCAGGGCAGGTACAGGGGGTTAGATACAGAGTAAAGCTCCCTCTACACTGTCCCAGCAAATAATCCCAGGGCAGGTACAGGGGGTTAGATACAGAGTAAATCTCCCTCTACACTGTCCCATCAAACACTCCCAGGGCAGGTACAGGAGGTTAAATACAGACTAAATCTCCCTCGACACTGTCCCATCAAACAGTCACAGGGCAGGTACAGCACGGGGTTAGATGCAGAGTAAAGCTCCCTCTACACTGTCCCATCAAAAACTCCCAGGGCTGGTACAGCGGTTTAGACACAGAGTAAAGCTCCCTCTACACTGTCCCATCAAACACTCACAGGGCAGGTACAGGGGGTTAGATACAGAGTAAAGCTCCCTCCACACTGTCCCATCAATCCTCCCTGGGCAGGTACAGGGGGTTAGATACAGAGTAAAGCCCACTCCACACTGTCCCATCAAACACTCCCAGGGCAGTTACAGGGGGTTAGATACAGAGTAAATCTCAATCTACACTGTATCATCAAACACTCCCAGGCCATGTACAGCACGGGGTGAGATACAGAGTAAAGCTCCATCCACACCGTCCTAGTAAACACTCACAGGGCAGGTACAGGGGGTTAGATACAGAGTAAAGCACCCTCTACACTGTCCCATCAAACACTCCCAGGGCAGGTACAGGGGGTAAGATACTGAGTAAATCTCCCTCTACACTGTCCCATCAAACACTCCCAGGGCAGGTACATGGGGTTAGAAACAGAGTAAAGCTCCCACTACACTGTCCCATCAAACACTCCAAGGGCAGGTACAGGGGGTTAGATACAGAGTAAAGCTCCCTCTACACTGTCCCATCAAACAATCCCAGGGCAGGTACAGAGGGTTTGAGACAGAGTAAATCAACCTCGGCACTGTCCCATCAAACACTCACTGGGCAGGTGCAGGACGGGGTTAGATGCAGAGTAATGCTCCCTCTACACTGTCCCATCAAACACTCCCAGGGCAGGTACAGGGGGTTAGATACAGAGTAAAGCTTCCTCTACACTGTCCCATCAAACACTCCCAGGGCAGGTACAGGGGTTTAGATACAAAGTAAAGCTCCCTCAACACTGACCCATCAAACACTCCCAGGGCAGGTTCAGGGGGTAACATACAGAGTAAAGCTCCCTCTACACTGTCCCATCAACACTCCCAGGTCAGGTACAGGGGGTTAGATACAGAGTAATGCTCCCTCTACACTGTCCCATGAAACACTCCCAGGGCAGGTACAGCACAGGTTAGATACAGAGTAAAGCTCCCTCTACACTGTCCCATCAAACACTCCCAGGGCAGGTACAGGGGGTTAGATACAGATTAAAGCTCCCTCTACACTGTCCCATCAAACACTCCCAGGGCAGGTACAGGGGGTAAGATACAGAGTAAAGCTCCCTCTACACTGTCCCATCAAACACTCCCAGGGCAGGAACAGCACGGGGTTAGACACAGAGTAAAGCTCCCTCTACACTGTCCCATCAAACACTCACAGGGCAGGTACAGGGGGTTAGATACAGAGTAAAGCTCCCTCCACACTGTCCCATCAATCCTCCCTGGGCAGGTACAGGGGGTTAGATACAGAGTAAAGCCCACTCCACACTGTCCCATCAAACACTCCCAGGGCAGTTACAGGGGGTTAGATACAGAGTAAATCTCAATCTACACTGAATCATCAAACACTCCCAGGCCATGTACAGCACGGGGTTAGATACAGAGTAAAGCTCCCTCCACACTGTCCCAGTAAACACTCACAGGGCAGGTACAGGGTGTTAGATACAGAGTAAAGCACCCTCTACACTGTCCCATCAAACACTCCCAGGGCAGGTACAGGGGGCAAGACACAGAGTAAAGCTCCCTCTACACTGTCCCATCAAACACTCCCAGGGCAGGTACAGCACGGGGTTAGATACAGAGTAAAGCTCCCTCTACACTGTCCCATCAAACACTCCCAGGGCAGGTACAGGGGGTTAGATACAGAGTAAATCTCCCTCCACACTGTCCCATCAAACACTCCCAGGGCAGGTTCAGGGGGTAAGATACAGAGTAAATCTCCCTCGACACTGTCCCATCAAACACACCCAGGGCAGGTACATGGGGTAAGATACAGAGTAAAGCTCCCTCTACACTGTCCCATCAACACTCCCAGGGCAGGTACAGGGGGTTAGATACAGAGTAATGCTCCCTCTACACTGTCCCATCAAAAACTCCCAGGGCAGGTAGAGCACAGGTTAGATACAGAGTAAAGCTCCCTCTACACTGTCCCATCAAATACTCCCACGGCAGGTACAGGGGGTTAGATACAAAGTAAAGCTCCCTCTACACTGTCCCATCAAACACTCCCAGGGCAGGTACAGGGGGTTAGATACAGAGTAAAGCTCCCTCTACACTGTCCCATCAAACACTCCCAGGGCAGGTACAGGGGGTTAGATACAGAGTAAATCTCCCTCGACACTGTCCCATCAAACAGTCACAGGGCAGGTACAGCACGGGGTTAGATGCAGAGTAAAGCTCCCTCTACACTGTCCCATCAAAAACTCCCAGGGCTGCTACAGGGGGTTAGATACAGAGTAAAGCTCCCTCTACACTGTCCCATCAAACACTCCCAGGGCAGGTACAGGAGGCGAGATACAGAGTAAATCTCCCTCGACACTGTCCCATCAAACAATCACAGGGCAGGTACAGCACGGGGTTAGATGCAGAGTAGAGCTCCCTCGACACTGTCCCATCAAATACTCCAAGGGCAGGTACAGGGGGTTAGATACAGAGTAAAGCTCCCTCTACACTGTCCCATCAAACACTCCCAGGGCAGGGACAGGGGTTAGATACAGAGTAAATCTCCCTCGACACTGTCCCATCAAACACTCACAGGGCAGGTACAGCACGGGGTTAGATGCAGAGTAAAGCTCCCACTACACTGTCCCATCAAAAACTCCCAAGGCTGGTACAGGGGGTTCGATACAGAGTAAAGCTCCCTCTACACTGTCCCATCAAACACTCCCAGGGCAGGTACAGGGCGTTAGATACAGAGTAAAGCTCCCTCGACACTGTCCCATCAAACACTCACAGGCAGGTACAGCACGGGGTTAGATACAGAGTAAAGCTTACTCTACAGTGTTCCATCAAACACTCCCAGGTCAGGTCCAGGGGGTTAGATACAGAGTAAAGCTCCCTCTACACTGTCCCATCAAACACTCCCAAGGCAGGAACAGAGGGTAAGATACAGAGTAAAGCTCCCTCTACACTGTCCCATCAAACACTCCCAGGGCAGGTACAGGGGGTTAGATACAGAGCAAATCTCCCTCGACACTGTCCCATCAAACACTCCCAGGGCAGGTACAGCACGGGGTTAGATGCAGAGTAAAGCTCCCTCTACACTGTCCCATCAAAAACTCCCAGGGCAAGTACAGGGGGTTAGATACAGAGTAAAGCTCCCTCTGCACTGTCCCATCAAACACTCCCAGGGCAGGGACAGGGGTTAGATACAGAGTAAATCTCCCTCGACACTGTCCCATCAAACACTCACAGGGCAGGTACAGCACGGGGTTAGATGCAGTGTAAAGCACCCTCTACACTGTCCCATCAAAAACTCACAAGGCTGGTACATGGGGTTCGATACAGAGTAAAGCTCCCTCTACACTGTCCCATCAAACACTCCCAGGGCAGGTACAGGGGGTTAGATACAGAGTAAACCTCCCTCTACAATGTCCCATCAAACACTCCCAGGGCAGGTACAGGGGGTTAGATACAGAGTAAAGCTTCCACTATACTATCCCATCAAACACTCCCAGGGCAGGTACAGGTGTTTAGATACAGAGTAAAGCTCCCTCTACACTGTCCCATCAAACACTCCCAGGGCAGGTACAGCACATGTTAGATACAGAGTAAAGCTCCCTCTACACTGTCCCTTCTAACATTCCCAGGGCAGGTACAGGGGGTTAGATACAGAGTAAAGCTCCCTCTACACTGTCCCATCAAATAATCCCAGGGCAGGTACAGGGGGTTAGATACAGAGTAAATCTCCCTCTACACTGTCCCATCAAATACTCCCAGGTCAGGTACAGGGGGTTAAATACAGAGTAAATCTCCCTCGACACTGTCCCATCAAACAGTCACAGGGCAGGTACAGCACGGGGTTAGATGCAGAGTAAAGCTCCCTCTACACTGTCCCATCAAAAACTCCCAGGGCTGGTACAGCGGTTTAGACACAGAGTAAAGCTCCCTCTAAACTGTCCCATCAAACACTCACAGGGCAGGTACAGGGAGTTAGATACAGAGTAAAGCTCCCTCCACACTGTCCCATCAATCCTCCCTGGGCAGGTACAGGGGGTTCGATACAGAGTAAAGCCCACTCCACACTGTCCCATCAAACACTCCCAGGGCAGTTACAGGGGGTTAGATACAGAGTAAATCTCAATCTATACTGTATCATCAAACACTCCCAGGCCATGTACAGCACGGGGTTAGAAACAGAGTGAAGCTCCCTCCACACTGTCTCAGTAAACACTCACAGGGCAGGTACAGGGTGTTAGATACAGAGTAAAGCACCCTCTACACTGTCCCATCAAACACTCCCAGGGCAGGTACAGGGGGAAAGACACAGAGTAAAGCTCCCTCTACACTGTCCCAGCAAACACTCCCAGGGCAGGTACAGCACGGGGTTAGATACAGAGTAAAGCTCCCTCTAGACTGTCCCATCAAACACTCCCAGGGCAGGTACAGGGGGTTAGATACAGAGTAAATCTCCCTCGACACTGTCCCATCAAACACTCCCAGGGCAGGTTCAGGGGGTAAGATACAGAATAAATCTCCCTCGACACTGTCCCATCAAACACACCCAGGGCAGGTACATGGGGTAAGATACAGAGTAAAGCTCCCTCTGCACTGTCCCATCAACACTCCCAGGGCAGGTACAGGGGGTTAGATACAGAGTAATGCTCCCTCTACACTGTCCCATCAAACACTCCCAGGGCAGGTACAGCACAGGTTAGATACAGAGTAAAGCTCCCTCTACACTGTCCCATCAAATACTCCCACGGCAGGTACAGGGGGTTAGATACAGAGTAAAGCTCCCTCTACACTGTCCCATCTAACACTCCCAGGGCAGGTACAGGGGGTTAGATACAGAGTAAAGCTCCCTCTACACTGTCCCATCAAACACTCCCAGGTCAGGTACAGGGGGTTAGATACAGAGTAAAGCTCCCTCTACACTGTCCCATCAACACTCCCAGGGCAGGTACAGGGGGTTAGATTCAGAGTAATGCTCCCTCTATACTGTCCCATCAAACACTCCCAGGGCAGGTACAGCACAGGTTAGATACAGAGTAAAGCTGCCTCTACACTGTCCCATCAAACACTCCCAGTGCAGGTACAGGGGGTTAGATACAGAGTAAATCTCCCTCGACACTGTCCCATCAAACAGTCACAGGGCAGGTACAGCACGGGGTTAGATGCAGAGTAAAGCTCCCTCTACACTGTCCCATCAAAAACACCCAGGGCTGCTACAGGGGGTTAGATACAGAGTAAAGCTCCCTCTGCACTGTCCCATCAAACACTCCCAGGGCAGGGACAGGGGTTAGATACAGAGTAAATCTCCCTCGACACTGTCCCATCAAACACTCACAGGGCAGGTACAGCACGGGGTTAGATGCAGAGTAGAGCTCCCTCTACACTGTCCCATCAAAAACTCCCAGGGCTGGTACAGCGGGTTAGATACAGATTAGAGCTCCCTCCACAGTATCCCGTTAAACACTCCCAGGGCAGGGACAGGGGGTTAGATACAGAGTAAAGCTCGCTCTACACTGTCCCTTCAACACTCTCAGGGCAGGTACAAGGGGTTAGATACAGAGTAAAGCTCCCTCGACACTGTCCCATCAAATACTCCTCAGGGCAGGTACAGGGGGTTAGATACAGAGTAAAGCTCACTCTACATTGTCCCATCAAACACTCCCAGGGCAGGGACAGGGGTTAGATACAGAGTAAATCTCCCTCGACACTGTCCCATCAAACACTCACGGGGCAGGTACAGCACGGGGTTAGATGCAGAGTAAAGCTCCCTCTACACTGTCCCATCAAAAACTCCCAAGGCTGGTACAGGGGGTTCGATACAGAGTAAAGCTCCCTCTACACTGTCCCATCAAACACTCCCAGGGCAGGTACAGGGCGTTAGATACAGAGTAAAGCTCCCTCGACACTGTCCCATCAAACACTCACAGGCAGGTACAGCACGGGGTTAGATGCAGAGTAAAGCTCCCTCTACACTGTCCCATCAAAAACTCCCACGGCTCGTACAGGGGGTTAGATACAGAGTAAAGCTTACTCTACAGTGTCCCATCAAACACTCCCAGGTCAGGTACGGTAGGTTAGATACAGAGTAAAGCTCCTTCTACACTGTCCCATCAAACACTCCCAAGGCAGGAACAGAGGGTAAGATACAGAGTAAAGCTCCCTTTACACTGTCCCATCAAACACTCCCAGGGCAGGTACAGGGGGTTAGATACAGAGCAAATCTCCCTCGACACTGTCCCATCAAACACTCACAGGGCAGGGACAGCACGGGGTTAGATGCAGAGTAAAGCTCCCTCTACACTGTCCCATCAAAAACTCCCAGGGCAGTTACAGGGGGTTAGATACAGAGTAAAGCTCCCTCTGCACTGTCCCATCAAACACTCCCAGGGCAGGGACAGGGGTTAGATACAGAGTAAATCTCCCTCGACACTGTCCCATCAAACACTCACAGGGCAGGTACAGCACGGGGTTAGATGCAGTGTAAAGCACCCTCTACACTGTCCCATCAAAAACTCACATGGCTGGTACATGGGGTTCGATACAGAGTAAAGCTCCCTCTACACTGTCCCATCAAACACTCCCAGGGCAGGTACAGGGGGTTAGATACAGACTAAACCTCCCTCTACAATGTCCCATCAAACACTCCCAGGGCAGGTACAGCACAGGTTAGATACAGAGTAAAGCTCCCTCTACACTGTCCCTTCTAACACTCCCAGGGCAGGTACAGGGGGTTAGATACAGAGTAAAGCTCCCTCTACACTGTCCCATCAAATAATCCCAGGGCAGGTACAGGGTGTTAGATACAGAGTAAATCTCCCTCTACACTGTCCCATCAAACACTCCCAGGGCAGGTACAGGGGGTTAAATACAGAGTAAATCTTCCTCGACACTGTCCCATCAAACAGTCACAGGGCAGGTACAGCACGGGGTTAGATGCAGAGTAAAGCTCCCTCTACACTGTCCCATCAAAAACTCCCAGGGCTGGTACAGCACAGGTTAGATACAGAGTAAAGCTCCCTCTACACTCTCCCTTCTAACACTCCCAGGGCAGGTACAGGGGGTTAGATACAGAGTAAAGCTCCCTCTACACTGTCCCATCAAATAATCCCAGGGCAGGTACAGGGGGTTAGATACAGAGTAAAGCCGACTCCACACTGTCCCATCAAACACTCCCAGGGCAGTTACAGGGGGTTAGATACAGAGTAAATCTCAATTTACACTGTATCATCAAACACTCCCAGGCCATGTACAGCACGGGGTTAGATACAGAGTAAAGATCCCTCCACACTGTCCCAGTAAACACTCACAGGGCAGGTACAGGGGGTTAGATACAGAGTAAAGCACCCTCTACACTGTCCCATCAAACACTCCCAGGGCAGGTACAGGGGGCAAGACACAGAGTAAAGCTCCCTCTACACTGTCCCATCAAACACTCCCAGGGCAGGTACAGGGGGCAAGACACAGAGTAAATCTCCCTCGACACTGTCCCATCAAACACTCCCAGGGCAGGTACAGGGGGTAAGATACAGAGTAAATCTCCCTCGACACTGTCCCATCAAACAAACCCAGGGCAGGTACATGGGGTAAGATACAGAGTAAAGCTCCCTCTAAACTGTCCCATCAACACTCCCAGGGCAGGTACAGGGGGTTAGATACAGAGTAATGCTCCCTCTACACTGTCCCATCAAACACTCCCAGGGCAGGTACAGCACAGGTTATTTACAGAGTAAATCTCCCTCTACACTGTCCCATCATATACTCCCACGGCAGGTACAGGGGGTTAGATACAGAGTAAAGCTTACTCTACACTGTCCCATCAAACACTCCCAGGGCAGGTACAGCGGGTTAGATACAGAGTAAAGCTCCCTCTGCACTGTCCCATCAAACACTCCCAGGGCAGGGACAGGGGTTAGATACAGAGTAAATCTCCCTCGACACTGTCCCATCAAACACTCACAGGGCAGGTACAGCACGGGGTTAGATGCAGTGTAAAGCACCCTCTACACTGTCCCATCAAAAACTCACATGGCTGGTACATGGGGTTCGATACAGAGTAAAGCTCCCTCTACACTGTCCCATCAAACACTCCCAGGGCAGGTACAGGGGGTTAGATACAGACTAAACCTCCCTCTACACTGTCCCATCAAACACTCCCAGGGCAGGTACAGGGGGTTAGATACAGAGTAAAGCTTCCCTTACACTGTCCCATCAACACTCCCAGGGCAGGTACAGGGGGTTAGATTCAGAGTAATGCTCCCTCTATACTGTCCCATCAAACACTCCCAGGGCAGGTACAGCACAGTTTAGATACAGAGTAAAGCTCCCTCTGCACTGTCCCATCAAACACTCCCAGGGCAGGTACAGGGGGTTAGATACAGTGTAAATCTCCCTCGACACTGTCACATCAAACAGTCACAGGGCAGGTACAGCACGGGGTTAGATGCAGAGTAAAGCTCCCTCTACACTGTCCCATCAAAAACTCCCAGGGCTGCTACAGGGGGTTAGATACAGAGTAAAGCTCCCTCTACACTGTCCCATCAAACACTCCCAGGGCAGGTACAGGGGCTTAGATACAGAGTAAATCTCCCTCGACACTGTCCCATCAAACACTCACAGGGCAGGCACAGCACGGGGTTAGATGCAGAGTAGAGCTGCCTCTACACTGTCCCATCAAAAACTCCCAGGGCTGGTACAGGGGGTTAGATACAGAGTAGAGCTCCCTCCACAGTATCCCGTTAAACACTCCCAGGGCAGGTACAGGAGGTTAGATACAGAGTAAAGCTCCCTCTACACTGTCCCTTCAACACTCCCAGGGCAGGTACAGGGGGTTAGATACAGAGTGATGCTCCCTCTACACTGTCCCATTAAACACTCCCAGGGCAGGTACAGCACAGGTTAGATACAGAGTAAAGCTCCCTCTACACTGTCCCATCAAACACTCCCAGGGGAGGTACAGGGGGTTAGCTACAGAGTAAAGCTTCCTCTACACTGTCCCATCAAACACTCTCAGGGCAGGTACAGGGGGTTAGATACAGAGTAAAGCTCCCTCTACACTGTCCCATCAAATACTCCCAGGGCAGGTTCAGGGGTTTAGATACAGAGTAAAGCTCCCTCTGCACTGTCCCATCAAACATTCCCAGGGCAGGTACAGGGGGTTAGATACAGAGTAAATCTCCCTCGACACTGTCCCATCAAACACTCACAGGGCAGGTACAGCACGGGGTTAGATGCAGAGTAAAGCTCCCTCTACACTGTCCCATCAAAAACTCCCAAGGCTGGTACAGGGGGTTCGATACAGAGTAAAGCTCCCTCTACACTGTCCCATCAAACACTCCCAGGGCAGGTACAGGGCGTTAGATACAGAGTAAAGCTCCCTCGACACTGCCCATCAAACACTCACAGGCAGGTACAGCACGGGGTTAGATGCAGAGTAAAGCTCCCTCTACACTGTCCCATCAAAAACTCCCACGGCTCGTACAGGGGGTTAGATACAAAGTAAAGCTTACTCTACAGTGTCCCATCAAACATTCCCAGGTCAGGTACAGGGGGTTAGATACAGAGTAAAGCTCCCTCTACACTGTCCCATCAAACACTCACAGGGCAGGTACAGCACGGGGCTAGATGCAGTGTAAAGTACCCTCTACACTGTCCCATCAAAAATTCACAAGGCTGGTACAGGGGGTTCGATACAGAGTAAAGCTCCCTCTACACTGTCCCATCAAACACTCCCAGGGCAGGTACAGGGGGTTAGATACAGAGTGAACCTCCCTCTACAATGTCCCATCAAACACTCCCAGGGCAGGTACAGGGGGTTAGATACAGAGTAAAGCTTCCACTCCACTGTCCCATCAAACACTCCCAGGGCAGGTACAGGGGTTTAGATACAGAGTAAAGCTCCCTCTACACTGTCCCATCAAACACTCCCAGGGCAGGTACAGCACAGGTTAGATATAGAGTAAAGCTCCCTCTACACTGTCCCTTCTAACACTCCCAGGGCAGGTACAGGGGGTTAGATACAGAGTAAATCTCAATCTACACTGTATCATCACACACTCCCAGGCCATGTACAGCACGTGGTTAGATACAGAGTAAAGCTCCCTCCACACTGTCCCAGTAAACACTCACAGGGCAGGTACAGGGGGTTAGATACAGAGTAAAGCACCCTCTACACTGTCCCATCAAACACTCCCAGGGCAGGTACAGGGGGCAAGACAGAGAGTAAAGCTCCCTCTACACTGTCCCATCAAACACTCCCAGGGCAGGTACAGCACGGGGTAAGATACAGAGTAAAGCTCCCTCTACACTGTCCCATCAAACACTCCCAGGGCAGGTACAGGGGGTTAGATACAGAGTAAATCTCCCTCGACACTGTCCCATCAAACACTCCCAGGCCAGGTACAGGGGGTAAGATACAGAGTAAATCTCCCTCGACACTGTCCCATCAAACACACCCAGGGCAGGTACATGGGGTAAGATACAGAGTAAAGCTCCCTCTAAACTGTCCCATCAACACTCCCAGGGCAGGTACAGGGGGTTAGATACAGAGTAATGCTCCCTCTACACTGTCCCATCAAACACTCCCAGGGCAGGTACAGCACAGGTTAGATACAGAGTAAATCTCCCTCTACACTGTCCCATCAAATACTCCCACGGCAGGTACAGGGGGTTAGATACAGAGTAAAGCTTACTCTACACTGTCCCATCAAACACTCCCAGGGCAGGTACAGGGGGTTAGATACAGGGTAAAGCTCCCTCTACACTGTCCCATCAAACACTCCCAGGGCAGGTACAGGGGGTTAGATACAGAGTAAAGCTCCCTCTACACTGTCCCATCAACACTCCCAGGGCAGGTACAGGGGGTTAGATTCAGAGTAATGCTCCCTCTATACTGTCCCATCAAACACTCCCAGGGCAGGTACAGCACAGTTTAGATACAGAGTAAAGCTCCCACTACACTGTCCCATCAAACACTCCCAGGGCAGGTACAGGGGGTTAGATACAGTGTAAATCTCCCTCGACACTGTCCCATCAAACAGTCACAGGGCAGGTACAGCACGGGGTTAGATGCAGAGTAAAGCTCCTTCTACACTGTCCCATCAAAAACTCCCAGGGCTGCTACAGGGGGTTAGATACAGAGAAAAGCTCCCTCTACACTGTCCCATCAAACACTCCCAGGGCAGGTACAGGGGGTTAGATACAGAGTAAATCTCCCTCGACACTGTCCCATCAAACACTCACAGGGCAGGTACAGCACGGGGTTAGATGCAGTGTAGAGCTCCCTCTACACTGTCCCATCAAAAACTCCCAGGGCTGGTACAGGGGGTTAGATACAGAGTAGAGCTCCCTCCACAGTATCTCGTTAAACACTCCCAGGGCAGGTACAGGGGGTTAGATACAGAGTAAAGCTCCCTCTACACTGTCCCTTCAACACTCCCAGGGCAGGTACAGGGGGTTAGATACAGAGTGATGCTCCCTCTACACTGTCCCATTAAACACTCCGAGGGCAGGTACAGCACAGGTTAGATACAGAGTAAAGCTCCCTCTACACTGTCCCATCAAACACTCTCAGGGCAGGTACAGGGGGTTAGATACAGAGTAAAGCTCCCTCTACACTGTCCCATCAAATACTCCCAGGGCAGGTACAGGGGGTTAGATACAGAGTAAAGCTCCCTCTACACTGTCCCATCAAACACTCCCAGGGCAGGGACAGGGGTTAGATACAGAGTAAATCTCCCTCGACACTGTCCCATCAAACACTCACAGGGCAGGTACAGCACGGGGTTAGATGCAGAGTAAAGCTCCCTCTACACTGTCCCATCAAAAACTCCCAAGCTGGTACAGGGAGTTCGATACAGAGTAAAGCCCCCTCTACACTGTCCCATCAAACACTCCCAGGGCAGGTACAGGGCGTTAGATACAGAGTAAAGCTCCCTCTACACTGTCCCATCAAACACTCCCAGGGCAGGTACAGGGGGTTAGCTACAGAGTAAACCTTCTTCTACACTGTCCCATCAAACACTCCCAGGGCAGGTACAGGGGTTTAGATACAGAGGAAAGCTCCCTCTACACTGTCCCATCAAACACTCCCAGGGCAGGTACAGCACAGGTTAGATAAAGAGTAAAATTCCCTCTACACTGTCCCTTCAAACACTCCCAGGGCAGGTACAGGGGGTTAATACAGAGTAGGTCTCCCTCGACACTGTCCCATCAAAAACTCCCAGGGCTGGTACAGGGGGTTAGACACAGAGTAAAGCTCCCTCTACACTGTCCCATCAAACACTCTCAGGGCAGGTACAGGGGGTTAGATACAGAATAAAGCTCCCTCTACACTGTCCCATCAAATACTCCCAGGGCAGGTACAGGGGGTTAGATACAGAGTAAAGCTCCCTCTACACTGTCCCATCAAACACTCCCAGGGCAGGGACAGCGGTTAGATACAGAGTAAATCTCCCTCGACACTGTCCCATCAAACACTCACAGGGCAGGTACAGCACGGGGTTAGATACAGAGTAAAGCTCCCTCTACACTGTCCCATCAAATACTCCCACGGCAGGTACAGGGGGTTAGATACAGAGTAAAGCTTACTCTACACTGTCCCATCAAACACTCCCAGGGCAGGTACAGGGGGTTAGATACAGGGTAAAGCTCCCTCTACACTGTCCCATCAAACACTCCCAGGGCAGGTACAGGGGGTTAGATACAGAGTAAAGCTCCCTCTACACTGTCCCATCAACACTCCCAGGGCAGCTACAGGGGGTTAGATTCAGAGTAATGCTCCCTCTATACTGTCCCATCAAACACTCCCAGGACAGGTGCAGCACAGTTTAGATACAGAGTAAAGCTCCCACTACACTGTCCCATCAAACACTCCCAGGGCAGGTACAGGGGGTTAGATACAGTGTAAATCTCCCTCGACACTGTCCCATCAAACAGTCACAGGGCAGGTACAGCACGGGGTTAGATGCAGAGTAAAGCTCCCTCTACACTGTCCCATCAAAAACTCCCAGGGCTGCTACAGGGGGTTAGATACAGAGAAAAGCTCCCTCTACACTGTCCCATCAAACACTCCCAGGGCAGGTACAGGGGGTTAGATACAGAGTAAATCTCCCTCGACACTGTCCCATCAAACACTCACAGGGCAGGTACAGCACGGGGTTAGATGCAGTGTAGAGCTCCCACTGCACTGTCCCATCAAAAACTCCCAGGGCTGGTACAGGGGGTTAGATACAGAGTAGAGCTCCCTCCACAGTATCTCGTTAAACACTCCCAGGGCAGGTACAGGGGGTTAGATACAGAGTAAAGCTCCCTCTACACTGTCCCTTCAACACTCCCAGGGCAGGTACAGGGGGTTAGATACAGAGTGATGCTCCCTCTACACTGTCCCATTAAACACTCCGAGGGCAGGTACAGCACAGGTTAGATACAGAGTAAAGCTCCCTCTACACTGTCCCATCAAACACTCTCAGGGCAGGTACAGGGGGTTAGATACAGAGTAAAGCTCCCTCTACACTGTCCCATCAAATACTCCCAGGGCAGGTACAGGGGGTTAGATACAGTGTAAAGCTCCCTCTACACTGTCCCATCAAACACTCCCAGGGCAGGGACAGGGGTTAGATACAGAGTAAATCTCCCTCGACACTGTCCCATCAAACACTCACAGGGCAGGTACAGCACGGGGTTAGATGCAGATTAAAGCTCCCTCTACACTGTCCCATCAAAAACTCCCAAGCTGGTACAGGGAGTTCGATACAGAGTAAAGCTCCCTCTACACTGTCCCATCAAACACTCCCAGGGCAGGTACAGGGCGTTAGATACAGAGTAAAGCTCCCTCTACACTGTCCCATCAAACACTCCCAGGGCAGGTACAGGGGGCTAGCTACAGAGTAAACCTTCCTCTACACTGTCCCATTAAACACTCCCAGGGCAGGTACAGGGGTTTAGATACAGAGTAAAGCTCCCTCTACACTGTCCCATCAAACACTCCCAGGGCAGGTACAGCACAGGTTAGATAAAGAGTAAAATTCCCTCTACACTGTCCCTTCAAACACTCCCAGGGCAGGTACAGGGGGTTAGATACAGAGTAGATCTCCCTCGACACTGTCCCATCAAAAACTCCCAGGGCTGGTACAGGGTGTTAGACACAGAGTAAAGCTCCCTCTACACTGTCCCATCAAACACTCTCAGGGCAGGTACAGGGGGTTAGATACAGAGTAAAGCTCCCTCTACACTGTCCCATCAAATACTCCCAGGGCAGGTACAGGGGGTTAGATACAGAGTAAAGCTCCCTCTACACTGTCCCATCAAACACTCCCAGGGCAGGGACAGGGGTTAGATACAGAGTAAATCTCCCTCGACACTGTCCCATCAAACACTCACAGGGCAGGTACAGCACGGGGTTAGATGCAGAGTAAAGCTCCCTCGACACTGTCCCATCAAAAACTCCCAAGGCTGGTACAGGGGGTTCGATACAGAGTAAAGCTCCCTCTACACTGTCCCATCAAACACTCCCAGGGCAGGTACAGGGCGTTAGATACAGAGTAAAGCTCCCTCTACACAGTCCCATCAAACACTCCCATGGCAGGTACAGGGGGTTAGCTACAGAGTAAACCTTCCTCTACACTGTCCCATCAAACACTCCCAGGGCAGGTACAGGGGTTTAGATACAGAATAAAGCTCCCTCTACACTGTCCCATCAAACACTCCCAGGGCAGGTACAGCACAGGTTAGATAAAGAGTAAAATTCCCTCTACACTGTCCCTTCAAACACTCCCAGGGCAGGTACAGGGGGTTAGATACAGAGTAGATCTCCATCGACACTGTCCCATCAAACACTCCCAGGGCAGGTACAGGGGGTAAGATACAGAGTAAAGCTCCCTCTACACTGTCCCATTAACACTCCCAGGGCAGGTACAGGGGGTTAGATACAGAGTAATGCTCCCTCTACACTGACCCATCAAACACTCCCAGGGCAGGTACAGGGGGTTAGATACAGATTAAAGCTCCCTCTACACTGTCCCATCAAACACTCCCAGGGCAGGTACAGGGGGCAATATACAGAGTAAAGCTCCCTCTACACTGTCCCATCAAACACTCCCAGGGCAGGAACAGCAAGGGGTTAGACACAGAGTAATGCTCCCTCTACACTGTCAAATCAAACACTCCCAGGGCAGGTACAGGGGGTTAGATACAGAGTAAAGCTCCCTCTACACTGTCCCATCAAACACTCCCAGGGCAGGTACAGGGGGTAAGATACAGAGTAAAGCTCCCCCTACACTGTCCCATCAACACTCCCAGGGCAGGTACAGGGGGTTAGATACAGAGCAATGCTCCCTCTACTCTGTCCCATCAAACACTCCCAGGGCAGGTACAGCACAGGTTAGATACAGAGTGAAGCTCCCTCTACACTGTCCCATCAAAAACTCCCAGGGCAGGTACAGCACGGGGTTAGATACAGAGTAAAGCTCCCTCTACACTGTCCCATCAAACACTCCCAGGGCAGGTACAGGGGGTTAGATACAGAGTAAAGCTCCCTCTACACTGTCCCATCAAACACTCCCAGGGCAGGTACAGGGGGTTAGATACAGAGTAAAGCTCCCTCTACACTGTCCCATCAAACACTCCCAGGGCAGGTACAGACGGTTTGATGCAGAGTACATCTCCCTCGACACTGTCCCATCAAACACTCACTGGGCAGGTACAGGACGGGGTTAGATGCAGAGTAATGCTCCCTCTGCACTGTCCCATCAAACACTCCCAGGGCAGGTACAGGGGTTTAGATACAGAGTAAAGCTTCCTCTACACTGTCCCAGCAAACACTCCCAGGGCAGGTACAGGGGTTTAGATACAAAATAAAGCTCCCTCTACACTGACCCATCAAACACTCCCAGGGCAGGTACAGGGGGTAAGATACAGAGTAAAGCTCCCTCTACACTGTCCCATTAACACTCCCAGGGCAGCTACAGGGGGTTAGATACAGAGTAATGCTCCCTCTACACTGTCCCATCAAACACTCCCAGGGCAGGTACAGGGGGTTAGATACAGATTAAAGCTCCCTCTACACTGTCCCATCAAACACTCCCAGGGCAGGTACAGGGGGTAAGATACAGAGTAAAGCTCCCTCTACACTGTCCCATTAACACTCCCAGGTCAGCTACAGGGGGTTAGATACAGAGTAAAGCTCCCTCTACACTGTCCCATCAAACACTCCCAGGGCAGGTACAGGGGGTAAGATACAGAATAAAGCTCCCCCTACACTGTCCCATCAACACTCCCAGGGCAGGTACAGGAGGCGAGATACAGAGTAAATCTCCCTCGACACTGTCCCATCAAACACTCACAGGGCAGGTACAGCACGGGGTTAGATGCAGAGTAAAGCTCCCTCTACAATGTCCCATCAAAAACTCCCAGGGCTGGTACAGGGGGTTAGATACAGAGTAATGCTCCCTCTACACTGTCCCATCAAACACTCCCAGGGCAGGTACACGGGGTTAGATACAGAGTAAATCTCCCTCGACACTGTCCCATCAAACACTCACAGGCAGGTACAGCACGGGGTTAGATGCAGAGTAAAGCTCCCTCTACACTGTCCCATCAAAAACTCCCACGGCTCGTACAGGGGGTTAGATACAGAGTAAAGCTTACTCTACAGTGTCCCATCAAACACTCCCAGGGCAGGTACAGGGGGTTAGATACAGAGTAAAGCTCCCTCTACACTGTCCCTTCAACACTCCCAGGGCAGGTACATGGGGTTAGATACAGAGTAAAGGTCTCTCTACACTGTCCCATCAAACACTCCCAGGGCAGGTACAGGATGCATGATACAGAGTAATGCTCCCTCTACACTGTCTCATCAAACACTCCCAGGGCAGGTACAGGGGGTTAGATACAGAATAAAGCTCCCTCTACACTGTCCCATCAAACACTCCCAGGACAGGTACAGCACCGGGTAGATACAGAGTAAAGCTTCCTCCACACTGTCCCATCAAACACTCCCAGGGCAGGTACTGGGGGTTAGATACAGAGTAAAGCTCCCTCTACACTGTCCCATCAAACACTCCCAGGGCAGGTGCAGGGCGTAAGATACAGAGTAAAGCTACCTCTACACTGTCCCATCAACACTCCGAGGGCAGGTACAGGGGGTTAGATACCGAGTAATGCTCCCTCTACATTGTCCCATAAAACACTCCCAGGGCAGGTACAGCACAGGTTAGATACAGAGTAAAGCTCCCTCTAAACTGTCCCATCAAAAACTCCCAGGGCAGGTACAGGGGGTGAGATACAGAGTAAAGCTCCCTCTACACTGTCCCATCAAATACTCCCAGGGCAGGTACAGGGGGTTAGATACAGAGTAAAGCTGCCTCTACACTGTCCCATCAAACACTCCCAGGGCAGGTACAGGGGGTTAGATACAGAGTAAATCTCCCTCTACACTGTCCCATCAAACACTCCCAGGGCAGGTACATGGGGTTAGAAACAGAGTAAAGCTCTCTCGACACTGTCCCATCAAACACTCCCAGGGCAGGTACAGAGCGTTAGATACAAAGTAAATCTCCCTCGACACAGTCCCATCAAACACTTACAGGGCAGGTACAGGACGGGGTTAGATGCAGAGTAAAGCTCCCTCTACACTGACCCATCAAACACTCCCAGGGCAGGTACAGGGGGTAAGATACAGAGTAAAGCTCCCTCTACACTGTCCCATGAACACTCCCAGGGCTGGTACAGGGGGTTAGATACAGAGTGAAGCTCCCTCTACACTGTCCCATCAAACACTCCCAGGGCAGGTACAGACGGTTTGATGCAGAGTACATCTCCCTCGACACTGTCCCATCAAACACTCACTGGGCAGGTACAGGACGGGGTTAGATGCAGAGTAATGCTCCCTCTGCACTGTCCCATCAAACACTCCCAGGGCAGGTACAGGGGGTTAGATACAGAATAAAGCTTCCTCTACACTGTCCCAGCAAACACTCCCAGGGGAGGTACAGGAGTTTAGATACAAAATAAAGCTCCCTCTACACTGACCCATCAAACACTCCCAGGGCTGGTACAGGGGGTCAGATACAGAGTAAAGCTCCCTCTACACTGTCCCATCTAACAGTCCCAGGGCAGGTACAGGGGGTTAGATACAGAGTAAAGCTCCCTCTACACTGTCCCATCAAACACTCCCAGGGCAGGTACACGGGGTTAGATACAGAGTAAATCTCCCTCGACACTGTCCCATCAAACACTCACAAGCAGGTACAGCACGGGGTTAGATGCAGAGTAAATCTCCCTCTACACTGTCCCATCAAAAACTCCCACGGTTCGTACAGGGGGTTTGATACAGAGTAAAGCTTAATCTACAGTGTCCCATCAAACACTCCCAGGGCAGGTACAGGGGGTTAGATACAGAGTAAAGCTCCCTCTACACTGTCCCATCAACACTCCCAGGGCAGGTACAGGGGGTTAGATACAGAGTAAAGGTCTCTCTACACTGTCCCATCAAACACTCCCAGGGCAGGTACAGGGGGTTAGATACAGAGTAAAGCTCCCTCTACACTGTCCCATCAAACACTCCCAGGGCAGGGACAGGGGTTAGATACAGAGTAAATCTTCTCGACACTGTCCCATCAAACACTCACAGGGCAGGTACAGCACGGGGTTAGATGCAGAGTAAAGCTCCCTCTACACTGTCCCATCAAAAACTCCCAAGGCTGGTACAGGCGGTTCGATACAGAGTAAAGCTCCCTCTACACTGTCCCATCAAACACTCCCAGGGCAGGTACAGGGCGTTAGATACAGAGTAAAGCTCCCTCTACACTGTCCCATCAAACACTCCCATGGCAGGGACAGGGGGTTAGCTACAGAGTAAACCTTCCTCTACACTGTCCCATCAAACACTCCCAGGGCAGGTACAGGGGTTTAGATAAAGAATAAAGCTCCCTCTACACTGTCCCATCAAACACTCCCAGGGCAGGTACAGCACAGGTTAGATAAAGAGTAAAATTCCCTCTACACTGTCCCTTCAAACACTCCCAGGGCAGGTACAGGGGGTTAGATACAGAGTAGATCTCCATCGACACTGTCCCATCAAACACTCCCAGGGCAGGTACAGGGGGTAAGATACAGAGTAAAGCTCCCTCTACACTGTCCCATTAACACTCCCAGGGCAGGTACAGGGGGTTAGATACAGAGTAATGCTCCCTCTACACTGTCCCATCAAACACTCCCAGGGCAGGTACAGGGGGTTAGATACAGATTAAAGCTCCCTCTACACTGTCCCATCAAACACTCCCAGGGCAGGTACAGGGGGCAATATACAGAGTAAAGCTCCCTCTACACTGTCCCATCAAACACTCCCAGGGCAGGAACAGCAAGGGGTTAGACACAGAGTAATGCTCCCTCTACACTGTCAAATCAAACACTCCCACGGCAGGTACAGGGGGTTAGATACAGAGTAAAGCTCCCTCTACACTGTCCCATCAAACACTCCCAGGGCAGGTACAGGGGGTAAGATACAGAGTAAAGCTCCCCCTACACTGTCCCATCAACACTCCCAGGGCAGGTACAGGGGGTTAGATACAGAGCAATGCTCCCTCTACTCTGTCCCATCAAACACTCCCAGGGCAGGTACAGCACAGGTTAGATACAGAGTGAAGCTCCCTCTACACTGTCCCATCAAAAACTCCCAGGGCAGGTACAGCACGGGGTTAGATACAGAGTAAAGCTCCCTCTACACTGTCCCATCAAACACTCCCAGGGCAGGTACAGGGGGTTAGATACAGAGTAAATCTCCCTCTACACTGTCCCATCAAACACACACAGGGCAGGTACATGGGGTTAGAAACAGAGTAAAGCTCCCTCTACACTGTCCCATCAAACACTCCCAGGGCAGGTACAGGGGGTTAGATACAGAGTAAAGCTCCCTCTACACTGTCCCATCAAACACTCCCAGGGCAGGTACAGACGGTTTGATGCAGAGTACATCTCCCTCGACACTGTCCCATCAAACACTCACTGGGCAGGTACAGGACGGGGTTAGATGCAGAGTAATGCTCCCTCTGCACTGTCCCATCAAACACTCCCAGGGCAGGTACAGGGGTTTAGATACAGAGTAAAGCTTCCTCTACACTGTCCCAGCAAACACTCCCAGGGCAGGTACAGGGGTTTAGATACAAAATAAAGCTCCCTCTACACTGACCCATCAAACACTCCCAGGGCAGGTACAGGGGGTAAGATACAGAGTAAAGCTCCCTCTACACTGTCCCATTAACACTCCCAGGGCAGCTACAGGGGGTTAGATACAGAGTAATGCTCCCTCTACACTGTCCCATCAAACACTCCCAGGGCAGGTACAGGGGGTTAGATACAGATTAAAGCTCCCTCTACACTGTCCCATCAAACACTCCCAGGGCAGGTACAGGGGGTAAGATACAGAGTAAAGCTCCCTCTACACTGTCCCATTAACACTCCCAGGTCAGCTACAGGGGGTTAGATACAGAGTAAAGCTCCCTCTACACTGTCCCATCAAACACTCCCAGGGCAGGTACAGGGAGTAAGATACAGAGTAAAGCTCCCCCTACACTGTCCCATCAACACTCCCAGGGCAGGTACAGGGGGTTAGATACAGAGCAATGCTCCCTCTACTCTGTCCCATCAAACACTCCCAGGGCAGGTACAGCACAGGTTAGATACAGAGTGAAGCTCCCTCTACACTGTCCCATCAAAAACTCCCAGGGCAGGTACAGGGGGTTAAATACAGAGTAAAGCTTCCTCTACACTGTCCCGTCAAATACTCCCAGGGCAGGTACAGGGATTTAGATGCAGAGTAAAGCTCCCCCTACACTGTCCCATCAAAAACTCATAGGGCAAGTACAGGGGGTTAGATACAGAGTAAAGCTCCATCTACACTGTCCCATCAAATACTCCCAGGGCAGGTATAGGGGGTAAGATACAGAATAAAGCTCCCTCTACACTCTCCCATCAAACACTCCCAGGGCAGGTACAGGAGGCGAGATACAGAGTAAATCTCCCTCGACACTGTCCCATCAAACACTCACAGGGCAGGTACAGCACGGGGTTAGATGCAGAGTAAAGCTCCCTCTACAATGTCCCATCAAAAACTCCCAGGGCTGGTACAGGGGGTTAGATACAGAGTAAAGCTCCCTCTACACTGTCCCATCTAACACTCCCAGGGCAGGTAGAGGGGGTTAGATACAGAGTAAAGCTCCCTCTACACTGTCCCATCAAACACTCCCAGGGCAGGTACACGGGGTTAGATACAGAGTAAATCTCCCTCGACACTGTCCCATCAAACACTCACAGGCAGGTACAGCACGGGGTTAGATGCAGAGTAAAGCTCCCTCTACACTGTCCCATCAAAAACTCCCACGGCTCGTACAGGGGGTTAGATACAGAGTAAATCTTACTCTACAGTGTCCCATCAAACACTCCCAGGGCAGGTACAGGGGGTTAGATACAGAGTAAAGCTCCCTCTACACTGTCCCTTCAACACTCCCAGGGCAGGTACATGGGGTTAGATACAGAGTAAAGATCTCTCTACACTGTCCCATCAAACACTCCCAGGGCAGGTACAGGATGCATGATACAGAGTAATGCTCCCTCTACACTGTCTCATCAAACACTCCCAGGGCAGGTACAGGGGGTTAGATACAGAATAAAGCTCCCTCTACACTGTCCCATCAAACACTCCCAGGACAGGTACAGCACCGGGTAGATACAGAGTAAAGCTTCCTCCACATTGTCCCATCAAACACTCCCAGGGCAGGTACAGGGGGTTAGATACAGAGTAAAGCTCCCTCTACACTGTCCCATCAAACACTCCCAGGGCAGGTGCAGGGGGTTAGATACAGAGTAAAGCTGCCTCTACACTGTCCCATCAAACACTCCCAGGGCAGGTACAGGGGGTTAGATACAGAGTAAATCTCCCTCTACACTGTCCCATCAAACACTCCCAGGGCAGGTACATGGGGTTAGAAACAGAGTAAAGCTCTCTCGACACTGTCCCATCAAACACTCCCAGGGCAGGTACAGAGCGTTAGATACAAAGTAAATCTCCCTCGACACTGTCCCATCAAACACTTACAGGGCAGGTACAGGACGGGGTTAGATGCAGAGTAAAGCTCCCTCTACACTGACCCATCAAACACTCCCATGGCAGGTACAGGGGGTAAGATACAGAGTAAAGCTCCCTCTACACTGTCCCATGAACACTCCCAGGGCAGGTACAGGGGGTTAGATACAGAGTGAAGCTGCCTCTACACTGTCCCATCAAACACTCCCAGGGCAGGTACAGACGGTTTGATGCAGAGTACATCTCCCTCGACACTGTCCCATCAAACACTCACTGGGCAGGTACAGGACGGGGTTAGATGCAGAGTAATGCTCCCTCTGCACTGTCCCATCAAACACTCCCAGGGCAGGTACAGGGGGTAAGATACAGAGTAAAGCTCCCCCTACACTGTCCCATCAACACTCCCAGGGCAGGTACAGGAGGTTAGATACAGAGCAATGCTCCCTCTACTCTGTCCCATCAAACACTCCCAGGGCAGGTACAGCACAGGTTAGATACAGAGTGAAGCTCCCTCTACACTGTCCCATCAAAAACTCCCAGGGCAGGTACAGGGGGTTAAATACAGAGTAAAGCTTCCTCTACACTGTCCCATCAAATACTCCCAGGGCAGGTACAGGGATTTAGATGCAGAGTAAAGCTCCCCCTACACTGTCCCATCAAAAACTCATAGGGCAAGTACAGGGGGTTAGATACAGAGTAAAGCTCCCTCTACACTGTCCCATCAAATACTCCCAGGGCAGGTATAGGGGGTAAGATACAGAATAAAGCTCCCTCTACACTGTCCCATCAAACACTCCCAGGGCAGGTACAGGAGGCGAGATACAGAGTAAATCTCCCTCGACACTGTCCCATCAAACACTCACAGGGCAGGTACAGCACGGGGTTAGATGCAGAGTAAAGCTCCCTCTACAATGTCCCATCAAAAACTCCCAGGGCTGGTACAGGGGGTTAGATACAGAGTAAAGCTCCCTCTACACTGTCCCATCTAACACTCCCAGGGCAGGTACAGGGGGTTAGATACAGAGTAAAGCTCCCTCTACACTGTCCCATCAAACACTCCCAGGGCAGGTACACGGGGTTAGATACAGAGTAAATCTCCCTCGACACTGTCCCATCAAACACTCACAGGCAGGTACAGCACGGGGTTAGATGCAGAGTAAAGCTCGCTCTACACTGTCCCATCAAAACTCCGAGGGCAGGTACAGGGGGTTAGATACCGAGTAATGCTCCCTCTACATTGTCCCATCAAACACTCCCAGGGCAGGTACAGCACAGGTTAAATACAGAGTAAAGCTCCCTCTAAACTGTCCCATCAAAAACTCCCAGGGCATGTACAGGGGGTTAGATACAGAGTAAAGCTCCCTCTACACTGTCCCATCAAATACTCCCAGGGCAGGTACAGGGGGTTAGATACAGAGTAAAGCTGCCTCTACACTGTCCCATCAAACACTCCCAGGGCAGGTACAGGGGGTTAGATACAGCGTAAATCTCCCTCTACACTGTCCCATCAAACACTCCCAGGGCAGGTACATGGGGTTAGAAACAGAGTAAAGCTCCCTCTACACTGTCCCATCAAACACTCCCAGGGCAGGTACAGAGCGTTAGATACAGAGTAAATCTCCCTCGACACTGTCCCATCAAACACTCACAGGGCAGGTACAGGACGGGGTTAGATGCAGAGTAAAGCTCCCTCTACACTGACCCATCCAGCACTCCCAGGGCAGGTACAGGGGGTAAGATACAGAGTAAAGCTCCCTCTACACTGTCCCATCAACACTCCCAGGGCAGGTACAGGGGGTTAGATACAGAGTAATGCTCCCTCTACACTGTCCCATCAAACACTCCCAGGGCAGGTACAGCACAGGGTAGATACAGAGTAAAGCTCCCTCTACACTGTCCCATCAAACACTCCCAGGGCAGGTACAGGGGGTTAGATACTGAGTCAAGCTCCCTCTACACTGTCCCATCAAACACTCCCAGGTCAGCTACAGGGGGCAAGATACAGAGTAAAGCTCCCTCTAAACTGTCCCATCAAACACTCCCAGGGCAGGAACAGCACGGGGTTAGACACAGAGTAAAGCTCCCTCAACACTGTCCCATCAAACACTTCCAGGGCAGGTACAGGGGGTTAGATACAGAGTAAAGCTCCCTCTACACTGTCCCATTAAACACTCCCATGCCGGTACAGGGGGTTAGATACAGAGTAAAGCTCCCTCGACACTGTCCCATCAAACACTCCCAGGGCAGGTACAGGGGGTTAGATGCATGGTAAAGCTCCCTCTACACTGTCCCATCAAACACTCCCAGGGCAGGTACAGTGGCTAAGATGCAGAGCAAAACTCCCTCTACACTGTCCCATCAACACTCCCAGGGCAGGTACAGGGGTTTAGATACAGAGAAATGCTCCCTCTACACTGTCCCATCAAACACTCCCAGGGCAGGTACAGGGGGTTAGATACAGAGTAAAGCTCCCTCTACACTGTCCCATCAAATACTCCCAGGGCAGGTACAGGGGTTTAGATACAGAGTAAATCTCCCTCTACACTGTCCCATCAAACACTCCCAGGGCAGGTACATGGGGTTAGATACAGAGTAAATCTCCCTCGACACTGTCCCATCAAACACTCACAGGCAGGTACAGCACGGGGTTAGATGCAGAGTAAAGCTCGCTCTACACTGTCCCATCAAAACTCCGAGGGCAGGTACAGGGGGTTAGATACCGAGTAATGCTCCCTCTACATTGTCCCATCAAACACTCCCAGGGCAGGTACAGCACAGGTTAAATACAGAGTAAAGCTCCCTCTAAACTGTCCCATCAAAAACTTCCAGGGCATGTACAGGGGGTTAGATACAGAATAAAGCTCCCTCTACACTGTCCCATCAAATACTCCCAGGGCAGGTACAGGGGGTTAGATACAGAGTAAAGCTGCCTCTACACTGTCCCATCAAACACTCCCAGGGCAGGTACAGGGGGTTAGATACAGCGTAAATCTCCCTCTACACTGTCCCATCAAACACTCCCAGGGCAGGTACATGGGGTTAGAAACAGAGTAAAGCTCCCTCTACACTGTCCCATCAAACACTCCCAGGGCAGGTACAGAGCGTTAGATACAGAGTAAATCTCCCTCGACACTGTCCCATCAAACACTCACAGGGCAGGTACAGGACGGGGTTAGATGCAGAGTAAAGCTCCCTCTACACTGACCCATCCAGCACTCCCAGGGCAGGTACAGGGGGTAAGATACAGAGTAAAGCTCCCTCTACACTGTCCCATCAACACTCCCAGGGCAGGTACAGGGGGTTAGATACAGAGTAATGCTCCCTCTACACTGTCCCATCAAACACTCCCAGGGCAGGTACAGCACAGGGTAGATACAGAGTAAAGCTCCCTCTACACTGTCCCATCAAACACTCCCAGGGCAGGTACAGGGGGTTAGATACTGAGTCAAGCTCCCTCTACACTGTCCCATCAAACACTCCCAGGTCAGCTACAGGGGGCAAGATACAGAGTAAAGCTCCCTCTAAACTGTCCCATCAAACACTCCCAGGGCAGGAACAGCACGGGGTTAGACACAGAGTAAAGCTCCCTCAACACTGTCCCATCAAACACTTCCAGGGCAGGTACAGGGGGTTAGATACAGAGTAAAGCTCCCTCTACACTGTCCCATTAAACACTCCCATGCCGGTACAGGGGGTTAGATACAGAGTAAAGCTCCCTCGACACTGTCCCATCAAACACTCCCAGGGCAGGTACAGGGGGTTAGATGCATGGTAAAGCTCCCTCTACACTGTCCCATCCAACACTCCCAGGGCAGGTACAGTGGCTAAGATGCAGAGCAAAACTCCCTCTACACTGTCCCATCAACACTCCCAGGGCAGGTACAGGGGTTTAGATACAGAGAAATGCTCCCTCTACACTGTCCCATCAAACACTCCCAGGGCAGGTACAGGGGGTTAGATACAGAGTAAAGCTCCCTCTACACTGTCCCATCAAATACTCCCAGGGCAGGTACAGGGGTTTAGATACAGAGTAAATCTCCCTCTACACTGTCCCATCAAACACTCCCAGGGCAGGTACATGGGGTTAGAAACAGAGTAAAGTTCTCTCGACACTGTCCCATCAAACACTCCCAGGGCAGGTACAGAGCGTTAGATACAAAGTAAATCTCCCTCGACACTGTCCCATCAAACACTCCCATGGCAGGTACAGCACAGGTTAGATACAGAGTAAAGCTCCCTCTACACTGTCCCATCAAACACTCGCAGGGCAGGTACAGACGGTTTGATGCAGAGTACATCTCCCTCGACAATGTCCCATCAAACACTCACTGGGCAGGTACAGGACGGGGTTAGATGCAGAGTAATGCTCCCTCTGCACTGTCCCATCAAACACTCCCAGGGCAGGTACAGGGGGTTAGATACAGAGTAAAGCTTCCTCTACACTGTCCCAGCAAACACTCCCAGGGCAGGTACAGGAGTTTAGATACAAAATAAAGCTCCCTCTACACTGACCCATCAAACACTCCCAGGACAGGTACAGGGGGTAAGATACAGAGTAAAGCTCCCTCTACACTGTCCCATCAACACTACCAGGGCAGGTACAGGGGGTTAGATACAGAGTAATGCTCCCTCTACACTGTCCCATCAATCACTCCCAGGGCAGGTACAGCACAGGTTAGATACAGAGTAAAGCTCCCTCTACACTGTCCCATCAAATACTCCCAGGGCAGGTACAGGGGGTTAGATACAGAATAAAGCTCCCTCTACACTGTCCCATCTAACAGTCCCAGGGCAGGTACAGGGGGTTAGATACAGAGTAAAGCTCCCTCTACACTGTCCCATCAAACATTCCCAGGGCAGGTACACGGGGTTAGATACAGAGTAAATCTCCCTCGACACTGTCGCATCAAACACTCACAAGCAGGTACAGCACGGGGTTAGATGCAGAGTAAATCTCCCTCTACACTGTCCCATCAAAAACTCCCACGGCTCGTACAGAGGGTTAGATACAGAGTAAACCTTACTCTACAGTGTCCCATCAAACACTCCCAGGGCAGGTACAGGGGGTTAGATACAGAGTAAAGCTCCCTCTACACTGTCCCATCAACACTCCCAGGGCAGGTCCAGGGGGTTAGATACAGAGTAAAGGTCTCTCTACACTGTCCCATCAAACACTCCCAGGGCAGGTACAGCACCGGGTAGATACAGAGTAAAGCTTCCTCCACACTGTCCCATCAAACACTCCCAGGGCAGGTACAGGGGGTTAGATACAGAGTAAAGCTCCCTCTACACTGTCCCATCAAACACTCCCAGGGCAGGTGCAGGGCGTAAGATACAGAGTAAAGCTCCCTCTACACTGTCCCCTCAACACTCCGAGGGCAGGTACAGGGGGTTAGATACCGAGTAATGCTCCCTCTACATTGTCCCATCAAACACTCCCAGGGCAGGTACAGCACAGGTTAGATACAGAGTAAAGTCCCTCTAAACTGTCCCATCAAAAACTCCCAGGGCAGGTACAGGGGGTGAGATACAGTGTAAAGCTCCCTCTACACTGTCCCATCAAATACTCCCAGGGCAGGTACAGGGGGTTAGATACAGAGTAAAGCTGCCTCTACACTGTCCCGTCAAACACTCCCAGGGCAGGTACAGGGTGTTAGATACAGAGTAAATCTCCCTCTACACTGTCCCATCAAACACTCCCAGGGCAGGTACATGGGGTTAGAAACAGAGTAAAGCTCTCTCGACACTGTCCCATCAAACACTCCCAGGGCAGGTACAGAGCGTTAGATACAAAGTAAATCTCCCTCGACACTGTCCCATCAAACACTCCCATGGCAGGTACAGCACAGGTTAGATACAGAGTAAAGCTCCCTCTACACTGTCCCATCAAACACTCCCAGGGCAGGTACAGACGGTTTGATGCAGAGTACATCTCCCTCGACACTGTCCCATCAAACACTCACTGGGCAGGTACAGGACGGGGTTAGATGCAGAGTAATGCTCCCTCTGCACTGTCCCATCAAACACTCCCAGGGCAGGTACAGGGGGTTAGATACAGAGTAAAGCTTCCTCTACACTGTCCCAGCAAACACTCCCAGGGCAGGTACAGGAGTTTAGATACAAAATAAAGCTCCCTCTACACTGACCCATCAAACACTCCCAGGGCAGGTACAGGGGGTAAGATACAGAGTAAAGCTCCCTCTACACTGTCCCATCAACACTCCCAGGGCAGGTACAGGGGTTTAGATACAGAGTAATGCTCCCTCTACACTGTCCCATCAATCACTCCCAGGGCAGGTACAGCACAGGTTAGATACATATTAAAGCTCCCTCTACACTGTCCCATCAAACACTCCCAGGGCAGGTACAGGGGGTTAGATACAGATTAAAGCTCCCTCTACACTGTCCCATCAAACACTCCCAGGGCAGGTACAGGGGGCAATATACAGAGTAAAGCTCCCTCTACACTGTCCCATCAAACACTCCCAGGGCAGGAACAGCACGGGGTTAGACACAGAGTAAAGCTCCCTCTACACTGTCAAATCAAACACTCCCAGGGCAGGTACAGGGGGTTAGATACAGAGTAAAGCTACCTCTACACTGTACCATCAAACACTCCCAGTTCAGGTACAGGGGGTAAGATACAGAGTAAAGCTCCCTCTACACTGTCCCATCAACACTCCCAGGGCAGGTACAGGGGGTTAGATACAGAGCAATGCTCCCTCTACTCTGTCCCATCAAACACTCCCAGGGCAGGTACAGCACAGGTTAGATACAGAGTGAAGCTCCCTCTACACTGTCCCATCAAAAACTCCCAGGGCAGATACAGGGGGTTAAATACAGAGTAAAGCTTCCTCTACACTGTCCCATCAAATACTCCCCGGGCAGCTACAGGGATTTAGATGCAGAGTAAAGCTCCCCCTACACTGTCCCATCAAACACTCACAGGGCAAGTACAGGGGGTTAGATACAGAGTAAAGCTCCCTCTACACTGTCCCATCACAAACTCCCAGGGCTGGTACAGCGGGTTAGATACAGAGTAAAGCTCCCTCGACACTGTCCCATGTAACACTCCCAGGGCAGGTACAGGCGGTTAGATACAGAGTAAAGCTCCCTCTACACTGTCCCATCAATCACTCCCAGGGCAGCTACACGGGGTTAGATACAGAGTAAATCTCCCTCGACACTGTCCCATCAAACACTCACAGGCAGGTACAGCACGGGGTTAGATGCAGAGTAAAGCTCCCTCTACACTGTCCCATCAAAAACTCCCAGGGCTGGTACAGGGGGTTAGATACAGAGTAAAGCTCCCTCTACACTGTCCCATCTAACACTCCCAGGGCAGGTACAGGGTGTTAGATACAGAGTAAAGCTCCCTCTACACTGTCCCATCAATCACTCCCAGGGCAGGTACACGGGGTTAGATACAGAGTAAATCTCCCTCGACACTGTCCCATCAAACACTCACAGGCAGGTACAGCACGGGGTTAGATGCAGAGTAAAGCCCCCTCTACACTGTCCCATCAAAAACTCCCACGACTCGTACAGGGGGTTAGTTACAGAGTAAAGCTTACTCTACAGTGTCCCATCAAACACTCCCAGGGCAGGTACAGGGGGTTAGATACAGTGTAAAGGTCTCTCTACACTGTCCCATCAAACAGTCCCAGGGCAGGTACAGGGGGCAAGATACAGAGTAAAGCTCCCTCTACACTGTCTCATCAAACACTGCCAGGGCAGGTACAGGGAGTTAGATACAGAATAAAGCTCCCTCTACACTGTCCCATCAAACACTCCCAGGACAGGTACAGCACCGGGTAGATACAGAGTAAAGCTTCCTCCACACTGTCCCATCAAACACTCCCAGGGCAGGTACAGGGGGTTAGATACAGAGTAAAGCTCCCTCTACACTGTCCCATCAAACACTCCCAGGGCAGGTGCAGGGCGTAAGATACAGAGTAAAGCTCGCTCTACACTGTCCCATCAAAACTCCGAGGGCAGGTACAGGGGGTTAGATACCGAGTAATGCTCCCTCTACATTGTCCCATCAAACACTCCCAGGGCAGGTACAGCACAGGTTAGATACAGAGTAAAGCTCCCTCTAAACTGTCCCATCAAAAACTCCCAGGGCATGTACAGGGGGTTAGATACAGAATAAAGATCCCTCTACACTGTCCCATCAAATACTCCCAGGGCAGGTACAGGGGGTTAGATATAGAGTAAAGCTGCCTCTACACTGTCCCATCAAACACTCCCAGGGCAGGTACAGGGGGTTAGATACAGAGTAAATCTCCCTCTACACTGTCCCATCAAACACTCCCAGGGCAGGTACATGGGGTTAGAAAAAGAGTAAAGCTCCCTCTACACTGTCCCATCAAACACTCCCAGGGCAGGTACAGAGCGTTAGATACAGAGTAAATCTCCCTCGACACTGTCCCATCAAACACTCACAGGGCAGGTACAGGACGGGGTTAGATGCAGAGTAAAGCTCCCTCTACACTGACCCATCCAGCACTCCCAGGGCAGGTACAGGGGGTAAGATACAGAGTAAAGCTCCCTCTACACTGTCCCATCAACACTCCCAGGGCAGGTACAGGGGGTTAGATACAGAGTAATGCTCCCTCTACACTGTCCCATCAAACACTCCCAGGGCAGGTACAGCACAGGGTAGATACAGAGTAAAGCTCCCTCTACACTGTCCCATTAAACACTCCCAGGGCAGGTACAGGGGGTTAGATACTGAGTAAAGCTCCCTCTACACTGTCCCATCAAACACTCCCAGGTCAGCTACAGGGGGCAAGATACAGAGTAAAGCTCCCTCTAAACTGTCCCATCAAACACTCCCAGGGCAGGTACAGCACGGGGTTAGACACAGAGTAAAGCTCCCTCAACACTGTCCCATCAAACACTTCCAGGGCATGTACAGGGGGTTAGATACAGAGTAAAGCATCCTCTACACTGTCCCATTAAACACTCCCAGGCCGGTACACGGGGTTAGATACAGAGTAAAGCTCCCTCGACACTGTCCCATCAAACACTCCCAGGGCAGGTACAGGGGGTTAGATACATGGTAAAGCTCCCTCTACACTGTCCCATCAAACACTCCCAGGGCAGGTACAGTGGCTAAGATGCAGAGCAAAACTCCCTCTACACTGTCCCATCAACACTCCCAGGGCAGGTACAGGGGTTTAGATACAGAGAAATGCTCCCTCTACACTGTCCCATCAAACACTCCCAGGGCAGGTACAGGGGGTTAGATACAGAGTAAAGCTCCCCCTACACTGTCCCATCAAACACTCCCAGGGCAGGTACAGGGGTTTAGATACAGAGTAACGCTCCCTCAACACTGTCCCATCAAATACTCCCAGGGCAGGTACAGGGGGTTAGATACAGAGTAAAGCTCCCTCTGCACTGTCCCATCAAACACTCCCAGGGCAGGTACAGGGGGTTAGATACAGAATAAAGCTCACTCTACACTGTCCCATCAAACACTCCCAGGACAGGTACAGCACCGGGTAGATACAGAGTAAAGCTTCCTCCACACTGTCCCATCAAACACTCCCAGGGCAGGTACAGGGGGTTAGATACAGAGTAAAGCTCCCTCTACACTGTCCCATCAAACACTCCCAGGGCAGGTGCAGGGCGTAAGATACAGAGTAAAGCTCCCTCTACAATGTCCCATCAACACTCCGAGGGCAGGTACAGGGGGTTAGATACCGAGTAATGCTCCCTCTACATTGTCCCATCAAACACTCCAAGGGCAGGTACAGCACAGGTTAGATACAGAGTAAAGCTCCCTCTAAACTGTCCCATCAAAAACTCCCAGGGCATGTACAGGGGGTTAGATACAGAGTAAAGCTCCCTCTACACTGTCCCATCAAATACTCCCAGGGCAGGTACAGGGGGTTAGATACAGAGTAAAGCTGCCTCTACACTGTCCCATCAAACACTCCCAGGGCAGGTACAGGGGGTTAGAAACAGAGTAAAGCTCCCTCTACACTGTCCCATCAAACACTCCCAGGGCAGGTACAGAGCGTTAGATACAGAGTAAATCTCCCTCGACACTGTCCCATCAAACACTCACAGGGCAGGTACAGGACGGGTTTAGATGCAGAGTAAAGCTCCCTCTACACTGACCCATCCAGCACTCCCAGGGCAGGTACAGGGGGTAAGATACAGAGGAAAGCTCCCTCTACACTGTCCCATCAACACTCCCAGGGCAGGTACAGGGGGTTAGATACAGATTAATGCTCCCTCTACACTTTCCCATCAAACACTCCCAGGGCAGGTACAGCACAGGTTAGATACAGAGTAAAGCTCCCTCTACACTGTCCCATCAAACACTCCCAGGGCAGGTACAGGGGGTTAGATACTGAGTAAAGCTCCTCTACACTGTCCCATCAAACACTCCCAGGTCAGCTACAGGGGGCAAGATACAGAGTAAAGCTCCCTCTACACTGTCCCATCAAACACTCCCAGGGCAGGTACAGCACAGGTTAGATACAGAGTAAAGCTCCCTCTAAACTGTCCCATCAAAAACTCCCAGGGCAGGTACAGGGGGTTAGATACAGAGAAATGTTCCCTCTACACTGTCCCATCAAACACTCCCAGGGCAGGTACAGGGGGTTAGATACAGAGTAAAGCTCCCTCTACACTGTCCCATCAAATAATCCCAGGGCAGGTACAGGGGGTTCGATACAGAGTAAAGCTCCCCCTACACTGTCCCATCAAACACTCCCAGGGCAGGTACAGGTGGTTAGATACAGAGTAACGCTCCCTCAACACTGTCCCATCAAATACTCCCAGGGCAGGTGGATATATGTCTGTGTAGAGACTGTGTGTGTGACATATATCTGTGTACAGACTGTGTGTGTGATATATGTCTGTGTACAGGCTGTGTGTGTGTGATATATGTATGTGTACAGACTGTGTGTGTGATATATGACTGTGTACAGATTGTGTGTGTGATATATGTCTGTGCACAGACTGTGTGTGTGATATATGTCTGTGTATGGGCTGTGTGTGTGCTATATGTCTGTGTACAGACTGTGAGTGTGATATACATGTGTGTACAGGCTGTGTGTGTGATATATGTCTGTGTACAGACTGTGTGTGTGATATATGTCTGTGTACTATTTGTGTGTGTGATATATGTCTGTGTATGGGCTGTGTGTGTGATATATGTCTGTGTACAGGCTGTGTGTAATATATGTCTGTGCACAGACTGTGTGCGTGAAATATGTTTGTGTACAGTCTGTGTGTGTGAGATATATGTCCGTGTACAGGCTGTGTGTGCGTGATATATGTCTGTGCAAGGGCTGTGTGTGGGGATATATGTTTGTGTACAGACTGTGTGTGTGATGCATGTCAGTGTACAGACTGTGTGCGTGATATAAATTTGTGTACGAGCTGTGTGTGTGACATATGTCTGTGTACAAACTGTGTGTGTGATATATGTCTGTGTACAGGCTGTGTGTGTGACATATGTCAGTGTACAGATTGTGTGTGTGATATATGTCTGTGTACAGACTGTGTGTTTGTGATATATGTCTGTGTACGGGCTGAGTGTGTGATATATGTCGGTGTACGGGCTGTGTATGTGATATATGTCTGTATACAGACTGTGTGTGTGATATATGTCTATGTGCCGACTGTGTGTGTGATATATGTCTGTGTACAGACTGTGTGTGTGATATATGTCAGTGTACAGATTGTGTGTGTGATATATGTCTGTGTACGGCTGTGTGTGTGAAATGTGTCTGTGTACAAACTGTGTGTGTGATATATCTCTGTGTACAGGCTGTGTGTGTAATATATGTATGTGCACGGGCTGCGTGTTTGATATATGTCAGTGTACAGACTGTGTGTGTGATATATGTCTGTGTACAGACTGTGTGTGTGATATATGTCTGTGTACAGGCTGTGTGTGTGTGATATATGTCTGTACAGACTGTGTGTGTGATATATGTCTGTGAACGGGCTGTGTGTGTGATATATGTCTGTGTACAGGCTGTGTGTGTGATATATGCCTATGTACGGGCTGTGTGTGTGATATATGTCTGTGTACAGGCTGTGTGTGTGATATATATCTATGTACAGGCTGTGTGTGTGACATATGTCTGTGTACAGACTGTGTGTGTGATATATGTCTGTATCCACGCTCTGTGTGTGATATATGTCTTTGTACAGACTATGTATGTCATATATGGTTGTGTACAGATTGTGTTTGTGATATATGTCTGTGTACAGACTGTGTGTGTGATATATGACTGTGTACAGATTGTGTGTGTGATATATAACTGTGTACAGTCTGTGTGTGTGATATATGTCTGTGTACAGACTGTGTGTGTGATATATGTCTTTGTACAGACTAGGTGTGTGATATATGTCTGTGCACAGGCTGTGTGTGTGATATATGTCTGTGTACAGACTGTGTGTGTGATATATGTCTGTGTACAGGCTGTGTGTGTGATATATGTCTATGTACAGACTGTGTGTGTGATATATGTCAGTGGACAGACTGCGTGTGTGATATCAATCTGTGTACGGGCTGTGTGTGTGATATATGTCTGTGTTCAGGCTGTGTGTGTGATATATGTCTGTGTACAGAATGTGTGTGTGATATATGTATGTGCATGGGCTGTGTGTGTGATACATGCCTATGTACGGACTGTGTGTGTGATGGATGTCTGTACCGACTGTGTGTGTGTGATATGTCTGTACAGATTGTGTGTGTGATATATGTCTGTGTACAGACTGTGTGTGTCATATATGTATTTGTATGGGCTGTGTGTGTGATATATTCCTATGTACGGACTGTGTGTGTGATGTATGTCTGTACAGACTGTGTGTGTGTGATATGTCTGTGCAGATTGTGTGTGTGATATATGTCTGTGGAAGGACTGTGTGTATGTGATATATGTCTGTGAACAGGCTGTGTGTGTGATATATGTCTGTGTACAGGCTGTGTGTGTGATATATGTCTGCGTACAGAATGTGTGTGCGTGATATATGTCTGTGTACAGGCTGTGCGTGTGATATATGCCTGTGTACGGGCTGTGTGTGTGATATATGTCTGTGTACAGGCTGTGTGTTTGATATATGTCTGTGTACAGTCTGTGTGTGAGACATATGTCTGTGTACAGACTGTGTGTGTGATATATGTCTTTGTACAGACTGGGTGTGTGATATATGTCTGTGAACAGGCTGTGTGTGTGATATATGTCTGTGTACGGGATGTGTGTGTGATATATGTCTGTGTACGGACAGTGTGTGTGATATATGTCTGTGCACGGGCTGCGTGTGTGATATATGTCAGTGTACAGTCAGCGTGTGTGATATATGTCTGTGTACATATTGTGTGTGTGATATACGTCTGTACAGACTGTGTGTGTGAAATATCTCTGTACAGACTGTGTGTGTGATATATGTCTGTGTACGGACTGTGTGTGTGTGATATATGTCTTTGTACAGACTGGGTGTGTGATATATGTCTGTGCACAGGATTTGTGTGTGATATATGTCTGTGTACAGACTGTGTGTGTGAAATATGTCTGTGTACAGGCTGTGTGTGTGATATATGTCTATGTGCAGACTATGTGTGTGATATATTTCAGTGGACAGACTGTGTGTGTGATATAAATCTGTGTACGGGCTGCGTGTGTGATATATGTCTGTGTTCAGGCTGTGTGTGTGATATATGTCTGTGTACAGACTGTGTGTGTGATATATGTATGTGTATGGGCTGTGTGTGTGATATATGTCTGTACAGACTGTATGTGTGATGTATGTCTGTATAGACTGTGTGTGTGTGACATGTCTGTGCAGATTGTGTGTGTGATATATGTCTGTGTACAGGCTGTGTGTGTGATATATGTCTGTGTACAGACTGTGTGTGTGATATATGTCTTTGTAGAGGCTGTGTGTGTGATATATGCCTATGTACGGACTGTGTGTGCGATATATGCCTATGTACGTGCTGTGTGTGTGATATATGTCTGTGCATAGACTGTGTGTGTGTGATATATGGTGTGTACAGGCTGTGTGTGTGATATATGTCTGTGTACGGGCTGTGTGTGTGATATATGTCTGTGTACGGACAGTGTGTGTGATATATGTCTGTGTACGGGCTGCGTGTGTGATATATGTCAGTGTACAGTCTGCGTGTGTGATATATGTCAGTGTACAGTCTGTGTGTGTGATATATGTCTGTTTACATACTGTGTGTGTGATATACGTGTGTACAGACTGTGTGTGTGATATATGTCTGTACAGACTGTGTGTGTGATATATGTCTGTGTACGGACTGTGTGTGTGATATATGCCTATGTGCGGGCTGTGTGTATGATATATGTCTGTGTACAGGCTGTGTGTGTGATATATGTCTGTGTACAGGCTGTGTGTGTGATATATATCTATGTACAGACTGTGTGTGTGATATATGTCTATGTACAGGCTGTGTGTGTGATATATGACTCTGTACAGATTGTGTGTGTGATATATGTCTATGTACAGACTGTGTGTGTGATATATGTCTGTGTACTGGCTGTGTGTGTGGCATATGTCTGTGTACAGACTGTGTGTGTGATATATGTCTGTGTACAGACTGGGTGTGTGATATATGTCTGTGGAGAGGCTGTGTGTGTGATATATGTCTGTGTACAGACTGTCTGCGTGATATATGTCTGTGCACAGGCTGTGTGTGTGATATAAATCTGTGTACGGGCTGTGTGTGTGTGATATATGTCTGTGTACAGACTGTTTGTGTGATATATGTCTGCGTCGAGGCTGTGTGTGTGATATATGCCTGTGTACGGACTGTGTGTGTGATATATGCCTATGTACAGGCTGTGTGTGTGATAAATGTCTGTGTATGGCCTGTGTGTGTGATATATGTCAGTGTACTGGCTGTTTGTGTGATATATGTCTGTGTATGGGCTGTGTGTGATATATGTCAGTGTACAGTCTGCGTGTGTGATATATGTCAGTGTACAGTCTGTGTGTGTGATATATGGCTGTGTAAATACTGTGTGCGTGATAAATGTCTGTACAGACTGTGTGTGTGATATATGTCTGCACAGATTGTGTGTGTGATATATGTCTGTGGACGGACTGTGTGTGTGTGTGTGATATGTCTGTGAACGGGCTGTGTGTGTGATATATGTCTGTGTACAGACTGTGTGTGTGATATATGTCGTTGTACAGACTGGGTGTGTGATATATGTCTGTGAACAGGCTGTATGTGTGATATATATCTGCGTACGGGCTGTGTATGTGATATATGTCTGTGTACGGACAGTGTGTGTGATATATGTCTGTGCACGGGCTGCGTTTGTGATATATGTCAGTGTACATTCTGCGTGTGTGATATATGTCTGTGTACAGACTGTGTGTGTGATATATATCTGTACAGACTGTGTGTGTGATATATGTCTGTGTACGGACTGTGTGTGTGTGATATATGTCTGTGAACTGGCTGTGTGTGTGATATATGTCTGTGTACAGGCTGTGTGTGTGATATATGTCTGCGTACAAAATGTCTTTTGTGCTATATATGTCAGTGTACAGGCTGTGTGTGTGATATATGCCTATGTACGGGCTGTGTGTGTGATATATGTCTGTGCACAGGCTGTGTGTTTGATATATGTCTGTGTACAGGCTGTGTGTGTGATATATGTCTGTGTACAGACTGTGTGTGTGATATATGTCTACGTACAGACTGTGTGTGTGATATATGTCTGTGCACAGATTGTGTGTGTGATATATTTCTGTGTACAGACTGTGTGTGTGATATATGTCTGTGTCCAGGCTCTGTGTGTGATATATGTCTGTGTAAAGACTGTGTGTGTGATATATGTCTGTGTACAGATTGTGTGTGTGATATATGTCTGTGTACAGGCTGTGTGTGTGATATATGTCTGTGTACAGACTGTGTGTGTGATATATGTCTTTTTACAGACTGGGTGTGTGATATATGTCTGTGCACAGGCTGTGTGTGTGATATATATCTGTGTACAGACTGTGTGTGTGATATATGTCTGTGTACAGGCTGTGTGTGTGATATTTGTCTATGTACAGACTGTGTGTGTGATATATGTCAGTGGACAGACTGTGTGTGTGATATAAATCTGTGTACGAGCTGTGTGTGTGATATATGTCTGTGTTCAGGCTGTGTGTGTGATATATGTCTGTGTACAGAATGTGTGTGTGATATATGTATGTGTATGGGCTGTGTGTGTGATATATGCCTATGTACGGACTGTGTGTGTGATGTATGTCTGTACAGACTGTGTGTGTGTGATATGTCTGTACAGATTGTGTGTGTGATATATGTCTGTGTACAGACTGTGTGTGTGATATATGTATTTGTATGGGTTGTGTGTGTGATATATGCCTATGTACGGACTGTGTGTGTGATGTATGTCTGTACAGACTGTGTGTGTGTGATATGTCTGCGTACAGAATGTGTGTGCGTGATATATGTCTGTGTACAGGCTGTGCGTGTGATATATGCCTGTGTACGGGCTGTGTGTGTGATATATGTCCGTGTACAGGCTGTGTGTTTGATATATGACTGTGTACAGTCTGTGTGTGAGACATATGTCTGTGTACAGACTGTGTGTGTGATATATGTCTGTGTGCAGGCTGTGTTTCTGATATATGTCTGTGTACAGACTGTGTGTGATATATGTCTTTGTACAGACTGGGTATGTGATATATGTCTGTGTACGGACAGTGTGTGTGATATATGTTTGTGCACGGGCTGCGTGTGTGATATATGTCAGTGTACAGTCAGCGTGTGTGATATATGTCTGTGTACATACTGTGTGTGTGATATACGTCTGTACAGACTGTGTGTGTGAAATATCTCTGTACAGACTGTGTGTGTGATATATGTCTGTGTACGGACTGTGTGTGTGATATATGTCTGTGAACGGGCTGTGTGGGTGATATATGTCTGTGTACAGGCTATGTGTGTGATATATGTCTGCGTACAAAATGTGTGTGTGCGATATATGTATGTGTGCAGGCTGTGTGTGTGATATATGCCTATGTCCGGGCTGTGTGTGTGATATATGTCTGTGTACAGGCTGTGTGTGTGATATATGTCTGTGTACATGCTGTGTGTGTGATATATGTCTGTGAACAGACTGTGTGTGTGTGATATATGTCTATGTACAGGCTGTGTGTGTGATATATGACTGTGTACAGATTGTGTGTGTGATATATGTCTGTGTACAGACTGTGTGCGTGATATATGTATGTGTTCAGGCTCTGTGTGTGATATATGTCTGTGTACAGACTGTGTGTGTGATATATGACTGTGTACAGATTGTGTGTGTGATATATGTCTGTGTACAGGCTGTGTTTGTGATATATGTCTGTGTACAGACTGTGTGTGTGATATATGTCTTTGTAAAGACTGTGTGTGTGATATATGTCTGTGCATAGGCTGTGTGTGTGATCTATATATCTGTGTACAGACTGTGTGTGTGATATATGTATGTGTACAGGCTGTGAGTGTGATATATGTCTATGTACAGACTGTGTGTGTCATATATGTCAGTGGACAGACTGTGTGTGTGATATAAATCTGTGTACGGGCTGTATGTGTGATATATGTCTGTGTTCAGGCTGTGTGTGTGTGATATATGTCTGTGTACAGAATGTGTGTGTGATATATGCCTATGTACGGACTGTGTGTGTGATGTATGTCTGTACAGACTGTGTGTGTGTGATATGTCTGTGCAGATTGTGTGTGTGATATATGTCTGTGTACAGACTGTGTGTGTGATATATGTATTTGTATGGGCTGTGTGTGTGATATATGCCTATGTACGGACTGTGTGTGTGATGTATGTCTGTACAGACTGTGTGTGTGTGATATGTCTGTGCAGATTGTGTGTGTGATATATGTCTGTGTACAGGCTGTGTGTGTGATATATGTCTGTGTACGGGCTGTGTGTGTGTGATATATGTCCGTGTACAGACTGTGTGTGTGATATATGTCTGTGTACAGGCTGTGTGTGTGTGATATGTCTATGTACAGACTATGTGTGTGAAATATGTCAGTGAACAGACTGTGTGTGTGATATAAATCTGTGTACGGGCTGTGTGTGTGTGATATATGTCTGTGTTCAGCTGTGTGTGGGAGATATGTATGTGTATGAGCTGTGTGTGTGATATATGTCTGTACAGACAGTGTGTGTGATGTATGTCTGTACAGACTGTGTGTGTGTGATATGTCTGTGCAGATTGTGTGTGTGATATATGTCTGTGTACAGGCTGTGTGTGTGATATATGTCTGTGTACAGACTGTGTGTGTGATATATGTCTGTGTACAGACTGTGTGTGTGATATATGTATTTGTACAGACTGGGTGTGTGAGATATGTCTGTGCACAGGCTGTGTGTGCGATATATGCCTGTGTACAGACTGCGTGTGTGAAATATGTCTGTGTACAGGCTGTGTGTGTGATATATGTCTATGTGCAGACTATGTGTGTGATATATTTCAGTGGACAGACTGTGTGTGTGATATAAATCTGTGTACAGACTGTGTGTGTGATATATGACTGTGTACAGATTGTGTGTGTGATATATGTCTGTGTACAGGCTGTGTTTGTGATATATGTCTGTGTACAGACTGTGTGTGTGATATATGTATGTGTACAGGCTGTGTGTGTGATATATGTCTATGTACAGACTGTGTGTGTGATATATGTCTGTGTACAGAATGTGTGTGTGATATATGCCTATGTACGGACTGTGTGTGTGATGTATGTCTGTACAGACTGTGTGTGTGTGATATGTCTGTGCAGATTGTGTGTGTGATATATGTCTGTGTACAGGCTGTGTGTGTGATATATGTCTGTGTACGGGCTGTGTGTGTGTGATATATGTCTGTGTACAGACTGGGTGTGTGATATATGTCTGTGCACAGGCTGTGTGTGTGATATATGTCCGTGTACAGACTGTGTGTGTGATATATGTCTGTGTACAGGCTGTGTGTGTGTGATATGTCTATGTACAGACTATGTGTGTGAAATATGTCAGTGAACAGACTGTGTGTGTGATATAAATCTGTGTACGGGCTGTGTGTGTGTGATATATGTCTGTGTTCAGCTGTGTGTGGGAGATATGTATGTGTATGAGCTGTGTTTGTGATATATGTCTGTACAGACTGTGTGTGTGATGTATGTCTGTACAGACTGTGTGTGTGTGATATGTCTGTGCAGATTGTGTGTGTGATATATGTCTGTGTACAGGCTGTGTGTGTGATATATGTCTGTGTACAGACTGTGTGTGTGATATATGTCTGTGTACAGACTGTGTGTGTGATATATGTATTTGTACAGACTGGGTGTGTGAGATATGTCTGTGCACAGGCTGTGTGTGCGATATATGCCTGTGTACAGACTGCGTGTGTGAAATATGTCTGTGTACAGGCTGTGTGTGTGATATATGTCTATGTGCAGACTATGTGTGTGATATATTTCAGTGGACAGACTGTGTGTGTGATATAAATCTGTGTACAGACTGTGTGTGTGATATATGACTGTGTACAGATTGTGTGTGTGATATATGTCTGTGTACAGGCTGTGTTTGTGATATATGTCTGTGTACAGACTGTGTGTGTGATATATGTATGTGTACAGGCTGTGTGTGTGATATATGTCTATGTACAGACTGTGTGTGTGATATATGTCTGTGTACAGAATGTGTGTGTGATATATGCCTATGTACGGACTGTGTGTGTGATGTATGTCTGTACAGACTGTGTGTGTGTGATATGTCTGTGCAGATTGTGTGTGTGATATATGTCTGTGTACAGACTGTGTGTGTGCTATATGTATTTGTATGGGCTGTGTGTGTGATATATGCCTATGTACGGACTGTGTGTGTGATGTATGTCTGTACAGACTGTGTGTGTGTGATATGTCTGTGCAGATTGTGTGTGTGTGATATGTCTGTGTACAGGCTGTGTGTGTGATATATGTATGTGTACGGGCTGTGTGTGTGTGATATATGTCTGTGTACAGACTGGGTGTGTGATATATGTCTGTGCACAGGCTGTGTGTGTGATATATGTCCGTGTACAGACTGTGTGTGTGATATATGTCTGTGTACAGGCTGTGTGTGTGTGATATGTCTATGTACAGACTATGTGTGTGATATATGTCAGTGAACAGACTGTGTGTGTGATATAAATCTGTGTACGGGCTGTGTGTGTGTGTGATATATGTCTGTGTTCAGCTGTGTGTGGGAGATATGTATGTGTATGAGCTGTGTGTGTGATATATGTCTGTACAGACTGTGTGTGTGATGTATGTCTGTACAGACTGTGTGTGTGTGATATGTCTGTGCAGATTGTGTGTGTGATATATGTCTGTGTACAGGCTGTGTGTGTGATATATGTCTGTGTACAGACTGTGTGTGTGATATATGTCTGTGTACAGACTGTGTGTGTGATATATGTATTTGTACAGACTGGGTGTGTGAGATATGTCTGTGCACAGGCTGTGTGTGCGATATATGCCTGTGTACAGACTGCGTGTGTGAAATATGTCTGTGTACAGGCTGTGTGTGTGATATATGTCTGTGTACATACTGTGTGTGTGATATACGTCTGTACAGACTGTGTGTGTGATATATGTCTGTGTACAGGCTGTGTGTGACATATGTGTCTGTCTACAGGCTGTGTGTGTGTGATATATCTATGTACAGACTGTGTGTGTGATATATGTCTATGTAAAGGCTGTGTGTGTGATATATGACTGTTTACAGATTGTGTGTGTAATATATGTCTTAGTACAGACTGTGTGTGTGATATACGTCTGTGTACGGGCTGTGTGTGTGACATATGTTTGTGTACAGACTGTGTGTGTGTGATATATATGTCTGTGTGCAGGCTGTGTGTGTGATATATGTCTGTGTACAGACTGTGTGTGTGATGTATGACTTTGTACAGACTGGGAGTGTGATATATGTCTGTGTACAGGCTGTGTGTGTGATATATGTCTGTGTACAGACTGTGTGCGTGATATATGTCTGTGCACAGGCTGTGTGTGTGTAATGAATCTGTATACGGGCTGTGTGTGTGTGATATATGTCTGTGTACAGACTGTGTGTGTGATATATGTCTGCGTCGAGGCTGTGTGTGTGATATATGCCTATTTACGGACTGTGTGTGATATATGCCTATGTACGGGCTGTGTGTGTGATAAATGTCTGTGTACAGACTGTGTGTGTGTGATATATGTTGTGTACAGGCTGTGTGTGTGATATATGTCTGTGTACAGATTGTGTGTGTGATATATGTCAGTGTACAGGCTGTGTGTGTGATATATGTCTGTGTGTGGCCTGTGTGTGTGATATATGTCAGTGTACTGGCTGTTTGTGTGACATATGTCTGTGTATGGGCTGTGTGTGTGTGATATATGTCTGTGAACGGGCTGTGTGTGTGATATATGTCTGTGTACAGGCTGTGTGTGTGATATATGTCTGCGTACAGAATGTGTGTGCGTGATATATGTCTGTGTACAGGCTGTGCGTGTGATATATGCCTGTGTACGGGCTGTGTGTGTGATATATATCTGTGTGCAGGCTGTGTGTTTGATATATGTCTGTGTACAGTCTGTGTATGTGATATAAGTCTTTGTACAGACTGGGTGTGTGATATATGTCTGTGCACGGGCTGCGTGTGTTATATATGTCAGTGTACAGTCAGCGTGTGTGATATATGTCTGTGTACATACTGTGTGTGTGATATACGTCTGTACAGACTGTGTGTGTGAAATATATCTGGACAGACTGTGTGTGTGATATTTGTGTGTGTACGGACTGTGTGTGTGTGATATATGTCTGTGAACGGGCTGTGTGTGTGATAGATGTCTGTGCACAGGCTGTGTGTGTGATATATATCTGCGTACAAAATGTGTGTGTGCGATATATGTCTGTGTACAGGCTGTGTGTGTGATATATGTCTGTGTACAGACTGTGTGTGTGTGATATATGTCTATGTACAGGCTGTGTGTGTGATATATGACTGTGTACAGATTGTGTGTGTGATATATGTCTGTGTACAGACTGTGTGTGTGATATATGTATGTGTCCAGGCTCTGTGTGTGATATATGTCTGTGTACAGACTTTGTGTGTGATATATGACTGTGCACAGATTGTGTGTGTGATATATGTCTGTGTACAGGCTGTGTTTGTGATATATGTCTGTGTACAGACTGTGTGTGTGATATATGTCTTTGTAAAGACTGGGTGTGTGATATATGTCTGTGCACAGGCTGTGTGTGTGATATATGTCTGTGTACAGACTGTGTGTGTGATATATGTATGTGTACAGGCTGTGTGTGTGATATATGTCTATGTACAGACTGTGTGTGTGATATATGTCAGTGGACAGACTGTGTGTGTGATATAAATCTGTGTACGGGCTGTGTGTGTGATATATGTCTGTGTCCAGGCTGTGTGTGTGATATATGTCTGTGTACAGAATGTGTGTGTGATATATGTATGTGTATGGGCTGTGTGTGTGATATATGCCTATGTACGGACTGTGTGTGTGATGTATGTCTGTACAGACTGTGTGTGTGTGATATGTCTGTGCAGATTGTGTGTGTGATATATGTCTGTGGAAGGACTGTGTGTGTGTGATATATGTCTGTGAACGGGCTGTGTGTGTGATATATGTCTGTGTACAGGCTGTGTGTGTGATATATGTCTGCGTACAGAATGTGTGTGCGTGATATATGTCTGTGTGCAGGCTGTGCGTGTGATATATGCCTGTGTACGGGCTGTGTGTGTGATATATATCTGTGTACAGGCTGTGTGTGTGATATATGTCTGTGCACAGGCTGTGTGTGTGATATATGTCTGTGTACAGACTGTGTGTGTGATATATGTATGTGTACAGGCTGTGTGTGTGATATATGTCTATGTACAGACTGTGTGTGTGATATATGTCAGTGGACAGACTGTGTGTGTGATATAAATCTGTGTACGGGCTGTGTGTGTGATATATGTCTGTGTCCAGGCTGTGTGTGTGATATATGTCTGTGTACAGAATGTGTGTGTGATATATGTATGTGTATGGGCTGTGTGTGTGACATATGCCTATGTACGGACTGTGTGTGTGATGTATGTCTGTACAGACTGTGTGTGTGTCATATGTCTGTACAGATTGTGTGTGTGATATATGTCTGTGTACAGACAGTGTGTGTGATATATGTATTTGTATGGGCTGTGTGTGTGATATACGTCTGTACAGACTGTGTGTGTGATATATCTCTGTGTACAGGCTGTGTGTGACATATATGTCTGTGTACAGGCTGTTTGTGTGATATATATCTATGTACAGACTGTGTGTGTGATATATGTCTATGTAAACGCTGGTGTGTGATATATGACTGTGTACAGATTGTGTGTGTGACATATGTCTTAGTACAGACTGTGTGTGTGATATACGTCTGTGTACGGGCTGTGTGTGTGACATATGTTTGTGTACAGACTGTGTGTGTGTGATATTGTCTGTGTACAGGCTGTGTGTGTGATATGTGTCTGTGTACAGACTGTGCGTGTGATGTATGACTTTGTACAGACTGGGTGTGTGATATATGTCTGTGTACAGGCTGTGTGTGTGTGATATATGTCTGTGTACAGACTGTGTGCGTGATGTATGTCTGTGCACAGGCTGTGTGTGTGTAATAAATCTGTGTACGGGCTGTGTGTGTGTGATAAATGTCTGTGTACAGACTGTGTGTGTGTGATATATGTTGTGTACTGGCTGTGTGTGTGATATATGTCTGTGTACAGATTGTGTGTGTGATATATGTCAGTGTACAGGCTGTGTGTGTGATATATGTCTGTGTGTGGCCTGTGTGTGTGATATATGTCAGTGTACTGGGTGTTTGTGTGATATATGTCTGTGTATGGGCTGTGTGTGATATAAGTCAGTGTACAGTCTGCGTGTGTGATATATGTCAGTGTACAATCTGTGTGTGTGATATATGTCAGTGTACATACTGTGTGTGTGATAAATGTCTGTACAGACTGTGTGTGTGATATATGTCTGTACAGACTGTGTGTGTGTGATATATGTCTGCGTACAGAATGTGTGTGCGTGATATATGTCTGTGTACAGGCTGTGCGTGTGATATATGCCTGTGTACGGGCTGTGTGTGTGATATATGTCTGTGTACAGGCTGTGTGTTTGATATATGTATGTGTACAGTCTGTGTTTGTGACATATGTCTGTGTACAGACTGTGTGTGTGACATATGTCTGTGTACAGGCTGTGTTTCTGATATATGTCTGTGTACAGACTGTGTGTGTGATATATGTCTTTGTACAGACTGGGTGTGTGATATATGTATGTGAACAGGCTGTGTGTGTGATATATGTCTGTGTACAGGCTGTGTATGTGATATATGTCTGTGTACAGACTGTGTGTGTGTGATATATGTTTATGTACAGGCTGTGTGTGTGATATATGACTGTGTACAGATTGTGTGTGTGATATATGTCTGTGTACAGACTGTGTGTGTGATATATGTCTGTGTCCAGACTGTGTGTGTGATATATGTCTTTGTACAGACTGGGTGTGTGATATATGTCTGTGCACAGGCTGTGTGTGTGATATATGTCTGTGTACAGACTGTGTGTGTGATATATGTCAGTGTACAGGCTGTGTGTGTGATATATATCTATGGACAGACTGTGTCTGTGATATATGTCAGTGGACAGACTGTGTGTGTGATATAAATCTGTGTACGGGCTGTGTGTGTGATATATGTCTGTGTTCAGGCTGTGTGTGTGATATATGTCTGTGTACAGAATGTGTGTGTGATATATGTATGTGTATGGGCTGTGTGTGTGATATATGCCTATGTACTGACTGTGTGTGTGATGTATGTCTGTACAGACTGTGTGTGTGTGATATGTCTGTACAGATTGTGTGTGTGATATATGTCTGTGTACAGACTGTGTGTGTGATATATGTATTTGTATGGGCTGTGTGTGTGATATATGCCTATGTACGGACTGTGTGTGTGATGTATGTCTGTACAGACTGTGTGTGTGTGATATGTCTATGCAGATTGTGTGTGTGATATATGTCTGTGGAAGGACTGTGTGTGTGTGATATATGTCTGAAAACGGGCTGTGTGTGTGATATATGTCTGTGTACAGGCTGTGTGTGTGATATATGTCTGCGTACAGAATGTGTGTGCGTGATATATGTCTGTGTACAGGCTGTGCGTGTGATATATGCCTGTGTACGGGCTGTGTGTGGGATATATGTCTGTGCACAGGCTGTGTGTTTGATATATGTCTGTGTACAGTCTGTGTGTGAGACATATGTCTGTGTACAGACTGTGTGTGTGATATATGTCTATGTGCAGGCTGTGTTTCTGATATATGTCTGTGTACAGACTGTGTGTGTGATATATGTCTTTGTACAGACTGGGTGTGTGATATATGTCTGTGAACAGGCTGTGTGTGTGATATATGTCTGTGTACGGACTGTGTGTGTGATATACGTCTGCACAGATTGTGTGTGAGAAATATCTCTGTACAGACTGTGTGTGTGATATATGTCTGTGTACGGACTGTGTGTGTGTGATATATGTCTGTGAACGGGCTGTGTGTGTGATATATGTCTGTGTACAGGCTGTGTGTGTGATGTATGTCTGCGTACAAAATGTGTTTGCGATATATGTCTGTGTACAGGCTGTGTGTGTGATATATGCCTATGTACGGGCTGTGTGTGTGATATATGTCTGTGCACAGGCTGTGTGTGTGATATATGTCTGTGTACAGACTGTGTGTATGTGATATATGTCTATGTACAGGCTGTGTGTGTGATATATAACTGTGTACAGATTGTGTGTGTGATATATGTCTGTGTACAGACTGTGTGTGTGATATATGTATGTGTCCAGGCTCTGTGTGTGATATATGTCTGTGTACAGACTGTGTGTGTGATATATGACTGTGTACAGATTGTGTGTGTGATATATGTCTGTGTACAGACTATGTGTGTGATATATGTCTTTGTAAAGACTGGGTGTGTGATATATGTCTGTGCACAGGCTGTGTGTGTGATATATGTCTGTGTACAGACTGTGTGTGTGATATATGTATGTGTACAGGCTGTGTGTGTGATATATGTCTATGTACAGACTGTGTGTGTGATATATGTCAGTGGACAGACTGTGTGCGTGATATAAATCTGTGTACGGGCTGTGTGTGTGATATATGTCTGTGTTCAGGCTGTGTGTGTGATATATATCTGTGTACAGAATGTGTGTGTGATATAAGTATGTGTCTGGGCTGTGTGTGTGATATATGCCGATGTACGGACTGTGTGTGTGATGTATGTCTGTACAGACTGTGTGTGTGTGATATGTCTGTACAGACTGGGTGTGTGAGATATGTCTGTGCACAGGCTGTGTGTGTGATATATGCCTGTGTACAGACTGTGTGTGTGATATATGTCTGTGTACAGGCTGTGTGTGTGATATATGTCTGTGTACATACTGTGTGTGTGATATACGTCTGTACAGACTGTGTGTGTGATATATGTCTGTGTACAGGCTGTGTGTATGTTATATGTCTGTGTACAGGCTGTGTGTGTTATATATATCTATGTACAGACTGTGTGTCTGATATATGTCTATGTAAAGGCTGTGCGTGTGATATATGACTGTGTACAGATTGTGTGTGTGATATATGTCTTAGTACAGAATTGTGTGTGTGATATATGTCTGTGTACGGGCTGTGTGTGTGACATATGTTTGTGTACAGACTGTGTGTGTGTGATATATGTCTGTGTACAGGCTGTGTGTGTGATATATGTCTGTGAACAGACTGTGTGTGTGATGTATGACTTTGTACAGACTGGGTGTGTGATATATATCTGTGTACAGACTGTGTGCGTGATATATGTCTGTGCACAGGCTGTGTGTGTGTAATAAATCTGTGTACGGGCTGTGTGTGTGTGATATATGTCTGTGTACAGACTGTGTGTGAGATATATGTCTGCGTCGAGGCTGTGTGTGTGATATATGCCTACTTACGGACTGTGTGTGTGATATATGCCTATGTACGGGCTGTGTGTGTGATAAATGGCTGTGTACAGACTGTGTGTGTGTGATATATGTTGTGTACCGGCTGTGTGTGTGATATATGTCTGTGTACAGATTGTGCGTGTGATATATGTCAGTGTACAGGCTGTGTGTGTGATATATGTCTGTGTATGGCCTGTGTGTGTGATATATGTCAGTGTACTGGCTGTTTGTGTGATATATGTCTGTGTATGGGCTGTGTGTGATATATGTCAGTGTACAGTCTGCGTGTGTGATATATGTCAGTGTACAGTCTGTGTGTGTGATATATGTCTGTGTACATACTGTGTGTGTGATAAATGTCTGTACAGACTGTGTGTGTGATATATGTCTGTACAGACTGTGTGTGTGATATATGTCTGCGTACAGAATGTGTGTGCGTGATATATGTCTGTGTACAGGCTGTGCGTGTGATATATGCCTGTGTACGGGCTGTGTGTGTGATATATGTCTGTGTACAGACTGTGTGTGTGATATATGTCTTTGTAAATACTGGGTGTGTGATATATGTCTGTGAACAGGCTGTGTGTGTGATATATGTCTGTGTACGGGCTGTGTATGTGATATATGTCTGTGTAGGGACAGTGTGTGTGATATATGTCTGTGCACGGGCTGCGTGTGTGATATATGTATGTGTACAGTCTGCATGTGTGATATATGTCTGTGTACATACTGTGTGTGTGATGTACGTCTGTACAGACTGTGTGTGTGATATATCTCTGTACAGACTGTGTGTGTGATATATGTCTGTGTACGGACTGTGTGTGTGTGTGATATATGTCTGTGAACGGGCTGTGTGTGTGATATATGTCTGTGTACAGGCTGTTTGTGTGATATATGTCTGCGTACAAAATGTGTGTGTGCGGTATATGTCTGTGTGCAGGCTGTGTGTTTGATATATGCCTATGTACGGGCTGTGTGTGTGATATATGTCAGTGTACAGGCTGTGTGTGTGATATATGTATGTGTATGGCCTGTGTGTGTGTGATATATGTCAGTGTACTGGCTGTTTGTGTGATATATGTCTGTGTATGGGCTGTGTGTGATATATGTCAGTGTACACTCTGCGTGTGTGATATATGTCAGTGTACAGTCTGTGTGTGTGATATATGTCTGTGTACATACTGTGTGTGTGATATCTGTCTGTGTACATGCTGTGTGTGTGATATATGTCTGTGTACAGACAGTGTGAGTGATATATGTCTGTGTACAGACTGTGTGTGTGATATATGTCTGTGTCCAGGCTCTGTGTGTGATATATGTATGTGTACAGACTGCGTGTGTGATATATGACTGTGTACAGATTGTGTGTGTGATATATGTCTGTGTACAGACTGTGTGTGTGACATATGTCTGTGTACAGACTGTGTGTGTGATATATGTATGTGTACAGGCTGTGTGTGTGATATATGTCTGTGTACAGACTGTGTGTGTGTTATATGTCTTTGTACAGACTGGGTGTGTGCTATATGTCTGTGCACAGGCTGTGTGTGTGATATATGTCTGTGTACAGACTGTGTGTGTGATATATGTCTGTGTACAGGCTGTGTGTGTGATATATATCTATGTACAGATTGTGTGTGTGATATATGTCAGTGGACAGACTGTGTGTGTGATATAAATCTGTGTACGGGCTGTGTGTGTGATATATGTCTGTGTACAGGCTGTGTGTGTGATATATGGCTGTGTACAGACAGTGTGTGTGTGATATATGTCCATGTACAGGCTGTGTGTGTGATATATGCCTATGTGCGGGCTGTGTGTGTGATATATGTCTGTGTACAGGCTGTGTGTGTGATATATGTCTGTGTACAGGCTGTGTGTGTGATATATGTCTGTGTACAGACAGTGTGTGTGTGATATATGTCCATGTACAGGCTGTGTGTGTGATATATGACTGTGTACAGATTGTGTGTGTGATATATGTCTGTGTACAAACTGTGTGTGTGATATATGTCTGTGTCCAGGCTCTGTGTGTGATATATGTATGTGTACAGACTGCGTGTGTGATATATGACTGTGTACAGATTGTGTTTGTGATATATGTCTGTGTACAGACTGTGTGTGTGATATATGTCTGTGTACAGACTGTGTGTGTGATATATGTCTGTGTACAGGCTGTGTGTGTGATATATGTCTGTGTACAGACTGTGTGTGTGTTATATGTCTTTGTACAGATTGGGTGTGTGCTATATGTCTGTGCACAGGCTGTGTGTGTGATATATGTCTGTGTACAGACTGTGTGTGTGATATATGTCTGTGTACAGGCTGTGTGTGTGATATATGTCTGTGTACAGGCTGTGTGTGTGATATATATCTATGTACAGATTGTGTGTGTGATATATGTCAGTGGACAGACTGTGTGTGTGATATAAATCTGTGTACGGGCTGTGTGTGTGATATATGTCTGTGTTCAGGCTGTGTGTGTGATATATGTCTGTGTACAGAATGTGTGTGTGATATATGTATGTGTATGAGCTGTGTGTGTGATATATGCCTATGTACGGACTGTGTGTGTGATGTATGTCTGTACAGACTGTGTGTGTGTGATATGTCTGTGCAGATTGTGTGTGTGATATATGTCTGTGTACAGGCTGTGTGTGATATATGTCTGTGTACGGGCTGTGTATGTGATATAAGTCTGTGTACAGACTGGGTGTGTGATATATGTCTGTGCACAGGCTGTGTGTGTGATATATGTCCGTGTACAGACTGTGTGTGTGATATATGTCTGTGTTCAGGCTGTGTGTGTGATATATGTCTGTGTACAGACTGTGTGTGTGATATATGTATGTGTATTGGCTGAGTGTGTGATATATGTCTGTACAGACTGTGTGTGTGATGTATGTCTGTACAGACTGTGTGTGTGTGATATGTCTGTGCAGATTGTGTGTGTGATATATGTCTGTGTACAGGCTGTGTGTGTGATATATGTCTGTGTACAGACTGTGTGTGTGATATATGTATGTGCATGGGCTGTGTGTGTGATATATGTCTGTGTACAGAATGTGTGTGTGATATATGTCTATGTACAGGCTGTGTGTGTGATAAATGACTGTGTACAGGTTGTCTGTGTGATATATGTCTGTGTACAGACTGTGTGTGTGATATATGTCTGTGTCCAGGCTCTGTGTGTGATATATGTCTGTGTACAGACTGTGTGTGTGATATATGACTGTGTACAGATTGTGTGTGTGATATATGTCTGTGTACAGGCTGTGTGTGTGTGATATATGTATGTGTTCAGACTGTGTGTGTGATATATGTCTGTGTACAGGCTGTGTGTGTGATATATGTCTGTGTACAGGCTGTGTGTGTGATATATGTCTGTGAACAGACTGTGTCTGTGTGATATGTGTCTATGTACAGGCTGTGTGTGTGATATATGACTGTGTACATATTGTGTGTGTGATATATGTATGTGTACAGACTGTGTGTGTGATATATGTATGTGTATGGGCTGTGTGTGTGATATATGCATGTGTACGGACTGTGTGTGTGATGTATGTCTGTACAGACTGTGTGTGTGTGATATGTCTGTGCAGATTGTGTGTGTGATATATGTCTGTGTACAGGCTGTGTGTGTGATTTATGTCTGTGTACAGACTGTGTGTGTGATATATGTATGTGTATGGGCTGTGTGTGTGATATATGCCTATGTACGGACTGTGTGTGTGATGTATGTCTGTGTACAGACTGTGTGTGTGATATATGTATGTGTACGGGCTGTGTGTGTGATATATGTCTGTACAGACTGTGTGTGTGATGTATGTCTGAACAGACTGTGTGTGTGAGATATGTCTGTGCAGATTGTGTGTGTGATATATGTCTGTGTACAGGCTGTGTGTGTGATATATGTCTGTGTACAGACTGTTTGTGTGATATATGTCTGTGCAGAGGCTGTGTGTGTGATATATGCATATGTACGGACTGTGTGTGTGATATATGCATATGTCCGGGCTGTGTATGTGATATATGTCTGTGTATACACTGTGTGTGTGTGATATATGTTGTGTACAGTCTGCGTGTGCGTGATATATGTCTGTGTACGGGCTGTGTTTGTGATATATGTCTGTGTACGGACAGTGCGTGTGATATATGTCTGTGTACAGGCTGCGTGTGTGATATATGTCAGTGTACTGTCTGCGTGTGTGATATATGTCAGTGTACAGTCTGTGTGTGTGATATATGTCTGTGTACATACTGTGTGTGTGATATATGTCAGTGTACAGTCTGTGTGTGTGATATATGTCTGTGTACATACTGTGTGTGTGATATACGTCTGTACAGACTGTGTGTGTGATATATGTCTGTGTACGGACTGTGTGCGTAATATATGCCTATGTACGGGCTGTGTGTATGATACATGTCTGTGTACAGGCTGTGTGTGTGATATATGTCTGTGTACAGGCTGTGTGTGTGATATACGTCTGTGTACAGACTGTGTGTGATATATGTCTATGTACAGGCTGTGTGTGTGATATATGACTGTGTACAGATTGTGTATGTGATATATGTCTATGTACAGACTGTGTGTGTGATATATGTCTGCGTACGGGCTGTGTGTGTGACATATGTATGTGTACAGACTGTGTTTGTGTGATATATGTTGTGTACAGGCTGTGTGTGTGATATATGTCTGTGTACAGACTGTGTTTGTGATATATGTCAGTGTACAGGCTGTGTTTGTGATATATGTCTCTGTATGGTCTGTTTGTGTGATATATGTCAGTGTACTGGCTGTTTGTGTGATATATGTCTGTGTATGGGCTGTGTGTGATACATGTCAGTGTACAGTGTGCGTGTGTGATATATGTCAGTGAACAGTCTGTGTGTGTGATATATGTCTGTGTGCACACTGTGTGTGTGATAAATGTCTGTATAGACTGTGTTTGTGATATATGTCTGTACAGACTGTGTGTGTGATATATATGTCTGTGAACGGGCTGTGTGTGTGATATATGTCTGTGTACAGGCTGTGTGTGTGATATATGTCTGCGTACAGAATGTGTGTGCGTGATATATGTCTGTGTACAGGCTGTGTGTGTGATATATGCCTATGTACGGGCTGTGTGTGTGATATATTTCTGTGTACAGGCTGTGTGTTTGATATATGTCTGTGTAGAGTCTGTGTGTGTGATATATGTCTGTGTACAGACTGCGTGTGTGATATATGTCTATGTACGGGCTGTGTGTGTGATAAATGACTGTGTACGGGCTGTGTGTGTGACATATGTCTGTGTACAGACTGTGTGTGTGATATATTTCTGTGTACAGGCTGTGCTTCTGATATATGCCTGTGTACAGACTGTGTGTGTGATATATGTCTTTGTACAGACTGTGTGTGTGATATATGTCTGTGAACAGGCTGTGTGTGTGATATATGTCTGTGTACAGACTGTGTGCGTGATATATGTCTGTGCACAGGCTGTGTGTGTGATATATGTCGATGTACGGGCTGTGTGTGTGATATATGTCTGTGTACAGACTGTGTGTGTGATATATGTCTGTGTACAGAATGTATGTGTGTGATATATGTCTGTGCACAGACTGTGTGTGTGATATATGTCTGTGTACTTTCTGTATGTGTGTGATATATGTCTGTGTACAGACTGTATGTGTGTGATATATATCTGTACAGGCTGTGTGTGTGGTATATGTCTGTGTACACACTGTGTGTGTGATATATTTCTGTGTACAGAATGTATGTGTGTGATATATTTCTGTATACAGACTGTGTGTGTGTGATATATGTCTGTGTACTTTCTGTATGCTTGTGATATATGTCTGTGTACAGACAGTGTGTGTTATATATGTCTGTGTACAGGCTTTGTGTGTGATATATGTTCGTGTACATACTGTGTGTGTGATATATGACTGTGTACAGACTGTGTGTGTGATATATGTCTGTGTACAGCCTGTGTGTGTGATATATATCTGTGTATTGACTGTGTGTGTGATATATGTCTGTTTACAGGCTGTGTATGATTAATATATGTTTGTGTACAGACTGTGTGTGTGATACATGTCTGTGTACAGGCTGTGTGTGTGATATATGTCTGTGTACAGGCTGTGTGTGTGATATATGTCTGTGTACAGGCTGCGATTCTGATATATGTCTGTGTACAGACTGTGTGTGTGATATATGTTTGTTTACAGGCTGTGTGTGATTAATATATGTCTGTGTACAGGCTGTGATTCTGATATATGTCTGTGTACAGGCTATGTGTGTGTGATATATGTCTGTTACAGACTGTATGTATGTGATATATGTCTGTGTACAGACTGTGTCTGTGATATATGTCTGTGTACGGGCTGTTTGTGTGTGATATATGTCTGTGTACAGACTGTGTGTGTGTTATATCTCTGTGTACAGACTGTATGTGTGTGATATTATCTGTGTACAGGCTGTGTGTGCGATATATGTATGTGTACAGACTGTGTGTGTGATATATGTCTGTGTACAGACTGTATGTGTGTGATATATATCTGTGTACAGACTGTGTGTGTGATATATGTCTGTGTACAGGCTTTGTGTGTTATATATGTCTGTGTACAGACTGTGTGTGTGATATATGTATGTGTACAGACTGTGTGTGTGATATATGTCGGTGTACAGACTGTGTGTGTGATATATGTCTGTGTACGGGCTGTGTGTGTGATATATGTCTGTGTACGGGCTGTGCATCTGATATATCCCTGTGTACAGGATATGTGTGTGATATATGTCTGTGTACGGGCTGTGTTTGTGATTTATGTCTGTGTACAGACTATGTGTGTGATATAAGTCTGTGTACGGACTGTGTGTGTGATATATGTCAGTGAACGGGCTGTGTGTGTGATCTATGTCTTTGTACAGGCTGTGTGTGTGATATATGTCTGTGTACAGACTGTGTGTGATATATGTCTTTGAATGGGCTGTGTGTGTGATATACGTCTGTGTACAGACTGTGTGTGTGATATATATGTGGGTCCATGCTGTGTGTGTGATATATGCCTGTGTACGGGCTGTGTGTGTGATATATGTCTGTGCACAGACTGTGTGTGTGATATATGTCTGTGTACGGGCTGTGTGTCTGATATATGTCTGTCTACAGTCAGTGTGTGATATATGTCTGTGTACAGACTGTGTGTGTGATATATGTATATGCGCGGGCAATATGTGTAATATATGTCTTTGTGCAGACTGTGTGTGTGATATATGTCAGTGTACAGACTGTGTGTGTGATATATGTATGTGTACGGGCTTTGTGTCTGATATATGTCTGTGTACAGACTGTGTGTGTGAGATATATGTCTGTGTACAGGCTGTCTGTGTGTGGTATATGTCTGTACAGACTGTGTGTGTGATATAAATTTGTACGGGCTGTGTGTGTGATATACGTCTGTGTACAGGCTGTGTGTGTGATATATGTCTGTGTACAGACTGTGTGTGTGATATATGTCAGTGTACAGACTGTGTCTGTGATATATGTAGGTGTACGGGCTTTGTGTGTGATATATGTCTGAGTACAGACTGTGTGTTTGAAATATGTCTGTGTACAGACTGGGTGTGTGAGATATATTTCTCTGTACAGGTTGTGTGTGTGTGTGATATATGTCTGTACAGAATGTGTGTGTGATATAAATTTGTACGGGCTGGGTGTGTGATATATGTCTGTACAGACTGTGTGTGTGATGTATGTCTGTACAGACTGTGTGTGTGATGTATGTCTGTACAGATTGTGTATGTGATATATGTCTGTGTACAGGCTTTGTGTGTGATATATGTCTGTGTACAGACTGTGTGTGTGATATATATCTGCGTAGTGGCTGTGTGTGTGATATATGCCTATGTACGGACTGTGTGTGTGATATATGTCTATGTGCATGCTGTGTGTGTGTGATATATGTTTGTTACAGATTGTATGTGTGTGATATATGTCTGTGTACAGACTGTGTGTGTGATATATGTCTGTGTACGGGCTGTGTGTGTGTGATATGTGTCTGTGTACAGACTGTGTGTGTGATATATGTCTATGTGCAGGCTGTGTGTGTGTGATATATGTCTGTTACAGATTGTATGTGTGTGATATATGACTGTGTACAGACTGTGTGTGTGATATATGTCTGTGTACAGGCTGTGTGTGTGCTATATGTCTGTGTACGGGCTGAGTGTGTGATATATGTCTGTGTACGGACTGTGTGTGTGATATATGTCTGTGTACGAGCTGCGTGTGTGATATATGTCAGTGTACAGGCTGTGTGTGTGATATATATCTGTGTATGGGCTGTGTGTGTGATTTATATCAGTGTACTGGCTGTGTGTGTGATATATGTCTGTGTACAGACTGTATGTGTGTGATATTATCTGTGTACAGCCTGTGTGTGTGATATATGTCTGTGTACAGACTGAGTGTGTGATATATGTATGTGTACAGACTGTATGTGTGTGATATTATCTGTGTACAGGCTGTGTGTGTGATATATGTCTGTGTACAGACAGTATGTGTGATATATGTCTGTGTACAGACTGTATGTGTGTGATATTTATCTGTGTACAGACTGTGTTTGTGATATATGTCTGTGTACAGGCTTTGTGTGTTATATATGTCTGTGTACAGACTGTGTGTGTGATATATGTATGTGTACAGACTGTGTGTGTGATATATGTCGGTGTACAGACTGTGTGTGTGATATATGTCTGTGTACGGGCTGTGTGTGTGATATATGTCTGTGTACAGACTGTGTGTGTGATATATGTCTGTGAATGGGCTGTGTGTGTGATATACGTCTGTGTACATTCTGTGCGTGTGATATATATGTGGGTCCAGGCTGTCTGTGTGATATATGTCTGTGTACGGGCTGTGTGTGTGATATATGTCTGTGTACAGACTGTGTGTGTGATATATGTCTGTGTACAGGCTGTGTGTGTGATATATGTCTGTCTACAGGCTGTGTGTGATATATGTCTGTGTACAGACTGTGTGTGTGATATATGTATATGCACGGGCAATATGTGTAATATATGTCTGTGTGCAGACTGTGTGTGTGATATATGTCAGTGTACAGACTGTGTGTGTGAGATATATGTCTGTGTACAGGCTGTCTGTTTGTGATATATGTCTGTACAGACTGTGTGTGTGATATAAATGTGTACTGGCTGTGTGTGTGATATATGTCTGTGTACAGGCTGTGTGTGTGATATATGTCTGTGTACAGACTGTGTGTGTGAAATATGTCAGTGTACAGACTGTGTCTGTGATATATGAAGGTGTACGGGCTTTGTGTGTGATATATGTCTGAGTACAGACTGTGTGTTTGAAATATGTCTGTTTACAGACTGGGTGTGTGAGATATATGTCTCTGTACAGGCTGTGTGTGTGTGATATATGTCTGTACAGAATGTGTCTGTGATATAAATTTGTACGGGCTGTGTGTGTGATATATGTCTGTACAGACTGTGTGTGTGATGTATGTCTGTACAGACTGTGTGTGTGATATATGTCTGCACAGATTGTGCATGTGATATATGTCTGTGTACAGGCTGTGTGTGTGATATATGTATGTGTACAGACTGTGTGTGTGATATATATCTGCGTAGTGGCTGTGTGTGTGATATATGCCTATGTACGGACTGTGTGTGTGATATATGACTATGTGCAGGCTGTGTGTGTGTGATGTATGTCTGTTACAGATTGTATGTGTGTGATATATGTCTGTGTACAGACTGTGTGTGTGATATAGGTCTGTGTACGGGCTGTGTCTGTGTGATATGTGTCTGTGTACAGACTGTGTGTGTGATATATATGTGGGTCCAGGCTGTGTGTGTGATATATGTCTGTCTACAGTCTGTGTGTGATATATGTCTGTGTACAGACTGTGTGTGTGATATATGTATATGCACGGGCAATATGTGTAATATATGTCTGTGTGCAGACTGTGTGTGTGATATATGTCAGTGTACAGACTGTGTGTGTGATATATGTGTGTGTACGGGCTTTGTGTATGATATATGTCTGTGTACAGACTGTGTGTGTGAGATGTATGTCTGTGTACAGGCTGTCTGTGTGTGATATATGTCTGTACAGACTGTGTGTGTGATATAAATTTGTACGGGCTGTGTGTGATATATGTCTGTGTACAGGCTGTGTGTGTGATATATGTCTGTGTACAGACTGTGTGTGTGATATATGTCAGTGTACAGACTGTGTCTGTGATATATGAAGGTGTACGGGCTTTGTGTGTGATATATGTCTGAGTACAGACTGTGTGTTTGAAATATGTCTGTGTACAGACTGGGTGTGTGAGATATATGTCTCTGTACAGGCTGTGTGTGTGTGTGTGATATGTCTGTACAGAATGTGTGTGTGATATAAATTTGTACGGGCTGTGTGTGTGATATATGTCTGTACAGACTGTGTGTGTGATGTATGTCTGTACAGACTGTGTGTGTGATGTATGTCTGTACAGATTGTGTATGTGATATATGTCTGTGTACAGGCTTTGTGTGTGATATATGTCTGTGTACAGACTGTGTGTGTGATATATATCTGCGTAGTGGCTGTGTGTGTGATATATGCCTATGTACGGACTGTGTGTGTGATATATGTCTATGTGCATGCTGTGTGCGTGTGATATATGTCTGTTACAGATTGTATGTGTGGGATATATGTCTGTGTACAGACTGTGTGTGTGATATATGTCTGTGTACGGGCTGTGTGTGTGTGATATGTGTCTGTGTACAGACTGTGTGTGTGATATATGTCTATGTGCAGGCTGTGTGTGTGTGATATATGTCTGTTACAGATTGTATGTGTGTGATATACGACAGTGTACAGACTGTGTGTGTGATATATGTCTGTGTACGGGCTGTGTGTGTGTGATATGTGTCTGTGTACGGGCTGTGAGTGTGATATATGACTGTGTACAGACTGTGTGTGTGATATATGTCTGTGTACAGGCTGTGTGTGTGCTATATGTCTGTGTACGGGCTGAGTGTGTGATATATGTCTGTGTACGGACTGTGTTTGTGATATATGTCTGTGTACGAGCTGCGTGTGTGATATATGTCAGTGTACAGGCTGTGTGTGTGATATATATCTGTGTATGGGCTGTGTGTGTGATTTATGTCAGTGTACTGGCTGTGTGTGTGATATATGTCTGTGTACAGACTGTATGTGTGTGATATTATCTGTGTACAGCCTGTGTTTGTGATATATGTCTGTGTACAGACTGAGTGTGTGATATATGTCTGTGTACAGACTGTATGTGTGTGATATTATCTGTGTACAGGCTGTGTGTGTGATATATGTCTGTGTACAGACAGTGTGTGTGATATATGTCTGTGTACAGAATGTATGTGTGTGATATATATCTGTGTACAGACTGTGTGTGTGATATATGTCTGTGTACATGCTTTGTGTGTTATATATGTCTGTGTACAGACTGTGTGTGTGTGATATATGTATGTGTACAGACTGTGTGTGTGATATATGTCGGTGTACAGACTGTGTGTGTGATATATGTCTGTGTGCGGGCTGTGTGTGTGATATATGTCTGTGTACAGACTGTGTGTGTGATATATGTCTGTGAATGGGCTGTGTGTGTGATATACGTCTGTGTACATTCTGTGTATGTGATATATATGTGGGTCCAGGCTGTGTGTGTGATATATGTCTGTGTACGGGCTGTGTGTGTGATATATGTCTGTGTACAGACTGTGTGTGTGATATATGTCTGTGTACGGGCTGTGTGTGTGATATATGTCTGTCTACAGGCTGTGTGTGATATATGTCTGTGTACAGACTGTGTGTGTGATATAAATTTGTACTGGCTGTGTGTGTGATATATGTCTATGTGCAGGATGTGTGTGTGTGATATATATCTGTTACAGATTGTATGTGTGTGATATATGTCTGTGTACAAACTGTGTGTGTGATATAGGTCTGTGTACGGGCTGTGTGTGTGTGATATGTGTCTGTGTACAGACTGTGTGTTTGATATATATGTGGGTCCAGGCTGTGTGTGTGATATATGCCTGTGTACGGGCTGTGTGTGTGATATATGTCTGTGTACAGACTGTGTGTGTGATATATGGCTGTGTACGGGCTGTGTGTGTGATATATGTCTGTCTACAGTCTGTGTGTGATATATGTCTGTGTACAGACTGTGTGTGTGATATATGTACATGCACGGGCAATATGTGTAATATATGTCTGTGTGCAGACTGTGTGTGTGATATATGTCAGTGTACAGACTGTGTGTGTGATATATGTATGTGTACGGGCTTTGTGTGTGATATATGTCTGTGTACAGACTGTGTGTGTGAGATGTATGTCTGTGTACAGGCTGTCTGTGTCTGATATATGTCTGTACAGACTGTGTGTGATATAAATTTGTACGGGCTGTGTGTGTGATATATGTCTGTGTACAGGCTGTGTGTGTGATATATGTCTGTGTACAGACTGTGTGTGTGATATATGTCAGTGTACAGACTGTGTCTGTGATATATGAAGGTGTACGGGCTTTGTGTGTGATATATGTCTGAGTACAGACTGTGTGTTTGAAATATGTCTGTGTACAGACTGGGTGTGTGAGAAATATGTCTCTGTACAGGCTGTGTGTGTGTGTGATATATGTCTGTACAGAATGTGTGTGTGATATAAATTTGTACGGGCTGTGTGTGTGATATATGTCTGTACAGACTGTGTGTGTGATGTATGTCTGTACAGACTGTGTGTGTGATGTATGTCTGTACACATTGTGTATGTGATATATGTCTGTGTACAGGCTTTGTGTGTGATATATGTCTGTGTACAGACTGTGTGTGTGATATATATCTGCGTAGTGGCTGTGTGTGTGATATATGCCTATGTACGGACTGTGTGTGTGATATATGTCTATGTGCATGCTGTGTGTGTGTGATATATGTCTGTTACAGATTGTATGCGTGTGATATATGTCTGTGTACAGACTGTGTGTGTGATATATGTCTGTGTACGGGCTGTGTGTGTGTGATATGTGTCTGTGTACAGACTGTGTGTGTGATATATGTCTATGTGCAGGCTGTGTGTGTGATATATGTCTGTTACAGTTTGTATGTGTGTGATATACGACAGTGTACAGACTGTGTGTGTGATATATGTCTGTGTACGGGCTGTGTGTGTGTGATATGTGTCTGCGTACGGGCTGTGAGTGTGATATATGACTGTGTACAGACTGTGTGTGTGATATATGTCTGTGTACAGGCTGTGTGTGTGCTATATGACTGTGTACGGGCTGAGTGTGTGATATATGTCTGTGTACGGACTGTGTGTGTGATATATGTCTGTGTACGAGCTGCGTGTGTGATATATGTCAGTGTACAGGCTGTGTGTGTGATATATATCTGTGTATGGGCTGTGTGTGTGATTTACGTCAGTGTACTGGCTGTGTGTGTGATATATGTCTGTGTACAGACTGTATGTGTGTAATATTATCTGTGTACAGCCTGTGTGTGTGATATATGTCTGTGTACAGACTGACTGTGTGATATATGTCTGTGTACAGACTATATGTGTGTGATATTATCTGTGTACAGGCTGTGTGTGTGATATATGTCTGTGTACAGACAGTGTGTGTGATATATGTCTGTGTACAGACTGTATGTGTGTGATATATATCTGTGTACAGACTGTGTGTGTGATATATGTCTGTGTACAGGCTTTGTGTGTTATATATGTCTGTGTACAGACTGTGTGTGTGATATATGTATGTGTACAGACTGTGTGTGTGATATATGTCGGTGTACAGATTGTGTGTGTGATACATGTCTGTGTACGGGCTGTGTGTGTGATATATGTCTGTGTACAGACTGTGTGTGTGATATATGTCTGTGAATGGGCTGTGTGTGTGATATACGTCTGTGTACATTCTGTGTGTGTGATATATATGTGGGTCCAGGCTGTGTGTGTGATATATGTCTGTGTACGGACTGTGTGTGTGATATATGTCTGTCTACAGGCTGTGTGTGATATATGTCTGTGTACAGACTGTGTGTGTGATATATGTATATGCACGGGCAATATGTGTAATATATGTCTGTGTGCAGACTGTGTGTGTGATATATGTCAGTGTACAGACTGTGTGTGTGATATATGTATGTGTACAGGCTGTCTGTGTGTGATATATGTCTGTACAGACTGTGTGTGTGATATAAATTTGTACTGGCTGTGTGTGTGATATATGTCTGTGTACAGGCTGTGTGTGTGATATATGTCTGTGTACAGACTGTGTGTGTGATATATGTCAGTGTACAGACTGTGTCTGTGATATATTAAGGTGTACGGGCTTCGTGTTTGATATATGTCTGAGTATAGACTGTGTGTTTGAAATATGTCTGTGTACAGACTGGGTGTGTGAGATATATGTCTCTGTACAGGCTGTGTTGTGTGATATATGTCTGTACAGAATGTGTCTGTGATATAAATTTGTACGGGCTGTGTGTGTGATATATGTCTGTACAGACTGTGTGTGTGATATATATCTGTACAGATTGTGCATGTGATATATGTCTGTGTACAGGCTGTGTGTGTGATATATGTATGTGTACAGACTGTGTGTGTGATATATATCTGCGTAGTGGCTGTGTGTGTGATATATGCCTATGTACGGACTGTGTGTGTGATATATGTCTATGTGCAGGCTGTGTGTGTGTGATATATGTCTGTTACAGATTGTATGTGTGTGATATATGTCTGTGTACAGACTGTGTGTGTGATATAGGTCTGTGTACGGGCTGTGTGTGTGTGATATGTGTCTGTGTACAGACTGTGTGTGTGTGTGATACATATCTGTGTACGGGCTGTGAGTGTGATATATGTCTATGTGCAGACTGTGTGTGTGAAATATGTATGTGTACAGGCTGTGTGTGTGCTATATGTCTGTGTACGCGCTGAGTGTGTGATATATGACTGTGTACGGAGTGTGTGTGATATATGTCTGTGTACGAGCTGCGTGTGTGACATATGTCAGTGTACAGGCTGTGTGTGTGATATATATCTGTGTATGGGCTGTGTGTGTGATTTATGTCAGTGTACTGGCTGTGTGTGTGATATATGTCTGTGTATGGGCTGTGTGTGATATATGTCAGTGTACAGTCTGCGTGTGTGATATATGTAAGTGGACAGTCTGTGTGTGTGATATATGTCTGTGTACATACTGTGTGTATGATATATGTCTGTACAGACTGTGTGTGTGATATATGTCTGTACAGACTTTGTGTGTGATATATATCTATGTACGGACTGTGTTTGTGTGATATATGTCTGTGAACGGGCTGTGTGTGTGATATGTGTCTGTGTACAGGCTGTGTGTGTGATATATATCTGCCGACAGAATGTGTGTGTGTGATATATGTCTGTGTACAGTCTGTGTGTGTGATATATGCCTGTGTACAGACTGTGTGTGTGATATATGTCTGTGTACAGGCTGTGCGTGTGATATATGTCTGTGTACGGGCTGTGTGTGTGACAGATGTCTGTGTACAGAATGTGTGTGTGATATATGTCTGTGTACAGGCTGTGTGTGTGATATATGTCTGTGTACAGACCGTGTTTGTGATATATGTCTTTGTACATACTGGGTGTGTGATATATGTCTGTGTACACAATGTGTGTGTATTATATGTCTGTGTACAGCATGTATGTGTGTGATATATGTCTGTGTACAGACTGTGTATGTGATACATGTCTGTGTACGGGCTGTATGTGTGATATATGTCTGTGTACAGACTGTATGTGTGTGATATATATCTGTGTACAGGCTGTGTATGTGATATATGCCTGTGTACAGACTGTGTGTGTGATATAGGTCTGTGTACAGACTGTGTGTGTGATATATGTCTGTGTACAGACTGTATGTATGTGATATATGTCTGTGTACAGACTGTGTGTGTGACATATGTCTGTGTACAGGCTTTGTGTGTGATATATGTCTGCGTACAGACTGTGTGTGTGATATATGTATGTGTACAGACTGTGTGTGTGATATATGTATGTGTACAGACTGTGTGTGATATATGTCTGTGTACGGGCTGTGTGTGTGATATATGTCTGTGTACAGACTGTGTGTGTGATATATGTCTGTGTACAGACTGTGTGTGTGATATATTTCTGTGTACAGACTGTGAGTGTGTAATATATGTTTGTGTACAGACTGTGTGTGTGATATATGTATGTGTACGGGCTTTGTGTGTGATATATGTCTGTGTACAGACTGTGTGTGTGAAATATGTCTGTGTACAGACTGTGTGTGTGAGATATATGTCCGTGTACAGGCTGTGTGTGTGTGATATATGTCTGTACAGAATGTGTGTGTGATATAAATTTGTACGGGCTGTGTGTTTGATATATGTCTGTACAGACTGTGCGTGTGATGTATGTCTGTACAGACTGTGTGTGTGATATATGTCTGTACAGACTGTGTGTGTGATATAAGTCTGTGTACGGGCTGTGTGTGTGATATATGTCTGTGTACAGACTGTGTGTGTGTGTGATATATTTCTATGTACAGACTGTGTGTGTGATATATGTCTGTTTACAGGCTGTGTGTGTGTGATATGTGTCTGTGTACAGATTGTGTGTGTGTGATATATCTCTGTGTAAGGGCTGTGAGTGTGATATATGACTGTGTACAGACTGTGTGTTTGATATATGTCTATGTACGGTCTGTGTTTGTGATATATGACTGTGTACAGATTGTGTGTGTGATATATGTCTGTGTACAGACTGTGTGTGTGATATGTGTCTGTGTACAGGCTATGTGTGTGTGATATATGTCTGTTACAGACTGTATGTGTGTGATATATGTCTGTGTACAGACTGTGTGTGTGATATATATGTGGGTCCAGGCTGTGTGTGTGATATATGTCTGTGCACGGGCTGTGTGTGAAATATATGTCTGTGTACAGACTGTGTGTGTGATATATGTCAGTGTACAGACTGTGTGTGTGATATATGTATGTGTACGGGCCTTGTGTGTGATATATTTCTGTGTACAGACTGTGTGTGTGAAATATGTCTGTGTACAGACTGTGTGTGTGAGATATATGTCTGTGTACAGGCTGTGTGTGTGATATATGTCTGTACAGACAGTGTGTGTGATATAAATTTGTACGGGCTGTGTGTGTGATATATGTCTGTGTACAGGCAGTGTGTGTGATATATGTATGTGTACGGGCTTTGTGTGTGATATATGTCTGTGTACAGACTGTGTGTGTGAAATATGTCTGTGTACAGACTGTGTGTGTGAGATATATGTCCGTGTACAGGCTGTGTGTGTGTGATATATGTCTGTACAGAATGTGTGTGTGATATAAATTTGTACGGGCTGTGTGTTTGATATATGACTGTACAGACTGTGCGTGTGATGTATGTCTGTACAGACTGTGTGGGTGATATATGTCTGTACAGACTGTGTGTGTGATATATGTCTGTGTACGGGCTGTGTGTGTGATATATGTCTGTGTACAGACTGTGTGTGTGTGTGATATATTTCTATGTACAGACTGTGTGTGTGATATATGTCTGTTTACAGGCTGTGTGTGTGTAATATATGTTTGTGTACAGACTGTGTGTGTGATATATGTCAGTGTACAAGCTGTGTGTGTGATATATGTCTGTGTACATGCTCTGTGTGTGATATATGTCTGTGTACAGGCTGTGATTCTGATATATGTCTGTGTACAGACTGTGTGTGTGATATATGTCTGTGTACAGGCTATGTGCGTGTGATATATGTCTGTTACAGACTGTATGTGTGTGATATATGTCTGTGTACAGACTGTGTATGTGAAATATTTCTGTGTACGGGCTGTGTTTGTGATATTTGTCTGTGTACAGACAGTGTGTGTGATATATGTCTGTGTACGGACTGCGTGTGTGATACATTTCAGTGAACGGGCTGTATGTGTGATCTATGTCTGTGTACAGGCTGTGTGTATGATATATGTCTGTGTACAGTCTGTGTGTCTGTGATATATGTCTGTGAATGGGCTGTGTGTGTGATATATGTCTGTGTACAGACTGTGTGTGTGATATATATGTGGGTCCAGGCTGTGTGTGTGATATATGTCTGTACAGATTGTGTGTGTGATATATGTCTGTGTACAGACTGTATGTGTGATATATATCTGCGTAGAGGCTGAGTTTGTGATATATGCCTATGTACTGACTGTGTGTGTGATATATGCCTATGTACGGGCTGTGTGTGTGATATATGTCTGTGTACAGACTGTGTGTGTGAGATATATGTTGTGTACCGGCTGCGTGTGTGATATATCTCTCTGTACAGGCTGTGTGTGTGTGATATATGTCTGTTACAGACTGTATGTGTGTGATATATGTCTGTGTACAGACTGTGTGTGTGATATATGTCTGTGTACAGGCTGTGTGTGTGTGATATGTGTCTGTGTACAGATTGTGTGTGTGTGATATATCTCTGTGTAAGGGCTGTGAGTGTGATATATGACTGTGTACAGACTGTGTGTTTGATATATGTCTATGTACGGTCTGTGTTTGTGATATATGACTGTGTACAGATTGTGTGTGTGATATATGTCTGTGTACAGACTGTGTGTGTGATATGTGTCTGTGTACAGGCTATGTGTGTGTGATATATGTCTGTTACAGACTGTATGTGTGTGATATATGTCTGTGTACAGACTGTGTCTGTGATATAAGTCTGTGTACGGGCTGTTTGTGTGTGATATATGTCTGTGTACAGACTGTGTGTGTGATATGTGTCTGTGTACAGACTGTATGTGTATGATATATATCTGTGTAAAGGCTGTGTGTGTGATAAATGTCTGTGTACAGACTGTGTGTGTGATATATGTATGTGTACAAACTGTATGTGTGTGATATATGTCCGTGTACAGACTGTGTGTGTGATATATGCAAGTGTACAGGCATTGTGTGTGATATATGTCTGTTTACAGACTGTGTGTGTGATATATATATGTGTACAGACTGTGTGTGTTATATATGTCTGTGTACAGACTGTGTGTGTGATATATGTCTGTGTACGGGCTGTGTATGTGATATATGTCTGTGTATGGGCTGCAAATCTGATATATGCCTGTGTACAGGATGTGTGTGTGATATATGTCTGTGTACGGGCTCTGTTTGTGATACATGTCTGTGTACAGACTGTGTGTGTGATATATGTCTGTGTACGGAGTGCGTGTGTGATATCTGTCAGTGAACGGGCTGTATGTGTGATCTATATTTGTGTACAAGCTGTGAGTGTGATATACGTCTGCGTACAGACTGTGTGTGTGTGATATATGTCTGTGAATGGGCTGTGTGTGTGATATATGTCTGTGTACAGACTGTGTGTGTGATATATATGTGGGTCCAGGCTGTATGTGTGATATATGTCTGTGTACGGGCTGTGTGTGTGATATATGTCTGTGTACAGACTGTGTGTGTGATATATGTCTGTGTACGGGCTGTGTGTTTGATATATGTATGTCTACAGGCTGTGTGTGATATATGTCTGTGTACATACTGTGAGTGTGATATATGTCTATGCACGGGCTGTGTGTGTAATATATATCTGTGTACAGACTGTGTGTGTGATATATGTCAGTGTACAGACTGTGTGTGAGATATATGTATGTGTACGTGCTTTGTGTGTGATATATGTCTGTGTACAGACTGTGTGTGTGAAATATGTCTGTGTACAGACTGTGTGTGAGATATATGTCTGTGTACAGTTTGTGTGTGTGTGATATATGTCTGTACAGTCTGTGTGTGTGATATAAATTTGTACGGGCTGTGTGTGTGATATATATCTGTGTACAGGCTGTGTGTGTGATATATGGCTGTGTACAGACTGTGTGTGTGATATATCTCAGTGTACAGACTGTGTGTGTGATATATGTATGTGTACGAGCTTTGTGTGTGATATATGTCTGTGTACAGACTGTGTGTGTGAAATATGTCTGTGTACAGACTGTGTGTGTGAGATATATGTCTGTGTACAGGCTGTGTTTGTGTGATATATGTCTGTACAGAATGTGTGTGTGTGATATAAATTTGTACGGGCTGTGTGTGTGATATATGTCTGTAACGACTGTGTGTGTGATGCATGTCTGTACAACTGTGTGTGTGACATATGTCTGTACAGATTGTGTGTGTGATATATGTCTGTGTACAGGCTGTGTGTGTGATATATGTCTGTGTACAGACTGTGTGTGTGATATATGTCTGTGTACAGACTGTGTGTGTGTGATATATGTCTGTGAATGGGCTGTGTGTGTGATATATGTCTGTGTACAGACTGTGTGTGTGATATATATGCGGGTCCAGGCTGTGTGTGTGATATATGTCTGTGTACGGGCTGCGTGTGTGATACATGTCAGTGAACGGGCTGTATGTGTGATCTATGTCTGTGTACAGGCTGTGTGTATGATATATGTCTGTGTACAGACTGTGTGTGTGTGATATATGTCTGTGAATGGGCAGTGTGTGTGATATATGTCTGTGCACAGACTGTGTGTGTGATATATATGTGGGTCCAGGCTGTGTTTGTGATATATGTCTGTGTACGGGCTGTGTGTGGGATATATGTCTGTGTACAGACTGTGTGTGTGATATATGTCTGTGTACAGACTGTGTGTGTGATATATGTCTATGCACGGGCTGTGTGTGTAATATATGTCTGTGTACAGACTGTGTGTGTGATATATGTCAGTGTACAGACTGTGTGTGTGATATATGTATGTGTACGGGCTTTGTGTGTGATATATGTCTGTGTACAGACTGTGTGTGTGAAATATGTCTGTGTACAGATTGTGTGTGTGAGATATATGTCCGTGTACAGGCTGTGTGTGTGTGATATATGTCTGTACAGAATGTGTGTGTGATATAAATTTGTACGGGCTGTGTGTGTGATATATGTCTGTACAGACTGTGCGTGTGATGTATGTCTGTACAGACTGTGTGTGTGATATATGTCTGTACAGACTGTGTGTGTGATATATGTCTGTGTACGGGCTGTGTGTGTGATACATGTCTGTGTACAGACTGTATGTGTGATATATTTCTGTGCACAGACTGTGTGTGTGATATATGTCTGTTTACAGGCTGTGTGTGTGTAATATATGTTTGTTTACAGACTGTGTGTGTGATATATTTCAGTGTACAGGATGTGTGTGTAATATATGTCTGTGTACAGGCTCTGTGTGTGATATATGTCTGTTTACATGTTGTGATTCTGATATATGTCTGTGTACAAACAGTGTGTGATATATATCTGTGTACAGGCTATGTGCGTGTGATATATGTCTGTTACAGACTGTATGTGTGATATAAATGTCTGTGTACAGACGGTGTCTGTGATATATGTCTGGGTACGGGCTGTGTGTGTGTAATATATGTTTGTGTACAGACTGTGTGTGTGATATATGTCTGTGTACGGACTGCGTGTGTGATACATTTCAGTGAACGGGCTGTATGTGTGATCTATGTCTGTGTAGAGACTGTATGTGTGTGATATATGTCTGTGTACAGACTGCGTGTGTGATATATGTCTGTGTACAGGCTTTGTGTGTGATATATGTCTGTGTGCAGACTGTGTGTGTGATATATGTCTGTGTGCAGGTTTGTGTGTGATATATGTCTGTGTACAGACTGTGTGTGTGATATATGTATGTGTACAGACTGTGTGTGTGATATATGTCTGTTTACTGACTGTGTGTGTGATACATATCTGTGTACGGGCTGTGTGTGTGATATATGTCTGTGTATGGGCTGTGAATCTGATATATGCCTGTGTACAGGATGTGTGTGTGAAATATGTCTGTGTACGGGCTGTGTTTGTGATATATGTCTGTGTACAGACTGTGTGTGTGATATATGTCTGTGTACGGACTGCGTGTGTGATACATTTCAGTGAACGGGCTGTATGTGTGATCTATGTCTGTGTACAGACTGTATGTGTGTGATATATGTCTGTGTACAGACTGCGTGTGTGATATATGTCTGTGTACAGGCTTTGTGTGTGATATATGTCTGTGTACAGACTGTGTGTGTGATGTATGTCTGTGTACAGGCTTTGTGTGTGATATATGTCTGTGTACAGATTTTGTGTGTGATATATGTAGTTGTACAGACTGTGTGTGTGATATATGTCTGTGTACTGACTGTGTGTGTGATATATGTCTGTGTACGGGCTGTCTGTGTGATATATGTCTGTGTATGGGCTGTGAATCTGATATATGCCTGTGTACAGGATGTGTGTGTGAAATATGCCTGTGTACGGGCTGTGTTTGTGATATATGTCTGTGTACAGACTGTGTGTGTGATATATGTCTGCGTACGGACTGCGTGTGTGATACATTTCAGTGAACGGGCTGTATGTGTGATCTATGTCTGTGTAAAGGCTGTGTGTATGATATATGTCTGTGTACAGACTCTGTGTGTGTGATATATGTCTGTGAATGGGCTGTGTTTGTGCTATATGTCTGTGTACAGACTGTGTGTGTGATATATATGTGGGTCCAGGCTGTGTGTGTGATATATGTCTGTGTACAGACTGTGTGTGTGATATATATGTGGGTCCAGGCTGTGTGTGTGATATATGTCTGTGTACGGGCTGTGTGTGTGATATATGTCTGTGTACAGACTGTGTGTGTGATATATGTCTGTGTACAGACGGTGTGTGTGATATATGTCTATGCACGGACTGTGTAGGTAATATATGTCTGTGTACAGACTGTGTGTGTGATATATGTCAGTGTACAGACTGTGTGTGTGATATATGTATGTGTACGGGCTTTGTGTGTGATATATGTCTGTGTACAGACTGTGTGTGTGAAATATGTCTGTGTACAGATTGTGTGTGTGAGATATATGTCCGTGTACAGGCTGTGTGTGTGTGATATATGTCTGTACAGAATGTGTGTGTGATATAAATTTGTACGGGCTGTGTGTGTGATATATGTCTGTACAGACTGTGCGTGTGATGTATGTCTGTACAGACTGTGTGTGTGATATATGTCTGTACAGACTGTGTGTGTGATATATGTCTGTGTACGGGCTGTGTGTGTGATACATGTCTGTGTACAGACTGTATGTGTGATATATTTCTGTGCACAGACTGTGTGTGTGATATATGTCTGTTTACAGGCTGTGTGTGTGTAATATATGTTTGTTTACAGACTGTGTGTGTGATATATTTCAGTGTACAGGATGTGTGTGTAATATATGTCTGTGTACAGGCTCTGTGTGTGATATATGTCTGTTTACATGTTGTGATTCTGATATATGTCTGTGTACAAACAGTGTGTGATATATATCTGTGTACAGGCTATGTGCGTGTGATATATGTCTGTTACAGACTGTATGTGTGATATAAATGTCTGTGTACAGACGGTGTCTGTGATATATGTCTGGGTACGGGCTGTGTGTGTGTAATATATGTTTGTGTACAGACTGTGTGTGTGATATATGTCTGTGTACGGACTGCGTGTGTGATACATTTCAGTGAACGGGCTGTATGTGTGATCTATGTCTGTGTAGAGACTGTATGTGTGTGATATATGTCTGTGTACAGACTGCGTGTGTGATATATGTCTGTGTACAGGCTTTGTGTGTGATATATGTCTGTGTGCAGACTGTGTGTGTGATATATGTCTGTGTGCAGGTTTGTGTGTGATATATGTCTGTGTACAGACTGTGTGTGTGATATATGTATGTGTACAGACTGTGTGTGTGATATATGTCTGTTTACTGACTGTGTGTGTGATACATATCTGTGTACGGGCTGTGTGTGTGATATATGTCTGTGTATGGGCTGTGAATCTGATATATGCCTGTGTACAGGATGTGTGTGTGAAATATGTCTGTGTACGGGCTGTGTTTGTGATATATGTCTGTGTACAGACTGTGTGTGTGATATATGTCTGTGTACGGACTGCGTGTGTGATACATTTCAGTGAACGGGCTGTATGTGTGATCTATGTCTGTGTACAGACTGTATGTGTGTGATATATGTCTGTGTACAGACTGCGTGTGTGATATATGTCTGTGTACAGGCTTTGTGTGTGATATATGTCTGTGTACAGACTGTGTGTGTGATGTATGTCTGTGTACAGGCTTTGTGTGTGATATATGTCTGTGTACAGATTTTGTGTGTGATATATGTAGTTGTACAGACTGTGTGTGTGATATATGTCTGTGTACTGACTGTGTGTGTGATATATGTCTGTGTACGGGCTGTCTGTGTGATATATGTCTGTGTATGGGCTGTGAATCTGATATATGCCTGTGTACAGGATGTGTGTGTGAAATATGCCTGTGTACGGGCTGTGTTTGTGATATATGTCTGTGTACAGACTGTGTGTGTGATATATGTCTGCGTACGGACTGCGTGTGTGATACATTTCAGTGAACGGGCTGTATGTGTGATCTATGTCTGTGTAAAGGCTGTGTGTATGATATATGTCTGTGTACAGACTCTGTGTGTGTGATATATGTCTGTGAATGGGCTGTGTTTGTGCTATATGTCTGTGTACAGACTGTGTGTGTGATATATATGTGGGTCCAGGCTGTGTGTGTGATATATGTCTGTGTACAGACTGTGTGTGTGATATATATGTGGGTCCAGGCTGTGTGTGTGATATATGTCTGTGTACGGGCTGTGTGTGTGATATATGTCTGTGTACAGACTGTGTGTGTGATATATGTCTGTGTACAGACGGTGTGTGTGATATATGTCTATGCACGGGCTGTGTATGTAATATATGTCTGTGTACAGACTGTGTGTGTGATATATTTAAGTGTACAGACTGTGTGTGTGATATATGCATGTGTACAGGCTCTGTGTGTGATAAATGTCTGTGTACAGGCTGTGATTCTGATATATGTCTGTGTACAGACTGTGTGTGTGATATATGTCTGTGTACAGGCTATGTGCGTGTGATATATGTCTGTTACAGACTGCATGTGTGTGATATATGTCTGTGTACAGACTGCGTGTGTGATATATGTCTGTGTACAGGCTTTGTGTGTGATATATGTCTGTGTACAGACTGTGTGTGTGATATATGTCTGTGTGCAGGCTTTGTGTGTGATATATGTATGTGTACAGACTGTGTGTGTGATATATGTCTGTTTACTGACTGTGTGTGTGATATATATCGGTGTACGGGCTGTGTGTGTGATATATGTCTGTGTATGGGCTGTGAATCTGATATATGCCTGTGTACAGGATGTGTGTGTGACATATGTCTGTGTACGGGCTGTGTTTGTGATATATGTCTGTGTACAGACTGTGTGTGTGATATATGTCTGTGTACGGACTGCGTGTGTGATACATTTCAGTGAACGGGCTGTATGTGTGATCAATGTCTGTGTACAGACTGTATGTGTGTGATATATGTCTGTGTACAGACTGCGTGTGTGATATATGTCTGTGTACAGGCTTTGTGTGTGATATATGTATGTGTACAGACTGTGTGTGTGTGATATATGTCTTTGAATGGGCTGTGCGTGTGCTATATGTCTGTGTACAGACTGTGTGTGTGATATATATGTGGGTCCAGGCTGTGTGTGTGATATATGCCTGTGTACAGACTGTGTGTGTGATATATATGTGGGTCCAGGCTGTGTGCGTGATATATGTGTGTGTACGGGCTGTGTGTGTGATATATGTCTGTGTACAGACTGTGTGTGTGATATATGTCTGTGTACAGACGGTGTGTGTGATATATGTCTATGCACGGGCTGTGTATGTAATATATGTCTGTGTACAGACTGTGTGTGTGATATATGTCAGTGTACAGACTGTGTGTGTGATATATGCATGTGTATGGGCTTTGTGTGTGATATATATCTGTGTACAGACAGTGTGTGTGAAATATGTCTGTGTACAGACTGTGTGTGTGAGATATGTGTCTGTGTACAGGCTGTGTGTGTGTGATATATGTCTGTACAGACTGTGTGTTTGATATAAATTTGTACGGGCTGTGTGTGTGATATATGCCTGTGTACAGGCAGTGTGTGTGATATATGTATGTGTACGGGCTGTGTGTGTGATATATGTCTGTGTATGGGCTGTGAATCTGATATATGCCTGTGTACAGGATGTGTGTGTGATATATGTCTGTGTACGGACTGCGTGTGCGATACATTTCAGTGAACGGGCTGTATGTGTGATCTATGTCTGTGTAAAGGCACTGTGTATGATATATGTCTGTGTACAGACTCTGTGTGTGTGATATATGTCTGTGAATGGGCTGTGTGTGTGCTATATGTCTGTGTACAGACTGTGTGTGTGATATATATGTGGGTCCAGGCTGTGTGTGTGATATATGTCTGTGTACAGACTGTGTGCGTGATATATATGTGGGTCCAGGCTGTGTGTGTGATATATGTCTGTGTAAGGGCTGTGTGTGTGATATATGTCTGTGTACAGACTGTGTGTGTGATATATGTCTGTGTACAGACGGTGTGTGTGATATATGTCTATGCACGGACTGTGTAGGTAATATATGTCTGTGTACAGACTGTGTGTGTGATATATGTCAGTGTACAGACTGTGTGTGTGATATATGCATGTGTATGGGCTTTGTGTGTGATATATTTCTGTGTACAGACAGTGTGTGTGAAATATGTCTGTGTACAGACTGTGTGTGTGAGATATATGTCTGTGTACAGGCTGTGTGTGTGTGATATATGTCTGTACAGACTGTGTGTTTGATATAAATTTGTACGGGCTGTGTGTGTGATATATGTCTGTGTACAGGCAGTGTGTGTGATATATGTATGTGTACGGGCTTTGTGTGTGATATATGTCTGTGTACAGACTGTGTGTGTGAGATATATGTCTGTGTACAGTTTGTGTGTGTGATATATGTCAGTGTACAGACTGTGTGTGTGATGTATGTATGTGTACGCGCTTTGTGTGTGATATATGTCTGTGTACAGACTGTGTGTGCGAAATATGTCTGTGTACAGGCTGTGTTTGTGTGATATATGTCTGTACAGAATCTGTGTGTGTGAGATATATGTCTGTGTACAGGCTGTGTTTGTGCGATATATGTCTGTACAGATTGTGTGTGCGTGATATAAATTTGTACGGGCTGTGTGTGTGATATATGTCTGTAACGACTGTGTGTGTGATGCATGTCTGTACAACTGTGTGTGTGATATATGTCTGTACAGATTGTGTGTGTGATATATGTCTATGCACGGGCTGTGTATGTAATATATGTCTGTGTACAGACTGTGTGTGTGATATATGTCAGTGTACAGACTGTGTGTGTGATATATGCATGTGTACAGGCTCTGTGTGTGATATATGTCTGTGTACAGGCTGTGATTCTGATATATGTCTGTGTACAGACTGTGTGTGTGATATATGTCTGTGTACAGGCTATGTGCGTGTGATATATGTATGTTACAGACTGCATGTGTGTGATATATGTCTGTGTACAGACTGTGTCTGTGATATATGTCTGGGTACCGGCTGTGTGTGTGTAATATATGTTTGTGTACAGACTGTGTGTGTGATATATGTCTGTGTACGGACTGCGTGTGTGATACATTTCAGTGAACGGGCTGTATGTGTGATCTATGTCTGTGTACAGACTGTATGTGTGTGATATATGTCTGTGTACAGACTGTGTGTGTGTGATATATGTCTGTGAATGGGCTGTGCGTGTGCTATATGTCTGTGTACAGACTGTGTGTGTGATATATATGTGGGTCCAGGCTGTGTGTGTGATAAATGCCTGTGTACAGAATGTGTGTGTGATATATATGTGGGTCCAGGCTGTGTGTCTGATATGTGTGTGTGTACGGGCTGTGTGTGTGATATATGTCTGTGTACAGACTGTGTGTGTGATATATGTCTGTGTACAGACGGTGTGTGTGATATATGTCTATGCACGGGCTGTGTATGTAATATATGTCTGTGTACAGACTGTGTGTGTGATATATGTCAGTGTACAGACTGTGTGTGTGATATATGCATGTGTATGGGCTTTGTGTGTGATATATATCTGTGTACAGACAGTGTGTGTGAAATATGTCTGTGTACAGACTGTGTGTGTGAGATATATGTCTGTGTACAGGCTGTGTGTGTGTGATATATGTCTGTACAGACTGTGTGTTTGATATAAATTTGTACGGGCTGTGTGTGTGATATATGCCTGTGTACAGGCAGTGTGTGTGATATATGTATGTGTACGGGCTGTGTGTGTGATATATGTCTGTGTATGGGCTGTGAATCTGATATATGCCTGTGTACAGGATGTGTGTGTGATATATGTCTGTGTACGGACTGCGTGTGCGATACATTTCAGTGAACGGGCTGTATGTGTGATCTATGTCTGTGTAAAGGCACTGTGTATGATATATGTCTGTGTACAGACTCTGTGTGTGTGATATATGTCTGTGAATGGGCTGTGTGTGTGCTATATGTCTGTGTACAGACTGTGTGTGTGATATATATGTGGGTCCAGGCTGTGTGTGTGATATATGTCTGTGTACAGACTGTGTGCGTGATATATATGTGGGTCCAGGCTGTGTGTGTGATATATGTCTGTGTACGGGCTGTGTGTGTGATATATGTCTGTGTACAGACTGTGTGTGTGATATATGTCTGTGTACAGACGGTGTGTGTGATATATGTCTATGCACGGACTGTGTAGGTAATATATGTCTGTGTACAGACTGTGTGTGTGATATATGTCAGTGTACAGACTGTGTGTGTGATATATGCATGTGTATGGGCTTTGTGTGTGATATATGTCTGTGTACAGACAGTGTGTGTGAAATATGTCTGTGTACAGACTGTGTGTGTGAGATATATGTCTGTGTACAGGCTGTGTGTGTGTGATATATGTCTGTACAGACTGTGTGTTTGATATAAATTTGTACGGGCTGTGTGTGTGATATATGTCTGTGTACAGACTGTGTGTGTGAGATATATGTCTGTGTACAGTTTGTGTGTGTGATATATGTCAGTGTACAGACTGTGAGTGTGATGTATGTATGTGTACGCGCTTTGTGTGTGATATATGTCTGTGTACAGACTGTGTGTGCGAAATATGTCTGTGTACAGGCTGTGTTTGTGTGATATATGTCTGTACAGAATCTGTGTGTGTGAGATAAATTTGTACGGGCTGTGTGTGTGATATATGTCTGTAACGACTGTGTGTGTGATGCATGTCTGTACAACTGTGTGTGTGATATATGTCTGTACAGATTGTGTGTGTGATATATGTCTATGCACGGGCTGTGTATGTAATATATGTCTGTGTACAGACTGTGTGTGTGATATATGTCAGTGTACAGACTGTGTGGGTGATATATGCATGTGTACAGGCTCTGTGTGTGATATATGTCTGTGTACAGGCTGTGATTCTGATATATGTCTGTGTACAGACTGTGTGTGTGATATATGTCTGTGTACAGGCTATGTGCGTGTGATATATGTATGTTACAGACTGCATGTGTGTGATATATGTCTGTGTACAGACTGTGTCTGTGATATATGTCTGGGTACGGGCTGTGTGTGTGTAATATATGTTTGTGTACAGACTGTGTGTGTGATATATGTCTGTGTACGGACTGCGTGTGTGATACATTTCAGTGAACGGGCTGTATGTGTGATCTATGTCTGTGTACAGACTGTATGTGTGTGATATATGTCTGTGTACAGACTGCGTGTGTGATATATGTCTGTGTACAGGCTTTGTGTGTGATATATGTCTGTGTACAGACTGTGTGTGTGATATATGTCTGTGTGCAGGCTTTGTGTGTGATATATGTATGTGTACAGACTGTGTGTGTGATATATGTCTGTTTACTGACTGTGTGTGTGATATATATCTGTGTACGGGCTGTGTGTGTGATATATGTCTGTGTATGGGCTGTGAATCTGATATATGCCTGTGTACAGGATGTGTGTGTGACATATGTCTGTGTACGGGCTGTGTTTGTGATATATGTCTGTGTACAGACTGTGTGTGTGATATATGTCTGTGTACGGACTGCGTGTGTGATACATTTCAGTGAACGGGCTGTATGTGTGATCTATGTCTGTGTACAGACTGTATGTGTGTGATATATGTCTGTGTACAGACTGCGTGTGTGATATATGTCTGTGTACAGGCTTTGTGTGTGATATATGTCTGTGTACAGACTGTGTGTGTGTGATCTATGTCTGTGAATGGGCTGTGTGTGTGCTATATGTCTGTGTACAGACTGTGTGTGTGATATATATGTGGGTCCAGGCTGTGTGTGTGATATATGTCTGTGTACAGACTGTGTGTGTGATATATATGTGGGTCCAGGCTGTGTGTGTGATATATGTGTGTGTACGGGCTGTGTGTGTGATATATGTCTGTGTACAGACTGTGTGTGTGATATATGTCTGTGTACAGACGGTGTGTGTGATATATGTCTATGCACGGGCTGTGTATGTAATATATGTCTGTGTACAGACTGTGTGTGTGATATATGTCAGTGTACAGACTGTGTGTGTGATATATGCATGTGTATGGGCTTTGTGTGTGATATATATCTGTGTACAGACAGTGTGTGTGAAATATGTCTGTGTACAGACTGTGTGTGAGATATATGTCTGTGTACAGGCTGTGTGTGTGTGATATATGTCTGTACAGACTGTGTGTTTGATATAAATTTGTATGGGCTGTGAATCTGATATATGCCTGTGTACAGGATGTGTGTGTGATATATGTCTGTGTACGGACTGCGTGTGTGATACATTTCAGTGAACGGGCTGTATGTGTGATCTATGTCTGTGTACAGACTGTATGTGTGTGATATATGTCTGTGTACAGACTGCATGTGTGATATATGTCTGTGTACAGGCTTTGTGTGTGATATATGTCTGTGTACAGACTGTGTGTGTGATGTATGTCTGTGTACAGGCTTTGTGTGCGATATATGTCTGTGTACAGACTATGTGTGTGATATATGTATGTGTACAGACTGTGTGTGTGATATATGTCTGTGTACTGACTGTGTGTGTGATATATGTCTGTGTACGGGCTGTGTGTGTGATATATGTCTGTGTATGGGCTGTGAATCTGATATATGCCTGTGTACAGGATGTGTGTGTGAAATATGTCTGTGTACGGGCTGTGTTTGTGATATATGTCTGTGTACAGACTGTGTGTGTGATATATGTCTGCGTACGGACTGCGTGTGTGATACATTTCAGTGAACGGGCTGTATGTGTGATCTATGTCTGTGTAAAGGCTCTGTGTATGATATATGTCTGTGTACAGACTCTGTGTGTGTGATATATGTCTGTGAATGGGCTGTGAGTGTGCTATATGTCTGTGTACAGACTGTGTGTGTGATATATATGTGGGTCCAGGCTGTGTGTGTGATATATGTCTGTGTACAGACTGTGTGCGTGATATATATGTGGGTCCAGGCTGTGTGTGTGATATATGTCTGTGTACGGGCTGTGTGTGTGATATATGTCTGTGTACAGACTGTGTGTGTGATATATGTCTGTGTACAGACGGTGTGTGTGATATATGCATGTGTATGGGCTTTGTGTGTGATATATGTCTGTGTACAGACAGTGTGTGTGAAATATGTCTGTGTACAGACTGTGTGTGTGAGATATATGTCTGTGTACAGGCTGTGTGTGTGTGATATATGTCTGTACAGACTGTGTGTTTGATATAAATTTGTACGGGCTGTGTGTGTGATATATGTCTGTGTACGGGCTTTGTGTGTGATATATGTCTGTGTACAGACTGTGTGTGTGAGATATATGTCTGTGTACAGTTTGTGTGTGTGATATATGTCAGTGTACAGACTGTGTGTGTGATGTATGTATGTGTACGAGCTTTGTGTGTGATATATGTCTGTGTACAGACTGTGTGTGCGAAATATGTCTGTGTACAGGATGTGTTTGTGTGATATATGTCTGTACAGAATCTGTGTGTGTGATAGAAATTTGTACGGGCTGTGTGTGTGATATATGTCTGTAACGACTGTGTGTGTGATGCATGTCTGTAAAACTGTGTGTGTGATATATGTCTGTACAGATTGTGTGTGTGATATATGTCTGTGTACAGGCTGTGTGTGTGATATATGTCTGTGTACAGACTGTGTGTTTGATATATGCCTCTGTACGGGCTGTGTGTGTGATATATGTCAGTGTACAGACCGTGTGTGAGATATATGTCTTTGTACAGACTGGGTTTGTGATATATGTCTGTGTACAGGCTGTGTGTGTGGTATATGTCTGTGTACACAATGTGTGTGTGATATATGTCTGTGTACAGAATGTATGTGTGTGATATATGTCTGTGTACAGACTGTGTGTGTGATATATGTCTGTGTACAGGCTTTGTGTGTGATATATGTCTTTGTACAGGCTGTGTGTGTGATATATGTCTGTGTACAGGCTGTGATTCTGATATATTTCTGTGTACAGACTGTGTGTGTGATATAATTTTGTACGGGCTGTGTGTGTGATATATATCTGTACAGACTGTGTGTGTGATGTATGTCTGTACAGATTGTGTGTGTGATATATGTCAGTGTGCAGACTGTGTGTGTGATATATGTATGTGTACGAGCTTTGTGTGTGATATGTGTCTGTGTACAGACTGTGTGTGTGAAATATGTCTGTGTACAGGCTGTGTTTGTGTGATATATGTCTGTACAGAATCTGTGTGTGTGATATAAATTTGTACGGTCTGTGTGTGTGATATATGTCTGTGACGACTGTGTGTGTGTTGCATGTCTGTACAACTGTGTGTGTGATATATGTCTGTACAGATTGTGTGTGTGATATATGTCTGTGTACAGGCTGTGTGTGTGATATATGTCTGTGTACAGACTGTGTGTTTGATATATGCCTCTGTACGGGCTGTATGTGATATATGTCAGTGTACAGACTGTGTGTGAGATATATGTCTTTGTACAGACTGGGTTTGTGATATATGTCTGTGTACAGGCTGTGTGTGTGGTATATGTCTGTGTACACAATGTGTGTGTGATATATGTCTGTGTACAGAATGTATGTGTGTGATATATGTCTGTGTACAGACTGTGTGTGTGATATATGTCTGTGTACAGGCTTTGTGTGTGATATATGTCTGTGTACAGGCTGTGTGTGTGATATATGTCTGTGTACAGGCTGTGATTCTGATATATGTCTGTGTACAGGCTGTGTGTGTGATATATGTCTGTGTACAGGCTGTGATTCTGATATATGTCTGTGTACAGACTGTGTGTGTGATATAATTTTGTACGGGCTGTGTGTGTGATATATATCTGTAAAGACTGTGTGTGTGATGTATGTCTGTACAGATTGTGTGTGTGATATATGTCTGTGTACAGGCTGTGTGTGTGATATATGTCTGTGTACAGACTGTGTGTGTGATATATATCTGCGCAGAGGCTGTGTGTGTGATAAAAGCCTATGTACGGACTGTGAGTGTGATATATGCCTCTGTACGGGCTGTGTGTGTGATATATGTCTGTGTACAGACTGTGTGTATGAGATATATGTTGTGTACCGGCTGGGTGTGTGATATGTGTCTGTGTACAGGCTGTGTGTGTGTGATATATGTCTGTTACAGACTGTATGTGTGTGATATATGTCTGTGTACAGACTGTATGTGTGTGATATATGTCTTTGTACAACCTGTGTGTGTGAGATATGTCTGTGTACAGACTGTGTCTGTGTGTGATATGTCTGTGTACAGAGAGCATGTGTGTGATATATATCTGTGTACAGACTGTCTGTGTGATATATGTGTATGTGTACAGACTGTGTGTGTGATATATGTATGTGTACAGACTGTGTGTGTGATATATGTCTGTGTACGGGCTGTGTGTGTGATATATGTCTGTTACAGACTGTATGTGTGTGATATATGTTTGTGTACAGACTGTGTCTGTGATATATGTCTGTGTACGGGCTGTTTGTGTGTGATATATGTCTGTGTACAGACTGTGTGTGTGTGATATATGTCTGTTAATGGGCAGTGTGTGTGATATATGTCTGTGTACAGACTGTGCGTGTGATATATATGTGGGTCCAGGCTGTGTGTGTGATACATGTCTGTGTACGGGCTGTGTGTGTGATATATGTCTGTGTACAGACTGTGTGTGTGATATATGTCTGTGTACAGACTGTGTGCGTGATATATATGTGGGTCCAGGCTGTGTGTGTGATATATGTCTGTGTACGGGCTGTGTGTGTGTTATATGTCTGTGTACAGACTGTGTGTGTGATATATGTCTGTGTACAGACGGTGTGTGTGATATATGTCTATGCACGGACTGTGTAGGTAATATATGTCTGTGTACAGACTGTGTGTGTGATATATGTCAGTGTACAGACTGTGTGTGTGATATATGCATGTGTATGGGCTTTGTGTGTGATATATGTCTGTGTACAGACAGTGTGTGTGAAATATGTCTGTGTACAGACTGTGTGTGTGAGATATATGTCTGTGTACAGGCTGTGTGTGTGTGATATATGTCTGTACAGACTGTGTGTTTGATATAAATTTGTACGGGCTGTGTGTGTGATATATGTCTGTGTACAGACAGTGTATGTGATATATGTATGTGTACGGGCTTTGTGTGTGATATCTGTCTGTGTACAGACTGTGTGTGTGAGATATATGTCTGTGTACAGTTTGTGTGTGTGATATATGTCAGTGTACAGACTGTGTGTGTGATGTATGTATGTGTACGAGCTTTGTGTGTGATATATGTCTGTGTACAGACTGTGTGTGCGAAATATGTCTGTGTACAGGCTGTGTTTGTGTGATATATGTCTGTACAGAATCTGTGTGTGTGATATAAATTTGTACGGGCTGTGTGTGTGATATATGTCTGTAACGACTGTGTGTGTGATGCATGTCTGTACAACTGTGTGTGTGATATATGTCTGTACAGATTGTGTGTGTGATATATGTCTGTGTACAGGCTGTGTGTGTGATATATGTCTGTGTACAGACTGTGTGTTTGATATATACCTCTGTACGGGCTGTGTGTGTGATATATGTCAGTGTACAGACTGTGTGTGAGATATATGTCTTTGTACAGACTGGGTTTGTGATATATGTCTGTGTTCAGGCTGTGTGTGTGGTATATGTCTGTGTACACAATGTGTGTGTGATATATGTCTGTTACAGACTGCATGTGTGTGATATATGTCTGTGTACAGACTGTGTCTGTGATATATGTCTGGGTACGGGCTGTGTGTGTGTAATATATGTTTGTGTACAGACTGTGTGTGATATATGTCTGTGTACGGACTGCGTGTGTGATACATTTCAGTGAACGGGCTGTATGTGTGATCTATGTCTGTGTACAGACTGTATGTGTGTGATATATGTCTGTGTACAGACTGCGTGTGTGATATATGTCTGTGTACAGGCTTTGTGTGTGATATATGTCTGTGTACAGACTGTGTGTGCGATATATGTCTGTGTGCAGGCTTTGTGTGTGATATATGTATGTGTACAGACTGTGTGTGTGATATATGTCTGTTTACTGACTGTGTGTGTGATATATGTCTGTGTACGGGCTGTGTGTGTGATATATGTCTGTGTATGGGTTGTGAATCTGATATATGCCTGTGTACAGGATGTGTGTGTGACATATGTCTGTGTACGGGCTGTGTTTGTGATATATGTCTGTGTACAGACTGTGTGTGTGATATATGTCTGTGTACGGACTGCGTGTGTGATACATTTCAGTGAACGGGCTGTATGTGTGATCTATGTCTGTGTACAGACTGTATGTGTGTGATATATGTCTGTGTACAGACTGCGTGTGTGATATATGTCTGTGTACAGGCTTTGTGTGTGATATATGTCTGTGTACAGACTGTGTGTGTGTGTGATATATGTCTGTGAATGGGCTGTGTGTGTGCTATATGTCTGTGTACAGACTGTGTGTGTGATATATATGTGGGTCCAGGCTGTGTGTGTGATATATATCTGTGTACAGACTGTGTGTGTGTGATATATGTCTGTGTACAGACTGTGTGTGTGAGATATATGTCTGTGTACAGGCTGTGTGTGTGTGATATATGTCTGTACAGACTGTGTGTTTGATATAAATTTGTACGGGCTGTGTGTGTGATATATGTCTGTGTACGGGCTTTGTGTGTGATATATGTCTGTGTACAGACTGTGTGTGTGAGATATATGTCTGTGTACAGTTTGTGTGTGTGATATATGTCAGTGTACAGACTGTGTGTGTGATGTATGTATGTGTACGAGCTTTGTGTGTGATATATGTCTGTGTACAGACTGTGTGTGCGAAATATGTCTGTGTACAGGCTGTGTTTGTGTGATATATGTCTGTACAGAATCTGTGTGTGTGATAGAAATTTGTACGGGCTGTGTGTGTGATATATGTCTGTAACGACTGTGTGTGTGATGCATGTCTGTACAACTGTGTGTGTGATATATGTCTGTACAGATTGTGTGTGTGATATATGTCTGTGTACAGGCTGTGTGTGTGATATATGTCTGTGTACAGACTGTGTGTTTGATATATGCCTCTGTACGGGCTGTGTGTGTGATATATGTCAGTGTACAGACCGTGTGTGAGATATATGTCTTTGTACAGACTGGGTTTGTGATATATGTCTGTGTACAGGCTGTGTGTGTGGTATATGTCTGTGTACACAATGTGTGTGTGATATATGTCTGTGTACAGAATGTATGCGTGAGATATATGTCTGTGTACAGACTGTGTGTGTGATATATGTCTGTGTACAGGCTTTGTGTGTGATATATGTCTTTGTACAGGCTGTGTGTGTGATATATGTCTGTGTACAGGCTGTGATTCTGATATATTTCTGTGTACAGACTGTGTGTGTGATATAATTTTGTACGGGCTGTGTGTGTGATATATATCTGTACAGACTGTGTGTGTGATGTATGTCTGTACAGATTGTGTGTGTGATATATGTCAGTGTGCAGACTGTGTGTGTGATATATGTATGTGTACGAGCTTTGTGTGTGATATATGTCTGTGTACAGACGGTGTGTGTGAAATATGTCTGTGTACAGGCTGTGTTTGTGTGATATATGTCTGTACAGAATCTGTGTGTGTGATATAAATTTTTACGGTCTGTGTGTGTGATATATGTCTGTGACGACTGTGTGTGTGTTGCATGTCTGTACAACTGTGTGTGTGATATATGTCTGTACAGATTGTGTGTGTGATATATGTCTGTGTACAGGCTGTGTGTGTGATATATGTCTGTGTACAGACTGTGTGTTTGATATATGCCTCTGTACGGGCTGTGTGTGTGATATATGTCAGTGTACAGACTGTGTGTGAGATATATGTCTTTGTACAGACTGGGTTTGTGATATATGTCTGTGTACAGGCTGTGTGTGTGGTATATGTCTGTGTACACAATGTGTGTGTGATATATGTCTGTGTACAGAATGTATGTGTGTGATATATGTCTGTGTACAGACTGTGTGTGTGATATATGTCTGTGTACAGGCTTTGTGTGTGATATATGTCTGTGTACAGGCTGTGTGTGTGATATATGTCTGTGTACAGGCTGTGATTCTGATATATGTCTGTGTACAGACTGTGTGTGTGATATAATTTTGTACGGGCTGTGTGTGTGATATATATCTGTACAGACTGTGTGTGTGATGTATGTCTGTACAGATTGTGTGTGTGATATATGTCTGTGTACAGGCTGTGTGTGTGATATATGTCTGTGTACAGACTGTGTGTGTGATATATATCTGCGCAGAGGCTGTGTGTGTGATAAAAGCCTATGTACGGACTGTGAGTGTGATATATGCCTCTGTACGGGCTGTGTGTGTGATATATGTCTGTGTACAGACTGTGTGTATGAGATATATGTTGTGTACCGGCTGGGTGTGTGATATGTGTCTGTGTACAGGCTGTGTGTGTGTGATATATGTCTGTTACAGACTGTATGTGTGTGATATATGTCTGTGTACAGACTGTATGTGTGTGATATATGTCTTTGTACAACCTGTGTGTGTGAGATATGTCTGTGTACAGACTGTGTCTGTGTGTGATATGTCTGTGTACAGACAGCATGTGTGTGATATATATCTGTGTACAGACTGTCTGTGTGATATATGTGTATGTGTACAGACTGTGTGTGTGATATATGTATGTGTGCAGACTGTGTGTGTGATATATGTCTGTGTACGGGCTGTGTGTGTGATATATGTCTGTTACAGACTGTATGTGTGTGATATATGTTTGTGTACAGACTGTGTCTGTGATATATGTCTGTGTACGGGCTGTTTGTGTGTGATATATGTCTGTGTACAGACTGTGTGTGTGTGATATATGTCTGTTAATGGGCAGTGTGTGTGATATATGTCTGTGTACAGACTGTGCGTGTGATATATATGTGGGTCCAGGCTGTGTGTGTGATACATGTCTGTGTACGGGCTGTGTGTGTGATATATGTCTGTGTACAGACTGTGTGTGTGATATATGTCTGTGTACAGACTGTGTGCGTGATATATATGTGGGTCCAGGCTGTGTGTGTGATATATGTCTGTGTACGGGCTGTGTGTGTGATATATGTCTGTGTACAGACTGTGTGTGTGATATATGTCTGTGTACAGACGGTGTGTGTGATATATGTCTATGCACGGACTGTGTAGGTAATATATGTCTGTGTACAGACTGTGTGTGTGATATATGTCAGTGTACAGACTGTGTGTGTGATATATGCATGTGTATGGGCTTTGTGTGTGATATATGTCTGTGTACAGACAGTGTGTGTGAAATATGTCTGTGTACAGACTGTGTGTGTGAGATATATGTCTGTGTACAGGCTGTGTGTGTGTGATATATGTCTGTACAGACTGTGTGTTTGATATAAATTTGTACGGGCTGTGTGTGTGATATGTGTCTGTGTACAGGCAGTGTCTGTGATATATGTATGTGTACGGGCTTTGTGTGTGATATATGTCTGTGTACAGACTGTGTGTGTGAGATATATGTCTGTGTACAGTTTGTGTGTGTGATATATGTCAGTGTACAGACTGTGTGTGTGATGTATGTATGTGTACGAGCTTTGTGTGTGATATATGTCTGTGTACAGACTGTGTGTGCGAAATATGTCTGTGTACAGGCTGTGTTTGTGTGATATATGTCTGTACAGAATCTGTGTGTGTGATATAAATTTGTACGGGCTGTGTGTGTGATATATGTCTGTAACGACTGTGTGTGTGATGCATGTCTGTACAACTGTGTGTGTGATATATGTCTGTACAGATTGTGTGTGTGATATATGTCTGTGTACAGGCTGTGTGTGTGATATATGTCTGTGTACAGACTGTGTGTTTGATATATACCTCTGTACGGGCTGTGTGTGTGATATATGTCAGTGTACAGACTGTGTGTGAGATATATGTCTTTGCACAGACTGGGTTTGTGATATATGTCTGTGTACAGGCTGTGTGTGTGGTATATGTCTGTGTACACAATGTGTGTGTGATATATGTCTGTTACAGACTGCATGTGTGTGATATATGTCTGTGTACAGACTGTGTCTGTGATATATGTCTGGGTACGGGCTGTGTGTGTGTAATATATGTTTGTGTACAGACTGTGTGTGATATATGTCTGTGTACGGACTGCGTGTGTGATACATTTCAGTGAACGGGCTGTATGTGTGATCTATGTCTGTGTACAGACTGCATGTGTGTGATATATGTCTGTGTACAGACTGCGTGTGTGATATATGTCTGTGTACAGGCTTTGTGTGTGATATATATCTGTGTACAGACTGTGTGTGTGATATATGTCTGTGTGCAGGCTTTGTGTGTGATATATGTATGTGTACAGACTGTGTGTGTGATATATGTCTGTTTACTGACTGTGTGTATGATATATGTCTGTGTACGGGCTGTGTGTGTGATATATGTCTGTGTATGGGCTGTGAATCTGATATATGCCTGTGTACAGGATGTGTGTGTGACATATGTCTGTGTACGGGCTGTGTTTGTGATATATGTCTGTGTACAGACCGTGTGTGTGATATATGTTTGTGTACGGACTGCGTGTGTGATACATTTCAGTGAACGGGCTGTATGTTTGATCTATGTCTGTGTACAGACTGTATGTGTGTGATATATGTCTGTGTACAGACTGCGTGTGTGATATATGTCTGTGTACAGGCTTTGTGTGTGATATATGTCTGTGTACAGACTGTGTGTGTGTGATATATGTCTGTGAATGGGCTGTGTGTGTGCTATATGTCTGTGTACAGACTGTGTGTGTGATATATATGTGGGTCCAGGCTGTGTGTGTGATATATGTCTGTGTACAGACTGTGTGTGTGATATATATGTGGGTCCAGGCTGTGTGTGTGATATATGTGTGTGTACGGGCTGTGTGTGTGATATATGTCTGTGTACAGACTGTGTGTGTGATATATGTCTGTGTACAGACGGTGTGTGTGATATATGTCTATGCACGGGCTGTGTATGTAATATATGTCTGTGTACAGACTGTGTGTGTGATATATGTCAGTGTACAGACTGTGTGTGTGATATATGCATGTGTATGGGCTTTGTGTGTGATATATATCTGTGTACAGACAGTGTGTGTGAAATATGTCTGTGTACAGACTGTGTGTGTGAGATATATGTCTGTGTACAGGCTGTGTGTGTGTGATATATGTCTGTACAGACTGTGTGTTTGATATAAATTTGTACGGGCTGTGTGTGTGATATATGCCTGTGTACAGGCAGTGTGTGTGATATATGTATGTGTACGGGCTGTGTGTGTGATATATGTCTGTGTATGGGCTGTGAATCTGATATATGCCTGTGTACAGGATGTGTGTGTGATATATGTCTGTGTACGGACTGCGTGTGTGATACATTTCAGTGAACGGGCTGTATGTGTGATCTATGTCTGTGTACAGACTGTATGTGTGTGATATATGTCTGTGTACAGACTGCGTGTGTGATATATGTCTGTGTACAGGCTTTGTGTGTGATATATGTCTGTGTACAGACTGTGTGTGTGATGTATGTCTGTGTACAGGCTTTGTGTGTGATATATGTCTGTGTACAGACTATGTGTGTGATATATGTATGTGTACAGACTGTGTGTGTGATATATGTCTGTGTACTGACTGTGTGTGTGATATATGTCTGTGTACGGGCTGTGTGTGTGATATATGTCTGTGTATGGGCTGTGAATCTGATATATGCCTGTGTACAGGATGTGTGTGTGAAATATGTCTGTGTACGGGCTGTGTTTGTGATATATGTCTGTGTACAGACTGTGTGTGTGATATATGTCTGCGTACGGACTGCGTGTGTGATACATTTCAGTGAACGGGCTGTATGTGTGATCTATGTCTGTGTAAAGGCTCTGTGTATGATATATGTCTGTGTACAGACTCTGTGTGTGTGATATATGTCTGTGAATGGGCTGTGTGTGTGCTATATGTCTGTGTACAGACTGTGTGTGTGATATATATGTGGGTCCAGGCTGTGTGTGTGATATATGTCTGTGTACAGACTGTGTGCGTGATATATATGTGGGTCCAGGCTGTGTGTGTGATATATGTCTGTGTACGGGCTGTGTGTGTGATATATGTCTGTGTACAGACTGTGTGTGTGATATATGTCTGTGTACAGACGGTGTGTGTGATATATTTCTATGCACGGACTGTGTAGGTAATATATGTCTGTGTACAGACTGTGTGTGTGATATATGTCAGTGTACAGACTGTGTGTGTGATATATGCATGTGTATGAACTTTGTGTGTGATATATGTCTGTGTACAGACAGTGTGTGTGAAATATGTCTGTGTACAGACTGTGTGTGTGAGATATATGTCTGTGTACAGGCTATGTGTGTGTGATATATGTCTGTACAGACTGTGTGTTTGATATAAATTTGTACGGGCTGTGTGTGTGATATATGTCTGTGTACAGCAGTGTGTGTGATATATGTATGTGTACGGGCTTTGTGTGTGATATATGTCTGTGTACAGACTGTGTGTGTGAGATATATGTCTGTGTACAGTTTGTGTGTGTGATATATGTCAGTGTACAGACTGTGTGTGTGATGTATGTATGTGTACGAGCTTTGTGTGTGATATATGTCTGTGTACAGACTGTGTGTGCGAAATATGTCTGTGTACAGGCTGTGTTTGTGTGATATATGTCTGTACAGAATCTGTGTGTGTGATATAAATTTGTACGGGCTGTGTGTGTGATATATGTCTGTAATGACTGTGTGTGTGATGCATGTCTGTACAACTGTGTGTGTGATATATGTCTGTACAGATTGTGTGTGTGATATATGTCTGTGTACAGGCTGTGTGTGTGATATATGTCTGTGTACAGACTGTGTGTTTGATATATGCCTCTGTACTGGCTGTGTGTGTGATATATGTCAGTGTACAGACTGTGTGTGAGATATATGTCTTTGTACAGACTGGGTTTGTGATATATGTCTGTGTACAGGCTGTGTGTGTGGTATATGTCTGTGTACACAATGTGTGTGTGATATATGTCTGTGTACAGAATGTATGTGTGTGATATATGTCTGTGTACAGACTGTGTGTGTGATATATGTCTGTGTACAGGCTGTGTGTGTGATATATGTCTGTGTACAGGCTGTGATTCTGATATATTTCTGTGTACAGACTGTGTGTGTGATATAATTTTGTACGGGCTGTGTGTGTGATATATATCTGTACAGACTGTGTGTGTGATGTATGTCTGTACAGATTGTGTGTGTGATATATGTCAGTGTGCAGACTGTGTGTGTGATATATGTATGTGTACGAGCTTTGTGTGTGATATATGTCTGTGTACAGACTGTGTGTGTGAAATATGTCTGTGTACAGACTGTGTGTGTGATATATGTCTGTGTACAGGCTTTGTGTGTGATATATGTCTGTGTACAGGCTGTGTGTGTGATATATGTCTGTGTACAGGCTGTGATTCTGATATATGTCTGTGTACAGACTGTGTGTGTGATATAATTTTGTACGGGCTGTGTGTGCGATATATATCTGTACAGACTGTGTGTGTGATGTATGTCTGTACAGATTGTGTGTGTGATATATGTCTGTGTACAGGCTGTGTGTGTGATATATGTCGGTGTACAGACTGTGTGTGTGATATATATCTGCGTAGAGGATGTGTTTGTGTGATAAAAGCCTATGTACGGACTGTGAGTGTGATATATGCCTCTGTACGGGCTGTGTGTGTGATATATGTCTGTGTACAGACTGTGTGTATGAGATATATGTTGTGTACCGGCTGGTTGTGTGATATGTGTCTGTGTACAGGCTGTGTGTGTGTGATATATGTCTGTTACAGACTGTATGTGTGTGATATATGTCTGTGTACAGACTGTATGTGTGTGATATATGTCTTTGTACAACCTGTGTGTGTGATATATGTCTGTGTACAGACTGTGTGTGTGTGTGATATGTCTGTGTACAGACAGCATGTGTGTGATATATATCTGTGTACAGACTGTCTGTGTGATATATATGTATGTGTACAGACTGTGTGTGTGATATATGTATGTGTACAGACTGTGTGTGTGATATATGTCTGTGTACGTGCTGTGTGTGTGATATATGTCTGTTACAGACTGTATGTGTGTGATATATGTTTGTGTACAGACTGTGTCTGTGATATATGTCTGTGTACGGGCTGTTTGTGTGTGATATATGTCTGTGTACAGACTGTGTGTGTGTGATATATGTCTGTTAATGGGCAGTGTGTGTGATATATGTCTGTGTACAGACTGTGCGTGTGATATATATGTGGGTCCAGGCTGTGTGTGTGATACATGTCTGTGTACGGGCTGTGTGTGTGATATATGTCTGTGTACAGACTGTGTGTGTGATATATGTCTGTGTACGGGTTGTGTGTATGATATATGTCTGTCTACAGGCTGTGTGTGATATATGTCTGTGTACAGACTGTGTGTGTGCGATATATGTCTATGCACGGGCTGTGTGTGTAATATATGTCTGTGTACAGACTGTGTGTGTGATATATGTCAGTGTGCAGACTGTGTGTGTTATATATTTATGTGTAAGGGCTTTTTGTGTGATATATGTCTGTGTACAGACTGTGTGTGTGATATATGTCTGTAAAGACTGTGTTTGTGATAAAAAATTGTACGGGCTGTGTGTGTGATATATGTCTGTGTACAGACTGTGTGTATGAGATATATGTTGTGTACCGGCTGTGTGTGTGATATGTGTCTGTGTACAAGCTGTGTGTGTGTGATATATGTCTGTTACAGACTGTATGTGTGTGATATATGTCTGTGTACAGACGGTGTGTGTGATATATGTCTGTGTACGGGCTGTGTGTGTGTGGTATGTGTCTGTGTACAGACTGTATGTGTGTGATATATCTATGTGTACGGGCTGTGTGTGTGTGATATGTGTCTGTGTACAGACTGTGTGTGTGTGATATATCTCTGTGTAATGGCTGTGAGTGTGATATATGACTGTGTACAGACTGTGTGTGTGATATATGTCTGTGTACAGGCTGTGTGTGTGATATATGTCTGTGTACGGGCTGTGTGTGTGATATATGTATGTGTACGGACTGTGTGTGTGATATATGTTTGTGTGCGGGCTGCGTGTGTGATATATGTCAGTGTACAGGAGGTGTGTGATATATGTCTGTGTATGGGCTGTGTGTGTGATTTATGTCAGTGTACTGGCTGTGTGTGTGATATATGTCTGTGTATGGGCTGTGTGTGATATATGTCAGTGTACAGTCTGCGTGTGTGATATATGTCAGTGTACAGTCTGTGTGTGTGATATATGTCTATGTACATGCTGTGTGTGTAATATATGTCTGTACAGACTGTGTGTGTGATATATGTCTGTGTATGGACTGTGTGTGTGTGATATATGTCTGTGTACGGGCTGTGTGTGTGATATATGTCTGTGTACAGACTGTGTGTGTGATATATGTCTGTGTACGGGTTGTGTGTATGATATATGTCTGTCGACAGGCTGTGTGTGATATATGTCTGTGTACAGACTGTGTGTGTGTGATATATGTGTATGCACGGGCTGTGTGTGTTATATATGTCTGTGTACAGACTGTGTGTGTGATATATGTCAGTGTGCAGACTGTGTGTGTGATATATGTATGTGTACGGGCTTTGTGTGTGATATATGTCTGTGTACAGACTGTGTGCGTGAAATATGTCTGTGTACAGTCTGTGTGTGTGAGATTTATGTCTGTGTACAGGCTGTGTGTGTGTGATATATGTCTGTACAGACTGTGTGTGTGATATAATTTTGTCCGGGCTGTGTGTGTGATATATATCTGTACAGACTGTGTGTGTGATGTATGTCTGTCCAGATTGTGTGTGTGATATATGTCTGTGTACAGGCTGTGTGTGTGATATATGTCTGTGTACGGGCTGTTTGTGTGTGATATATGTCTGTGTACAGACTGTGTGTGTGTGATATATGTCTGTGAATGGGCAGTGCGTGTGATATATGTCTGTGTACAGACTGTGCGTGTGATATATATGTGGGTCCAGGCTGTGTGTGTGATACATTTCTGTGTACGGGCTGTGTGTGTGATATATGTCTGTGTACAGACTGTGTGTGTGATATATGTCTGTGTATTGGTTGTGTGCATGATATATGTCTGTCTACAGGCTGTGTGTGATATATGTCTGTGTACAGACTATGTGTGTGTGATATATGTCTATGCACGGGCTGTGTGTGTAATATATGTCTGTGTACAGACTGTGTGTGTGATATATGTCAGTGTGCAGACTGTGTGTGTGATATATGTATGTGTACGGGCTTTGTGTGTGATATATGTCTGTGTACAGACTGTGTGTGTGAAATATGTATGTGTGCAGACTGTGTGTGTGAGATATATGTCTGTGTACAGGCTGTGTGTTTGTGTGATATATGTCTGTACAGACTGTGTGTGTGATAATAATTTGTACGGGCTGTGTGTGTGATATATGTCTGTGTACAGACTGTGTGTATGAGATATATGTTGTGTACCGGCTGTGTGTGTGATATGTGTCTGTGTACATGCTGTGTGTGTGTGATATATGTCTGTTACAGACTGTATGTGTGTGATATATGCCTGTGTACAGACGGTGTGTGTGATATATGTCTGTGTACGGGCTGTGTGTGTGTGGTATGTGTCTGTGTACAGACTGTATGTGTGTGATATATCTCTGTGTACGGGCTGTGTGTGTGTGATATGTGTCTGTGTACAGACTGTGTGTGTGTGATATATTTCTGTGTACGGGCTGTGAGTGTGATATATGACTGTGTACAGACTGTGTGTGTGATATATGTCTTTGTACAACCTGTGTGTGTGATATATGTCTGTGTACAGACTGTGTGTGTGTGTGTGATATGTCTGTGTACAGACAGCATGTGTGTGATATATATATGTGTACAGACTGTCTGTGTGATATATGTGTATGTGTACAGACTGTGTGTGTGATATATGTATGTGTACAGACTGTGTGTGTGATATATGTCTGTGTACGTGCTGTGTGTGTGATATATGTCTGTTACAGACTGTATGTGTGTGATATATGTTTGTGTACAGACTGTGTCTGTGATATATGTCTGTGTACGGGCTGTTTGTGTGTGATATATGTCTGTGTACAGACTGTGTGTGTGTGATATATGTCTGTTAATGGGCAGTGTGTGTGATATATGTCTGTGTACAGACTGTGCGTGTGATATATATGTGGGTCCAGGCTGTGTGTGTGATACATGTCTGTGTACGGGCTGTGTGTGTGATATATGTCTGTGTACAGACTGTGTGTGTGATATATGTCTGTGTACGGGTTGTGTGTATGATATATGTCTGTCTACAGGCTGTGTGTGATATATGTCTGTGTACAGACTGTGTGTGTGCGATATATGTCTATGCACGGGCTGTGTGTGTAATATATGTCTGTGTACAGACGGTGTGTGTGATATATGTCAGTGTGCAGACTGTGTGTGTTATATATTTATGTGTAAGGGCTTTGTGTGTGATATATGTCTGTGTACAGACTGTGTGTGTGATATATGTCTGTACAGACTGTGTATGTGATAAAAAATTGTACGGGCTGTGTGTGTGATATATGTCTGTGTACAGACTGTGTGTATGAGATATATGTTGTGTACCGGCTGTGTGTGTGATATGTGTCTGTGTACAAGCTGTGTGTGTGTGATATATGTCTGTTACAGACTGTATGTGTGTGATATATGTCTGTGTACAGACGGTGTGTGTGATATATGTCTGTGTACGGGCTGTGTGTGTGTGGTATGTCTCTGTGTACAGACTGTATGTGTGTGATATATCTATGTGTACGGGCTGTGTGTGTGATATGTGTCTGTGTACAGACTGTGTGTGTGTGATATATCTCTGTGTAATGGCTGTGAGTGTGATATATGACTGTGTACAGACTGTGTGTGTGATATATGTCTGTGTACAGGCTGTGTGTGTGATATATGTCTGTGTACGGGCTGTGTGTGTGATATATGTCTGTGTACGGACTGTGTGTGTGATATATGTTTGTGTGCGGGCTGCGTGTGTGATATATGTCAGTGTACAGGAGGTGTGTGATATATGTCTGTGTATGGGCTGTGTGTGTGATTTATGTCAGTGTACTGGCTGTGTGTGTGATATATGTCTGTGTATGGGCTGTGTGTGATATATGTCAGTGTACAGTCTGCGTGTGTGATATATGTCAGTGTACAGTCTGTGTGTGTGATATATGTCTATGTACATGCTGTGTGTGTAATATATGTCTGTACAGACTGTGTGTGTGATATATGTCTGTGTATGGACTGTGTGTGTGTGATATATGTCTGTGTACGGGCTGTGTGTGTGATATATGTCTGTGTACAGACTGTGTGTGTGATATATGTCTGTGTACGGGTTGTGTGTATGATATATGTCTGTCGACAGGCTGTGTGTGATATATGTCTGTGTACAGACTGTGTGTGTGTGATATATGTGTATGCACGGGCTGTGTGTGTTATATATGTCTGTGTACAGATTGTGTGTGTGATATATGTCAGTGTGCAGACTGTGTGTGTGATATATGTATGTGTACGGGCTTTGTGTGTGATATATGTCTGTGTACAGACTGTGTGCGTGAAATATGTCTGTGTACAGTCTGTGTGTGTGAGATTTATGTCTGTGTACAGGCTGTGTGTGTGTGATATATGTCTGTACAGACTGTGTGTGTGATATAATTTTGTCCGGGCTGTGTGTGTGATATATATCTGTACAGACTGTGTGTGTGATGTATGTCTGTCCAGATTGTGTGTGTGATATATGTCTGTGTACAGGCTGTGTGTGTGATATATGTCTGTGTACGGGCTGTTTGTGTGTGATATATGTCTGTGTACAGACTGTGTGTGTGTGATATATGTCTGTGAATGGGCAGTGTGTGTGATATATGTCTGTGTACAGACTGTGCGTGTGATATATATGTGGGTCCAGGCTGTGTGTGTGATACATTTCTGTGTACGGGCTGTGTGTGTGATATATGTCTGTGTACAGACTGTGTGTGTGATATATGTCTGTGTATTGGTTGTGTGCATGATATATGTCTGTCTACAGGCTGTGTGTGATATATGTCTGTGTACAGACTATGTGTGTGTGATATATGTCTATGCACGGGCTGTGTGTGTAATATATGTCTGTGTACAGACTGTGTGTGTGATATATGTCAGTGTGCAGACTGTGTGTGTGATATATGTATGTGTACGGGCTTTGTGTGTGATATATGTCTGTGTACAGACTGTGTGTGTGAAATATGTATGTGTACAGACTGTGTGTGTGAGATATATGTCTGTGTACAGGCTGTGTGTTTGTGTGATATATGTCTGTACAGACTGTGTGTGTGATAATAATTTGTACGGGCTGTGTGTGTGATATATGTCTGTGTACAGACTGTGTGTATGAGATATATGCTGTGTACCGGCTGTGTGTGTGATATGTGTCTGTGTACATGCTGTGTGTGTGTGATATATGTCTGTTACAGACTGTATGTGTGTGATATATGCCTGTGTACAGACGGTGTGTGTGATATATGTCTGTGTACGGGCTGTGTGTGTGTGTGGTATGTGTCTGTGTACAGACTGTATGTGTGTGATATATCTCTGTGTACGGGCTGTGTGTGTGTGATATGTGTCTGTGTACAGACTGTGTGTGTGTGATATATCTCTGTGTACGGTCTGTGAGTGTGATATATGACTGTGTACAGACTGTGTGTGTGATATATGTCTGTGTACAGGCTGTGTGTGTGATATATGTCTGTGTACGGGCTGTGTGTGTGATATATGTCTGTGTACGGACTGTGTGTGTGATATATGTCTGTGTACGGGCTGCGTGTGTGATATATGTCAGTGTACAGGATGTGTGTGTGATATATGTCTGTGTATGGGCTGTGTGTGTGATTTATGTCAGTGTACTGGCTGTGTATGTGATATATGTCTGTGTATGGGCTGTGTGTGATATATGTCAGTGTGCAGTCTGCGTGTGTGATATATGTCAGTGTACAGACTGTGTGTGTGATATATGTCTTTGTACATGCTGTGTGTGTGATATATGTCTGTGTACGGACTGTGTGTGTGTGATATATGTCTGTGTACGGGCTGTGTGTGTGATATATGTCTGTGTACGGGTTGTGTGTATGATATATGTCTGTCGACAGGCTGTGTGAGATATATGTCTGTGTACAGACTGTGTGTGTGAGATATATGTCTATGCACGGGCTGTGTGTGCTATATATATCTGTGTACAGACTGCGTGTGTGATATATGTCAGTGTTAAGACTGTGTGTGTGATATATGTATGTGTACGGGCTTTGTGTGAGATATATGTCTGTGTACAGACTGTGTGCGTGAAATATGTCTGTGTACAGTCTGTGTGTGTGAGATTTATGTCTGTGTACAGGCTGTGTGTGTGTGATATATGTCTGTACAGACTGTGTGTGTGATATAATTTTGTACGGGCTGTGTGTGTGATATATATCTGTACAGACTGTGTGTGTGATGTATGTCTGTCCAGATTGTGTGTGTGATATATGCCTGTGTATAGGCTGTGTGTGTGATATATGTCTGTGTACAGACTGTGTGTGTGATATATATCTGCGTAGAGGCTGTGTGTGTGATATATGCCTATGTACCGACTGTGAGTGTGATATATGCCTATGTACGGGCTGTGTGTGTGATATATGTCTGTGTACAGACTGTGTGAATGAGATATATGTTGGGTACCGGCTGGGTGTGTGATATGTGTCTGTGTACAGGCTGTGTGTGTGTGATATATGTTTGTTACAGACTGTATGTGTGTGATATATGTCTGTGTACAGACTGTGTGTGTGATATATGAGTGTGTACAGACTGTGTATGTGATATATGTCTGTGTACAGACTGTATGTGTGTGATATATGTCTCTGTACAACCTGTGTGTGTGATATATGTCTGTGTACAGACTGTGTGTGTGATATATGTCAGTGTACAGACTGTGTGTGTGATATATGTATGTGTACGAGCTTTGTGTGTGGTATATGTCTGTGTACAGACTGTGTGTGTGAAATATGTCTGTGTACAGACTGTGTGTGTGAGATATATGTCTGTGTACAGGCTGTGTTTGTGTGATATATGTCTGTACAGAATGTGTGTGTGTGATATAAATTTGTACGGGCCGTGTGTGTGATATATGTCTGTAACGACTGTGTGTGTGATGCATGTCTGTACAACTGTGTGTGTGATATATATCTGTACAGATTGTGTGTGTGATATATGTCTGTGTACAGGCTGTGTGTGTGATATATGTCTGTGTACAGACTGTATGTTTGATATATGCCTCTGTACGGGCTGTGTGTGTGATATATGTCTGTGTACAGACTGTGTGTGTGACATATATGTTGTGTACCGGCTGTGTGTGTGATATATGTCTCTGTACAGGCTGTGTGTGTGTGATATATGTCTGTTACATACTGTATGTGTGTGATATATGTCTGTGTGCAGACTGTGTGTGTGATATATGTCTGTGTACGGGCTGTGTGTGTGTGATATGTGTCTGTGCACAGACTGTGTGTGTGTGATATATCACTGTGTACGGGCTGTGAGTGTGATATATGATTGTGTACAGACTGTGTGTGTGATATATGTCTATGTACGGGCTGTGTTTGTGATGTATGACTGTGTACAGATTGTGTGTGTGTGATATATGTCTGTGTACAGACTGTGTGTGTGAAATATGTCTGTGTACGGGCTGTGTGTGTGATATATGTCTGTGTACAGGCTGTGTGTGTGATATATGTCAGTGTACAGACTGTGCGTGAGATATATGTCTTTGTACAGACTGGGTTTGTGATATATGTCTGTGTACAGGCTGTGTGTGTGGTATATGTCTGTGTACACAATGTGTGTGTGATATATGTCTGTGTACAGAATGTATGTGTGTGATATATGTCTGTGTGCAGACTGTGTGTGTGTGATATATGTCTGTGTACAGGCTGTATGTGTGATATATATATCTGTGTACAGACTGTATGTGTGTGATATACATCTGTGTACAGGCTGTGTATATGATATATGTCTGTGTACAGACTGTGTGTGATATATGTCCCTGTACAACCTGTGTGTGTGATACATGTTTGTGTACAGACTGTGTGTGTGATATATGTCAGTGTAAAGACTGTGTGTGTGATATATGTATGTGTACGAGCTTTGTGTGTGATATATGTCTGTGTACAGACTGTGTGTGTGAAATATGTCTGTGTACAGACTGTGTGTGTGAGATATATGTCTGTGTACAGGCTGTGTTTGTGCGATATATGTCTGTACAGAATGTGTGTGTGTGATATAAATTTGTACGGGCTGTGTGTGTGATATATGTCTGTAACGACTGTGTGTGTGATGCATGTCTGTGAACAGGCTGTGTGTGTGATATATGTCTGTGTACAGACTGTATGTTTGATATATGCCTCTGTACGGGCTGTGTGTGTGATATATGTCTGTGTACAGACTGTGTGTGTGAGATATATGTTGTGTACCGGCTGTGTGTGTGATATATGTCTCTGTACAGGCTGTGTGTGTGTGATATATGTCTGTTACAGACTGTATGTGTGTGATATATGTCTGTGTACAGACTGTGTGTGCGATATATGTCTGTGTACGGGCTGTGTGTGTGCGATATGTGTCTGTGTACAGACTGTGTGTGTGTGATATATCACTCTGTACGGGCTGTGAGTGTGATATATGACTGTGTACAGACTGTGTGTGTGTGATATATGTCTATGTACGGGCTGTGTTTGTGATATATGACTGTGTACAGATTGTGTGTGTGTGATATATGTCTGTGTACAGGCTGTGTGTTTGATATATGTCAGTGTACAGACTGTGTGTGAGATATATGTCTTTGTACAGACTGGGTTTGTGATATATGTCTGTGTACAGGCTGTGTGTGTGGTATATGTCTGTGTACACAATGTGTGTGTGATATATGTCTGTGTACAGAATTTATGTGTGTGATATATGTCTGTGTGCAGACTGTGTGTGTGTGATATATGTCTTTGTACAGGCTGTATGTGTGATATATATCTGTGTACAGACTGTATGTGTGTGGTATATATCTGTGTACAGGTTGTGTATGTGATATATGTCTGTGTACAGACTGTGTGTGATATATGTCTGTGTACAGACTGTGTATGTGATATATGTCTGTGTACAGACTGTGTGTGTGATATATGTCTCTGTACAACCTGTGTGTGTGATATATGTCTGTGTACAGACTGTGTGTGTGATATATGTCAGTGTACAGACTGTGTGTGTGATATATATATATATGTGTACGAGCTTTGTGTGTGATATATGTCTGTGTACAGACTGTGTGTGTGTGAAATATGTCTGTGTACAGACTTTGTGTGTGAGATATATGTCTGTGTACAGGCTGTGTTTGTGTGATATATGTCTGTACAGAATGTGTGTGTGTGATATAAATTTGTACGGGCTGTGTGTGTGATATATGTCTGTAACGACTGTGTGTGTGATATATGTCTGTACAGATTCTGTGTGTGATATATGTCTGTGTACGGGCTGTGTGTGTGTGATATGTGTCTGTGTACAGACTGTGTGTGTGTGATATATCACTGTGTACGGGCTGTGAGTGTGATATATGACTGTGTACAGATTGTGTGTGTGTGATATATGTCTATGTACGGGCTGTGTTTGTGATATATGTCTGTGTACAGAGTGTGTGTGTGTGATATATGTCTGTGTACAGACTGTGTGGGTGATATATGTCTGTGTACGGGCTGTGTGTGTGATATATGTCTGTGTACAGGCTGTGTGTGTGATATATGTCAGTGTACAGACTGTGTGTGAGATATATGTCTTTGTACAGACTGGGTTTGTGATATATGTCTGTGTACAGGCTGTGTCTGTGGTATATGTCTGTGTACACAATGTGTGTGTGATATATGTCTATGTACAGAATGTATGTGTGTGATATATGTCTGTGTGCAGACTGTGTGTGTGTGATATATGTCTGTGTACAGGCTGTATGTGTGAAATATATATATCTGTGTACAGACTGTATGTGTGTGATATATATCTGAGTACAGGCTGTGCATGTGATATATGTCTGTGTACAGACTGTGTGTGATATATGTCTGTGTACAGACTGGGTATGTGATATATGTCTGTGTACAGACTGTATGTGTGTGATATATGTCTCTGTACAAACTGTGTGTGTGATATATGTATGTGTACAGACTGTGTGTGTGGTATATGTCAGTGTACAGACTGTGTGTGTGATATATGTATGTGTACGAGCTTTGTGTGTGATATATGTCTGTGTACAGACTGTGTGTGTGAAATATGTCTGTGTACAGACTGTGTGTGTGAGATATATGTCTGTGTACAGGCTGTGTTTGTGCGATATATGTCTGTACAGATTGTGTGTGCGTGATATAAATTTGTACGGGCTGTGTGTGTGATATATGTCTGTAACGACTGTGTGTGTGATGCATGTCTGTACAACTGTGTGTGTGATAGATGTCTGTACAGATTGTGTGTGTGATATATGTCTGTGTACAGGCTGTGTGTGTGAGATATATGTTGTGTACCAGCTGTGTGTGTGATATATGTCTCTGTACAGGCTGTGTGTGTGCGATATATGTCTGTTACAGACTGTATGTGTGTGATATATGTCTGTGTACAGGCTGTGTGTGTGATATATGATATGTACAGGCTGTGTGTGTGCGATATGTGGCTGTGTACAGACTGTGTGTGTGTGATATATCACTGTGTACGGGCTGTGAGTGTGATATATGACTGAGTACAGACTGTGTGTGTGATATATGTCTGTGTACAGACTGTGCCTGTGATATATGTCTGTGTACGGGCTGTTTGTGTGTGATTTATGTCTGTGTACAGACTGTGTGTGTGTGTGATACATGTCTGTGAATGGGCAGTGTGTGTGATATATGTCTGTGTACAGACTGTGTGTGTGATATATGTCTGTGTACGGGTTGAGTGTATGATATATGTCTGTCTACTGGCTGTGTGTGATATATGTCTGTGTACAGACTGTGTGTGTGTGATATATGTCTATGCACGGGCTGTGTGTGTAATATATGTCTGTGTACAGACTGTGTGTGTGATATATGTCAGTGTGCAGACTGTGTGTGTGATATATGTATGTGTACGTGCTTTGTGTGTGATATATGTCTGTGTACAGACTGTGTGTGTGACATATGTCTGTGTACAGACTGTGTGTGTGAGATATATGTCTGTGTACAGGCTGTGTGTGTGTGTGATATATGTCTGTACAGACTGTGTGTGTGATAAAAATTTGTACGGGCTGTGTGTGTGATATATGTCTGTGTACAGACTGTGTGTATGAGATATATGTTGTGTACCGGCTGTGTGTGTGATATGTGTCTGTGTACAGGATGTGTGTGTGTGATATATGTCTGTTACAGACTGTATGTGTGTGATATATGTCTGTGTACAGACGGTGTGTGTGATATATGTCTGTGTACGGGCTGTGTGTGCGTGGTATGTGTCTGTGTACAGACTGTATGTGTGTGATATATCTCTGTGTACGGGCTGTGTGTGTGATATATGACTGTGTACAGACTCTGTGTGTGATATATGTCTGTGTACAGGCTGTGTGTGTGATATATGTCTGTGTACGGGCTGTGTTTGTGTGATATGTGTCTGTGTACAGACTGTGTGTGTGTGATATATCTCTGTGTAAGGGCTGTGAATGTGATATATGACTGTGTACAGACTGTGTGTGTGATATATGTCTGTGTACAGGCTGTGTGTGTGATATATGTCTGTGTACGGGCTGTGTGTGTGATATATGTCTGTGTACGGACTGTGTGTGCGATATATGTCTGTGTACGGGCTGCGTGTGTGATATATGTCAGTGTACAGGATGTGTGTGTGATATATTTCTGTGTATGGGCTGTGTTTGTGATTTATGTCAGTGTACTGGCTGTGTGTGTGATATATGTCTGTGTATGGGCTGTGTGTGATATATGTCAGTGTACAGTCTGCGTGTGTGATATATGTCAGTGTACAGTCTGTGTGTGTGATATATGTCTGTGTACAGGCTGTGTGTGTGATATATGTCAGTGTACAGACTGTGTGTGAGATATATGTCTTTGTACAGACTGGGTTTGTGATATATGTCTGTGTACAGGCTGTGTCTGTGGTATATGTCTGTGTACACAATGTGTGTGTGATATATGTCTATGTACAGAATGTATGTGTGTGATATATGTCTGTGTGCAGACTGTGTGTGTGTGATATATGTCTGTGTACAGGCTGTATGTGTGAAATATATATATCTGTGTACAGACTGTATGTGTGTGATATATATCTGAGTACAGGCTGTGCATGTGATATATGTCTGTGTACAGACTGTGTGTGATATATGTCTGTGTACAGACTGGGTATGTGATATATGTCTGTGTACAGACTGTATGTGTGTGATATATGTCTCTGTACAAACTGTGTGTGTGATATATGTATGTGTACAGACTGTGTGTGTGGTATATGTCAGTGTACAGACTGTGTGTGTGATATATGTATGTGTACGAGCTTTGTGTGTGATATATGTCTGTGTACAGACTGTGTGTGTGAAATATGTCTGTGTACAGACTGTGTGTGTGAGATATATGTCTGTGTACAGGCTGTGTTTGTGCGATATATGTCTGTACAGATTGTGTGTGCGTGATATAAATTTGTACGGGCTGTGTGTGTGATATATGTCTGTAACGACTGTGTGTGTGATGCATGTCTGTACAACTGTGTGTGTGATAGATGTCTGTACAGATTGTGTGTGTGATATATGTCTGTGTACAGGCTGTGTGTGTGAGATATATGTTGTGTACCAGCTGTGTGTGTGATATATGTCTCTGTACAGGCTGTGTGTGTGCGATATATGTCTGTTACAGACTGTATGTGTGTGATATATGTCTGTGTACAGGCTGTGTGTGTGATATATGATATGTACAGGCTGTGTGTGTGCGATATGTGGCTGTGTACAGACTGTGTGTGTGTGATATATCACTGTGTACGGGCTGTGAGTGTGATATATGACTGAGTACAGACTGTGTGTGTGATATATGTCTGTGTACAGACTGTGCCTGTGATATATGTCTGTGTACGGGCTGTTTGTGTGTGATTTATGTCTGTGTACAGACTGTGTGTGTGTGTGATACATGTCTGTGAATGGGCAGTGTGTGTGATATATGTCTGTGTACAGACTGTGTGTGTGATATATGTCTGTGTACGGGTTGAGTGTATGATATATGTCTGTCTACTGGCTGTGTGTGATATATGTCTGTGTACAGACTGTGTGTGTGTGATATATGTCTATGCACGGGCTGTGTGTGTAATATATGTCTGTGTACAGACTGTGTGTGTGATATATGTCAGTGTGCAGACTGTGTGTGTGATATATGTATGTGTACGTGCTTTGTGTGTGATATATGTCTGTGTACAGACTGTGTGTGTGACATATGTCTGTGTACAGACTGTGTGTGTGAGATATATGTCTGTGTACAGGCTGTGTGTGTGTGTGATATATGTCTGTACAGACTGTGTGTGTGATAAAAATTTGTACGGGCTGTGTGTGTGATATATTTCTGTGTACAGACTGTGTGTATGAGATATATGTTGTGTACCGGCTGTGTGTGTGATATGTGTCTGTGTACAGGATGTGTGTGTGTGATATATGTCTGTTACAGACTGTATGTGTGTGATATATGTCTGTGTACAGACGGTGTGTGTGATATATGTCTGTGTACGGGCTGTGTGTGCGTGGTATGTGTCTGTGTACAGACTGTATGTGTGTGATATATCTCTGTGTACGGGCTGTGTGTGTGATATATGACTGTGTACAGACTCTGTGTGTGATATATGTCTGTGTACAGGCTGTGTGTGTGATATATGTCTGTGTACGGGCTGTGTTTGTGTGATATGTGTCTGTGTACAGACTGTGTGTGTGTGATATATCTCTGTGTAAGGGCTGTGAATGTGATATATGACTGTGTACAGACTGTGTGTGTGATATATGTCTGTGTACAGGCTGTGTGTGTGATATATGTCTGTGTACGGGCTGTGTGTGTGATATATGTCTGTGTACGGACTGTGTGTGCGATATATGTCTGTGTACGGGCTGCGTGTGTGATATATGTCAGTGTACAGGATGTGTGTGTGATATATTTCTGTGTATGGGCTGTGTTTGTGATTTATGTCAGTGTACTGGCTGTGTGTGTGATATATGTCTGTGTATGGGCTGTGTGTGATATATGTCAGTGTACAGTCTGCGTGTGTGATATATGTCAGTGTACAGTCTGTGTGTGTGATATATGTCTGTGTACATGCTGTGTGTGTGATATATGTCTGTACAGACTGTGTGTGTGCTATATGTCTGTGTACGGACTGTGTGTGTGTGATATATGTCTGTGAACGGGCTGCGTGTGTGATATATGTCTGCGTACAGAATGTGTGTGTGTGTGATATATGTCTGTGTACAGGCTGTGTGTGTGATATAAGCCTATGTACGGTCAGTGTGTCTGATATATGTCTGTGTACAGGCTGTGTGTGTGATATATGTCTGTGTACAGTCTGTGTGTGTGATATATGTCTGTGTACAGACTGTGTGTGTGATATATGTCTACGTACGGGCTGTGTGTGTGATATATGACTGTGTACAGATTGTGTGTGTGATATATGTCTGTGTACAGACTGTGTTTGTGATATATGTCTGTGTACGGGCTGTGTGTGTGACATATGTCTGTGTACAGACTGTGTGTGTGATATATGTCTGTGTACAGGCTGTGTGTGTGATATATGTCTGTGTACAGACTGTGTGTGTGATATATATCTCTGTACAGACTGTGTGTGTGATATATGTCTGTTTACAGGCTGTGTGTGTGTGTGATATATGTTTGTGTACAGACTGTGTGTGATATATGTCTGTGTACAGGCTTTTTGTGTGATATATGTCTGTGTACAGGCTGTGTGTGTGATATATGTCTGTGTACAGGCTGTGATTCTGATATATGTCTGTGTACAGACTGTGTGTGTGATATATGTCTGTGTACAGGCTATGTGTATGTGATATATGTCTGTTACAGACTGTATGTATGTGATATATGCCTGTGTACAGACTGTGTCTGTGATATATGTCTGTGTACGGGCTGTTTGTGTGTGATATATGTCTGTGTACAGACTGTGTGTGTGTGATATATGTCTGTGAATGGGCAGTGTGTGTGATATATGGCTGTGTACAGACTGTGTGTGTGATATATATGTGGACCCAGGCTGTGTGTGTGATATATGTCTGTGTACGGGCTGTGTTTGAGATATATGTCTGTGTACAGACTGTGTGTGTGATATATGTCTGTGTACGGGCTGTGTGTGTAATATATGTCTGTGTACAGACTGTGTGTGTGATATATATCAGTGTGCAGAGTGTGTGTGTGATATATGTATGTGTACGGGCTTTGTGTGTGATATATGTCTGTGTACAGACTGTGTGTGTGAAATATGTCTGTGTACAGACTGTGTGTGTGAGATATATGTCTGTGTACAGGCTGTGTGTGTGTGATATATGTCTGTAACGACTGTGTGTGTGATATATGTCTGTACAGATTCTGTGTGTGATATATGTCTGTGTACGGGCTGTGTGTGTGTGATATGTGTCTGTGTACAGACTGTGTGTGTGTGATATATCACTGTGTACGGGCTGTGAGTGTGATATATGACTGTGTACAGATTGTGTGTGTGTGATATATGTCTATGTACGGGCTGTGTTTGTGATATATGTCTGTGTACAGAGTGTGTGTGTGTGATATATGTCTGTGTACAGACTGTGTGGGTGATATATGTCTGTGTACGGGCTGTGTGTGTGATATATGTCTGTGTACAGGCTGTGTGTGTGATATATGTCAGTGTACAGACTGTGTGTGAGATATATGTCTTTGTACAGACTGGGTTTGTGATATATGTCTGTGTACAGGCTGTGTCTGTGGTATATGTCTGTGTACACAATGTGTGTGTGATATATGTCTATGTACAGAATGTATGTGTGTGATATATGTCTGTGTGCAGACTGTGTGTGTGTGATATATGTCTGTGTACAGGCTGTATGTGTGAAATATATATATCTGTGTACAGACTGTATGTGTGTGATATATATCTGAGTACAGGCTGTGCATGTGATATATGTCTGTGTACAGACTGTGTGTGATATATGTCTGTGTACAGACTGGGTATGTGATATATGTCTGTGTACAGACTGTATGTGTGTGATATATGTCTCTGTACAAACTGTGTGTGTGATATATGTATGTGTACAGACTGTGTGTGTGGTATATGTCAGTGTACAGACTGTGTGTGTGATATATGTATGTGTACGAGCTTTGTGTGTGATATATGTCTGTGTACAGACTGTGTGTGTGAAATATGTCTGTGTACAGACTGTGTGTGTGAGATATATGTCTGTGTACAGGCTGTGTTTGTGCGATATATGTCTGTACAGATTGTGTGTGCGTGATATAAATTTGTACGGGCTGTGTGTGTGATATATGTCTGTAACGACTGTGTGTGTGATGCATGTCTGTACAACTGTGTGTGTGATAGATGTCTGTACAGATTGTGTGTGTGATATATGTCTGTGTACAGGCTGTGTGTGTGAGATATATGTTGTGTACCAGCTGTGTGTGTGATATATGTCTCTGTACAGGCTGTGTGTGTGCGATATATGTCTGTTACAGACTGTATGTGTGTGATATATGTCTGTGTACAGGCTGTGTGTGTGATATATGATATGTACAGGCTGTGTGTGTGCGATATGTGGCTGTGTACAGACTGTGTGTGTGTGATATATCACTGTGTACGGG